>NC_072790.1:93077396-93702396 GCF_028583425.1 Eublepharis macularius | reverse complement strand
CACAAGTTATGGACTAGTTATGGAAATGTAGCGGAGGCATGAAGTCAGATGTTATCAGTGTTGCCAGGGGCCTCAGGGGCCAAAGTGGGGATGCAGGGGGGATGGGGCAGTGGGGTATTTACCTCATATGTGTGCATGAAGCAAGCATGCACTTCCAAATTCCCTTGTCATGCCAGAAAATGAGTACTATGAAGGAGCAGTGGGTTGCACTGAAACCCAGTTCAGTAAAAAATGCCTCCAAATGGGCAATTTTTCTTAACTGGGTTCAGCACAACCTGTGGCTCCCCCATCATACTGGAAAATGATGTCATTTTCTGGCATGATGAACTACAGTTTGCTCTGAAGCCCAGTTCAGTAAAAATTGCCCATTTGGAAATGATTTTTACTGAACTGGGTTTCACTGCTCCCTGTGGCTCCTCCATTGCTGGTGCAACAGGAACATGGGGACAAATGCACAAGCTTCTTTCTTCCCATGCCTCTTCCCCTGACAGCCAGGTAAGAGAAGCCAAGGGCTAGAAAGTGGCAACATGCCTAGATGTTGTGGCTGTTATGATTAGAGATGGGCACGAACAGCAATACAAACAAAAAAAAGCTACAAACAACCCAAGCTGCTGTTCGCGAATAAGCTGTTCATGAGACCCCATTCTAAATGAAAAGGTAGTCATTGCAAGCCTCGTTCATTGCTGTCCATTGCTGTTCATCAAGCCAGACAGTCTGGCACCTGCAAGCAATTCCCTTGGCAACTTAGGCAGGGATTGTCTGAACTCTGTCTGAACTCCTGCTGTTGTCCTGGAAACCCCAATCTAAACCCAATTTAGCTTGATAGGCAGGTCTTCCTTTCAAGTGTGGAGCTCCAAATTTATTACAACAAGGGAGCAAAGAGCAGGGTGGAGGGGGCTCCCAGCTTTGCAGACAGTGGAAAGACAGTTGCTGTTGGCATTTTGATAGAGAGAGTGCATTGGAGCTTGAATTTTCTTTGTGTGTAGTGGGATAGGGATCTACCCCATCAAGTTCCAGGGCTGCTGCCAGGCTCTGAGCCAAGCTATTATTTATTATTGGTACCTTTCCTGGTGCCTGCTCAGGTCAGGTTTCTGGGAGCGGTGCAGTAGGGATCTTGACTTGGATGATGGCTAGAAGAGAGCCTGCTGGCCCCCACGAACAGCCAACCACAAACATGTTCGTGAACAGGGCCATGTTTGTGGTTGTTTTGTGAGTCCCTGTTTGTGGATGGCAACGAACAATGAACATCATGTTCGGGTTTTTTTCTGTTCATGCCCATCTCTAGTTATGATTAGAAGAAGTAATTATCCTAATAAACAAACATTCATGCAGGCACATATGCTTTTCATGTTGCACTATAAAGACGTAATCTTTTTCTAAGTTTTTTATTTATTTCAAATAAACTCAAACATACATAAAACATGAACTACGTCATACACATCATCTAAATCTTATTTCTACAATCATCCACAACTTCAGTCATCAATAACCATTCAAGTCAAATATAAACCTAAACACAACATGTAAAATAAACAAAACATCTAAAATGTTAAGACTTAATCTGAATTTTTAAAAGTTGTAAAACATTAACTTAAAGCAAAGGAAGTACAATAGTTGGCTGCAAAGCATATTCGTAAAGATTTTTAACAATTCGATTAACTGTAAGTGGTATTTGAGTGAAAAGAAAGGTAAAATATTTAAATAAATATATTTTCTGCCAAACTGTTACATTTTTAAAACTTTTACTCAAAAGTGAATTGTACAATCCAGTGTGTCATGAATACAAATGACAACAAAGGCATGTCTCAGTAATGTATTTGCTGGATTCCATTGTGGACTGAAACATTTCAAAGAATATTTCTTGTATATTTCCTATTAAGTTGAACTCACAGTAGATGTCTATAGCAGCATTGAAAGCAAAAGTCTTCTTTGTTAGAATTATAGGTCACACTGAACAACCTTCTGATAGAACTAGGTAAAGCTTCACATATCTTTAAAGTCTGCTATTATTAATTAGTTTTGAATCTAAATAAGTTGTAGGAGTGATCCATAAACACTGTCAGCATATTTGAAAATATGAAAAATAAGTCCCTATTAATATCACTTTTAGAGAGTAACTGACATGTCTTCAGCATAAATTTCTTCTTTTTACCTTCTTAAAATAATGTGACTTCATTCTCAGCTCAGTTTAAATTAGGCTGTGCAAAAAGCAGTAGCAAACCCTCATTTTTAAAGATGATTGTTCCACTAACTGAACTTTTAAAGCTACAAGATAAACATAAGAGAAGGTTGGAACAAATATATTCTTTGACCAGTAGAATTAAGGGATTATTATCCTTTGAGGCCCCACATACCTAGATCTTATACCAACAGAGGTACAAGCGGACTCCATCTTGGATCAAACCAGAGAATCATGATACAAATTAAGCTCAATAAGATGCCATCTCATGATAACACAGCCAAGTCTTTGTGAGAAAAAGTTATACTCCACCAACATGGACATGTCTTGTGACTACCTGAAATCACCCCCACACCCAGGCCAGACTGAACATCTAATAACTGTGGAGCATTAACTTGATATTCCATTCTGCTCAAAGAGCATTCCTTATTATACATGGTTTCCTGATAAACTAATTCAGTCCTTAATCAGCAGACTAACCAGCCTCACTAATGCTCTCAGAGTAATTCAAATATGACAGTTCTTTGTTTCTACCATTGGCAGAAGAGGTTGCATTTTAAAAATATATTAATATCCCTTTCTATCTCATGATTTTAGGTTCAATTGAGTCCAACTTCACACTATGGACTGTCCCTTCACCACCACAGCTCTGGACAACACTTGCACTTTCTCACTTTCCTTCTCTCACCTTTCTGTTTTCACTTGCAGCCTTTTTTAATTTCTTTTTTATTTACCAAAATATGAATATACTGCCTTTCCTTGTTAGTAAAGGTGCTTCTCTTAAATGCTCACTTCTAGCTCTCTAGCTCTTTCTCCCTCCACCCTCTCAGAAGTGGATTAGATCTGAACAGGCAATGCCAACCTGGGTGGAAAATGGAATAATGGTACACAGTTCATTTGGAAACCCTAGATTTGAACCTGAAATGGAAATGTTCTCAGTGCACTCCGATCAGTATGGCTTGAATGCTTAATGCACCAAACTAGAGCTTCTATTGAAGTCATTAGATCTTTCCAATTTGAATTTTTTTAAAAAATATAGGTGGAAGATGACAATCATATCAATAATTTTGGTCAGTTAAAAAATCATTTATGTTCCTATCAGAATCTGGCAAGATTCTCTCTCTTACTATATATCTGTATAAGAGGCTGTCATTGTTACAAGAAATACTGCAGGCTGAAAGTGTCTGGGCTTATGAGAAAAGGGATCATCTAAAGCAGAAAAGCCAATGTAGGCATTTTTTTTTATTTTGCATAAATATTTTAGATGTTGGTATACAAAAGGAAGACAGATACCACTAGAGGAGGGTTTCTTAGTTAGCTCAATATTTTTAAACAGAATGTTAATTTTAAAAAGCATCCCATTAAACAGAGCTTCTGTCTAAAATGCTGAAGAGCTACTATGCATAACTTCACTCCCTTACATTTTGTGGTTGGCTCCACTTCCCAGAGCAACAATTTTGTCAATGACTGTAGCCATTTTGTGGTTGTGCCACTACCTTCTGTCACAATTCCAAATGTATTCAGAGGCTAAAAAAGGTTGGGGACTCTGATTTATATACTATATGTACATTAAATAACCTGACAGTGGATTTAAGTGGTTATCTGCCTGTATGTGGATACTAGCAACACCTTCCCCTACTCACCTTTCATGTACTCACCTCCTGATAACGCAACAGTCTAGGAATCTAGGGCCCATGGGTATATGGAATCAGAATGCCCTCTCAAAGTCAGTGAGATGTAATGATTGGTAGACATAAAAATGTCAAATGGGATGTTTCTGATCCAAACATACCAGTCATGCATATATCACTGTTACTGTGTTGTTGTTTTTCCATTGCTGTCCAAGCCTCTCCTATCAACCACTGCCAAGGAAAATGTGCCAGCAAAACCACCAGATTGGAAGATTTTTATCTGCCCCTAAATGTAGGAAACCGTATCCTTTTTGTGAGCACTCAGGAGGACTACAGTCATTCATAAATCTCTAAGTATCTGGACCATGAGGGTTCAAAGAAAAATGATGAGAAGATTCCTTATTCTTGAGAGGGAAACAATCTAAGGGTCACTTTAGTTTTCAACTTCTTTCACATATGAAGCTACAATCCTTTCTTTGGCTACTAGTCAAATTCCCTCCTAATGTATTTCTATGGTCCACAAAATAGCTCGATCTTTTCCATTTTGTTCCTTGTTTAATACAGAATTCTCTCAAAATCCGAATAATGCATGCAAACTGTACGCATATACAAAGTTCAATTTGTATAAATTGTATACATTTGTAAATTTTAAACACAAATGGGGCTTTCTTGGCATCATATTTTTGTTTGTGACCATTATTCAAAATGTAAGCCTATAAGAACATTGAATTCAGCTTCTACATATTCTCTTAGGCTTGCAGCACTGAAATGCAGTTTATTAGCTTTATATTTTAATATACAGACTGAATCCATTTGACAATTTAAGGGCGATATGTTACATTTGAAAGCCATCTTCCCTACTTCTACAAAGTCAGTCATTCAGTCCAACAGAATACCATTTCAATACTGTAAAGGACATTTTAATGTTTGATCTTACATACATTTAATATCAAAATCTTTGTTACAAGTTCATAATGAGGGATTTGTCTGGTGCCTAGAAGGGATAGAGACACAACATGAATAGGCAAAATTAATGTAGGTGAATTAATTTCTATAGGGTAATTAAAAAGTAATATCACCTCCAAGAATTAACCAGACTGTTGATAACCTTTCTGAAATGTAAATTTAGCAACTCAAATTGCTTCTTTGATTTTTCATTAGAGATGTCCTTGCTCATTGTTCAATAAACCAAAGTTGTTCAACAGTTCACAGAAGTAGGAATATCTTTTCTATTGTTTTACTTAGGCCAATGGAGTGATTAATTTTTTTAAATTTAAAAAAGCAAAGTATTGGTGCACTATCAAGTAGTCTTGAATCATATATCAAGGACAATTTAAGGGTAACGTCCAATAACTATTTGATATATGAATACCAGAAATAATAGTAGCTTTAGCATGTAGAGACTACATAGGAAACTGGTGGGATACTGAGTATGTTTTTTCCTTCTGCTAAAGCAGCATCAGAAAAGGAGAGGCAGCCCCAAAAGTAAAAAAAAAGAGGGAGCCTCAAATTTGTGCTCAGATGTATTTGTTTATTGTTCTAGGTAAATTATCCAGCATGTTATACTAACAATCTGCTTGGCCAGAAGAGGAAGAAGGGCTCTAAAACCCCAAACAGATGAGATTCTGGAAGCTTTCTATCTTAAATAACCACCATACAGACCTCTGATTGAGATTGGGACAGTTGCATGGAAAAAGAGAAGTTTAAGCCCTCACTCCAAGTATTGATATGACTTAAAATAACTCTGGGGGCAGGAGGTATTATTTGGACTGATAAGGTCCTATATCAGATGCTGGGTATTTGTCCAATCATAGAGTCATTTCAGGTCAGGAAACTACTGTGAAAGGTTAAACTCCCTCTCTCCCAAGAGTTTGAATTCCTTCCTTCCTTCCTTCCTTCCTTCCTTCCTTCCTTCCTTCCTTCCTTCCTTCCTTCCTTCCTTCCTTCCTTCCTTCCTTCCTTCCTTCCTTCCTTCCTTCCTTCCTTCCTGATAAATAAATTGTTATGTAGGTCCCAAAAATCCAATTAAAGGATTCCATGTTTGGGCCATTAACAGAGTCTATCATTTGGCATAGGAAGCATGATTATAGGTGGTTGTGAGCTCGTTCTGCTTGTTGGTGTGTGTGCAGGAAAGAAAATAAAAGCATACACTTGCTTTATATTTAGAAAAGAAATAAGAGTTCTTTATTGTAGGAACACCATACTCTGATAGGAAAGGAAGATAGATAGATCCTAACTACCTATCTAGTCTAAGGATGGACATGGGTGCTAAGGCAAAGCATGCTGCCAAAATGGAGGGAGGAGAGGAGAGAGGTGTTGCCTGGAAAAAAGCCAGGAAGAGAAGACGTGAGGGGGAGGAAGTCAGGAGGAGGAAATCCTGTGAATAGCAATGTTCATATCAAAGGACAGTTAGAACAGTAAACAGTAAACAGAGTGCCCTGACCTTTCTATCTTTCTAACTCTTTGGTTTGTTCCCCTCTGAAACCCGAGGAAAGAGACAGCGCTGAATCCTCCTCTTCCAACACTTCCTTCCATTTTGGTCTGTCTTTCTCATTGAGAACCAAGGAAGAATAAAACAATACAAATTAACAGAATGGGGCATACAATAGACATTGTAGAATTGTAAACATTGTAGAACTTGATTTGTAGAAACTAACCAGAGATCAGAAAAAGTGGTGAAGCAATGCATAAATATTAACATGACACATTAAACAGTGAAAAAATTACATAATAGGTACCTGTTTACAGCAGCGGATAATACAAACTTTATAGAGTGATTTAGTCTATAGTCCCTAATCCTATACCCCAAGTTTCTTTCTGAATCATTTTGTTAAAGGTATAGGCCTATTTTCTGTGCAAAAAAATCTTCTTGAATAATTCAGTTTTACATAGTTGGTGAAAAGCCAGGAAGGTGGAGCCTTTCTGACCTCAACAAGCACACTGTTCTATAGGGTGGGACCACAACTTTCGTATGTGTACTGCTAATTGTTGATATTTTCCATTTGCAGATGGTGTCTGCAAAATACTCTGCTCAGATGAGTAAAGCAGATGAGTAAAGCTGTTGTGGCAAAGCATAATGAGAGAGGCAATCCCACAGATATGAGGGATCAAGGCCATGAAGAGCTTTGTATGTGATAGTTAGTATCCTTAAATTGATCCTGGTAACTGATAGGCAAAAAAATGGGAGTAATATGCATGTTTTGTCTGGGTCCTAATTAGGGATGTGCGTTTCGGGTATCCGATTCAGGATAAATGCCCAAATCAGACCCAATCCATAAAGATTTGGTGGTTCAGAATCAGGGCCAGCATACTGGCCTTGATTTGGGAACTCCAAATCTAAGCTTCTCGAAGCAATTCATATTACTTCAGGAAGCTTTGGGCGCTTTGAATTTTAAAGGACTCCCTCTCACCACCCCACTTACCTGGTCCTTCGCTGTGGTGCTGCTGTGACAGAGGTGGTGGCGTGGGTGGTGGAGGCGACAGTTCTGGCCTTCCCCACCACCCAGCGGTCTGCCACAGAGGCGGTGGAGGCAGCGTGGGTGGTGGAATTGCCAGCTGCGGCCTTCCCAGCCACTCCACAGGCTGCTGCTGAGGTAGAGGAGGTGGTGTGGGTGGCAGAGGCACTGGCTCCAGCCTTCATTGCTGATCCACAGGCCACTGCTGCAGCGGAGCAGGTGGTGCAGGCACTGGAGGCGCTAACTACGGCCTTCCCTGCCACTCCTCTGGCCGCTGCTGCAGCAAAGGTGGTGGTGTGGGCACTGGAAGTGCTGGCTGTGGCCTTCCCCACTGCTCCACAGGCCACTGCTGCAGTGGAAGAGGTGGCATGGGTGGCAGAGACTCCAGCTCTGGCCTTCCCTGCTGCCCAGCTGGTGTTTCTTCTGGCTCCATGGCCAGGTAAGTGGAGTGGGGGTGGGGAATGAGAGGACTAAGTGGGGGAAGAGGTGGGGGCCTGGGAGACAGCTTTCCCCCTCACTTTGGTATGCTCCGAATATTTACAGAGCATGCCGAAGCGATTTAAATACTCGAAGCCAAAGCAGCTTGCTGCTTCAGCTTTCAGGGCATTACAAATCATGTCCCCACTTTGGTTAAACCCGAAACTGCAAAACCGATTTTTTTCCTCGTACACACCCCTAGTCCTTATAATAGCCTATTGGAGTCTCTGAATTGATTTTGAGGAAAGGCCTAAGTAGAGAGCATTACAGTATTCGTGTCTTCCTGTTGCTGTGATGTGATCCAGATGGCCACATCACCTGTATCAAGGTAGGGAGCCATCTTCCAAGCTATTATGAGTTATATGCTACTAATTACCAGTCAGGGCAGCCAACATTAGGAAAGGTAGAATACTAAATTAAGTGTGTAATATCCTTACAGTGCGATCCTTCCTAAACAATGTTACATCTTTTTAAACCCACTGAGGTTAATGCGTTTAGAATAGTGTCCTCCATTTAGGGTCGCACTATTAATCCTTATCACTTCTATCCAACCATTTTTTTCCTCCTCATATCTGCTCCTCATTCAAGTAGTTTCAGAAAAAATGAGGACAGTTTCTAGTGCATACATTTTAACAGGGATGAAAATCAACCAATCTCAAATGTTGTTTATTAATTGGAGGATGTCATGCTCCAAAGCATATGAAATTAATTTTCTTCATTTGAAACAAATTTGTGATAAGTGGATTTGTGATAAGGGATGAGTAATTGACAGAGAGTTGCCAACGGGAACAACTTAAGCATATTTATCATTAATAGCAGTGCCTGCCCAACTAAATAGGTAGTGCAGGAAGTTGCCTGGGGTATCATAATTCTTGAAACTTTAAGCTAAACTGAGAAATCTGTTGAAGGAAACACAATTCTTCCCCACACATGCATATACACTAGTCCAACCATTAACATAGCTTGAGGAGGCGTGGCAGTTTATACCCCCATTCCGTTTTCCAGACTGCACTCCCTCTTCATTGACTCCAGTAACTTAGGGAACATTCTAAGGAAGGAGATGCAATTTGCCCCAACCCCGCCTTCTAAGCAGAAAAAATGTGGGGAGGGGTCAGTAGCCGGGGGGGGGGGGCGCAATATATCAATTTTCACTTAGAGTGGCAAAATACTATGATCAGAAACAGTCACTAGCTTGCCATGACTTAAAACTAGAAATGCTTCCAAAGTTTTTCTTATCCATATTTCCCTAGTTTTTAGAATTCTATTTCTGAAATTTAACTGAAATATTACAGTAGAGGTCTTTCACAATATCTGCTATTTAATAATTTTAACTGGAAGATGCCAGGGGCTAAACATGTGAACTTCTACAGTCTAAAAAGATGCTGTACCATTGAGCCACTGCTCCATAAGTCCACAGCATGGGCTAGCTCAAAGGAAGCAAGATGTACCAGTCAGAAATATATCAGCTTGGAGATTTCTCCAAACATCAGAGGCCCTGCTTCTAGCTCTATTGGAAACAAAGTCTCAGCAGCAGGATTGTTTCCTCCTTTTTCAAAGTTCAGCTGTGTTGAGATAAATGATACTGAATTTGGTTAAGTCTACTTTGAATAGTGTGCCACTGAAAATATCAAAGCAAAATATTTTAAAAGGAAAACAGTGATTTTAATGTCACACAAGCAGGGTAAATGTGCTTGCCTTCACATGTTCTTGCTTTCATTTTTCTATATGGAGGTCACAGATGTCAAGAAAACCAATTAGTGAGAGGTTATTACAGGGTGCTGTAAAAATAGTTTATTTTAATCTTCTAGAAATGCTCGATATGCAGTTAGAAAGCTCAGCCCATTAACTGCATAAAATAAAGATAGTGAGTTTAAAAAATGATTGAAATGAAGACTTGTTTTCTAACTCTCTCTGTCTGAGGTTTTGATCTAATTGCTGCAATGATAACAAATATTATTGGTCATATTTCCCTGCTCATATAGCACTACTATATTTGAAAATGAATATTATTGTTTCACTGCTCATAGCACTACTATATTTGAAAATTAATGTAAAACTAACTAATTTTGAATCATGAAAGACATTTATTCATCATTAATGACTTACCAAAAAATATAGCCAAGACTGAAGTTAGCTATGTGAGCTTTCATCAGAGATGTATTATCGGAGCTTATGAATTACTAGATAGTTGTTATTTCCAAATATGAAGGTTATTAAGTTCCTCCCAGAAAGGTGAAAGGTTTGATCAGATAGAGGAGACTCTCAGAAGCATTTTAAAAACTATTTCCCATAACTGAAGCATATTAAAGATTTTTTTCCAATGCCTTATATTTTTTGAGAAATTGGCTCACCCATTTATGTCATTTATAGTCCGCCTTACTCACTCAGACTCAAGGAGGATTACACCATGTGAGTTTAATATAGTCAATATCAAGGACATTTCCATAGACAATGCCATAGGGTAAATAAATACAAGTTTACAAAGACATTAGCAAGAATTCAATACAGAATTGAAGAAATGCTGAAACAGAACTTAAGCAGTTCTGGGATGAACATTAGACAACATGACTCACAAGTAGCACATAGTGGTACATATTTAAAGTAAATGGATAGCACGTAAGGCAACATAGTGGTGAAGTTTATGGTTCCTAATCCTAACTCATTAGCAAATCATCTAAGACCTCCTCCCTACAACACAGCCCACCTATCTGAGTAAAAAGCCTTTTTGAATAATTTGGTTTTGCATTGTTTGCAGAAAGTCAAGAGTGTGGGAGCTCTCCTAACCCCCTCAGGCAGGCCATTCCATAGGGTAGGGGCCACCCCAGAGAAAGCCCATGTATGGGCTGCTGTTGATTTCGCCCATGTACAGGCTGGCACCTGCAAGAAACCCTGTTCGGATGAGTGAAGCTGCCGTTAAGGGACAGAGGGGGGGGGGGAGCTGGTTCCATAAGTATGCCAGACCAAGGCCATGAGGAGCTTTGTACATGATAGCCAATATCGTGAACTGAGCATGGTAACTAATAGGTAGCCAATGGAGTGACTGATAAAGGCTAATAGAGACTTAAGGGGTCACTGTTTAGTAGCTGATGTTATTTGTTTCCATATAGGGGCAGATTGGCCATTGTGGCCACCAGGACCTTCCCCAGTAGGCTGATGGACTGCCCCCTACCTGGACTGGGCTAACCAGCAGTAAAGAGGGGAGTGCCCAGCCAAACCATAAAAAGTAGGGGTTTGCCTGGGCAGCAACTGGTTCTTTCTCCCTCCTTTGGGTGGCCTTGAAGAAAGGCCCTTTTCCAGGGCTGGTTTTTTCCCCCCACCCAGTCCACCTTGCCTCTGTGTCATGAAAATTTTCTGCCGCTCATTTCCACACATTATACCTCTATTAAATGGAAAGACATTTTCATGGAGGTCTGTTGGCAACCTTAGACCCACCCTGTTTTACTTGTTAAGTGGGATAAGAAGTTACTAACCCAGAAAAGCAGGAAAAGGGCATAAAGAATATATATATGTATGAGTCCACTTATTCACATTTAAAATAGAATGACATGATTATTTTTAAACAAGAATGGAGCATAGAAGTGATAACTGCTACATTCTGTCTCCTTATATGCCTCACTTTGCTTTGCTCCTGCACTTTTAGCATCCCCTCCCCTGCCCCCGGCCCACACACAGCTTGGCTTAACTAATGGATGCTAGATTGGTTGTTGCTGTAGTATTTGAATTCCTCTGTGACTCAGACTTTAAAGCTGCAAAGTTGAAACTCCTCCAGGACATTTTCTTAGCTCTCTCAAGTAAAAAAGCAGTTAAGATAATTGCCCTGAGAGAAGTGGCAGATGGGTGGAAAATACTTATCTCTTCATACACATTGTTATATTTTTCCAATGCTGTTCTTACCATTACCATCCCCAGAGATGGATAGGCAGAGATCTTGCCCCTTTCTGTCATCTGCTAATCCTCTGTATGCTTTCTTGGTGTCTGTGCAGAGCTGCTAACAGCCAATCAGGGCTTATGGTTGTCTGAAGAAACCAGATGGGAGGAGAGAGGAAGACAGAAAAATCTGTTACACTCTCAGCTTAGATTAAATATGGTCTAAATTTCCCAAAAGTGAGATTGGGGGAGAGCCAGTTTGGTGTAGTGGTTAAGAGCACGGGACTCTAATCTGGAAAGCCGGGTTTGATGCTCCACTCCTCCACTTGAAGCCAGCTGGGTGACCTTGGGCGAGTTACAGTTCTCTGGAGCTCTCTCAGCCCCACCCACCTCACAGGGTGTTTGTTGTGGGGTAATAATAGCATAATGGTTGTTGGGGGTTTTCCGGGCTGTATTGCCGTGGTCTTGGCATTGTAGTTCCTGACGTTTCGCCAGCAGCTGTAGCTGGCATCTTCAGAGGTGTAGCACCAAAAGACAGAGATCTCTCAGTGAGATCTCACACTGAGAGATCTCTGTCTTTTGGTGCTACACCTCTGAAGATGCCAGCCACAGCTGCTGGCGAAACGTCAGGAACTACAATGCCAAGACCACGGCAATACAGCCCGGAAACCCCCCAACAACCATCGTTCTCCGGCCGTGAAAGCCTTCGACAATACATCAATAATAGCATACTTTGTAAACCACTCTGAGTGGGCATTAAGTTGTCCTGAAGGGCGGTATATAAATCGAATGTTGTTGTTGTTGTTATTATCATTATCATTATCATTATCATTATCATTATCATTATCATTATCATTATCATTATCATTATCATTATCATTATCATTATCATTATCATTATCATTATCCTGTCTCAGACTCCGAGTTGATTGCAATTAAGCTTACTCTGTGAATATTTGAAGATAGGGCTTGTGCTTACAGAGAGTTAGGATGAAAATTCTTTGCTCCCCCAGTTGAAATAAAAGGCAGAGACCAAGATTGGGATATAACAAGGGCCACTTTATTAACTACAACATAACATATTCTGTCATTGTGGCAAGGGATCTAACTGCAGTACAGGTCAAGCCCTGGGGTCTCCCTGGACCACCACCTTGACCTGTCTGGGTGAGCCCCCTCTGCCCCTGGAGTGTTCCATCCAAAGGATGGCTGGGACCCGGTGGCCAGGCAAGTGGTTCCCCTTTAAAGCACCAACCCCCACCAGCCATGGAGCCAGGGGGCAGCCTTGTCCAGGGGTCCCACCAGGCACTCTGCCCTCGCAGCCGGCAGTCATACAGCCTCACTGGCTGCTCCTGACAGACCCCTAGTCCCCTAATGGGAATCTGCCAAGGGGGTTACTGGCCCACTCATTTTATCCTATCCTGCCAGTGACCAACCTACTTACATTACTGCCACACTGCACCAGTTAAAGATCCCACAGTGCAAGGGAGGTGAAAAACAACTCCCAAGTGAGCCAATAGGGGGAGAAGAAAAAATTCCTACCTGGCCCTGATAACCAGCGAACAGCTAATCCTGCACTGCATATAGGGAGAGGTTGGTGGGCCGAGCTCAAAATACCGACTGAGGGCTGGAGAGGTGGAGCCGGCTTATAATCCCTTGGCTCCACTCCCACTGCCAATACCCAGATGCCCAGGAAGCATGGGCTGCCCTTTCATCTTCTGGGGCAGCAAACCTGGGCCCCGGACCTAATAGCCTTGCAGGCCGGTTGGGAGGACCACATTCTCAGAATATATGGATGGGAATATATAAAACTGGGGCAGGCACAAATCAGGACCCCAGCCACATAGCCTGAGAATTAAATTCTATCATAAACAAGTATCTGAGAGCTGGGGTGGAGAGAAGAAACAACTGAGGAGGGAAACACAATAGCACACATCAAAAGGGGTTTTTTCCTAGCATATAGTCATAATTTTAATATGTCAATTAGCCCTTGACTAGATAGGAGTATTTGTTAGCTAATTTGAGGGAGTATTAAAATATAATATGCAATTAAAAGTATTGTAATCTTACCCTGTGTTTAAATAACAGATGTCATTTTTATTGGATGGAGTCATTTTGATGTCAAAATTCTGTCTTAACTATTTAATATTTGATTTTCTGCTGCTATACAGTAATTACGTTATTTTCAGGGTTTTTTCTAGTTAGGGCGTACCTCCTTTAAAACTATGGCAATTTATTTTACAGATCCACGTTGGTTATTTTTTCTTCATTATTTGGAGAGATGAAGATACTCCATTGCGCCCCCCCCCCCGAAGATGGAATGAAGATGGTATGAAGAGACAGACACAGGTGTTGGATCTAAGGGCCACATTATTAAATTAACCTCAACATGAACATTAACCCATAACTGTGACAAGGGAAAAGCAGTACAGGTCAAGCCATGGGGTCACCCTTGGACCTCTGCCTTGACCTGTCTGGGTGAGCCCCGAAGCCCTGGGTGTGAGCCATCCCCGGGGGATGGCTAGGAGACCTGGCTGGCTAGGCAAATTGGTTAACCCCCTTTCAAGCTCCTAAGCCTCAGCCGTACAACAGTGAGGGAAGGACTTGAACATGGGGTTCCCCAGGCAATCTGCTCACGTGTGCTGGCAGCCATCATAAGCAGTACCAGCCACTCCTAGCAGACACCTCTTCCCCACCAGTAAGGAAGTGCCAAAGGTGCTCACTGACCTACTGTCTCTCACCAAACTCTATCCCACCACCACCAGGGTCAAGCCTCTGCTTAGGCCCTAGCACCCCACTATAGGCCTAGCGCCAACCTAAGCCCTTGCCACAAGTCCTTGAGGAAGATATCATTGCCAATTGTTGACAGGTGCATCCCATCACCTCGGTAGAGGTCAGCAAATTCATCCCTGATCCTAGAGTGGGGTAAGTAAACCCCCAAACTCTCCCACAGGGCTTTTTGACTGGCCTTGTTGGCCTTCATCCGAGCCCTTTCAATTGCCTGACGGTCCTCCACTTCCCACCAGACCCTACGAGATAACACGGTGAACCACATAATAAGCACTCCAGGCCAGTGCTGGAGTATCACTTACACATCCCATTTAGCCTGAAAGGACAATGCTTTACCATGGACAAACCCAAGGTCATTCCCACCCAGGTGAATGACCAAAATATTGGGTGGAGGACCCCACCGTTCCATGAATAAGAGTGGCAACAAACCAGGCCACCTGAGGCCGCTATGACCTTGCCACTCCACAGTTGCCCATTCGCTCAAACCAAGCTGGGACCCAAACTGTGTCCTCCTGGCTTGATGAGCCGCCTGAAAGATCATACTGTGTCCACAGATCAGAATCCGTTGTTTCTTCGGGCAAGACACAGCACCTAAGAAAACACCAATTAGTATAACATTTACAACCACTTTAATGGACAAACATAGGAGCGATAGGCGGAAGATTTCCACCTACCCACTCCTTGAATAGACTGCACTGAATACCCCATAGCTGCTGCTGTAGATGCAGCCTAAATCCTGAAGGAATGGGTGCTGAATTCGATGCCAGTGAACCCCAACTTGGCCAGTGCCTTTTCCATCATGGTCCAAAACTAGTAGTGTGTCAGGGGCAATCCATCCTCATGCTGAAACAATACCCCTTGCTCTTCTCCACGAACCCGTAAATATCTACAGAGAGCCCGCACCGGACTCAGCTCTGGGTCCGCACAGGTTCCCAAGTTAATAACCACCCCCATTTGTTTCTGGTCCATTTTGGACTTACAAATCGTGAGGGAAACCCCTCCTCCCCTCAATTTAACATCCTGCGCCATCAAGGCCTGACCAGACTTATCTGCCTTAGACTGGACAACCAGTTCACTAATGTACAGTGCCCCCAAAAAGGCTACCAAAGCAGCCATATGAAACAATCTAGCTTCAAATCCCAAGGTGCAAATAGCACCCCAGGCTTTGACAAGCCCCTTTAAAATGAGTGGAGAAGTAGGCTCTCTAGGGTCAGTGCAAACTACCACTTCACACGACCATATCTCTAACAACTTTCTGACTTGGAAGTCCCCCGTGGCCTCAGGGAACCCCCGAGCCTTACTTATAAACGCCAATGCCGCCAATTGGTCCCAAATTGATTTGACTGCTAACACGCAACCCTTCTGATGCACACAAAAGCACATCAGATGCTCAACAGGGATGGGGCATACCTGCTGAAGGCCTGCAGCCCTCCTAAACCCAGCAAATTGTCCTGCTCTGTTGTAGGCACAATGAGTGCTGGGGGCCAATGCAAGCCTTATGGCCCTGAATGCTTTGGCCTCCCTAGCTGCCATAATTCTAGGGGCATCTGCGCCAGCTCCAGGTCAGCTTCCGGGACAAGCTGCCAAAACCACTTCATCTGTTGGTGAGACAAAGTGTGTGCCATACCATTATTAACACCAGGAATGTGTTTGGCTTTAAAGAAAATGTTCCTCTGGAGGCACAACATCATGAAGGCTCTAACCAGCCTCATAACATTGCCTGATTTTGAAATCAAGGAGTTGACCACCAGAACCACAGCCTGATTGTTGCACCAAAAGTGGAGACAACTCTTCCCCCCACAGATGCACTGCCACCAAGATGGGAAAAAACTCTAAAAAGGTCAAGTCCTTATCCAAACCTGACACATGCCAATCAGGCGGCCACAGATCTGTGCACCAATGCCTTCAGAAATATACTCCAAAACCCAAAGAGCCAGATGCGTCAGATGTGACCTGCAGCTCAGCCTCGAGCAGCAGGTCCTGATGCAAAAAGGTAACCTCATTAAAATCCCTGAGGAAGTCGGACCAAACATCCAAATCCTCCTGCTTCCCCTTGGTGACATTCAGGCGGTGATGAGGAGCCCACAGTGATGACATGGCATCACAAAGATGCCGCAAAAAGGCCCTTCCTGGGGCAACTGCTTTACAAGCAAAATTCAAGTGGCCTATGAGCTGCTGCAGCTCCTAGGAACACCTTTCACCTGGACCTGAACTCAAGAAGTCTGACCTTAAGGTCAGCAACCTTCTCTGGGGGAAGCCTAAAACATTGATGAACCGTGTGATACTCTATGCCCAGAAACATCAATACCTGAGAGGTCCCCTCCATTTTCGCATGTACCAAAGGAATGCCCAGCTCCTCAGCTGATTGGATGAAATTACTTAAGAGATGGACACACTGCCTGGACCCCACTGCCCCCGCGAACAAAAACTCATCTAAATAATGCATGGAATCACGGCTATGCACTCTGTACTGTAATTGCCATTCTAAAAAGGAGTTAAAGCATTCAAATGCCGCACAAGAAATAGAACAGCCCATTGGGAGAGCCCGGTCCATGTAGAACTTCCCTTCAAACAAAACCCCCAAGAGCTCAAAGTCATTGGAGTGGACAGGGAGAAGGCGAAATGCTAACTTAATGTCGCATTTTGCCATCTCAGCACCCACCCCACAGCAGCGTACCACCTTGACCGCCTGGTCAAATGATGTGTACTGCACCAAGCATAAATGCTTCCGAATGGCATCATTCACTGACTCCCCTTTGGGAAAAGAGAGGTGATGTATCAATCGGAACTCCCCAGCCATCTTCTTTGGTACCACCCCCAACTGGGACACCCTCAAATTGGGACCGGGGGGGGGGGGCGCATAAAAGGGGCCTCTCGACCCTCAGCGCACTTTTTGGCTATTTTGATCCTTACTATGTCTTCCATCCCTAAAACAGACTGTAAATTATCAGACATAAAAGGGGAACGTGGCCCCTGAACAGGGATTCGAAAACCAAAAGTAAAGCCCTGCAACAGAAAAAGAGCATCCTGCCTCCTTGAGTAAACCTGCAGGAGATGCTCAAGGACACTCAGCCTTACTGAGCTGGGTCCCTTTACCAGAAGCCTACTGACCGCTGGCTCCCCCGCCTCCAAACGTCTTGCCTCCCCCCCCCTGTCTAAGTTTGGGACAGGCATTGTATGGGTGCAGCCCGGCATAGGATGGGCATTCGTGCCTAAACCTGCAGGGTTTTTGGCTACACTGTCCCTTAAAGACAAACTCCTAGCAAAGCAGCTGGGGTTGAACCTGCTGCCTTGCTGTGCAGCGGGTAGTGAGGTGGCCAAAGCGGCCGAAACCAAACGCTGCACCAGATGGTCTCTATCAGAGCGGTCCCCCAAGTTAGACTTTACCGGTGATATCACCTGCAGCCAAATCTGCTGGTGTATGCAATCCCAAGGTAAACTAGGGTTAAGGGCCGCCCACATCCTGAACTCCTCGTCATACTGCATCCAAGCAGCACTTGAGGAGCCAGTACATTCCTTATAGATGGTGTCTAAATACTGTAACAGAGAAGCAGCCCTCAGAGGCTGTGCTCTGACCAGTACCCCGGCATAGATCAAGAAACCCAGCAACCAATTGGCCCAGGTCCAATCCACACAACACCGCTTAAGCCTCTCTTTATACTGGTCATCCAGATCATCTTTATCCTGCTTCTCCAACTCTCAGAAAAGAAGGGTAAAGACATCAATATATTCACCCTTGAGAATCTTATCTTGAGTCGCCTGCATCAGGTGGTCACCCAAAGGAAGTGCTGTATCCCCAAAGGGTAGTACATTAAAAGGCACCTGCCCGCATGCCAAGGTGGAATAGGGATAAAACCCCCAAGGCCCGCCTGTGTACCCGGGCCACATTCCCACCTGACCCTGGTCCCAGGAACCATCCACCCCCCATGTGGCATATGGGGGTGCAGTCTGCTGAATACCAGCCAACCCCAGGCCCTGCGGTGTCCAGGAATGTTGGCCCAAAGCAGACCAAGCAGCATAGAACTGTTGCCAGCACCTGGAGCCATCCCTGATGTCCCTGATTAACTCCTTGCCCCCAAGGTCCGCAAGGCCAAGGAAAAGAAGACTGAGGCATCACATCCTTAACCCCCCCCCCCACTTCCACGGGGTCAACAGCAACTGCCACAGGTGCTGATTCTACCACAGCCTCCTGCTCAAGGTCCACTGCTGGCTCCTCACTTGTCTGGTCCACTGATGACTGGGCTCTGCTGGACTCTCTGGCCCCCGCTCCTGCTGCTTCCTCTAAAACAGAAAGACACCTCAGAATCTCTCTATGAATGGCATCCCTGGAGGCCTCACGAATAGGCCAAGCACACCCTGTACCAACTGCAGACCCCACAGGAACACACTTGTCCCCCTTGAGGGCTGCCAACCGCTGGAATATTTCCTGTTGGGTGACATGCTCCTCCTCATTCTCAGAATAGGTAAGCCCTGGAGCAGGCCCTTTGGTTGGGGCCCATTTAGCAGGCTGCTTGCCCTTGGCAAGGCCGGCCCCTTTTTTTGGAGGCATAATAAAGATTAAGTTTGCGGTCAATAGGCACTCCAATATAATTAAAGCTGTTTTTCCAGAGCTGCACACCAGGTACCCACAAGTGACTGATCAGCTCTATGCAGCATGAAGCAGCCACTGACAAACTGCAGAATACCAGGCCCAAAATGACTGCAAACCTGCCCTAGGCCTGAAGCCTAAAATGGCCACCACCACCCCTGAGCCCAAAATGGCCACCAAACGCTCGGGCTTAGGGGCCTACCCACATTCAGGGGCCCGCCAATAAGACAGGTGGAGGACAGAAGGCCCAGTCCACCCGCCTCTTCAAAAGCCCCTCAGTGAGACAGCGAGATGACGTTCAGCTCCAATAATTCTATTAAAGAGAAAATAGAGAGGCGGGGAAGGCACAAACCACCCAACAGTGCCCCACCTTCCCCCAAGGAGGCCAAGCCGAGCACGCTGTCCCGTCCCACAAGCCACTACGATGCGGCTAATACAAAAGGGGGGTAGACCAAGCACCCCCCCAGGCACACACACCCAACGGGCGCAGGGCCAAGACCACCTCAGCAGCAACTCTGCCACCACAGCTGTGGGAACGCCACTGCCGAGGCTGCAGAAACACCACCACAGCAGAAACACCACTGCCACAGTAACACCGCTACTGCAGCAGCAGGAACACCACATCCAAGCCTTACCACACTTCAGCCACCACCGAGCCTCCACCACGCAAAACGCTTCCTCCAAAAGGTGACTGCCACCGAGGCTCTGCTGCCACTGCCACCGCTGCTGGGACTCCGCCGCCGCCGCTGCTTCAACACCCGGGAGAATGAACAAACATGTCCTCTCCTGCTGAGCGATGAATGCAACTGAAGCCAGGCAGGCGGAGCCGCCTAAAGAGGCTCCTGGCTCCGCCAACCCAGCAGAGACCCGGATGCCTAGGAATTGCTCCACTCTCCCACCTTCCAGAGAAGCAATGCACGCCCCCCTCCTTAAGCAGCTAAAGCTGCCTGGAGGTATGGCCGTATTGTGCAAACTGAAGAAGATACTACAGTATTGAAACAAGATGGGTTTTTTTTTCAAAGTCTGTTTATTGTTTTTAAAACACAATACAAATAACTTTTTACGAGAATAAATAACTATAAGTACTGGTTACATTCAATATGCATGTTCCAAATAATAGTTTCATACATTCAAAGATAGCATATATTTACAACTCACATTCGATCATATAGCAATGGTTTAGATCATACTATATTGAATATCTATCTTGTTATGTTCTTTGTTACAACCAGGATCTTGTCTTTTTTGTACAATGTTGATATTTATGCTCTTTTCCTTGCTCTATTTCTGTGATAGATGTTGATATTTTTTATTATTTATTGTTAATATATTTGTGTTAATTTCATTATTGATTTTGTAATTATATTTGTAGGTTTTGTTTGGAACACATGGTATTTTATGCTATTTCACATTTTAACAAATCTACATAATTATTCATATTGTGTTGCTTGCCTTCTATTTAGAGGTCATTTGTTTCTTTCACCAATAGCATTAATCCTCTTCATCACATTTGCTGCTTGCAATCATGACTTTCCTGCCCTGCTTAAATCAAGATGCCTTACTGAGTCAGACTCACTGGTCCACTATGTTCTGAACTTATTGGCATTAGCTTTCTTGAAAATATATTTCCCTATCCTACATAACCCTTTAAGTGGCAATAGGAGGATTTAACTCAAGGCCTCCTGCAAGCAAAACATGTGCTTACCGCTGAGCTATGATATCTCCAGTGAACATTCATATGTTCCATAAGACATGTCCATAAGGCATGGTATACCAGTGTATTCAGTCATTGGCAGTAGCATAAATGAGGGATGGAGCAAAGGAAGACAGAAAAGCATCACTTTGAACAAAAAGTGTTAATATGTTGGGAATTCTCACTTTTGAACTGTACGTCAGTTAGGCAAAGGGAACGAGGTTGCTAATGTGGAACTTCTCTATGATACATAGATAAAGGTAGTCATTTCAAATCAAATGGTGTATATTCAGTAAGTCTAGAAGTATGATGGCATAAGGAAACGTATTTCTCATTCTGACACACAGCTGCATTTTGCATTACCATTAATGCCAAGAGCTTTGACCTGTCAGATCAAAGAAACTGAGGCATATGAAAGAGTAAGTTTTACTGAAAGTAGAATTGTTTACATAACTCCTATGTTTTTTATAAGTTTGTGTTCTATCATTTCAGTAAACAAATGGATAAATAAGTTTCTTTTTCCTCATGCATCATGAACCAAAGCTTGCTGTGTACACTTCAATGTGTTTCACAAAGGCTGCCTAGAGTATACAGCCAAGGCAGATGTTTGAATTCATGATACAAATACTGGATAAGGCATGCTGATATACTCAAATCATCAATTACAATGCTTAAGAAAATTAACAAGATTCTGTAGCGTGCAAGATTATTTTTGGAGTTCAAAGTTTGCAATATTGGGACACACACATACTGTGCTTCAATGGTGGTGGAGAAACAAAGGCCATTTTCACACGTATTAACCGTCGCAGAAAATCACGCAAAACTCATGGAACGATGGCATCTTCATGGCACAATTTCCCATCATGATTCCATTTTGTGACACGAATTCTGACCTCATCATGCTGCAGAAATGGAATCATGATGGGAAATCGTGCCATGAAGATGCTGTCATTCCATGGGTTTTGTGCGATTTTGCTCAATGGTTAAGACATGTGAAAATGATCAAAGTAAGAGAACAAATACTTGTACTGTGATATTTCTACTTAATTCAATGGAGACGTGTCAGTAAATAAATGACATCCCCTAAAGAAAGTTCCCTCCCTGCCCCCGAATATCATTCTCATTGACCTCAATGTTTTTATTTTGAAATGTGTTGTAGGCTGATACTATGAGCTACCATGTTAATGAAATAGCAATTCAAAGGAATGGCCATTACAGAAATGAAAGAAACCTTGAAATTCTGCCTTGGGTACTACTTTATTTCTGTTACAATTTTGGATTATAGGAGAAAGCAGCATACCTGGGTCAAGAAAGACCAGTGTCACTTGAGTAGTAAAACTTGTGGATCAGCATTCAGTACTCATCTCTTTTGGAACAGATATGCTTCCTTACAAACTGAATTGAACCCAGATCCTTTTTACAAGAAAAGGCTATGCAGTTTGCTGATTAGACAGTCTTTGTGACCATCACAAAACCACCTGCATAACATGCTTATTGGCCTTCATATGCCTCAAAATCAGTATTTTTAAAGGCATGAATAAAGATTAAATGTAGACACATACCAGGCTCCTGAAAAATGAATGTGAATTAATATGAAAAAATTAATATGAAAAAAGACAAAGAACAAAGATAAAAACCAAATGTCTGCCCAAATAATAGTAGTGGAGCAAAACTAACATTGGAGTAAGGGTACCATTTGTCTGTCCACAGCAGGCAAATTCCTGCCCCTGTCCTCAATCACCCACACTCATCCAATTGAGAAAAATGAGAGGAAATAGCATCACAGCATCCACAACACCTAGGATTTTATCAGATCTCTATGGTTTTTATCATCCATTAAGACTGGAGGGATTCCAAGAGTACCGCAGAGTGATCAACCAAAAATGATATCTGTCTGTGGCACCCCTCCCTCCTTGGGCTCCATCTCCCAAAACTCCCAGGATTTCACATGCAGTGTTGGCAACCCTACTGATTGGAGTCAGATACAAGTACATTTAGCAGGGAATGTGGGTAGCATACAATAGGAAAAAAACCTGTGACTACTTTTTATAGCCAAAGTACTTTTGCACCTTTTTTGGCATTCCCTTAATGCTTTCTTTTTTTGTTTTCCTTCTTTTTTCAAGTAATCTCCCCTTGCACATTTGAGCAATACTGAGTTCATCTTCTTGTTATGCGTAGTTAAAGAAAATAACCCCAGCAGGATCATAACAGAACATTAGTTCCAAGAAAGTTAATCCAACCCAAGAACAGTGTGGAGTTTTCTTTGACTCAGAGCAGAACCACAAGTGACAAAAGGCACAGATTGGACACTTGTCAGCTTCCCTCAAGTTTTGATGGGAAATGTAGGCATCCTGGTCTCGCAGCTTGGCTCTCTGACTGCTGTCCAATGGACTTTTCAACTGTCACTTCTCCAACATTCCGCCAAGCTGCCTACATTTCCCATCAAAACTTGAGGGAAGCTGACAAGTGTCCAATCTGTGCCTTTTGTCACTTGTGGTTCTGCTCTAAGAGGCTAAAAACAATTCTTAACAATTTCAGAGCTTTTTTGGAAACACAAACCTTAAAGGAAAGCAAATATATAAAATTCAACATGAGTTTTCCTCTACGTCATAATTAACATTTCTTATTTTTAAAAAATAATCTAAAGAAGGAAAGCGGCCTTCTACTACTGTCTCCTAATTAGCCAGTACTGTAGATAGGTTGCCATGTTCAAGTTCCCCAAATGTGTTAATCATGCAAATCAAACACATGTTAACTACCACAAAAAAACATCAAAAAAACATATCTTGATACTTTGCTTAAGCTGTGATTTATCAAAATCTTCTGAGACAATAGTTAAATGTGTCTGGAAGAAAGAAAAAATAAGATGGAGCAAGGCACTGTGTCCTATGGCTTCTGGTTTTGTTTTCCAGCAATACATGGCCCTGTATCTGTGCAGGTAGAAGTTCATGTGTAGGGAGCTCTTACTTGTTTTTGTCCCAGGTATTGAACCCTTGACAAATGCTAAAAACACACACAGTTTTGGATATTTCATTTTAGTAGAAATTTAACATCCCTATAGTTAGCTTGAAAAAAGATCTGGACTGCTGTTCTGTGCATACCATCTTCATATTGATTCCGGTGATGATTCATTGGTTTCCATGGGAATTACTGTCAATGAAGTGTAAATAAGTTCATTTCTAATTTACTCAGAAGTCAGTCCTATCAATTTAAATGGGCCTAACTTCAAAGTAAGTGTATTACAGACTTAAACATATCAAATAGCTCCAAATAACAAGTAAAATGGAGTCTAAGAGCTTCTCTGCACAGATTAAAAACTGTCTACAATGTTCAAGATTAATATCAGTCCATTACCTCAGCTAGACAACTGAAGCTCAAGAAGTGCTGTCATGGTTTCCTTGCCAACAGCAGGCTATCCTGCTATTCCATCCTAAGTTCACAAAAGCCAAATATGCTTTTTATTGGTACACCAAACAATGTGCTGAAAATCATCAAGTTATAGGAAAAATACCCATCCTTCATAAAGTATATAAAAAGAAGAATCCTACTGTCAAAAAAGGTTAGTTTGGACTTTAAAGTTTTTGGAACTTAGTATTTAAAGTTTAATTTAATTTATTTTTAGTCCATCTTTCTCACTCAGACTCGAGGCAGATTACAAACACACTATGAGTCAGTACAGTCAATCTCAAAGACATTTCAGTTAACAATGTATAGGGGATATAAATAAAAATTTGTAAAGATTTACTTTGCAAAGATCTTAATTTTTTTAAAAAATAGGGATATTGGCTGCATTGCTACATCGCTTCTGGGGGAAACAGGATAGCTCTAGGAATTATCATTGTCACTGCCAGGTTGTTTTTTTTCTGGAGGCGATGTAGAAACACAGCTGATGTCACACCCCTGATGTCTTTGCCTCCAATCCTCCCATCAATTGCCAGACTCAGCCTGGCAACCTTATTTCCAGCACATAAAGAAGAAATTTGTTTACATATTTTATTTTATTTTGCCTGATCTAGAAGACCTAGAGACTTTTTTAAAAAGAAAGAAATCTAGAGATCTAGGTTAGCTAATGGTCCAGTCAGGCAATAGTAGGCTTGCCCAGGCTCTGAGTAAAACCTGGCCAAGCAGGCAATACAATGGCATTAACTTTATTAAATAATATTAAAAAGTAAAGAGTCCAGTAGCACCTGGATTGATGGTAGGGTTCAGGTCAGACATTGGGGGTGTGGCATCAGCTGTGTTTCTACATTGCCACCAGAAAAAAAAAATTGCACAGCCATGGGCACACACATGGCACCACAATATCCTAACATATTCATGGCAGACTTGGAGCAATGCTTCCTCAGCTCCCATCCACTGAAACCACTCCTGTACTTAAGGTTCTTGGATGACATCTTCATCATTTGGACCCATGGGAAGGAAGCCCTTGAGAGATTTCATCAGGACTTCCACAACTTTCACCCTACTATCACCCTGAGCCTGGACCACTCTACACAACAGGTACGCTTCCTGGACACCACTGTACAACTACATAATGGATATATAAATACCACCTTATACCAGAAACCCAACGACCGATACTCATATCTGTATGCCTCCAACTACCACCCTAAACATACAACTTGGTTGATTGTCTACAGCCAAGCCTTATGTTACAATCATATCTGTTCCAATGCTCTTGATTGCAACTCCCACTTAAGAGATTTACAACAAGCATTTTTGGGGCTACAGTACCCATGAAATGAGGTAAGGAAACAAATCGACAGGGCCAGACTAGTACCCAGAAACAGCCTGCTTCAGGACAAACCTAAAGGAACTAACAACAGAATACCACTGGTTGTAACGTATTGTTCCCAGATCAAACCTATCCAACATATTATCAGTGGAAAATGATGCCTCTCTCTCACAAGCCCTGGGCGGATGACCTCTTCTTGCCTACAGACAGCCCCCCAACCTTAAAATGACTTCTCACTAACAACCATGAATTATCAAGCAGAGTCACCAGCACAGGTACCAGACCCTGCAAGAGACCCAGATGCCAACTCTGCCCTCATATCTACCCAGGAAATATGATTACAGGACCCAATGGTGTCAACTATACTATCTCTGGCTCTTACAACTGCTCATCCTCCAACATGATATATGCCCTCATGTGCCAACGATGTCCATCTGCTCTGTACATTGGACAAACCAGCCAACCTCTGCGCAAAAGAATAAATGGGCACAAATCTGACATTAAAAATGCAACATCCAGAATCCAGTGGGAGAACGCTTCAATCTATCAGGACATTCCATCAAGGACTTTCAAAAACTAAAACTAAATCCAATGGGAAGCTGCTGAGTTGGAATTCATATGTAAATTTGACTTAGACTTGGATTGAATAGAGACTATGAATGATTATCTCATTATCAGAAGTAACTCCCTTTCAGGCATTCTATTCAGATTCAGCTATGGAGGGGAGGGGTCACACCCAAGCTGGGTTGTGCACTCCACCACTTGCATGACTTTTGCAACTGATTTGCATCTACTCCCCTCCCCCTATATATATCTGGCCAGTTTCTTTATGCCCTCCATGCATCTGACGAAGAGAACTATGGTTCTCAAAAGCTTATGCTACAATAAAGCTGGTTATTCTTATATGTGCTACTGGACTCTTTACTATTTTGCTACTACAGACTAACACAGCTATCTCCTCTGGATCTATGACCATGAATATTAAAAAGGCTATTGCAGAAGAATTGGAACACGCAGTATGAGAAATGCAATAGATGGTGAAGAACAGAAAGAGGTACTCACAAGGTGTTACAGGACCTTGAAGTAGAAGAAAAGAAGCTTGGTAATAAAATAAACCAAGGAAGTAAGATGCCACTAGGATCAGGTGACTTGCAGTTCCACAGAGCCATGTATTTGCTATGAGGAATTGCATGACTAACAGACAATGCTTTCACAGTTATTGAAAAACAAGTTTCAAAGTCTCTGGCAGACAGGTTGCCATTACTTGCAACCATAGATGTATATAGTTTTCTTCAGTTAAATAAATTAAACACACTCTTATTTATCATTATTCTATAAAGTATGTTGATTAAAACAATCAAAGAATCTTTGCTCGCTGAATAATGATCTTTATCACCACTTTGTTTTTGGAACTTGTCCTTCTGGAGAGGCTCAAAGTTCTATATGATTTAGATTATATCAAAATATTCTACTGTTCATTCAAAGTTAGGAGGTGCTAGAATAGTTTTGAGCTTTTAGCTTATATAGAATTAGTTTTGGAATGAAACTGTTTTACAAAAAGACCTCGCTTTTTTCTGTTGTCCTATAATGCTTTAAGATACCAAGGAAACTTAATTTTGTCAAGCTGGTTTTGTGTCATTTTGATGCTAATCTCTAAATTAATAAATAAATAAGCTGTCTGTTTAAGATGTTGCAGGCACATATGATTGCTCTAGTTAGGGTTGTTAACCTGGTCTGGAGATCCCCAGAATTACAACTGATCTCCAGATTACAGAGATCTGTTCTCCTGGGGGAAATGTCTGCTTTGGAGGGTGGCTTCTATGGCAACAGCAGTGGGCAACTGAAAAAAATTACCTGGAGAATGCCCACCATAATTGGGCAAATGGTAAGCTTAATGTAAAATGTATCATTAATTGGCTATCTTTTCTCTAGAAGAGCTCTGCTTAACTCAAAAATTTACTTACACTTACACTAACAGGAGGTGATCCAGCTAAAGGCATTTCTTTCCTATTTTGCACAGTTTATTCTCTAGTACCAATATGTCAATGACTCTTAGTATGATACAACCCTCCTGTTATAGAGGTCTAAAAGCCTTAGAAAGCCATTTTCAACCAATTCTTTAAAATGAACATTGGACCTTGCACTGTGAAAGATTAATTTCCCTCCATACATTTCAGTAGGCTCTAATTTTTATATACAGTGGTATTTGCAAGGGGAGAGCCAGTGAACATTTATTAAATGTAGAAATGATGCCATGTAAATTCTATGACTCACTACAAAAATTGGGACTGGAGGAAATATAACCATTGTTTAGATAATGTATAGTATTATAAGTTGACTGAATCTAATTTTATATTTTAAAATTAACACAGTGAAGATAAACACACCTAGCTTTCGAATTTCTGTTTTAAATTACATGGACTTTAATTATGTAATTGCCCTGACCTGCGTAGTCCAGGCAAGCCCAGTCTCAGAAGATAAGCATGGTTGCCCTTGGTTAGTAAGTGGATGGAAGACCTCCAGTAAAGACCAGGGTTGCCGAGGAAGGCAATGGCAAGCCACCTCTGTTAGTCTCTTGCCATGAAAACTCCTCCCAGCTTCTGAGATCTGGATTTGCCTGGGCTATCCAGGTCACAGCTCAGACAAAAGTACAAAACATATATTTCAAATATCAAAGTCAAAATGTTTGGCAGACAGGCTAGGTTTTGCGTCTCCTAACAACAACCAGCAAATATGAGCTAACAGAATGCTGTGGCTGGTGGCAGTTGAGATCCATTAGAACAGTTAGAGAAGGAGAAGAGTCTGAAGCTGCTGACATTTGTTGTATTATATTGTAACTATCCACTGTTATGGGAGTGTGGGGGCTAAAAGTTCCCCTCCTAAGAACAATGTGTCCAAAAGTTCACTCCTCTATTGGTTATCTTATAAATAAAAGTTATTTGTTTTCTCTGTTTAAACCCTGATGACTAGATGTCTAGTGTCTCAGGGAAAGTAAAACACACGCACAATCTTTCTGGCCACAGCCAATTAACTAAATTGTGACTAGAGTTGAGCATGAACAGCAATATGAACAAAAAACCCCACGAACAGCCTAATCTGCTGTTCGCGAACAAGCTGTTCATGAGGCCCCATTCTAAGTGAACCGGTGGTCGTTGCAAGCCTCATTCATTGCTGTTCGACAAGCCAGACAGTCTGGCACCTGCAAGCAATTCCCTTGGCAACTTAGGCAAGGATTGTCTGAACTCTGTCTGAACTCCTGCTGTTGCCCTGGAAACCCCAATCTAAGCCCAATTTAGCTTGATAGGCAGGTCTTCTTTTCAAGTATGGAGCTCCAAATTTGTTTCAATGAGGGAGCAAAGTGCAGGGCAGAGAGGGGCTCCCAGCTCTGGCTTTGCAGACAGTGGAGAGACAGTTGCTGTTGGCATTTTGATAGAGAGAGTGCATTGGAGCTTGAATTTTCTTTGTGTGTGGTAGAATAGGGATCTACCCCTTCAAGTTCCAGGGCTGCTGCCAGGCTCTGGGCCAAGCTATTATTTATTATTGGTACCTTTCCTGTTGCCTGCTCAGGTAAGGTTTCTGGGAGTAGGGTGGTAGGGATCTACTGTTTCAAGTTCCAGGGCTGCCACCAGGCTCTGAACCAAGCTATTATTTATTATCGGTACCTTTCCCGGTGCCTGCTCAGGTAAGGTTTCTGGGAATGGTGCAGTAGGGATCTTGACTTGGATGATGGCTAGAGGAGAGCCTGCTGGCCCCCACGAACAGCCAACCATTAACATGTTTGTGAACAAGACCATGTTTGTGGTTGTTCGTGAGTCCCTGTTCTTGGATGGCAACGAACAACGAACATCATGTTCATTTTTTCCCCCTTTTCATGCCTATCTCTAATTGTGACTGCCCTGAACTGCCTGTGCAGCCCAGAACTTGAAAAGGGAAGTTTCAAATGGGTGGCAGTAGGCCTGGATGAATGAAACATACTCCCTACTCAAAGACATGGACTGAGGCAGACAAGAACTTTTATAAATAAACCAAGCTCTGTTTTTTGTTAAATGAAATGGATCTTTATACCTAGATTGCTCATAATACAAATCAGAATGCATTGGAAATACACAGAAGCACTGAAGGTCATCATACTACTATGAATATGACTTTAACAAGTGGCTGTCTCCATGTTGCCATGGGAATACTTTTCACTGCTTGAGCAGCAGAAAACTGCTTATTTTTATGGAAATGTAAATTGTTTCTGTCGTGCTCTGGACAATCAAAATGCACTGAGTGCCAAAAAACAAACCATCACTTGTACAGCTTTATGATCAACCTGATCTCATTCAGCTGCATATCCTGAAAAATTGCTTCACATTTGACTTTTTCCTGACAATTTGATGGGTCCACTGAGATAACAAAACACTTAAAAAGACAAGAGATTCTCTTAATTATTGGCATTTCTTTGTAACATTCAGTATTATATATTTTTTATATTTTATACACATTTTATTTATTTTATATTTTATTTCATATTTATATCTCATATCTATAATAATATTTAATGCAGTATCACAAAGTGATACCCCTGCAAAAATTATTTCCCTGTCTTTTATTCATGATTTAACTTTAATTATCGTAAAAGTTTTAGTAGCTTTCAAAGCAAAATTCATAATGTTGATTCTAATGTGGCTTCAAAAATAGCAGAAAGACACAATGGTTTTAACAAATGTAGCCTTAATTAAAATATTCCTTCCAAATACATAAATTAAATAAATAAAGTCATAAGTCACTTAAAGAAAAAGAACCAAAATATTTAAAATAATCTGGAGTGCAACCCAGAAGTGATAATAGTAGCTCTAGGAATTGCCAGAAGTTTTACCATAGAGTTCTCCAATTCCTAGAGCTTTGTCACTTAGGGTTGTATCTAGGAAGTGACATGCCAGCAACTAGAGCACAGCTTTATTTTTATTTATTTTTCTTCTCCTGCTCCCCCACTTCCACTTTACTTTATAAAGATCTTGAAAAAGTCATTCACTCCTGTTTGGGAAGAATGAGAGAGCTTTTGTGGGTACTTCTGTTAGGAATATTTTTTTAGAATCTACCACTAGTTAATATATATGTTGGACTGATTCCAAAAACTATTAGAACCTGTTTCCAGAATGGGATTTCACTAAAGAATATTAATATTTTGCTTATCCATGGGATAAAAACCAATGCAAATATACAGAAAGCTATTAATCATGTGGGACCTTAGTATGGGACAGAAGCATCCATTGATATCTGTGGTATTTTACCATAACACTTCATTGCCAAATGTAAATTTGGAGCATAGAAAAAATGAATTCATTGCACCACTCAGTCAGTTTCAGTGCTTAAGCTAAGAGCTAGAGAATTATTGGTTCATTTTATCCCTCAACCATTTATTTCAGACTTGGTTAGTTAACATCATTTCTAATAAGTTTGTGTACCTCTCAAATACTCTATCTGACATGATTTCTAATACCCCCTATTCTAGCATTAAAGTGACCTTCAATTATAAATTTAGTCTCTGTAATTTATTCCCCATCTACATGTGAAAACATATTTTTCTACTTTGTTTAGTGCTGATTAGCAAATAAAGAATCATTTACTTACTAATAGCAGTTTCTATTTCTACCAAAAATTTATTTTGGGCTTTGCATTTCATTTTTCTTTCTATAACTATATGTTTTAGTTCTGAACCTGTTTCTTGCAAGAATTATTCCTGATATTATTATATAAAATGAAATGAAATCCTGCCCTCTAGTTGACATATGGTGACCCCTGATGGGGTTTTCATAGCAAGTGACCAATAGGGGTGGTTTGCCATTGTCTGCCTCTTCAACTCTGGTCTTCATTGGAGGTCTCCCATCCAATTCCTAACCAATGCTGACCCTGCTTACTTTTAAACCACATATTTTATCAAGACCAACAAAACAATTCTTATCACCTGGCTTCCATCTTAAAATAGTCACCACAAGGACAGATTTAGTAGTGCCATGTTTGGCCACAGTTAGAAGACATTAACAAATGAAAAGACAGCTGTTTCATGAAACATACCAGCAAAATAAATTTCTTAGATTATGTTTACAGTGTGGGTGCAGCAGAGCTGATGTCAATTTTTAAGTTCATATTTTTTATATTAGAGATATTTCAATATTTTCATGAATCACTTCATCAGTATTGGAAGATGTCCTCCCTTTCAGTAATATTAGGGGGATTTCTGTGAAGGAAACAATAGATTCAGGAATTCCAGAAAGCAATGACCTGAATAACTTTCCTGATTGACTATAAAAACTTGTGTAACAGTCTTGGAAACATTTCCTCACTCAACATAATCTTTGTTTGTTATTAGTGACAGCAGCACGTACAAAAAATCTTATCCCCCCCCCAAGTTGGAATAAAGAGGCAGACACAAGGCTTGGGTTCTAATGGGTCACTTTTATTTGACAACAATATTAACTCAAACATTAACAGTAAACATGGCAGGGGCCTAACTAGTGGTACAGGTCAAGCCCTGGGGTCACCCCTGGACCTCCATCTTGACCTGCCTGGGCAAGCCCCACTTCCCCAGGTACGAGCTCTCCATGCACATGACTGGGACCTGATCTGCCAGGCAAATGGTTCCCCCCTTAAAGCTCGAACTACCACAAGCCATGCCTGAGGGAAGAATTAGTGCAGGGGATCCAACCAGGCAATCTGCCCTCATTACTGGCAGCTGTCAAACATGCCAGCTGATCCTGACAGACCTCAATTTCCCCAACAATGGCTGAATCCACATGACCTTATATTTGCGCCACTTTTTTGCTACTGCTGTGCTTTACTTACTGCTGTTCACACGTTCTCTATTCCGTCATTCTCTTGCTATGGTTGCACTTTAGTAGTTCAGAATACAAAATGTTCTCCCGCTTGGAGACACTTCTTTCAGAGACCGGCCCCCAAACCACACCTCCTTCAGAGTGCCTTGCCTTAAAGGAACAAGGTTTCCCTCTGTAAAGGGATGCTTATGGCCAGGACTGTGTCTGAAGCTATCCTGCTCCCCTTTGTTTTCCCTTTTTCCACCCTGATGACAGCCACGTCTTTAAAAGGGGAAGGCTGCAGCCTGTGTGACTAGGCATCCGCCTCATGCCCGCCTTGACCCCGCAGCTGCAAAGCTGAATTCAAGTGGAGGGGGAGGAGTAGGAAAAGGAGGGGAAAAGTGGTGGCGTTGCAGATGAGCCCCTTGGCTGAGCGCTCAACTGTGCGCCCAGGCCAGTGGCAGAGCTTCCAGCACTGCCCTCCCCTCCTCAGTCTGTGCCCCTCACTCTTCCCTTCTCCCACCCATGTTGGATGGCTGGGGAGAAATTGGAAGTTTAGAACTGGTTGGGAGGAGGCGGCAGCGGGAGAAGAAGGGGTGAGGAGGCAGCTTGCCTCATCATTGGTGATGATTGGTCTCGCTCCGCCCTATATCCCCCATTTCTCACATTAATGTACACAAATGATAGCGCCATGCAGTTGCTATTTAGGCAGGAATGTGAATGACCACTGGGTGATTGCAGAATAGAAAGTAACACTATCATTGCGAGAGAAAAGTGAAAGGTAAGACAGTGTGGATTCAGCCAATGTATACTTTCTATTCCTCACTTAGGTTTTTCTTTTAACCCTCTACCCACTGAGTAGTTTGCTGCCACCAGGAATTACATTCCAAAATAAATATTTTAAATTTCTTTTTTTAATAACATGCCCAAGCGTCAGGCTCTTTCATGGGTCTATGTGTCCCTGAGGATAGGAGTGGGATAAAAAAAACCCTTTTATTTTACAAGAAGCATATTGGTTTCATAATATTTCTTAAGCTTGATGGTTTCCAAGATAGTTCTCAGTTCTGAAAGTTTCCTCACATAGGCTCAGTCACATAGATATATATAAACTTTCCCTCTCAGGCACACACACAGTTTGTCTGCTTTAGATATATCAATCTCTCACTCAAATATACATTCCCTTTCAGGTGAACACACAGTTTGCCTACTTTGGACAGAATGTTCTCTCACAGACACTCACAATTCAGGCTTCCACACATGTTGCCTAACTGAACTAGAGAGCCAGTTTGGTGTAGTGGTTAAGAGCACAGGACTCTAATCTGGAGAGCCAGGTTTAATTCCCCACTCCTCCATGAAGCCAGCTGGGTGACCTTGGGCGAGTCACAGTTCTCTGGAGCTCTCTCAGCCCCACCTACCTCACAGGGTGATTGTTGTGGGGTAATAATAACACTTTGTAAACCGCTCTGAGTGGGCATTAAGTTGTCCTGAAGGGTGGTATATAAATCGAATGTTATTATTATTATTATTATTAGAATGAGAATCCCCTCAGGCTTCCACACAGGTTGCTTGCTTTGCCCATACTCAATATTTCTCTCTTAGATATATATATATATATAGACATTCTCAGGCTGCATACAGCTTGCCTGCTTTACCCAGACTCAATATTTCTCTCAGAAATGCATAGACACCCTCAGGGTGCTCACAGCCTGCCTGCTTTGCCCAGACTGAATGTTCTCTCTCTGCTCAGTAACTAAAAACTACAATTCACTCCATCCACACTCTCAGTCATCAATTAATCATCTCGATGGTTGTTGTGGGTTTTCCGGGCTGTATTGCCGTGGTCTTGGCATTGTAGTTCCTGACGTTTCGCCAGCAGCTGTGGCTGGCATCACGTCAGGAACACAGCTGCTGGCGAAACGTCAGGAACTACAATGCCAAGACCACGGCAATACAGCCCGGAAAACCCACAACAACCATCGTTCTCCGGCCGTGAAAGCCTTCGACTATACATCGAATTAATCATCTCACTCACTCATCCCTCTCTTTCACCCCCACTCTTAATCTGTATCACACCAAACATTTAAAGACACACACACTTAAATTCATCACGAATGGGGATGTGCCGCCAACAACAACAACAACAACAACAACAACAACAACAACAACAACAACAACAACAACAACAACAACAACCAATTTATATACCGCCCTTCAGGACAACTTAATGCCCACTCAGAGCAGTTTACAAAGTATGTCACTATTATCCCCAAAACAACACCCTGTGAGGTGGGTGAGGCTGAGAGAGCTCCAGAGAGCCATGACTAGCCCAAGGTCACCCAGCTGACTTCAAGTGGAGGAGTGGGGAATCAAACCCAGCTCTCCATATTAGAGTCCCGCGCTCTTAACCACTACACCAAACTAGCTCTCTGGCCTGCTCACTTCTCCCCAACTCTATCCTGCCATTGATCAACCTATTTACAACTCCACCTTAGACCAATTACCACAACCCATGCATGCAGTGCAAGGAAGGCAAAAAACACCTCTCCAAGACAGCCAATTGGGAAAGGAGAAAAAAAATTCTACCTGGCCCTGGTAACCAGTGACCAGCTAAACCTGCACTGCTACATTGTGCATGGATAGACTGAGCACAAGGTGACAACTGCTGGGCTGGGGGGCAGAGCAGCCTTTTAAGGCACCAAATCCCCCCCACACACACACACTAAATATCCAGATAGCCAGGATGGACGCTGCTGCTTTCCCCTTCTGGGGTGGCAAAGACAGGTCCCAGCCCCACCTAATATATCATTGATTCCTCCTTAGGAATCAATGATATATTAGCTTCTCTCCAAGTATCGGGGGTCCTCTGATCTCGCATAACTCCGTTAATCACTTCTTTCAGGAAAGGCGCCAGTTCATTAGCCATTACTTTATAAAATTTAGCTGTTAGTCCATCCGGGCCTGGTGCCTTTCCTAATTTTGTTGACTGAATTGCCTCTTTTATTTCCTCTTCCATCACTTCCCTATTCAATTTTTCTCTCCAACCTTCAGAAACTGCAGGGAGCTTCATCTTTTCCAAATACCTCGTTATAGAGTCTTTATTCACTTCCTTTTTTTGGTACAGCTTTGCGTAAATTTTTTAAAAAGCTCTACTAATGGCTGCCTGCTCCAAATATGTCTTATTCTCCTCACAAATTTTATTTATGATTCTCTTCTCTTTTCTTTTCTTCAGTTGCCACGCCAAATATTTCCCAGGCTTGTTTGCACCCTCAAACGACTTCTGGTTCATTCTCTTAAGATTCCATTCCAATTCTTTGTTATTCATTGCCGTCAATTGTTCTTGTAGGATTTTAATATCCTGATATATCTTCTTTTTTCCTGGTCTCTTCTTAAGTTGTGTCTCTTTGGCTTTTATTTTCTCCATAATCTCTAACCTCTTCTCCTCTTTTTTCTTTCTAGCTCTTGCATTTAAATCCATTAGTATGCCTCTGGTCACTGCTTTATAAGTGTCCCATACCTTATTAGTCGAAACTTCCTTATTCATATTATGTTGTATAAAGAATCTGGTCTCTCTTCGCAACAATTCAATGTTTTCTTCTTCTTGCAAAAGATGTTCATTTATTCTCCATCCTTTTCTTTTATTTCTTTTCCCAAATCTCCACATAATTGGGTTGTGATCTGAGCCTACCATAGGCATTATTTCCACATCTTTAGTCCATAACGCTAAGTCTTTGGAGGCCCAGATCATGTCAATTCGTGATAAAGTGAAATGTCTTGCTGAATAAAATGTACATTGTCTAGTTTTGGGATTCTGTCTCCTCCACACATCTTCTAGAGTCTCTTGTTCCTTTATTGCAAAAAAAGACTTTGGTAGTAATCCTCTTTTCTTTTGTGCAGTTCCAGATTTCGTATCTTCATCCAAGTTAGTAACTCCATTGAAGTCTCCAGCTAAAATTATCTGATCATAAGATAGTTCATCCAGTTGTTTTCCCAAGTCCTCAAAAAAATTTTCTTTTGCTCCATTAGGTGCATATATTCCAATCACCAACAGCTTTTTTAAATTCCACATAATTTCCACTGCTAAATATCTAGCTTCCACATCACTCACTACTAATTTTGGCTGTAATTCTTCTTTTATATACAACACCACACCTTTTTTCTTTTTTTTTGAAGCAGCCACAAATTCACTTCCCAATTTTGCAAACTTTAAGTATTTTATATCCTGCTTTTTAATATGAGTTTCTTGCAAACATACAATGTCACATTTTTGTTTTAATAGCCAGTGGAAAATATTTTTTCTCTTATTAGGCGAGTTAAGTCCATTTACATTCCAAGATATTATTTTACACTCCATAATCATAATCTTGTTGTTGGTAAGTCCTTTTCATTGTCCCTAATGAACTTTTCCATCTCCAATTCAGATCTGATGTGCTTTTTAGCTCCTCCGAATTCGAAGGACAGTCCTTCTGGTATTTCCCATCTATATCTTATCTTCATGCCCTTCAAAATCTGGACTAAATCTTTATATTTTTTCCGATCCAACAGCACCGATCTGGGCAATTCCTTCATAATAATCACCGCCTTGCCGTCGACCTCTAATGGATCCTGAAATTGTTTACTCACAATCATTTCTCTTGTGTTTCTAGTCGTGAATTGCACAATCATGTCTCTTGGTAATTTCCTCTGGGTCGCAAATCTTGAATTTATTCTGTATACCACGTCTAGGAAAGCCGCAATTTCATCTTCCTCTTTCCCCAGGTATCCAGCCAAAACTTCTGTAATCTGTTCTTGGGCAGATTTTCCCTCAATTTCCGGCAAACCACGAAATCTCAGTTGTTTCTCCATATGTTTACTTTCTGCTACAGCCATTCTGCCTCTCATCGCCCTCATCTCAGTTCGTTGCGTGTCTGCTAAAGTATCCATTGCATTTTCTACTACATTAACCCTTTGCTGTGTGGCTTGCAAGTTGTTTTTATTTTTTCCATACCTTTCGTCAGTTCCGCCATCTCTTGTATCATATCTTTAACTTCTTTGTTTCCTTCTGAAACTTTTTTATCCAAACTTTCAATTGCTGCTTGCCACTCCTTTTTTGACATCGTGGGGCTAGCTTTACCTCGCTCCCACGAGTCCGCTCTTTTTCTTAACTCCGTGGAATTTAACTTTATATACTTTTACTTTTAAAAGTCCCGAATTTAATTTGTTTCTTAAAAAAAACACATTTACACAGTCCAAAATGTCGGGCGTCTTTTCTCTATGGTTATTTCAACTATGCTTCTAATCCAAGATGGCCTGCTTCCTCTTCCGCTGAAGCCACGACCTTTCCCTTCTTCAAAATGGCGTTCTTCTACTTCCTGTCACATAGAAAAGGCCGCGTCTCTCCAGCTTCTCTATCGTTCTGACGTACTTCCTGTTCCTCTGCCACACACAGCAGTTCTCGCAATGTTGAGACTTTCCCACAGTCCCCTATCTCTTTCTCTCCGCAGGTATGTAAACAATAATCAACTTTCTCTACTAACTCTGTTATACATAGTCCTTTTTTTAAAAAAAAATTCTTGCCGGAATTTCCCCTCCTTGTAATCAATCTGTGGCAGTTTTTAAATTCGCTTTAGTACTTTATTTCTTAAAGTAATCTGTCCCGTTTCAAGAAATAGTAATCTTTACCTTCTTAGTTGTTTTCACGGGTTGTAATCACTGTTTCTGTATTCAATTCACTTCAAGTCCCCTTGTCCCTGTATGAAGCTTGGGCATGCAGGTCTTATGCCAACCAAATTGGCTCCAAAACTGCTGTAGAGATCTTGGCAAAACCTTTCTTCGGGTGGGACCTCAAGGGACGGGAGTGAGTCCGTTGCGCTGGACCCCCCCTTGCCCAAGATCAACGTGCCCTCAGGTTCTTGAGCGTTCTACGCCTGTTCTCCACCTGAGAACAGTTGGCTACGGGCAAATCTTCGCCCCTCTAGACTCCAAAACAGCAGCCTGGACAGCTCAGCTCTTAGAGATGCATTAGACCTTCATGGATCCCAAACCAGAAGTCAGGGAAATGGCCATTTAAACAGTGGGGCTCGGCTGGCCAGCCAGGAACTCCTGGCTGGGCAGCCAAGCCCCACTGTTTAAATGACCAGCTGCTTGTCAGGGATCTCCCCAACAATCAAACTTCATAAAAGCCCTGGAAGACTTTAATCATAGTGTATTCTCTTTCAAATGGCAAACATGTAACCGAATGTGGGAACAGTGAAGTAGTTGGTTCCCACATCACTGTTCCCACCTAAGCAACAAAAAATCTAGTTTTCTCTTCAGGTTTCTCCATCCTACTACAACAATTCCCCCAGCTTCTGACAAAACATTTTTTTAAAAAAAGTTCTCCACATCAAGTTTAAATCAAGCCCTCTTTCAGAGAACCATGCAGCCTGTCAGCCTGCACTTGGGTGATGGCAATTGGTGGTGATTAATGCAAGAACACATGCACTCCATTTTGCAGTGGAATGCTGAGTATCAAAAGGAAGGATTGTAGGAATGAAACTGCAAAGCACAAGGAAATGTGGCAGCAACAGGGAACAGCAGGACTCAAAGGTAATAATTTATCATCACTATCATCACTTAGAAAAAATAAAAAATGAACATAAAGCAGGATTATTTTCAATGGAGTTGCACTGATTGGAGCACTCTTTTGCTTGCGTGCTGGCCTGCCACAACCCCACTATTGCTTTGACAGTTTCCAGCCATAGTGTGTGCTCACCAGCACTTGCATTTTGGAGTACTTTGTTGTGCATGTGTAGTGTACTTGAAGAAAAACTCAGTGGATCAATCTATCAATTAGAGAGAATACTATAGACCATGGAATTTTGGTGCCATTAACTGCAAACAAGCTGTCCCAGAGCCTTGTCTCCCTAACCACCCCCCAGAAAAACAATGGGGTATGTGTGTGTGTGTGTGTGCGTGCGTGTGTGCGTGCGCCCCACCAAAACCCACCTTCACCAAGCATTCTTCAGGGTCTGTAAACATCAAACCCCACTCCATTATTGTGTGCGCCTCAAACTCTGTGAGTTGATAGTTTAGAAGGAGGATTGTGGTCTGTCCAATTTTGAAACTCATAGCAAAAAAAAAACCCCAAAGGGCTGAGGGGCAAGCCAGCAACCCCCCACCCTCCAAACCCCCTTCCCCCAATAATAGTAAATATGTAGTTCAAAACCCCTGGATTCAAAACCGAAATGAAAATTTTCTCAGTGCATTTGTCTACTAAACATTACAGGTATCTGGAAGTGTATTCATACTCATTGGAAATGAATGGTTGATCTGCTGTGTCTGAAAGTTTTGAAACTGGCAATATGTTAGAGAGATCAAAAGGAAATTATACAAGGTAGCTTGAAGGACTTAGGGTCAGCTATGATTAATGCCACTAGGAAAGCCAAAATCAAATGCAATTATGGCTAACAATAATCTAGAAGTGAAAAGCTGATTGCTACCAATTTTAACTACTGAGTTTCAGCAGTGTGAAGGACCAAGGATCCAGCTAGAATTTACTGAAACCTGTTATCAGTGAGGTGAGCTTTAAATTGAAAACCAATAACTTGTTTCCAGATGTTCTGGACTCTAAACTCTTAGGGTTTTATTGTATAAAAGTACTTTCTTTTCAGACAAAAATTAAGTGTGTTACAGTTTAACTCTTGACATGCACAAAAATGCTAAATAGAGTAAAATTGTTGTGCTCTAGTAAATATATGAATTAAATAATCTATAGATTGTAATAAATATCTCTGATAAATTATTAACAAAGGATTACCAATGCATACTCATTCTGCAATGGCCACACGCATAGTTGATGTGTATCTTGGACTGTGACCCAATTGAATTGGTATTTGAAGTCACTGGTTGCATGGAAAATACATAATAGTAGCCCTAGATAGAATCATTTGATGTCTTCCAAGATGTAATCATAGATTAGTGACAAAGCACTGGAGAGAGCTTTAATGTTCAGTATATCCCTTTAAAGAGAAAGGTATTCATAAAGAACATTATCTTCCTGAGATGCTACTAGTCCAATCATATGTATGTCTCAGAAGAAAATCCCACTATGTTCAATGGCTCTTACTCTCAGGTAAGTGTGCAATAGATGTGCATTGCCTTCAGAAAAAAATCAGTAAGTTTACTGCATATTTTATTACTGCAGTTGTGGATCAATAAATCAATGAATAAATAGAGTGAGCTGTCACCCTCTTGGTGCATTCCCATTGTCCCTCAGCTATCCTGTCTGGTGTTTGGGGAGGACTTCTCCAGGCCTCAAAATGAGCAGGTGAGGGGGTTGTGCCATCTTATTCCTCCTCTTATTCCTGAGCAGTGGCTGTCCACACTGCCATGCCACAACCAGTTTCCTCCCCAGGTTTGTTTGAGGAGTCCCTCTTTTATGGCACCAGCTTTCCACTCTCACCTCATGGGCAGCCAATGCCCCTTTTGTCCTCTCAGCCCCTCCTCCAAGAAAGGGTGGAGGGAGAATATCCACTGGTGGGCAGCCTGTTTCTCTTCCTCATGCCTGCTTTCCTACCAATCCTGCCATTTGCAGACTGGCAGAGAGGACTGGTCATTCCCGCCCCTGCCCTTCCAGGCTCATCTCCCTCCCAGGATCTCCCAGCCCTTTCTCCTGGCAGGGTATGTTCCTCCCTGCTCTGTTGGGTGTGACTCAGACTCCCAGAACATTTGAGAGAAGCCCAATCTTGCTGGTGGCTGTCCCAATGACATGGCTGACTGGGCTCTGGAGGATGCTCTGGCCTCCAGCACATAAGCCTTTGCTCTCCATGAAGACCCCATCTTCATCTCCGTTGGCTGCAGCAGTCTCCTCCTCAGTCCTGAGGCAAGCACCCAAGCAGGGCATCTCATCAAACTAATCATGGCCCTCGTAATTTAGCTGGTTGGGAGGGGAATGTGATTACTCTGGTCACTTCTTCAAGGTTGTTGTCAGCTGCCCTAGTAGCATCTTGCTCTGATATGTGTTTGGGGGCAGTCTGGGATGGGTTGTCATCTCAGACAAATACAGAATCCCCAACAGCTGCCATGTGGCTGCAGAGAAAGCAAGTTGGGTCCAGGTCTAAAAACATATCTAGTTTGGCTCCTAATTGTGATCTTGAAGAAAATATGTGAGCTTCTGTAGATAGTGGTTAAGTGGCTGAGCAGTGAATCAGCATTCTGCTGGTTTGAATCCCATTATTGCCATGAGCTCAATAGGTGGCCTTCTGTAAGCCACTCCTCTCATCTCCAGCTCCTCACCAGTATTGTGGGGATAATAATAACACTGACCTTGTTCACCTCTCTGAGAGGGGCAATAGGGTTGCCAGGTGTCCAATTTTCACCCAGACAGTCTGGTATTTTGATCGACTGTTTAGGGGAAAAGGTCTTAAAATACTGGACATCTGGAGGGAAGAGAAGAGGAGGAAGGAAAGGGAAAGATGAGGAAGTGGACAAGTGGCACAGCATGCAGGAAGCTGCCCTACCTGGAGTTGCAGAACCAATGTTACTTGGCCTGGGGATTGGCGCAGCTCTCAGGTCAGGCCCCCAGCACTCATGCCTCTTCAGTCTCTATTGAGGGGTAATCCCCAGGAGGGCTGGGCTGGCCAGGCTGATTCCCTACTGCTGCCCCCTGGCTACATGGCTTGCCACCAAGAGACTCAGAGGTTGGGGCCTGTATGGCCTGGCAAATGACATCACTTCCAGAAGTGATGTCATTCTGCCGGGGCCAGGTTGACCCTTGGTGTTTGCTGGGGGCTTCTTTGCTGGGGTGTTTGCTGGGGGCTTCTTCTCTTCTTCTCTACAAAATGTAGAACTGTAATTAAAATTGGTATGTGAGTGTGCACATGTGCTAACAATAGAAAATGAAAATGAGCAATGATTTGAAATAAAGATAAGATTCTCTGAAGGATATATCAACACACATGTCCACAGGAATCTGAACTCCCACTTGTGAATCATTCACATTGACCCTCAACAATCAGTTTACATGAAGACATTAAATGTTTTATATTTATTTTATAAGAACACTAAAGTTTGTTCATTAAAGTGTCACAAAACTGAACTGAAGATATTTTGTCATTATTAACAAATGCATCATTTTATAAGCACACTGGGGGCTGTGCTTTGATCCTCCGGAAGGAGAAAGAGGCAGCTGTGGCACTCGCCCTGAGAACAGGACTGTGTGTGGAGGGTGGAGCTTAGCCGGGCTCTTTTGGCCGCTCTGCCCTTCAGCATTCAGTGCGCTTTGTGCCTGGGCAGAGAGAGGATGCATTTCCTTCTCTCTCGGTATGAGGGGCCTTCGGAGGCAAGCGGTCTTGGCCCGGTTAGCTTGCTGCCTCTACAGAGATGGAGAGGATCATTCGTTGCTCTTTCTACCCAACCTTGCGGAATCAGAGTGGAGCATTCGGGCTCTTTTTTTCCAGGCCCGGCTGGCATCTCTGTAGGGGCTGCTGCAGTGCGGCTTGGAGCACACACATTTGCCTGGATGGCTTGAATATTTTCTGCTGTGAGTATTTCTGTTGGGTCTTTGCTGCTGCTGGTGAGTGGGCTCGTGGCGGGGTAGCGTGCCTACTCCTGTTGGTGGGCCTTTTGCCCGGCAGGCAGCTGGGGCCCTCACTTCTCTGTGGATGTAGTGTGTTTTTTCCCAGTGCTGTACACTTTCTCCCTGCTCTTTCCCTGCCCTGTTGGGCCTTTGTCGGGGTGAGTAGGGTAGGTGTCCCACCTCCATGGCTGGCTATTTGGTGTTCCTGGCCCACTTGGTGGTGCCATAGCCAGGGCAAGTCTATATGTGGGCGGGCATTGCAGGCTTCAGGTTGGGGGATTCTCCCGTTTTTTCTAACAGTCAGCTCTGGAGAGCCTGAGCTCTGGGGCCCTGGGGAGACTGAGCAGGTAGTGCTGGCAGTTCCGCCTCCAGAGTCAGATGGTAAGTCTTCCTGGCCTCAACAGGGTACTGGGTGGCCATGGGGGCCTTGGAGTCTGGCTGCTACCCCTATACCCCCTGGCAAGCCTCCAGCTCCTTATGAGCAGCCAGGGACATCGCAATCAGCAATTTCTAGTAGCATCTGGCCGCATTGGGGTCAGCCATCCCTCATGGGCCAGTTCATGGGGGAGGTTGGATGGCCGCCTATTGTTCCCCAGTCCCAGATGAGGATGGGTTCAGTTCCTCCATGGGGTTCTTTTTATGGTTACCCTTGGTTCTGTTCCATACAGGGCGATCCCCTTTGGTGACACGGCAATGCCTCTCAGAGACTACTTGACCCCAACAACTAGTGAAAAGATCCTCAAGGGTGAGTATGTGGATGTATTTACCCTTCTCTTCAGGGAGCTGGAGAAGAAGGATAAAGAGGACCTTGAGGATTGGAATAAGGAATGGCTTAAGTGCCAATAAGTGGATAGGACTTAGGCCAAATGGTTGCCTGGGTTTCTTATCTTTGTGGGGGCCATAGCTGACGCCCAGCCTTGGAGGGTGGCACCCTTGTTTCAGTATATGGACATCATATACAGGGGGTATACGGACTTTGCTTGTGCAGCTTGGCTGCAATACAACGAAGAGTTCTGCATGCGGGCGGCTCTTAATCCTTCCTTGCCTTGGTACCAAGTGCATTCGCATCTTTGGCTGCAATTGATGTCCCCAGCCAAGCCCAATGCAGGTGACTGATCGGATAGCGGTCACCTGGTCCAGAGATCTACTACATTGGCTAGTGTGCACCCTCCTGGGGATCAGGCCACACCGGCTCGCATGCTCTGCTGGGAGTTTGCGTCCCAGGGGGTTTGTTCTAGGGAAACTTGCAAGTTCCGACACGCTTGCCCTGTTTGTGCAGGTCCTCATATTTTTATGGCATGCAAGCAGGCAGGGCAAGGCAACAGGCATGGGCCAGATGGTGCGGGGTTTTCCCAGCAACTGGCGGGTAATGGGCCTTCTGCACAATGAGCGAGCAGGAGAGCAGGACTGATGCAGTTGCCAGTGAAGGAGCAGGAGTGCAGGATTGGTACAGTTGCCTGGTTTTTTTAGTGTTAATTGTTGTAGTCTTTCCCAAGGGGCAGCAAGAGAGCTGGACTGCCTATTGGGGCTTGGATGGCAACTGTTTTGTTTTGTTGTAGGTTCAGAGTATGTGGCTCTGGCTACAGTTCTAGGACAAGGTGTGAAGGTCCAAGACTTCCCTGCAGGGCATGAGCAGGAAGCTTGGCGATGGTTTTGTTGGACCCATGGCCTGTGCCGTGGGTGCTCTGAGATCCAAGGCCTCCCCGCTGGGTGTGTGCAAGAGGCTTGGAGTTGTTTTGTTTTGGGCTCATGGCCTGCAGGCCTGGGTGCACATGTTTACCGGCCTGTTGGGCTGGACGTTGGTAATGGTTGGGCCCAAGGCTTCCCCACCGTGTGTGTGCAAGAAGCTTAGGCCCCAGTTTGCATTTTTCGTAGGCTCCTGCAGGTTGTGCGAGGTGATTGGAATTGGGTGAGAGGCTGGGCGGAGGCCCTAGACTCGGCTTATAGTTTTAGGAAAGGGGGATTGCCCTCCCTCTTCTCTGCAAAGCGGAGCTGCATTTCCTGATTTCTACTGAAGGGACGGAAGTAACAACATTTGGAGGAGATGCGGCAAGGGCTTTGGTGGCTTTATGCCTCCTGTGGGGTGCTATGGCCTAAGCAGAGGCTTGGCCGTAGCGTTGGCAGGTTAGGAATTGGGGAAATTGAGTGGGCTGCTGACCACCCTTGGCATATCCCCATTGGTGGGGAGTGGGGTCTGTCAGGAGTGGCTGGCTGCTGTACAGCCCAGTCACGAGGTCAGATGCCATGGTGGGGAACCCCTGGACAATCCCATCCCCCCCTGCAGCTGTATGGCCAGGTGGGGGAGCTTTAAGGGGTGAACCACTTAGCCAGGCCACCCAGGCCCTAGCCATACCATGGATGGCTTGCACCCAGGTCTTTTGGGGATTGCCCATACAGGTCAGGGCGGAGGTCCAGGAGTGACCCCAGGGCCTGACCTGTACCACTATTTAGGCCCTTGCCATGTTGACAAATATGTTGTTATAAATTAATAAAGCGGCCCATTAATCCCAACACTTGTGTCTGCGTCTTCATTCCAATGGGGGGGGGGCAATAAATTGTGTTTGACTTTCTACAAAATGAATATGACCAGTTTTGAACATGAAAGTGTAAATCAATAGCTGCCTAATTCTTCCATCAACTCACAAACACTCTATTCAATATCTGAATCCAGGGCTTTTTTTCTGGGAAAAGAGGTTGTGGAACTCAGTGGGTTGCCCTTGGGGAAAATGGTCACATGGCTGGTGGACAGAGGGGAGTTTAGATTGCCCTCCACGCCGCAATCTGAACTCCCCTCTGTCTGGAGATCTGGGGGTGGGGCCACCAGCCATGTGACCATTTTCAAGAGGTTCCGGAACTCCGTCCCACCATGTTCCTGCTGAAAAAAAGCCCTGTCTGAATCCCTTTCTTGACCTCAACTGTAATATTTCTATATGAAGATATTAAAAGAAATAAGGCTTTTATCAATAATGTCAGACACACATATTCCCCAGGCAGCTGATCCTTCTTGATGATGAAATTAAAACCACATTAATATCAATGAAGACAATAAATATTATTTATTGTCTTTAGACTGTAGAGATCAGCAGCAATCTTCCAGTTTTATAACAAGACATTGCTATCATTTCTGTTTGGATTTGTGAAAAAATTGTGTGAGCATACACAAGTCCTATCCTTCAGGAATATCCCCAATAGCATTGTGGAAAGTTGTTGTGGAAAGCCCAACCTTACCCTAGGATAAGTGATCAACAGCCCGTGTCTAGATTTAATGCATTTGTTGGAATAAAATTTCTCCTGGGATCTTATTATGTTTTGTGTAGCTACGACACCTTCCCTTCCAGAGCAGAAGCTAGTGACCAGTTAATCAATGAGGATTCTGATAAATCCAAAGGAAAGGAAGAAGAACAATTCTAGGTAACAAGTGCCGTCTAAGAAAGTACTAAAATATTTCAGCCGTTTCTGTTTTATAATAGATTTTTAGGTTTAGATCCTAGAAAATATCTGAAACTGTAGTTGGAGTTTCATATTAGTGCTGCTGCGATATTTGAAGAAGCGGGGGGTGGGGCTTCAAGAACTTGCAGGGGAATCTCATTTCCCCTTCTTCTACTATTCCCTCCTTCCCTTCTCCTATGCATGAACTGAAAGTGTGTCTGCATATTCATGGGGAAAACAACACTTTTTTCCAGTAGAAGCTCCTCATATCACTTGACATGTTATTTTGGAGGGCCATCATCTTACATATGATTCCCATTGGGAGGGAGAGTTAAAAAGGCTCCATGCTCAAGCAAATGCTATGTGTGATGTTTAGGAAGCTGAGAAGATTTGTTGTGTTTTTGACAGCACCCTTGAAATATTTGCTATTTTTCCTCCAAATCATGGGCCACAGTTCTCTTATTATCTGTGTGAGGGACTGAATAGTTCCCTTGAGTCTTATAAAGCTCACTTTGGAATGTCCATCACAATTCCCTGTGAGCAGTGCTTTGTGTCCAGGTTGGATAAAAAATAGTGAAAGTTTGAGTACATGTTTGAAATATTCTCGGGAGAGTGGAAGTTTTATAGCACACTAAGTAAAACAGTAATAAAAGAGATAGGAAATGGCAATTGTTTAAAAGATAGCATTGAACAGCTGGAACTGTACCATAGGCTTCACAAATATTAACAGTAAGAGAAATCTCAAAAATAAATATGTATGATTAGAGGTTGGATGGATCCTTTTTCAAGTAAAAAGGACACTGTATAAATGATCTATCTCTGTTCACTTTATTTTCCTTCTAATGGCACAAGTTTCAGTTATCAGTTACACTCAAGAGTATTTTTAAAACTGTTGAAACTAGAATAAATTTGCTTGTGATGTGCATGATTATGTAACATCTTATCATAGGATCAAAATAAAGGTTAGATTATATGCAAACAACTGTTTAGATTCATTTGGGGGGGGTGTACCAAAAATGCAGTATTATTCAGATCTGGGTATCAGGAATACCATATTTGATATCCCTGATATACATGTCCAAAAAAACCAGTTTAGTATTTGGATCTGGATTTTATTTGGTAATCCAAATATATTTAGCTCCATTATATCCTAAATTGGAATACATCTGGAGGGCTGGGTGGTAGTGTTTTTCAAGCAAACTCCAACAGAATTTAAGCAACCTTAGACTTTCTTGCACACTAAAGATAATCCAAGTTTCAAGAATATTGGACCAAAGGGTCCAATTTTATATCCCCCCAAACAAGCTGCTCCCACCACTCTCAATTGTTCCCTGTGGAGGGAAAGAATTCCAAACTAGCTTTCCAGCAAAACAAGCAAGCAAGCAAGCAAACAAACAAACAGGGGTAACCACTGGCCAAAGGGCAAGATCAGTCCCAATGCAAGCTGAACTAATAAAACCCAAGAAAACCAATGTGAAATCAGAGAATCTCAGCAGAACCAAACTGAAGCAAGAGGCACTGTTGCAAGCTCAACAAACCCAGTGTCATTCACAGAAGCCATGCAGAACCCAGGGCCAATGTGGAAACAGCAGAATCAGGTACCAACCAAGTAGTAGCAGCATCAAACATCCAGCAGTATAACCCTGCACAAGTACTGGCAATGGTAAGCAAACACTAGTAATTTAAATAAAATTGATCCCTCTCTCAAAAAGGGCCTCAGAAAGTGAGAGAGAGGGATAATTGTGGCTATCCCAAGTTTTCCTCTCTCGCAGCCAGAAGCCTACACTGTCACTCGTTGGCTCAGAGGAATCTCAAGGCAGTGCTGCAGAAACTTCCCTTCATCACTGGTCCTCCTGGTCCCTCCCACCCCTGTAAAGAAGACAGTTAACAGTACACAAAAACAACACAATAGCATTTACTATCTTCATTTTGGGTATGTGTGGTTAGGCATCCGCTTGTTTTAGAACACTGGCAGTGTGGTCTCTGTTTTCCCTAACATCGCTCTGAATCTTCCTGTTTTAGTGGCAAGAGAACAACATTTTGGTGCCACTTTTCTCAATTTCCTGCACAGAATGGTACTAGGGTCCAAGGAGAGTGTTGACTTTATTTTTAGTTGGGATGAGATTCAAAGTTGGAATGAGCATTTCATATAGTGTGCCAACTAGATAAAGTATTCTCCTGCTTTTCTACCCAAGCCTCTGAGCTGCAAGAGACAGCTCTGGTCAGACTCTCTCTTTCTTGGCCCAGTAGTTCAGAGGACAGTTTGTATGCAACTTGCAGGGCTCTGAAAGGTAGTCCCTGACTGTTGCCTCCACTGAATCCTGTCTCATGTTCCTCACATTCACATGGGGAATAGCAGAGGTGGTCTTCCCCTTCCTCTTCTGCAGGCAGTGTGCCCCTGCTGGCTTGCACATGCTACACTCACTGAGAGACCTTGTGTATCAAATTCCAACCCACTTCCTAGCCCACTAAATGCTGCCCTTGATGTGTAAGTCACACATGGTTGACAGCATGCACAACTTGTTGTCTATGAGAGGTTGCAGGTGAGACTCAATGCCCTTTTACAGCTTTCTCATGAGCTCATGCTCTGTTGGAACAATGTCTGCACCTTGGTCCACAAAGATAGCCATCTTCCTTTGAAGTGTTTGGATCAGAGGAATGACCAGACTCATGATTACCATGTCAGATGAGACCATGATGGTGAAGCCTTTAAAGGGTCTAAAGACATCTCTCATCTGGGAGATGGTCCACCAATCCTGTTGGCTGAACTGACTCTCTTCCCTCCCAGTGTCACTTTCCAAGATCTACATTGTCCGGGCAGCCTGCTGCTCCATCGAAGGCTCAAACAGGGCATGAGTGGAGATCCAGTGAGTGCTGATGTCACTGATCAGATGATGCTCTGGCACACCTGCCAAGACCTCCTTCTGGCACTGCTGGTGAGTAGCTTTTATGCTGCATGAGAAGTGACCTGTGATGAGCCAGTATCTCATGATGAGACACTGGAACTCACAAGACGCAGACCCAGTGCGTCCCTCATCACGAGGTGAAGTTTTGGGCCATGAAGTAAATGCAATTGAGGCCCACTTTCACTGCTGCTGCCTGAAAGGTTTTGCTTCCATTGGTCACTGTGTATCCCATGGTGATGTCTCTGTCTATCCACTGCACTGACTGCATCTTGATGGAAGCAGAGATGTTGCTCTCCATGTGCACCTCTCTGAGAACCTTGGCATGGAGTGAAGCCTTGCTGGCCCAGTCGCCTGCCATCACTCCCTCCTGCTTTGTTAGGTGGTTTCATATTTTCATACAATGGCAGGTGGATAGCACCAAGAGGAGACAGTGACTCAGCCAATATTTACCTTACAGGGATACTGTCCAACCAGAACAATTAATATATGTTCCCAGCAGAGAGATTTGTCACATTGATGTCATCATTGTCACTAAATTTGGGATGACTTTTTGATTAAGCCTGCTTTCTTGATCTATTTTGTTCTCTGAGTATGTGTCTACTGACTTCTAAGCAGAGGCAAAGACTTTGCATGCACATCCATAAAGGGAGTCACAATGTAAGCTGGGGAGCCAAGTTTTAAAGACAAATTGGAAGGCTCTATCAATTTCCCCTCTCTACAGAGCAGCAAAGATCACTACTTAGAAGGTTTGTTTATTTCCTCTTCACCTCCTAGAAGGTGAGATGAAACTGACATTCCTATACAAGCAGAATCTGCCTTAGATTGAACCCCATTTTCCCAACCTGTATGAAGAAGGGACAGAGGCAAAGTATTTGCTTACACCTGCTAACAATTATACAGAGTGGCAAAGACCTGAGAGTATAAATGCAATTGCTGCCTCAGAGTCGAACCACATGATATGAATTTCATGTGAATGACACGAAAACACACACGTGTTCAAAGGTTTTTTTCTGCTTCACACGTCAGGACTGCTTGCCCACCGTTGAACTCATATACAGCTTTGCATGGGTATCCTACGAGTTCCTCCAAGATGCGGGAATGATATTCCATCATGCATCTCCATATCGCGCATGCCCAATTCATTTCCAGGATCCACTCTCTGTCCCCTCATACTTTTTATGTACAGCTACATTTTCTTTAATTACACACCAGATGGCGCACCTAAAGTTTTTATGTTTCTTGTTGTGTGCATGGGTAAATTAATAATTTTTCCCCCAAAGCCTAAGCACCATCTACCCGCTGATCAGAGAGCATGAAGGAGTGAGCAGCATATAGGAAGTGGAAGACTCAGGAAAAAGGGCCACTCTACATTGCCGACTTACTGGTTGTGCCCGAGTACACGTGCCATCGCGACCACACTTAATGGTGAGTTTATGAATCTGTACACGGACCAGGACATGTGAACATCGAGAAAATGATGGACACAGACAATTGAGGTAAGTCAGGCCTACTGACGCTCGCTCGGTCGCGTGAAATTCGTATCATGTGGTTCGACTCTCAGTGATAGGCAGTCTTCCAATAGTAAGGAAGACTTTGGAATCTCTTAGGATGGAAAAAAGAACAAGAAGACAAGTCATTTATGCCTCATTCATATAACATTTATTCAAAATGAAACCTTAACAGTTTGCATGTAGAAGGATTACACTTCTTTGTTCATTGTGTTTGAACATCTTTACTTTGTATGAGTAGATGAAATGAGAGAGTTGCGACATGCCACAGAATCAGTTTGATGCAGGTGGATGAACCTCTTCAATTTAATTCCTTAAGGCCTCTGTTCTTCCAGGGGCTGGCATCTCAGCAGAATCTGATTGAAACCAGACAACCTGAAAACTTCAAAATCTCTCACTTATTGATGACATATGAGATACTTGTGTCAATGCATCCTTTCTCACTTTCTTAACAGCTGGGCTGCTTACTCTTCCCTTCCCCATCCTGCAGTTTGATCCTCTTATCATGGTCTTTCATGTTGCAATTGTTTTTTCTCAAACTTCTCTGGAGAATCTTTATTACTTCCTTTTCAGGAACTCTGGGTTGTTTTGGTTTGTTCAAAATCACTCACCCTGTCCACTCAACCTTCTGCTGAGGCACACTTGCTGTTAAAGGTTCAGGTTATAATTCATTAAAAGTGCTTCTAGTTTACATTGTTTGTCTGTTGATCACACTATCCTACAGGTATAGTTATGTAGATACAGTCCCTCTCCCCTCAGTATGAGAAACATACACATCTGGAGGATTCAAGAGAGATCAGTGATGGTGCAGGATAAGATCATCGATCTATACAAGAGACAACCACTGATTTCGGATCTGAGATCTCTCAAAGCCCAGGGCACTTGACAACCCTACACATTCACCGAGCACATGGGGAGAGAGAACAGGTCCTACTGTTCCCCCTGCCTCTGCATGATCACCTGGTCATTTGCAGGGACAACTATATGCAGGAAGCGGTTGTGCGAACTTTCTCTCCCTGTGACCAGCAATGTTGGTTTTGGAACATCTTTGTTTGGGGAGAGGGAGAGTTCTCATCATGACTCATTCCTTCATGTAGTTGACCCTGCAGATGACCAGGAAATTGTTCACTCCCCCTCTCCCTCCCTGCACATTCATTGAATATGTGGTGTCTTCATGTACACGGGGCTTCATTAGTTCGTCTTTAAAAGCATTGCAGCCATGTGGAAATCTGACATACTCATGAATACACCCTATCACACACACAACTGTTTTTAAACAAAACTGGACAGCAAAGGCAAGGAAGCTAACCTGCTTCCATCATCTTACTGGAATGTGCTCTATTGTTTAAAGCACATTTTTACTGGTTAGGCTGCTCAGCAAGGTTGGAAGGAAGATGTTGAAAGAAAATAAGTACCATAAGGGAGGATGACGGAGCAGGCTGAGTTTAGCTCTCCTCACTCACATAAGTAATTTTTTGTAATTAAAAATCTCTCTCCCGTACCCACTCTTCTTGAAAATCCCTGGAAAGTAAGCAGAAAAAGCTTGTCACACACTCTCACCTGCCTTTGCTGCTCTGTAAATGAAAATTATAATTGATTCAAGAATGAGGAAGCTTTCCCATATCTGCCTAAAATATGGGATGATGCAGCCCTTGAGAATACAGCCCTCCTGGCTGGTGGCACCAGTCACAGTGGATGGGGGCCACCCTTTGCTCTCCGGAGGAGGAGGCAGATGGTGCTTTCCCAGCTTCCTGGGATTGGTGGAGGGGTTGGAACCGGAGGCCTTATAAGGCAGTTCCACCCCTCTCCCAGCCCAGTTGTGCCTCGTGCTCAGCCCACCCATTTGGCCCATATGCTCGGCAATGCAGGTCTAGCTGGTCACTGATTACCAGGAATTTTTTCTCCTTTGCCCATGACTGGCAAACAGGTGAGGAGTTTTTTGCTTATCTTGCATTGCTGTTATGACTGAGGCAATTGGCTTATGGTGGAGCTGTGGTTTATTTCCCTGTTGGCAGGTTAGAAGTTGGATAAAGTGAGCAGGCTGGTGAGCACCCTTGGCATATCCCCATTGGTGGGGAATTGGGGTCTGCCAGGAGCGGCTGGCTGCTTCCCGGTCCAGTTGCAAGCATAGACTACCTGGTGGGGAACCCCTGGACAAGCTAGTCCTCCCCCAGCTTCTTAGCTGGGTGGTTGGAGCTTTAAGGGAGGGGGAACCACTTTGACTGACTGGCCAGGTCCCAGCCATGTGCTTGGATGTTTCACACCTGGAGCAGCGGGGCTTGCCCAGAAAGGTCAGGGCGGAGGTCCAGGAGTGACCCAGGACCTGACCTGTACCACTAATTAGGCCCTTGCAGCATTGACAGTTGTGTTGTAGTAATTTAATAAAGCAGCCCTTTAGTTCCCAACTCTTGTGTTTGCCTCTTTATTTCAATGGTGGGGGGGGGCAATTTTATCACACTAGAGAAAGCAAAAAAAAAATTACACTCAGAAATATGCTAGACAAAGAAGTCTATTAGATTGATTTCCTAATCTATCTAGTTTTACCTCAGATATTAAAGATTCAGACACAGTTTTTAAAATGTGTAAGAACCAAAACCAAATCTTTTGTTGTTGCTATTTCTGCACAACCTAACAGCACCCATTCACATGTGTATGTGTTTGTGCGTATAAGAGAGAAAATATAATTTGGTTTCACAGAAATAAATGGTTACCGTTACTGACTTTGTCTTATCATTTATTCAGTATATGTTTTGCTATTATCATAATTAAAGACAAAGTGTAAAATAAAAGTGCTCTCTATTCCCCCACCCCCCTATATTTGGCATGATTTTAGAGGTAGGGAATTCAACTAATGTGACAGTGGCTATTACTCTGTAAGTATGGGCCACAGGACAGAACTTCAACTCACTCAACAGTAAAGTGGGATGTTGTTGTTCTGAGATGGAAAGAGAAGAATAAAATTCTATATATATTATGAGATGTACTGAAAGGATGGAAACAAGGTAAATAAATATGCATTTCCACAAAACTTAGAAAATGTATTTATTGTGCTTATGTATGTAAACATGAAATAGACTTTCTTAGTAGCATGAGCGATTAACAGTGCAATCTTAAGCAGAGTTACTCCAGTTTAAGTCCAGTGACTGCAATGTGCTTAGACTGGAGTAACTCTCCTTAGGATTTCTATTTTTTTAAAATAAGCAACACTCATATATGACTGCAAATAGACTTTAGGGGAGTACATTCTTTGACAGTATCAGTGAAGTGGAAGTATGTGCTAGCAGCAGGTGATTGACTTCTTTTAAAAAATGTAGCAAGAACAAATCATCTGAAGATAATTGTCACCATTTTAGAATGTTGTTTTAAAAGTCACCTTTCTTTTGAGAAAGGAAGCTCTTAGATGACCAAGTTCAAAAAGAAAGTAAATGCAGACAGGTCTTTGTGGATTATAGAGTACCTTGATGTTCTTACATGTTGTATGCAGTAAAGATTATCTAGAGAAAAGAACTGAAACAATAAAGAGCATTACTATGAGAATAAGTACAGTCCCGGCCTCACTGGCAAGGAATTATATGTTTATTGTGAAATACTAGATCTTACCTTTTGATTAAAATAAATGTTATTCCTTTACAGAACAAGAATAATATGTTTATTTAAAAAACACTAGAAATGTATAGCTTTTATTAAATATTTGGACTGCGCTGCACCATTCTAGAACACAGCTTCCTACAACAGATGTTCAAAACAGGGGTTTTCCCCTTTTCTGTTTTAAAGGTTAGTTTCATTTCTAGGGTAAAGCTTTTGAAAAGAACTCTCTGTTTTGTTCAGTCAAAATAGATATAAAAATATGAGTGAAAGCTTCATTTTCAACCTGCATTGCAGTCCTTTTCCTCTGCACTGCAGTTCTTTGTTTGTTGTAGATGGTTTGAACTTGTAGAAGAATTTTAAAGAATAGCCAATATGGGTAACATGTCGTCAAAGCAAGTCAGAGGTGAGAATTGTTTTCATAGTGCAATAAATGAAAGTGAAACCATTTTTTCCTTCTAAAAATAATCTTGCAATATTTTACAGGAAAGGAACATTTGGGAGCTTGTTGAACTATTTTGTTAGAATATGTGTTATAGGTGGGGAAATAGGATTGTGGATGCTACAAGGGTCAAGCTATAACAATTAAAATATATTCAGAACAAATATTTATTATACAGTGTACACAGTAATAAAATTAAAAACATATCACACCACACAATATATGAGGTAAAATGGTTTTGCATTTATCCAGAAAGAATTTTTTACAGTATAAGTATGTTTATTCCTATTATAATTATAACCTTTTAAAAAATCTTTTTTTCTACTTATATTTCCAGATAATATCTTCAGGGCAAATTGATACCTATTTGTTTCTGGATGTGTAGGTTTGTTTTTTGTAAATGTGTGTATTATTGACCACTGAGGAAGGCCCTTTGACCAAAACACATATGGTCTTGTGTTGATCATTTGACTTGGAGGATGTTACAGCTTATCTAAAGCTTTCCTATGTAGCCTGGCATTCGAGCCCTTTGTTTTTAATTTTATTACTGTATAAACTGTATTGCCACCCTAGTCGGAATGAAGAGGCAGACACCAAGTTGGATCTTAGGACCACTTTATTAACTATATACATCAACCATAAAACACACAGCGGCAAGGGCCTAAAGCGGTACAGGTCATGCCACGGGATCCATCATGGACCTCTGCCCTGACCTGTCTGGGTGAGCCCCGAAGCCCCGGGTGCGACCCATCCACCGGATGGTGCAGACCCGGCCGGCCAGGCAACATGGTCACCCCCCTCTTGAGCTCCTAACACCTCAGCCGTATAGCAGTGAGGGAAGGACTCACAAGCTGGGGTTTCCAAAGGCAGCCTGCCCTGGACTGGCAGCCGTCAAAGCAGTACCAGCCCCTCAGGCAGGCCCCTCTTCCCACTAAAAGGGGGAAGCGCCAAGGGTGCTCACTATCTAACCCAAAACCTGCCAGGCACGCCTAACTAGCACCACCCTAAGCCAAATCCTTAATCCCAAACATTGGTGCAAGGTAGGTGGAAAAAAACCCTGTCCACAAGTGCCAATTAGGGAAAGGAGGAAAAAATTCCTACCTGACTCTGATCACAGCAGCCGGCTAATCCTGCACCAATATAGGGAGAGGAGGGTGGGCCGAGCAACAAACTGCGACTGAGGCTGGGTCAGGGCGGAGCAGCCTCTAAGGCTCGTGCTCCGCCCCGCCCAGCCAGGCAAAACCATGGAAGGAGGGCGAGGGAGGCGTTGCCTCCCTCCTTCCAGGGCGGCAACAACGGCACCCAGCTCCACAGCCTGCTTGCAAGCCAGGTAAGTGCCGCATAACAAATATTTATTCTGAGTATAGTTTAATTGTTATTTCTTGACTCCTGTAGTATCCACAGTATATTTTGGGTTGAGTTTTGGGGCTTCCCTCACCCTCTTTCTTTGTTTGCAGGGAAATGGGATTGGTAATTTGAGATATATTTGAGAGAGATGTATGATCAGCATATATTTTACAAATAAAAGTTCCTAATAGGCATTATTAAAAGCACTGAAATCGACTCAGACCAGTTAGTTTAGTTTTATCTACTCTAACTGGCAGCAGCTGTCCAGGGTTTCAATCACAAAGGTTCACATCTGCATTGTGTTAGTAAATTGGTAGTGAGGATGAAGCCCACTGAGTTGGCCAATCATGGGACACCTCTCTCCCTCAGTTAATTGCATGTTTCTTGATGCTGGGGTCCCTGGAAAATTCCAACAATTGCTGGGCTGTACCAGCTTGCTGGCCTCCAGTATCAGATTACAGCATCTCTTTTAGTTTGTCAAGATAACAAGACCAAAGGGGGTATCAAAGTCTGGAGTTGTTCAGGCTGAGGACAGGTTTTCCAACAATCAATCAAGGCAGTGTCGGCAGTTCAGCATCTAGTGTAGGCATTGTGTCCACGCCCAGAAATGTATCTCTAGAGGCTTTATAGTCTGCATGCCTACACATCATGCATCCAGCCAATTGAGCAAGAGCATCTGAATTCTAGTAATATTCCTCACATCTCCCTGTCTAAATTTGGGAAGGAGTTAACTTTGAACCATTCAGTAAAATTCCAAGTTTTTTCCCATAGTCCAATCCTGATTCAGAAGAGGCCAAAAAACAGATGATATGATTATCTGAACACAGAAGTATCCCCAATTCCGCTGCAGCAGGATCACCCCATCAAAACCAGACAACTTGGAAAGATTTACCTATAGAGAACAGTCAACCTGGTTAATTCCAAACATTTTTGGAATTTTGGAATTTAATCAGGAATGCCAATATCGGTATATCTGAAAATCCAGGATTTGGTTTGGATTCTGGAATATATCAAAAAATTAAGATATGAGTATGTGATTTAGTATATCCAGTCTGAAAGTGTACCAGAAATATAGGTTAAAAAAAATAGGTGGTGCACTGATGATCCCTTTGAGAAATGTAAAACTTTCCTGGACTGTCATGTTTTTATTTTTAAACAATTATGTGATTTATTTATTTTTAAATAAATAATCCAAACCTGAATGTGAGTTACTGCCAGCAAGTCCCCTAACTGCATTTTGGCAAATCAGCATTGGCTCCAAATTTGGCTGGCATTTGGCATTGCCAAGTTTGGAGCCAATGCTGATTTATCTTAGCCTACACACAAAACAGTACCAAGATGTGCTAAGTCTCATCCTTCTCTCCCAACTTGCCACTCTAACAACTAAAGGCTTGGTTAATTCTGCCCAAAAGCATGCTCCTCAACCTCCCAACCTATGAAATCAATGATGGGCTAGTTTGTGAACAGCTCATGACTCAGAATTCTTGACAATCAACCCTAACTATGCTGTAGGGTTTAAACTAATTTAACCACCCAACAACACCAAACCTGCCATTTTAGTTGGGACTGTACCTGTCTACCTGACCAGGTGTATTTTTAAATAAGCTTCCACTCCTTGATCACGTATGAAGCAGGTGGAAAAGGCCTATTAGAGACAGTCCTCCAAAATTCTTGATTACCCCCTGGCTACCAATTCTGGAATAAATAGTTTGTTAACCCATTTACCTGATTTTCTAGGGAGACTGTCTTGTTCAAGATGAAAGGCCTTTTGATAGCTAACCAGTAACCTCAATGGGGAGTTAATAGGTGTATTATTAAGTTATTATTTTAGGCACTGAACTTCATCAATAACATTGTAGCATTTGATTTAGCCTGTTTTTCTACTTTTTTCTTTTTAGGATTGGAAACGAAACAGGTAATCTCACATAAATTCACTAAGCATAATTTTCCTTGTGATGAGCATATTCTTGTACATTAATACAGGAATAGTCTTCTGTATTTGATAGGAATGCAAAAGTAAGAACCTAATATAGAATAATTCTTAAAGAAGTACTGAATGCTGTTCAAATGATGAGAGGAAAATGACGCTTCTAATGCAATCCTAAACAGAATAACTCCCTTCTAAGACCATTAACTTCAATGGATTTAAAAGGGTATAACTTTGTTTAGGATTGCACTGTTAGTCAATAATGTCGTTCTTAATGAGATTAAAGTATGTGATTGTTCAGTAACTGGATGGCAAATGCAAATGTATAGTTGTGTCATAATTTCCCAAAGTTTCCTGGCAGATTTGTGAACCATATAGAATGCATTCAGATTCACCATTCAAAATGAAAAGGTCATGAAAATTATTGCCATGCTTAAACCATTCATATGAATAACTATGCAAGCAAGCGAATTAACTGGAATGATTTGCTTGAAAGGTGCAAGATGTCATTATAATTGCTGAAAAGTGTTTCAATTATTTACAACTGTACATTATCATCCATGCTGCAATGCATAATTTTCCTAGTGCCTTTCCAAATTCTGCTTCTCAGATTTCAGTACTCTTTCCTTTCCAATTATTCTGTAAAGGCCACGAGACAAAACTTAGAACTCCACCCACAAAAAAAGCTGAAAAGAACACAGTACAAATGTATGCAATTTCTGTTGTTAATCTGATGGTGTAACACACAAGAAACTGTTACTATGTGAAAGACTTTTACATTGGTTTTCCATGTGACTGTTCCCATATATGAAGATGGAAAGCCATTTTGCCATGGCAAGCATAGCAAAGGAATGAAACTAAATTTCAAATGCTTTGCGGTTTGATTAAAATAGTAATTTCAATGTCATATCTCCTTTGCAAGAAATTAACTTACCAGTATTTTTGAAGATTCTATTTTTCCTCATGCTGAACTTTCCCCCCAAAAGAAATGTTTTCAATGTTGTTTTACATCAATTCTATAACAATAGTATAAAATAGTATGAAAATGGTGCATAAATGGAACAGAAGTGGTTTAAAAGCAAGAAAATAATTGATATAAATTAAAATGAAGCAAACTGAAACTGATGACAATGGGTACATACAATACTGATAATATATGTGTGAAAGTAGCCTGAGCGGCAGCCATTATGGCTAAGTAAAGACGTCACATATACACAGGTGTGATGGACAAGAATAGTTCCCACTCCACCTCTCCTCAAAGACAACCAATAGGAGTGGGTGAAATGATGAGCCAATGAGAGTTAGCATCTATTGGAGGGGAAAGGAGGCTTTGAAGAGACTGAAAGAGAGAAGGTTTGAGATGCTGCTACAAAAGAAACCAGAAAGATAGCTGGCTGTAAATCTGTTCTGTTACTTTTTTTTTAATAAGCTTTTATTATCAAGTTACAAAAAACAAATCAACAAATCTGTGTATATACAACCAATTTTTGGAACTATCAGTAGTGATAACAGTGCAGCTCATCATGGTTTAACATTACAATATAACAGAAAACTTAGCATTACTATGAAATTCATTGTTAGATAGGATGTACAAATAGCTATAGTGTAAAATAGCCAGAGTTTGTTACAGTTTGTAAAAGTTTCGATTTTGGTTGAAGTTGTCTTTCTTCTATATAATTAAAGAAGGGAAACCATTTTCCAGCAAAATTTGTGTCAGCCGAGAAATGTTCAGCTCTATGTAAATTGTCAGTTACTTTTTCAAGAATAAAATTGTTCCATAATTTTTCGAACCAATTCTCAATCGTTGGTACGTGGTTTGCTTTCCAACATGTTGCTATAGCACTTTTTGCAGCAACAAGGAAGGATGCTAGAAGCTCCCTTCTAATTTTTGGGATTGCCAGTTCTTCCCATTGGTCTAGGAAGATTGTTTTGGGGTCCATAGGGACATCATAACCTGTAATCATTTTGATTTCATTTAGCACTTCTTTCCAGAATTTAGAAATGTGATGGCACTCCCACCAACAGTGGGCAAAGGTGCCCTCTTGCCCACAGTTCTTCCAACACAAGGGGGATGCAGAGGAAGTTATCAGTGATATCTTTTTAGGGGTTAAGTACCACCTATGAATGATCTTATATGTCTGCAATTTCATCACTTTTATATTGAAGTTGAAGGTGTAGGAAGACCAAATTTTCTGCCACGTGGATCTTGCTCTATCCACTCCACAATCTTTATACCATCTGGTTTGACAGTTTAATTGGTTTTTATTATAGAGGTGTAATAAGATTTTATATAATTTAGCTATTATTCCTTTCTTTTGAAAAGCATTGCTGTATAATAATGTTTCAAAGTCTGTTAATGGTCTTTTAATTATTGCTTGCAAGTCGATCTTTTCTGCCATATGTTTCAGTTGTAGATATTTATACCAGTGCATTTTTTGTTTTAGTTTGTGTTCTAATTCTACTTTCTCTAGCAGACCTGTTTGTGATGCAATGTCCTGTATTGTAGTTATATTCACTTCCCTCAATACTGCACTAAAAGAAGCCTCCTGTCCTGGTTGAAACCAGTGTTGCCCCAGAAAGGAGGCATATCTGGATAGTGTAGGGCTCAGATTTTGTCTGTATTGGTCCCATGTTTTTAAGACTGATAGTAGCAATTTGTCATTGTTAACACATTTTGGACGGTAACCTTTCCCCCCCCCCCCCAGATTATATCACTTATTGTGAATTTGTTTAATAGGGCTTGTGTTATCAGAACCCAATCAGGGGGGTTGTCCAAATAATACAGTTGCGAGAGGTTTACTAGCCTTATCGCCAATTGATATAACTTCAAATCGGGGTAGTTAAAACCACCATCCGAGGTTTTCAATTTTAATGTAGAAAACACTATCCTTGGGTGCTTGCTCTGCCATAGGAAATTGTTGAGGATAATTTGCCATTGTGATATTTTTTTAATTTGGTACTATGATTGGGATTGCTCTAAGTGGAAATAGTATTTTTGGAAGAAGGAATGGTTCAATAAGATGATATCTATCTAGCCACGAGAGCTTCAGTTTATTCCATTGTACCATGTTTAATTTTATTCGGTTTATTATTTTTCATGGTTTAATTTTATCAACTCGTTAAAGTTGAGAGTTATGTTGATGCCGAGATAGGTTAATTGTTTAGAGGTCCACTCGTATTCATATAGTTGATTAATTTGGTTTATTTTTTCACGTGTTAATTTATTTGCTAGAAATTTTGACTTTGATTGGTTTACTATAAGGCCTGATATCTGTCCAAATTCTTTGAGTAGAGGGTCAAGGTGGGCCAATGACTGCAAGGGGTTTGTTATGTATATCAGCATGTCATCGGCAAATAAACTGATTTTAGATGCTATTGAGTTCGTTTTAATTCCTTCTATTTGTGTGTTCTCTCTTAGGGCAATTGCAAATGGTTCCAAAGCTATGGCAAAGAGGATCGGGGATAGGGGACATCCTTGCCTTGTGCCACGAGTGATGTTAATGTTTTCTGATCTGAGCCCATTCATTTTAATATTCACTATTGGGTTTGAATAGATAGATGTAATTGCTTTTAGGAACTTGTCTCCAAACCCCATAAATTTTAAAGTATTAGATAGGTAATTGATTTCCACCGAATCAAATGCTTTTTCAATGTCTAAAGACAAAAAAATAGCTTCCACCTGTTCCTGTTTGCAATATTCTACTAAATGCAGTGTTCTATAGATGTTATCAGTGATCTCACGTTTTGGGATGAATCCAGATTGGTCTTTGTGTATGTAATTTGTTATGAATGTGTTCAGTCGTTTAACCAGAATTGACGTGAAGAGTTTGTAATCATGATTGAGAAGTGAAATGGGGCGATAAGCTGCTGCTTTTTGGGGATCCTTGCCTTGTTTATGGATGACAACTATATCTGCCATCTTCCAGGTTGGGGGCATCTTGCCATCCTCCAGTACTAAGTTGCAAGTTCTAGTTAGATGTGGGCCTAATATGTTTGCATATTTCTTATAAAATTCGGCTGAATAGCCGTCTGGACCAGTGGCTTTGTTGTTTTTAGCCAGTTTGATGGCATCAGATATTTCTTGTAATGTTATGGGTTTGTCCAGGAGTGAGCGGTGAATCTTCTCTAGCTTTTTAATTCCTTTGAGTGATTGCAAAAATTTAGTTATTTTTCCCTGGTCTGGGTTTTTTGTGTTATACAGTTGCATGTAATATCTGTTAAATACCTTAAGTATTGATTGTGGGTCATAGTGTAGTTTGTTGTTTTCATCCAATAGGGAGTTTATAATGTTTTTCGCCCTTTTCTGTTTAACCTTATTGGATAGCTGGCGTAATGCTTTCGGTGTATTGACCCAATGTTTTTGCTTGACCGATATTAAGTGTTTGTGAACGTCATTAATTTCTAAAGCCTCCAGTAGTTTCCTTTGAGTTGTTAGTTTATGGTATATTCTCTTGTCTCCCGTTAACTTATGCTGAGTTTCTAGTCTGGTGATGTTTTCAATCAGGTCTTGTTTTTGTTTTAACCTTTCTCTATTAACTTTGGCTGATAGGGCTATGATGTGTCCTCTGGTCATGGTTTTTATTGTGTCCCAGAGAATATTGGCCTCAATTTCTTCTGAGGCATTATTTGTTATCACATTCTCTAAAATCTTTCCTATTTCCCCAGCTGTATAATGATTATATAGTAAGTGTCTTGGCAAACACAATTGTCTATTTGTCTTTACTTTTGGGTCTAAGGAGATTACTAAGTTAACCCAAGAGTGGTCCGAAATCACATTTGTTTCAATTTCGCATTTGAGAGTATTTTCAATTAAAGAGCTAGAAACTAGTATGTAATCTATTCTGGTATATGTGTCGTGTCTCTGCGAGTAATATGTATAATCTTTTTCGCCATCATGGTGAAATCTCCAGATGTCAGTAAGGTGGTATGTTTGAAGTAGTGTGCCCAGCTTTGTTTTTGATTTCGTCTTTTGCTTTTTCCCAAAATTTGATTTGTCCATTTTATAATCGGTAATATAATTAAGGTCACCTCCCACAATCAGATGCCCTTCCTAGAATTTCATTAATTTTTGGATGGTTCCTTCTATAAAGTCTAATTGGTGTGAATTGGGTGCATATAAGGAGGCTAATGTAAACCATTGCTTTCCTATTAGCCCTTTAATAAATATATATCTGCCTTTTGGATCTTTTATTGTTTTCTTCTGTTGGAATGGTAGGTCTTTTGAGAGCAAAATAGCGACTCCCCGTGATTTCCAATTGCCCTCTGCATGGAACTGAGATTGGATCCAATTTGCTTTTAGTTCGTTAGTATTATTGGCCCTGAGATGAGTTTCTTGCAAGAAAACAATTTGAGAATTGGTTTTTGTTAAGTTCGACATAACCCGCCTTCATTTCACTGGGTTTCCCAGACCTCGGACATTGAATGAGGTTACTTTCATTTTAGAACACATTTCTCCACAAAATGGTACACTTCTACTGTTAATGGATCAGTTACTACAGTTCAATGAATTTGCACTATCACTTTAATTTATACCACTTAATCTTGTATCTTTACTGAATAGTAGTATTATAATATATTATAGTACTCAGTGCTCTATTTCAATTGCTTACTGAGATATCTCTAATATATTTATATATCTTATTGTTATTATTTTTTTCCCAACTATATCCGAAAGTTAATGAAGTTACTGCAGTCTCAACACCAATCAGTTATATAACTAATAACACTTCCCCCCTTTCTCTATTGTATTTTTCTTGTTAATGATTTAACTATATTTACACTGGTATTTATATTAATTTGTCCTATAAGACACTCTTATATCATTCATCAATTCAGAGTAGTAATGCTTATATATCTATACTGTAATTTTAAAAAGCTAGCGACTACAAATTACCTCTCCCTTTCTCTCAGTATTGCTTACTTTATTCAGAACTCTTTGCTGGCATGATCACCAAACCTTAACAATGAAGTTCCCCCCTGTTACACCGCCTCCCTCCCCCTCCCTTCTTCTTCCCACCCCCAAATTTAGAGGGAAAAAGGAATAGAGATAAAATTACAGTTTGTAGCCCTTGAAAACAAGTAAGTTAAGTAATAAACAATCTCTGTGCTATATTTATAATTATACTATTTTTAATGTATGAAAACCACTCCTGTTTATAAACCTCAAACAATACTCTTTTGTATACCACAATATCTAACGTAGCTTGCACTGAGTTTTAGACTTTCCCTTATTTCTTGTACTATAAATCTGTTAAATGTTTTGGACTTACAGTCTGGAGAAATCTTTACTATATTTATTCCTCCTATTTCTTACTTCTAATTCAACTTCAACCCCTTCCCTCCCCTTCTCTATAATCCTAATCTATACTGTAAATATATATAATTTTGTTTGTTTGTTTGCTTGCTTGCTTGCTTGTATATTAGGTTTTTCCCCCGTTTTCTTTGATTTTTTAAAATTATTTTTTTTAAAAAAATTAATATTATTATTACGATTATTATTAATTTGTATAAGTATCTATGTATCTGTTTATTTGTTTTTATGTTATGTTATGTTATGTTATTTTATTTTAAGTTTGGTTTTTTTGGTGTTTTTTTTATTTACTCTTCTCCCCCCTTTTTCTTTTTCCTCCCCCACCCCTCTCCCTCCTTACAAAGTCAGTAAAACAAATTAGTTAATTAAAAATAAAGAATGAAATACAAAATAAAAGGTTCTTTGCACTTTAGTAATTTATAAATTCTAATTTGGTAATTAATTAATTGAATAACCTTCTATAATATGAACCACAATTGTTCCACCATAGTTCTCAGGAACCAGTGAGTTATATTCACTCACTGGTTTTGGGTATCTACCTCTCCCCTTCTCCAAGTACTTGAGAGCAAATAAACCATGTGGGCCATGTTGAGAGAGTTCCCCCCTCCTTTCCCCAAACCTCAATATTTCTTAAAGTATTTAAATCAACTGCAACTTTATACATTTGTTTTTCCCTTACATTTACAGGACTGAACTTAAAGTCAGTTATCCCTGACAGGAATTTTGCTCTCCTTCTGAGGTGATAAAAGATCTGATGATTTTCTTTTCTGATTCTGTTTACTCGTCTCCATAGGTGTTTCTACTCCAACTGCCATCAGGAGGTCCATTCCTGTGTCTATGTCTGTTGCTATGTATTTCTTGCCACGATATATAACCATGATGTTGCTTTGGTCCTGCCATTTATATCTAATATTTGCTTTTTGAAGCGCCTCAGTTATGGGCTTGATTTCTTTTCTCTTTAGTAGCACTTCCCTTGGGAGATCAGCAAATATATATATTGGTTTATCTTCATAAGGGATTGATCCTTTTACCCTTGCCTCTTCTAGTATCCTCTTCCTTGCCCTTTGATCATGGATCTCAATAATTATGTCCCTTGGGCGTTCTGTATTTTTATTTTGCTGATAGCATCCAATTCGGTATGCTTTTGTAATGTAAGGGGAGACTCCATCATCTAGTTTAAGTTGTTTGCCTAGCCAAGATGTAAGAAAGCTTATAAGATCTTTATTATAAGTATGCTTCGCATCCAGCCCCCTTATCTTGATTTGATTCTGCCTGGCTGTTATTTCAAGTCTCAGTAGCCTTTCTTGTTGTTCCCTAATTATTTTTTGTACGTCATTGACATCTTGCTGAGCTTTCACACTCACGTCTAGTGCCCTCTCAGCTTTTTGATTTACTGCTTGCAAATCCCGTTTGATTTCTGTGAGTTGGCTGGCCAGGGGGTTTATTAAAATAGTCATTTGTTCCACTATTTCTTGTCTTAATTTTGCAAATTGAGGGTCTGTATAATTCTCTGGGGGAATTATCTCTTCTATGTCGCTGTGTGCAGCGTTGGTCGCCATTTTAGATTTTTCCACTCCTCCATGCACAGTTCCCACCGGATCTTTTGGTGCCGTGAGAAACGCCTGTAGGTTCTTTGCTGCCTTACAATCGTTTTTCTTTTTCTTAGAGGCATTTGTTAGCATCCTTTTTTATTAATTTCAGTATCGTTGTAGTGCTTAAAAGTGAGGTTTGGGGTTGGGGAAGGCAGGAGCACTCTCAACACACGTCCATTCCTTTCAGAAGTGACGCCCCGCCTCAACTCTAGGTGACTTGATGCTTGATCAGATTTCAGCTAGTTCTCCAGATGGCACCTAGGGTTCTCCTTGAAAATCCTGTTCTGTTACTTTGAAATGTTTCCTATTTATCCCCAGTATGTTTGTTAGTTTAAAATCTGTTCTTTCTTGTAAATAAAGTTTATTTTTGTTTTGGTTAACCCTGCCTGGCCTGAAGTTGTCGACTGAGCAGGATACCACACACACACACACACACAAATGCTCTGGTCTCATTAATGGGCCTAGCAAATTAAAGGATGGCAGCATTTATTGAGGGAAAGTAACCTCTGAGTTTCCTTTTCCCCAATAGTCCTGGGCTGTAGCTGGGGGAGGGGAGGTAAATACAGTGAACTGGCTGTTTGGTGAAGCATCTGGAGGAGGGGAGAGGGGACCCATGAGGATTTGGGCCAGGGCTTTCTGCCTGCTGTAGTGGAGGTTAAACAGGTGGTGTGTGGTGGTGGATTCCCAGCCTTTATTCGTTTGGGAAGCCCAACCCTGTGAAGGGAGGTTTGGGTGAGTGGCAAAGAGTCTGAAAGGCTTGTGTGTATGTGAGGAGGGCACCTACCTATCCATTCCTGCCATAAAGAGTTGCCAGGTTTCCTAGGCAACTGATGGGAGGGGGGCTCAAAACTCAACAGAGGCATTCTGTTAATGCACATGCTTTGTGTATGTGCTCCTGGCCTCAGTGAGGATGTCACTTCAGGAAGTGACATCATCATGCTGGTTGCAGGAGTACTCCCACACTTTGTGTGGGCTGGATTCCCAGCCTTTATTCGTTTGGGAAGCCCAGCCCTGTGAAGGGAGGTTTGGGTGAGTGGCAAAGAGTGTGAAAGGCTTGTGTGTATGTGAGGTGGGCACCTACCTATCCATTCCTGCCATAAAGAGTTGCCAGGTTTCCTAGGCAACTGATGGGAGGGGGGCTCAAAACTCAACAGAGGCATTCTGTTAATGCACATGCTTTGTGTATGTGCTCCTGGCCTCAGTGAGGATGTCACTTCAGGAAGTGACATCATCATGCTGGTTGCAGGAGTACTCCCACACTTTGTGTAGGGCTGATTCTTTGTCATTCTACTGTGCTTGAACTTTCAGAATGGTAAGGACAGTGGAAAAGGCAAGAAATCTGTAAAAACATGCACAGATGATGCACTATTTTTCCTGTGAAATGGATGCTGTGGCTGCTAGACAAGCTAGCAGGTATTCCTTTCACAGGAATATTGTCAGATAGCAGATGTTTGGCTACAATGAGGGAATCAGCTTTCCTACAAGGGTAGGATTCTAACCATCTAGAAAACAGACAAACAGGCTTTACTTGATACCACCCCCACAGCCCTCTTAATCTTTAGCTTCAAAGGAGTGAAATGGGGTCTCCTAACAGAGTCCTCAAATATTAAACATCACTGAAAGAAAACTGCTCTCAAGCCTTGTTGGAAAGGTCCTTGTAAATGGTGGGTAAGCTTGCTGGAGTTTCTTCTTGGATCCACACATCCCAGTGCAAGAGCTCACCCACACCAAGGCCAGTTGTGCCAGAAGAGAAACCCTGCAAGGTGGTCCCAACATCTTCAGCCCCAGAAGCAGATGGTGAAGAACAGCCTGTTTGTCCCTATAATCTACAATCTGTAAGGTATACTAGGTATGATCTCCAAATTAGGTGAAAAGTCATGTAATGGACAAGACTGATTCCAGCTCCATGTCTCCTGAGAAACAGCCAATGAGAGCTGGTAGAATACTGGGCAAGTGACAATTGAAAGTTTATTGGAAGGAGTTACTGAGAGGGAAAGCTTGGAAGTTGCTAAAGAAAGGAAGCAGAGAGATAGCTGGCTGTTAATCTGTTCTGTTACATAGTAATAATTCCTTGTTTAACCCCAATATATTTATGAGTTTTAATATCATTCACTCCAGTGTTCTTTCTTGTAAAAAAAAATGTTTCTTGGTTTATAATTGAACTGCCAATAAAAATGATATTTTCCAGATTTGGGTATCAAAGATTTAATAAATATCAGTATTCCTGATATTTGGGTCCAAAAATACTTGTATGGTATTCCATTCGGCTTTTGTGGGAGAATCTGAATATATGAGGCTCCACTATTCACTAAGGGGCAATTGGAGGAGGGGGGGCTGTAAGGTCTGTTTTAAATGTAAACTTGTGTAATGTAAGCAGCAAAATTGTGATGTAATGACTGAGGGCTGTCTGTCCTTTAAAGAGCCCCCAAATTTCAAGTGAATTGGACTCTGAGCAACATCCTCTCCATACACACTCTATTATAGCCTATAGGGGGGAGGATCATCACATGTTTTCTCCAGAATAAAGAAAGCTTACCCAAACACAGAGGAACAACCAGTGATCCAAAACCACCCCAAAGGAACTAACAGGAGAATCCATCTACCAGAATTCCACTGCCTGAACGTGTGGCTTGCTCCCCTTTTTTCCTTTTCTTAGTTTTCTCAACCAAGGAAAGTTTTCTTAACCAAAGAAAGTTCATAGCATTTTAAGGGTGCTTACACTGTTCTACTATTTATCATAATTAATGTTGCAATTAATAAATAGAAAGTGGAGGTGTGTCATAAAATTACAAGTGGCTTATATACCACTGGCGCTCACCACCACCATCAAGGTGTATGTTGTAACAGAGAGTGGCTTTTAATAGTTTTATCCCATATTTAGCATCAACAAATTTAAACCCAAAAATGGTATAGAAGTCAATGAATTAAAATCACAAGAAATCTAGCCCAAAATAATTCTTGCAAAAGAACAAATATACTATAAAAAGAGGTATCTTTTTATAAAAGCATAAAAAATCAATCTTGCATTAACACAATATAATCAGAAAGAATGATGACAGTGGTATTAATTTCTAATACAATTAAATATTCAAATGATCAAGGTATAACAATGAAGATACAAATATCAAAATTCATGCAGTGCATATTTAGAAGTACCAAGACCTGTTATCCACCATAGGTGAAAATTGTACGAAAGTTCATCAGTGCATCTAAATATTCTGAACATCTAAGCTTCTCCTTGCTTTTGGCTACAAGAATAGTCTTTGGACTTTCTATTGCAGTCAGTCCCCTTTGCATAGTGGAATCTACTGCAGGGGCTCCAGGAAGGAAACTGGAAAAAGAAACCGAATGTGGTTGACAAGAGATGAGCGCTGTTTTATTATAACACCAAAGAAGTCTAATTGTACTAATGCAGAAAAATAACCCTAGATAATATACCCCTGACACAACCTTCTTTAAGTCAAATTTAGGGAACAGCTGCACATTATTTTAGATACCTAAATTTGGATTTCTGAGTTTTTTACTTGGCAGAGCAATCTTTAGCAAAGATTTGCCTTTCAAGTACACCGACTTTAATTGACTAACAAATGTGTGACTTTATTTAGATTAGCACCATAAAATGCAGCTGCCAGGGATTCCCAGTTGGCTCACAGCAGTATTACTGGGAAAGCTGGAATATAAATGGCTGGAATATAAATGGCTCTGTAACTGTGGATCTCCTGTGTGTAATATTATTTTGTTTTAGGAAGATAAGGCCCCTGCTCTTTAACATAAGATTAACAGTGCAATCCTAAACAGAGTTATGCCAGTCTAAACCCATTTAATTCAATTGTCTTAGACTGGAGTAACTCTGTTTAAGATTGCACTGTAAGAGTAACATGTTCTTAAGATCTTCAAGTACTTCACTGAGGACAATATGAAAATCTTGCCGTTGGTAATCTTCTTCTTCTGAGATATTTACAACAACCTCATGCCATGCAAACAGGAGGTTTTTGTATGCATATATGGCTAATTAAATTCATCTGAACATTTTACATAAGATCACATGATGAAGAATCATAAATTTGGTTGTGAAAATGTCCTTATTCTCCCCACTCCCCAGAGTTGGGTATTTTATGTTTGTAGAGGATTGTTGACTTAATATTGTAAGAATTCTGGAACTGTTATGGGCCATTGCATGTGTCAGGCATTCTTCCAATTTGTAGATATGTGTATTCAGTCCATCTTGTGAACCAGCTCTTCAACCCACTCAGAGGTTCCTCTCCAACAGCCATCTGTTAATATTGAATGAAAAAAATCCCAGAAAACCTAATCTTCCCATCTAATCTCTATTTAGAAAAAAAAATCTTTTGTTTTCAAGACAATTTTAACTTTTTTGCCAGTACTGCATGTGATTTGGCCAGAAACATGTTAATTAAATCAGTGCCTGATGAATAATACAATAATATATATTTTATATACATGCAGTAACAACAAGGCATTTGTATTATGGACTTTAATGAGAGGGTACCCTTTCCCCCTCTTTGGGCATATTGATTTTCTTATTCTAGCAAACTCAGCATTAAATGGCTTCTTTTTTCTTTTCTTTTTCCTGCACACACAAATCAGGAGTTGATATTCAGCTAAATACTTATGACAATTCCCTTGTCATTAGGAAACAAATTATGGTTTACATTAGATTTTAATAACAGCTACCGCTTACCATGATTTTCACTTTGATTTAAAAAAAACCTCAATGTCAGGTTAAGGAGTGGGATAACCATTTTTAAGGGGTCAAATGTGGTAGATGTTCCAAATACATTTGCTCTGGCACCCCCCAAATATTCACACGACAATAAAGACAAAGGTACAGTATGGGCTCAATGAGTTCTGCTTATTTATTTAAATTCATTTAAATGGCTGATCTATGCCACTGCTTATTTAAGGACCCTCATATCTGTGCATCCGCCTCTCCCCCACGTTCTGCCATGGCAGCTTCACTCATCTGGACAGGGCCTTCTGCAGGTACCATCCTGCAACTGGGCAAAATCAACAGCTGCCTGTATGTGTGCTTTCTCTGTGGTTGCACCCACCTTATGGAATGACCTGAGGTGATCAGAAAAGCTCCCACTCTCCTGGCTTTCCACAAACTATGTAAAACTGAATTATTCAGGATGGCCTTCTACTCATATTATAAGACTGTATCATAAGAACTAGGTCAGAAAGATTCCTTGGTAGGGAGAGGAACTAGATTCTACTCTGTTGGATACCATATGCTGATTAAGGGCCAGGCTACAAGTGACAAATGATACAGGTTGGATACTTGTCAGCTTCCCTCAAGTTTTGATGGGAAATGTAGGCATCCTGGTTTTACAGCTTGGCTCTCCGACTGCTGTCCAATGAACTTTTCAACTGTCACTTGTCCAACATTCCACCAAGCTGCCTACATTTCCCATCAAAACTTGAGGGAAGCTGACAAGTGTCCAACCTGTGTCATTTGTCACTTGTAGCCTGGCTGATAGACCTACACCTACTAAGGAGTTTTCCATGTTGCTAAACATGCCATGAAGATTATTTATGCTTTGTTCCTGAAAGATTTTATCTCTGTGCTCAGCTCTATGCTTGTTTTTCAAATGTTCTACTGCCATATCATACTGCATCTCTTTTCATTAAATGTCCTAACTGTTGTTCATTATTGTACTTTGCTCAGTGAATGTCCTAACTGTCGATTATGTTGCATTTTTCACTTGCACTAATCCACTTTGGATCTCAGTGAGAAAGGCAGACTATAAATAAATAAAATAAAAATAATAAAATTGGGGGGCAAACTGCTCTGTGCACCCATCTGGTAGGTCCACTCTGGGTCCAAACATGGTCAGCTGTTATCACTAGCCTTGTTTATCCCAGTCTGCAGAGCCATTCTGTGTTGAGAACTGGTTAGTTTTATTTACTTCCTCTGATCATGCCACTCAGTACCCAGGGCTCTCCTTTTAAGCACCACCAGCTATATGGCATATGATGGCCTGCTCTGAACACACACACCTACATGCTACATGCTACAAGGTGTTTGCTGATTAAAACTACCTATCCTGAGCAACCCGCCCAATTCCTTCCAACTAGTTACAGCCTAACCAGTATTTCAACCAGGCCTATTTGAATGACTCCCAAACCATAGGAAGCACAGAAAATGTGAAAAAATGGGCTATACCATTGCCAATCAGATGAACAACCCCCTCAATTCCTGCTCAGCCCTATAATGGTGACCAGTAGAGATGGGCATGAACTGGAAAAAAACAAACCATAAGGTTCATGGTTTGTCACGTTTCACAAACCACGATCCATGAACTTTCACAAACCTGACCTGGTTCACAATCCAGTTCATTTGGTTCATGAAAACGTCACTTCCAGGTCAGCAAATCATCACTTCCGGGTCAGCAGAAGGTCTACAGAAAGCCCAGCTCCCATTTCCTAGGAAACTAATTGATCAGTGCCAGACTGTCTACAGTGACAAACCAAAAAATGAACCAAACGAACTGGCCTAAAGTTCATGGCAGTTCATCAGAAATGGGCTCTGACAAATCACCAATTCGTGAACCACAAACCGGTTCATGCCAAACTTTGGTTTGTATTTCGGTTCATGCCTATCTCTAGTGACCAGCTTGTTCCCTGCTATACCTTGGGATGGACAGTGGGTCAGTCACCAAGGCAAAATGCCTGCTGGGGAGAATATGCAGATAAGCAAATTAAAGTGGCTCATTTCAAAGTACTTCAAACAGTTCAGATAGCATCTTTCATGACTCATAAATGGAACTATACAACAAAACCTAAAGAAAAGTTGTTTAACAAACAATGGATCAAACCTTCACAAAAATGGAACACTTGCCCTTTAAGACATCTGAAATAAAAAAAAATGGCTATGGTTTAAAAAGCCTAACTGTTTGAATTCAAAACATACAAACAAATAAATCTCCATCAGATATCCATGTGAATTAGAGAGCCCTTAGAGAAATGATCCATCAGTGAAAACTGCATTTGTCACTTTTCAAAATTCTCAGTAATTGTGCATCTTGTTCAAGGGAACTTGCCTGACAAATTGCAGATTTTCTCCATCTAATAGGCTGTTAAAGTTTTCCCTAGCGGAGCAGGAATACAGAAGTTGGGAAGTTTTTTCCCTCTTACATTTCCTCTTCTTGGAATGTGGGTGATGTAGTGAGAAATGGTAAAGGGTGTTAAACCTTGAATAAATATATACCTGCAACCGACAGGTTAATAATTTTAAGTATTTTTCTCCCAGTCTGTGTTTAAATTACATTCCCCTATATATCAACGAGTAGTGAAGCTTGTTTGGAGAAAATTAAATGCTTCACTCTCTCCTACTTTATATGTGAAGTGCGGACTCATTCACATTGGAGGTTCCAAAGGGCTTCATTTAGATGATGAGAGAGATCTAATCTTTCTTCCATCCCATCTTGTGTGAGTGTTCATTTCTTTCCCTCAAATTTCACACATGCATCAAGTTTCAATGGAGGGTGGATTAGGTTTAGGTGACAAACATCTGCACCCCAGTCTTTCTTTTGCAATGCTAATATCACTGGCATTTGCCACATCTTACCATCAAATTTGCGCACAATAGATGGAATGGTTCCATCAGAGGACTCCAGGTTTTATACAGAAAGTCTTCTTAAGCCAAAAAGCTAGCAGTGTGGTTGGGGAAACAAATAGAATAGAAATACTGATTAAGGATGATGCTATTCAGCAAGAATAGAGGAGTAGACATGGGTATGAAACGGAAAAAAATCAAAATGAGAATTTCATGTTTCGTCATGATCCATAAATCGATAGGGGTGTGCAAAGGCACTCTGTTTCATGTTTCTTGTTTCGGAAACAGCAAAACCCGAAACAGCTAGCCGTTTCGGGTTTGTTTTGGGTTGTTTCGGGTTTCTTTCGGGTTTTTTCAATGGGAAAATGCCTCCGTCTTCCCAGACGCCTGGGGGAGGCATTTTCCCACTGAATCAACCCAAAATTGGTGGGGACCTTCCTCTAACTCGTCTCTAACAACCCCCCATGTTTCAGACCGATTGAACTTTGGGGGGCCATGTTATGGTCCCCCAAACCAGGTCCCCCTATCCTCCCATAAGAAAGGGAAGAGTGAGCATATTGTTAGCTTGCTGCTGCTCATCTTCTTCTTCATTATTTCCTATGGGGAAAAATGAAGAGGCAGGCTTCCTTTGCCAGGGGTGGCATTTTGCATGCAAAATGCCCCCCAGCCCTCAGGGGCCCTTCTCCCACCTCTACTCCCACCCCCCACCAAGGCTCAGCCTGCTCCCACTGGGGGGGCATTTCATGGCCTCCCCAAGTAGGTGCTCTCAGCCCCCAAAGTCCACCCCCTACAGCCCCACACAAACCCAATTCCCCCCCAGCTGCCACACACAGACCCAAATCCCCACATTAGCCCCTCACAGACCCAAATCCACCCCCAGCAGCCCCACACCCATAACCCCAGGAACAGGCTGGCAAAGGCCAGCCCTCTCCCTTTGTTCCCTATGCTGGGAACTTCTAAACTCTCTTTCCCTGGGCAATTCTGCACAGCCCAGGGGTGCCACAATGGTGGGCACACTTCTGAGTGCCAGCTGGTCCCTGTGAAAGAGCACCTGAACCACAGACACCCTCCCTCAAATTCCCCCACCACCTACAGAGATGGCTGGCCAGCCAGCCCCATTGTTCCCTATGATGGGAACCAACTGCACAACAAAGAATAAAACACGAACAACAGAAAATAAAGTTTTTTAAAAATTATTTTCTCCCTTTCAAAGTACAAGTAGGCAAAGCATTATGACACATTACACCAGCAGTCCCCCACACAGAAAAATAACACAACTCACTTAACATCAGAGAATCACAAAGCACAATTCCTGTCAAAAACACTTTATTTCTTGAACAGCTTTAGGGTACACAGCAGGGGGGGGGCACACCAAAGGGCATTCCAGCATTCCACCTCACAAAAATAACAAGGGTATGCATGCAAAATGCCACCCCTGGCAAAGGAAGCCTGCCTCTTCATTTTTCCCCATAGGAAATAATGAAGAAGAAGATGAGCAGCAGCAAGCTAACAATATGCTCACTCTTCCCTTTCTTATGGGAGGATAGGGGGACCTGGTTTGGGGGGCCATAAGATGGTTCCCCAAAGTCCAATCGGTCTGAAACTTGGAGGGTTGTTAGGAAGGAGTTAGAGGAAGGCCCCCACCAATTTTGGGTTGATTCGGTGGGAAAATGCCTCCCCCAGGCGTCCGTGAATACGGAGGCATTTTCCCATTGAAAAACCCGAAACAACCCGAAACGTTTCGGGTTATTTTGTTTCGGATAACCCGAAACGTTTCGGGTTTCCCAAAACATTTCGGATAACCCGAAACAACCTGAAACAAGTTTGTTTCGTGTTTCTTTCGGGTTTCAGAAACCCGAATTGCACACCCCTAAAATTTGCGAATTATGGAATTTCACAAAATTGATGCATTTGCCGAAACAATGTGTTAGTTTTGTGATTCACATTTCAACAGCAAGAGTGAGCCCTTAAAAGAGCAGTGAAAGAATGGAGATGAAACAAAGACAAGCAAATTAAAAAAGGGCGAGGCCTAAGCCCCAGAGCCAGGCTAAGGCCTGAGACTAGGTTGGGGTGGGGTGAAGGAAAAAAGGCACCCTCACCCAAAGACCTTCCAACAGCAAGGCCAAGAGCTGGAAATAAGAAGCTTCTTTCAGTCTCTTTTAAAGCAGAAGCAGCCAAAAGCACAATCCCAAATCGTTCCACACACTCTCTCACTCCAATCCCAGCAACAGGTCCTCCTCCCTCTCCCTCTGTTTACTGGGACTGAAACACAAGACAGAGAGAGGTGTCTTTTATAAAAAACGCTGACATAGAGCAGAACAGGAGGTCTGTGGTTGGCCGACAGACCTGCCTAACTGGGTTTGGAGGGATGAGATTGGTGTGCCCATGGCTATAGAAGGCCTACCTCCTCGGTTGCCTAGGGGATGGACCCCTAGCTCCTGGCTGTATAGGGCAGAATGGAAGCTCCCCAGATGGCTAGGAGAGCTGCCAATCAAGGGTAAGTGAGCTACTTGGGGTTTCTAATGGCAACAAAAGGTCTGGGCCCATTGTTGCCTAGGGAATCAATGGATCAGTGCCAGCATATCTGCAATTATGAATCATTCACAAAGCTAACGAAACAGGACAAAAAGTCGTGAATTTTGTGATAATTTCATGATAACCATGGGCCCACAAAGCAAGGTTTCACAACACATGAAATGGCCCATTTTGTGACAAAATTTGTTTTGTATTTCATGCCCATGTTTATAGAGGAGAAAAGTGTTATGTTTGGATGGTAAAAATATATGCCCTTGCAGGCCCTATGCTACCCTTAGCTGCCCTTAGTAAACAGAAACATGAATATAAGTCAAAAGAAGGGAAATTGAACATAGGATGGACCTGCAGACATTGTAATGGCACTAGAAAAACACTAGTATTTGGCCAGTGAGTTCAGATCTGAAAGTAAGAAGAAATTTTATTTGGATGAATTACCTTTGCAAAATTAAGAAACTGTGCATCGTCAGCTTGGATTATTTATTAACTAAACCAGATCCCTTGTATATCTCTAGACTCATGTGGAAAGATTCACCTGTTTAATAAAAAGTACTATTTTTCATTAACCTTGTTTCTGTCCAATTATTGTGTGTCATGTATAAAGGCAAAAAAATGGAGACATTTTGACAATTTTATCTATCAATTGATCGATCAATCAATATAGATAGATTAATTTTCCAAGATGTATATCAAATTCCATGATCCGCCTGGAAACTGGGGTGCTAAAGGTTGCTGTCAGAATATCACTTTCTTCGCTCTTCCTCTGGCTTAAAATAAATCTACATCCTCGGGGCCTCCTTCCACTCATTCTGCTAGATGATTTTGATCCAGCTGGCTGAAGGCTACCCAAGTGACAATTGCACAACTCGGATTCTCCTCTTCAGTTCTCCTTCAGATGGGTGGAGACTTAGCCAGACAAGCTTTGAGGCAAAGAGTCAAAGATACCGAATGGCAATCTGAAATCTCTAGATCTCCCACCTATATTGTAGCACCTCACAAATGCTACCTTTCTACCCTGCCTCCTTATTTATACACGCTGGAAAATAACAACCAAAGAAGAGCTTTCACCCTGGCTAGATTTTCCCCTCTGCCATCTGCAATCATCGAGGGTAGATACCGTAAGATCCCTTGGGCAGAGAGACTATGCCCATGCAATACTGGTGAGACAGAGACAACGGCCCATATGTTCTTTCAATGACCTTTTTATAATGTGATCCGCGCTGTGCATATCCTTCTGTTACTGGAGCGTTCTACAGACACTTCTGAGTTGGCCAACATAAATAGGCTTCTGTCTGATGAAAGTACGGAGACCACTCAGCAGGTAGCCAAGTTTTGCTCCCAAGCAATTAAACTTCGATCTTCTCACATCTTGCCTGGCAATGTTGATGAAGGATTGATTGTAATATCTAACACATCATCTTAGCCATACTTTGTCTGGAGATGTGCAAATCTGTATCTCCACTTATAGTAAGTCCTGATTTAAATTGTTAGACGTTAGTTGGCATATTCTGGCCTTTTAGTAGCATTGCATTAGTATGATTTAGTTTTTGATTGGTCCTGATGGACTTCTTTTAATTTTGCAAGTTAGTGTTTGTTATGAAATTATGTATCCACATATAGTCTTGTTACACTCTTGATGTATTTTATATATGCTATATTCTGGTCATTTTTATCTCATTCCTCTCTGGTCGCTGACTGTAATAAAGAAAAAGAAATATAGATTATTTTAAAAACAGTTCACTGGTATTTCTTTAAAAAATAATGTTATAAGGAACAATATTGTTTCAATACCTGGTATAGTGACATAAATCACAATGATTAAAATACTGTTATAAAATAATTTCCAAAATTTCACAGTGTAGAGAAAAAGGATGTAATCTGGCAAAAAAAAATTAAAAAATCAGTTTATTGTTTGCCTTGCATTCAGACACATTCATGCTTACCCTGAAATTTGCTAATACCAAAGTAATTTACTTGCAGTACCGAAAATAGTAATGATCAAATTTTAGCTGAAAATGGAAGATAAGTAATAACTATGAGCAGTAGTAATTCAGTCATTCTTGTCCATTGTCATCACATAAAGATTTTTCTTAGAATATACCATTTTAAAAGCAGCACTTGGTTTTCAAAAGCATAATAGTTGTTTCAATTTTTTCAATTGTATTATGACCACTTTACATCTTTTGAAATTATTTCTTCTTTGAAATACATGTACCCATTATGAAAGCTGTGACAGATAATGCCTGTAACATATTAGAGATGCAGAAGACCTCTTATTATAAAATGTGCTGTCTTTTTGTTATTTTAATAAATATAAAGGCACAATTTGTCTTAATAATATTAATAAATCTTAGGTAAACCATTTTTCCATGTCTGCCAATTGTTGCTAGATTTATTGTTTGTAATGCAATGAGCCTGTCTTTTAGACTAAGGGTCTCACCACTCAATGATGCCTGGCAAGGGCCCTTTTAAGTGTCGGGTTTTGTAATTTTACCTGGGATTTGTTGGATAGAGAACGATTCACTCTTTTTGTAAAACAGAGTTGGGAGAGTCAAACAGAAACAATATCAAACCTGAAAACTCAAACAAAACCAATGCCAAACTAGAGTCTGTCAACCAGACTCTAAACTTTCTTTAAAAAACTTTAATCTATCAACACAACCTCCAGTGCCTTCTACAACAGCACTCCAAAACTCCACCAACAAGCAACAATCCAGCACAATCAACAGCAATAGAGAAAAACTCCTACCCCCCAATAAAGATCATCCCAAAGAACAGAGCAACCCTCAGAAGTACCAAACCTAGTCAGGACAGCACTCCATGACCAATCCACAGAGCCTTGGTGGAATTCACTAGTGCCTTGGAGAAGCCAGAGCCAGCTGTTTTCCTGAGATCTTCTAGCCTTATTGGAGCTTCTGTGGAGTGGGAGGGGAAAAAACCCAAATTGGTACCAGAATTCCTTAAAATTCGTGATTACAGCATCTCCAGATCTGATTTTTTTTTGTTTTTTACTATTTTTCCCCAGTGCACACCCCAAGGCAGGAACTCCTGTTTTTGCGGAGACTGCAAAAACAGGTGGGATTCCTTTTCATGTAGCAAGCAAAATACATTTGATTCGGTAGGTCACAATTTGTACATTGTTTTACAAGATGATCTGTCATATATCCCCAGAGTACCTAGTTATCCCTCTTTGGGAGAAGACAGGTATAATTTATGAAGATAACTCTCTGTGCTGTGAACAAGTCTTGTGAAGAAGTACTAGAGAAATGAAATTTAACTCTTCCCCTATGTTTTTATTGATGTCACCCAACTCTTCTCTCACAAAATTCAAGAAGGCATATATAGGATTCCCGAAAGGTCTCCCATCCAAGCACTGACCAAACAAGTCCTCCTTAGCTTCAGCAAGGTTGCTTTATGGACTGTACCCTTCATCCCATATCCTATGTTAACTGTTGCCTCCTCCATCCCATCCTGCTGCAGCTGATGAACATAAACACAGCTCTGGACATTGCTGGTCCACTCCCTATGGACATTCTGCAGGGAGAAATAACAATACACTCCATTCACAAGGCACAAACAGCAAAGCAAGCACGCCAGAGACCCTAGCAACCCCAGCAACATCTACCAATCAGACAATAGCAGCTGATGACACTCACACAGGCACAGCCAATCACTGCCTGCTCAGCTGATCACTGCACATCAATGCCGCTTCCCTGTGGAGAATTAATAGTCAGGGAGGGAAAACCAAAGAACAACATTTTCAACAGAGGCATGTGACACAAGACTCCTCCTCTGGCCAACAGGGGATGGGCATCCGTGTGTCAGAAAGGACACCCATCCATTCCCCACGAAGGGGCCTGACCAGCAGTAGAAGTTAGGGTATTAAAATAAATTATTTTAATTCCCCTTTAGTTTCTCCCTTAAATCCAACCATTCTTTTCTACTTTTTAGGAATTTGGAGTCAGTGTCTAATCAATTCATTTCTGATAAAAGAGAAATTTGAAGAGAGGAGAAGCAGGAAGGGAGGTTCTGCATAATTTCAGAATTTCCCTATGTAGATGTCCAGAGGTAGGCAATGTCTTCCCAAGTATTCCTGCTAGAACACCCCCTGGGGGTATATAATATAAAGCAACTGCGAGTGCTAAAGTTACAAAAGGGAACCTTGTTTTCTCTTCAAAGGAAAATGAAAGAGAAATCCTACTGTTGGAAGAGAAAAAAGAGAAATAAGAGGAATTGATCACAGCAGGCAGCAGCTCCCTTGAATCCACTCTGGGTCCCCTGTGCCTGTCAGCAGTGCTATGGGGGAGTGTGGGACCCAGGGACCACCACCTCATACTAGACTTACCTACACATACCTTCAGACCCTGTGAAAGCTGCATACAGCAACCAACAGAGAGTATGTGCGGAGTAAGGGGTTGGGGACCAAAATATGAGATGAGACTTCAAAGTGCCACTAGAACCCTGTTATATTTTGCAGCTGAACAAAAGAGAATCCAGTGGTCCCCAAAAGACCAACAACAGCAGTCCAAGCATGGCCATTCCAGTCAGAGTCCACCCTCTTGGACATGTGAAGGGGCAACCCTAAGGGAGTATTACAGATTGGGGAGGTGTGGAAAAAGGGTCGCAAACAAGCATACAAGGACAGAGTTATTAAACACCCCTGGCTTTATTGAATTGCAAATCCTAAATGGGGTCTGAAGAACTGGGTTACCAAATACCTCTCTACAGTATGGCATGTGTACCTTTGCAAGCTGCTCCCAGGGGCCATGAGGTTGAGGTATTCCTAGGACAGCTTGTATGCAAGTGAGGTGGACTTGCTGGTCAGGTTGCTGCCCGAGAAATGATGTACCATGAACTGGGCTGGAAAGATTGGTGGGAGTTGCACTGTTCATACTCCTAGGACTTCATATTTAATCACCACCTGCACAGATGTGAACAGAAGTAGGATTTCACCCTCCTTCCAATATAGCAGAAAGTTGCAGAAAAGAAGATAGTGATAAAAGAAAAATGATACTGGCCAGGAACAAGCAAGAATTACTGAGCAAGCATTTGATTTGCTCAAATTATCAATTCAATATTTGTAATATTAAACTATGAAGACAGTCTGACAGCACATCTGAAGAACATGTTGTGAGTTCTCTTCTTTTTGAATAGTTTCTTGTAGTTCATTAACAGTGAGGCAGCATCCCTTTCAGTTTAATTCCATTCTTGCTATTCAAATATCTTTCCACAGCTGGTTCAAGTTTATCATTTCTTTGTCCTCTTTTTCTTTGAGTCAAAATATTTCTTACAAAACACCTACAAAATTGTCTTCTGAAAAGAATGCAGTCATCCAAAACATTCATTGATTAGCAACACCTTTCAGAGTTACATAAGCCTGCAAGGGCAGTATGGCAGAAATGCAAACAAGTACAATTACACGTGCATAACTGTTATGTCAGCTACATATGTGGAAGGGAGAACTGATATCAGGAGTCATTTTTTGGCACTTACCAAGGCCAACATTTCAGCATTGATCTACTTAAAACTCCTAGAGCCTCCTGTCCCTACTGTTACTGTATGCCTGTCCTCTTGAAGCAAATTAGAAAAAGAACAAGTAGAAGGAGCAGCTTATATGTCTCACTTTCTAACAAAAAGAGGAGGTAGCTGGAGTTGTTTCAGAAATGAGTGAATCTTCAAGAAGTATAGAGTGGGTTGAATTAGATAAGAAATGGTCACAGCAAGGACATGTTGAAATTAAGAACAAAAAGAGCGGGTGGACAACTTTGAATGCAAGATATAGAAGTATAAAAGGAATAACTGAATGTAGAGCAGGAATTTTTTAAAGGAAATGTAGCATATAGTCTTAACAATAGAAAATGATTTTGCAGTAGAATGGCAGCAGTGCATAGATATGATGAGAGAAGCCTGGAGAGAGGAAGATGATTATGAGTATGAAACAGTATTTAAGTTGGTTGTTGTGGATTTTCCGGGATGTATTTAAGTTGCCCAGTGGGGAAAGGGGAAATTGTTACCTATGTGCTATGTCAGTCTAGTTCTGGCAAATAGTACACAGACACTGTTCTTGGGTTGGAACGGCCACAACTTTATTGATTACAGCTAGATGGAGCATTGGCTAGGCATATGGGCACAGATCCTCGTTGGCATCAGAGGGCCCACCTGCTGTCCAATGCATATCATGCCAGCACCATGCTGGTACACCACAGCAAGTGTTCTTCTGCCACCAGTCATGCTGGATGGCTGCTGCCTCCCACTCCATCGGGGTGAGCTGCCAAATGCCCCACTAACCCTATCAGGATCAGGCCGAATGCCTCAAACCCACAACAGGAGAAAGGCCAAAGGCCTGACTCCTGCCAGCGCTCCAACTGCTATAGCCAAGAAAGTTGGAGCCATCCCCTCCCCCCAGGGTTCCCAGAGGAAGGCGAAAAAAACCCAAAAAAAACCATTGGCTCTGGCCAATCTGGCCCCTTGTGAGAAAAATTCCTTTCTGGCCCCCATAGGCGACCTGCACAACTGGCCCTGGGGATCTCTGCCTGGACCCCAAGGGGGCCCAACCCCATCCCCCTGAACCACTACTCATATTTCTTTGCTCGTCCGAATGTTGCCCCCAGCTGTTTGCCGCCCCTCTCAGGGGGACGCCATGCCTGCAACTAGATCAAACAATGTTAGTACATTCTCTCCTGACATAACCCAAGTATGGTCTGGAAGCCCACCTGCCAATTGCCTTTATGCGGTCTGCTGACAGCCCGGCCTCAGCTGCTGTGGTGGCTGCCCCAATTCAGAATGAGTGAGAGCCGTAGTCCACCGGCAGGAGGCCTGCTGCACAGAGGCTGGATTTCAGGATGGCTGTGAAATGGAACCTTGTGAGCAGGCTCCTGTCGGCGTGGACCAGGAGTTGGCTGGCCACTGAGGGGTGCCTGCCGAGATACTCCCTGATGGCCTGGACAGGGCAGGGGGGCCCCATTCCCCACTGCTCGGAGCTGTACCACAGCTCCTCACCCTTGCTAGTCCATCTTGGAGTGCCAGACTTTGACCCGTAAGCTGCTGCCCTTGAGCAAGATGTCATCCACTGCCAATGCTCTGCCTGATGGATCCCCCACTGAAGTAACTACAAGCTCCCCCTACTTGAAAGGCCCTGTAAGACGCTAGGCAAAAGGCTGCCCTGAACAGCATAATTTCAAAGGATGAGTGACATACTCTGGGGAAGCACCCCAAGATACTCAGCAAGACGCTTGCCGTGATCTGCCAATGGGAGTCCTTGCACTGGGCTAGGAAGTTGCTGGACTAGTCTGCCTGACCTGTCGCCCTGTAGAAAAATGAGATGGCTGCCACATGCGTCCTGATGGTCTTGGGCGCATAGCAGGACTCATCCATCTGTACCAAGTATTCAAAGAATGCCTCTTCTGGTACCTTGCCCTTCACCTGGCCAAGCCGTTTGGACAGGAAGGCCATGAATGCAGAAACAGCTGCCCCATACGCCCTCCTGGTGGATGGTGCTAGTGAGTTTAGAACTTCCTGGATGATCTGGTCCTCCCAAGTTCCCACAGCTCCTCCAGGAAGGGGTCTGGGTGTTGTTAGACGTTTGGTGCCATGTCACAAAATCTGTCTTCCTGAAAGCGAGAAAGGGCATCTGCTATGACATTCTTCACCCCAGCTATGTGGCAAGCCCCAAACACAATGTTGTGCTGCAAGCACAGGAGTACCAGTCTGTGTACCAGTCGCTTGATTCACTCTGAGTGTGGCATTTGCCCGTTCACCACTTGCACCACCACCTGGTTGTCATACCAAAAGAGGACCTTCCTGTTATGGAACCGACTGGTCCAAAGGACCACCATGAACAAAATCAGGAAGAGCTCCAGGAACGTAAGATCTCTGAGAATGCTTCTGTCCCTCCAGGCCTCCAACCATCACTGTGCACACCATCGTCCTTCCCAGTACACCACAAAACCCATGTCCCCCCATGGTGTCAGAGTGCACTTGGAAAGTTGCCCCCATCTCCATGGGCTTGCACCAAGAAGATATACCATTGTAGGCCCTCAAGAAGGTTTACCATATCCGCAGATTGCCAAAGATCCATAAGAATAAGTTTCCACCCCCAGGACCCCCCATTGTATCAGGGACAAATTCTGTCTTGGAACCTTTATCCTTCTGGATCCCCAGGCCCACGAACAGTCCGCGGCAGCATGGGCAGCCTGCCAGCCAGCCCAGCCCCCACTGGAGCTCCCAAGTTCACCCAGATAGGTTCCATGGCAGGATGGAGATTCAAAGCTGGGGCTCACAGACCTTAGTCCAGCACTCTAACCATTGTCTTATGTTAGCTCTCTGGTCTTGTTGTATTGTTAAAGGATATGGAGAGTGTGGCGGTCAGATAAGCAATCTGAGAAATGTGTAAGAGTTGTGAGACATACAAGCAGAAGTTATTGGAGATTATTGGATTTGCTGGATAGGACACAGGTGGAGAGTATATTTAGGTTGGCATCCATGTATTGAAATATTCCCTGTCACCCAGGGAAAGTGTGAAGAAATCTGGGAAATCCTAGGAGTTCTCTCTTGTGAAAAGTTGACTGAGCAATCAAATAAAAAGGAAGAGGACACACTGAGAGCATCCTTGTGGAAAGAGAAGGCATGGAGAGATTAAATTAGGAAAGAAAAGCAACTGTTATCACAGAATGAACTGGCCAAGGAAGATGGATTTCTGCATGTGTAGTGAGGAAAACGTAAATTGTTTAATAATAGCAGTATCAGTCAAGTGCACAAAGTGAAAGTCAGGTCGTAGAAGAGTCATTATTTATGGTATATGTTTTATTTCCAGGGGAGTTGAAGAATGTTCAGAAGAGCGTATATGTTTGTAGATAGTTCTCTTGTTGTGTATATTCAAATGCCACTGCTAGGGCATAAATGAATATGATTTTGTTTTGGCAGCAACATAGAGGTGCTTTATGAGTACACACCCTGAAAAAATTTCTGCAAATATCAATGAATTATTCCAATGTCCTAATTTTTTAAAATTACTCATCCATTGGTTAGTGGCTAGGTTTCGAGAAGGAGCCACCTGTTCCTTAACAACATCATTTAGACCCTCTTATCAGAAGGAAGTTTTTTTTTTCTTTTGCTCAGAGTTTTGTAACCTTAAATGAAATGAGCTAGTGGTCTTCATTTCATTCCTCGCTACTATCTTGGAATGTTGCCTCAAGTTCAAATAGATTTAAAAACAAAAAACAAAAACAAAAAAACACATACTTGACCTTACTAACTCTTAGATTCTAAATATTTCTTCTGGTATAACTGGCTGCTATTAACATTAAAAAAACTCATAATCCTCAAAGTTAAGGAGAAAAGTCCACTTTGAAGGTCTAGCAGAAGAATCCAGACAACAGCACTCCCAACCCTTTCTAAATCCCAGCTAGCCTCTGGCTTTTGGTGTCTGCATAGGAGACAATCCTAGTCTCCATGGCATACTACATGAAAAACAGAAGTCCTACAGAGTTGTTACAGAGGAATCTCTTCTCTGTAGCCACTCTAGGACTTATGCTTCTCCTAGGGTCTGTGGTATATACTATGTGGTCTGCACTCTGAAATTGTCACATCCTCGAGGGGAACTGATCTCTGTAGTCTGATGTCAGGATGGAGATGAGATGTGAAAATCCATGGCCCACCATACCGAAGGACTAATTCTTTACTCCCATGGAGCAAGTTCATTAATGGTTTATACTGTTCATAGAAAGTTGGCAGTGGCCCTTCTGTTGTATGCAGAAGTGGAAATCAACTACATACTTACACACTTTTATTTCACTTTCCTTTGATGAGACAAAAGCAGCCTATTTGGTTCTTTCATTTGTCCCTGTAAGATAAGTTACACTGAGAGAAGTCAATTGGCTCAAGGTCACATAGAGAAGTTTATGACTGAATGTAGACATGAAGCTGGATCTCATCATTTCTAGTACTACACCCTCATCGCTACACCACACTGGTTCCCAATATAGTACCTTTCAATAGAACTAAACAGACTCTATCCTTCTTGCTTTTTGCATGGGAGATGAGTCTAATGATTACATCTTTGTGAGCAAATATGAGAATTCAGATTAAAAGCCTATCTGCTCACTTTGGCTGCATCTGAAATCCCAGATACAGTTGTATTAAATGCTTTAAATCTTGTACAATAATAAATTCCTTTCCATAATAATATGAATATACTGCATTTTACCTTTCTTTCTTTCTTTCTTTCTTTCTTTCTTTCTTTCTTTCTTTCTTTCTTTCTTTCTTTCTTTCTTTCTTTCTTTCTTTCTTTCTTTCTTTCTTTCTTTCTTTCTTTCTTTCTTTCTTTCTTTCTTTGCATTTCCTGCCACCTCTTCAAAGAATTGCTTATGGTGGCTTTCAAAGTAAAACATTATAAAACATAAAAAACTGCATAAAGATAATTAAAATTTAGCAAACTTAAATCATTTCACAGTTTATAGTGAGCCTCATACAACAATAACAAAGCCAGAAGCAGACTATACAACCAATGTTAGAAGATCAATCAAAGCTGCCTGTGCTCTGCTGACCAGGAAGGCTGTTCCATTAAGGGCTGAGCTTCTCCAGCTGCTCAGCCCAGCCGCCTGAGTGCTCTGGCCTCAGAGCCAGTGTTAAAACAAGCTTGAAGTGTTTTGCAAGCCTGAGGGATATTAGGAAGGTTGGAGATTCCTGTGGAGTTGATTAGATTACTGTTTCTCCATTAATCAGGTGACTGTAGTTATTTAATTAGTCCACCCTGATATTTTGTGGCCTTAGCTAGATTGATAGAGTTAAACAAACAGAAACAAATCCCTGCCACAAATTGGAATTGTTTTTATATGGGATCAAACTAGAACAGGGTTAATCACAGAAAGAGGGGGGTGGATGAAGTTGTATAAGTTAAGTCAACTGATTGGAGATTGAACCATTGAATTGTGGGCAATAAATTATTGGCCCTTAGAATTAATATAGAGTTGTATAGCTTGTAATTATTTGTGTATGGCTTGAAATGATACATGCTGTGGTATTCTGTATTCTAGTATTCTGCATTGTACTATATTGAGTTTTAAATATTGTTTTTAGATAACTGTTGATGATCTTAATGTGCTAAACTTACTTCCTTGAGCCCGTTCATGGGGAGGACAAAGTATAAATATGATAAATAAATAAATAATAAATTAATGAAATGCCTGGGGTGGGGGGAAGAGATTTTTTGGCCTGGTGCCTAAGGTAATGTGTAATGGAAGGAGGCTTTTCTGTACTTATCTGCAACTAGGTAAAGAGATTGTCTGCAAACAACTGTCATCCACCCAGTTCCTGGCCAGCTCTACAAACAGAGCTGCCAGGGCATAGCTTTTGTCAAATCATCTGTTCGAGATTGGGAGGGCTAGATGCAGTTCCCTGTTCTCTCCTCCTCCTCTGAAATGATGATTATAATGCCATTCTTAATGATCTGATTACAGTCAAACATATAATGCCTCTTCTCCCATTCATATAACTGGATTGGAGCCACTGTTTTATGACTTCCCATATTTTGTTTTGCAGAAAGAAGACACTCAAAAGGATAAACACTTGGATAGAAACCACACCAACATAAAACCACTCTGCAGTTTCCATGGTAACTTGTCTCATCTAATAAGGGCCTGTCGAATGTCATGTTCCGAATAGAGAACAGTAATATGAAAGGTTCAGTGGGTAATCTAAGAATGAAATCCATATTATACAAGTTCAGGTTTAGAAACTGCATAGTTTACATTTAGGGAAAATATAGGTAATGCTTTTATATTTATGATTATTTCATATTTCATAAATTTAATTTATTATGCGTGAATATATTTTTTAAAATTAAATGCATTTACATTTTGTAATATTTCCTCTTTCCTTACTGATATTTCCTCTGATTCAGTTATTGTAGCAAAGAGAACCTGTGTGCCAAAGCTGTGAATATAAACTTTAAGATTTAAATGATCTGTACTCAAAGTCGTTTCTTTAAAACTAATTGAGCTTTGTACTTGATTCAAGAGATAAAAATATAGTTTACCAGTGACAAGTATAGTAGTAAAATATTACCCGTGGACATAGTAGAATAATGTTATGGCAGTGGGAGGGGGCAGAGTGATTCTCTGTTTTATTGGAGATTATTGATGAAATATGATTATATTTCATTTGGTATTAAGTGGTATTTCTCAACTAAAACATTTACCTTTATAGGTATAAATATTAGCTAGTGATATCCAGTGATGCTAAACAGATTCCTTATTTTTTGTATGACTGTGCTGCTTTTGTTATTGCAACCCCCAGAGTAGAAAAAAATCCATATCCAAGAATCTCATGTCAGCTTTAAAAGTAACTTTCTCTAATAATTTGTCCAACCTTTTTGTTTAGTTTTATCTAAACCATGGGATAAAATGTTAACTGTGTAATTATAAGCAGAGTCCAGTGACATCAATGGTTTTGAAAGGTACAATTCTGTTAAGGATTACACTATTACGATGGGAGGGGGAGTGGAATTTCTTGCTTTTTTTTGAAATTTTCTTTCTTAGATACAGCAATTGGTTCCTCTTATTCTCTTTTTCTCTTTCAAAAGAGGAATTCTCTTTGGTTTGTCATTAATTTATCTTTGAGATTTTTTCATCATGTGATAGTGCAGATTTCCTCACCTGTGGATTTCTGCCTGTTGTTGTGCCACTGTTATAATATAGGGTAAAAGCAGTTTGATGTAGCAAGGATATATTCACACAAGTCCTGGACTTTGTTTTAATTGTTTGTTTAATGGCTCATCTTGTTCTTAATTTTTCAACTATGCTTGTACTATATACACAAATAAATATATTCAAACTTAGACATCAAAATTTTCCTTTTCATGAAAGAAAATTTCATGAGAGTCAGTTTAGTGTAGTGGTTAAGAGTGTAGTGGTGTATTGGTTAAGAGTGGTGTAGTAGTTAAGAGCATGGAACTCTAATCTAGAGAGCCGGGTTTGATTCCCCACTCCTCTGCTTGAAGCCAGCTGGGTGACTTTGGGTCAGTCACAGCTTCTAGGAGCTCTCTCAGCCCCACCCACCTCACAGGGTGTTTGTTGTTGTGGGGATAATAATGACATACTTTGTAAACCATTCTGAGTGGATGTTAAGTCATCCTGAAGGATGGTATAAAAATCAAATGTTGTTGTTGATGATGTTGTTATTATAGGAATTGATTTGAAACAACTCATATTTCTAAAGAGAGAAATAGGAAAGGATGTCTGGATTTCCGGGAGAAATTTAGCAGACAGGAATTAAGAGAATGCTAGTTAACAACCCTTGAGAGCGCTGTAGGATTCTTTTGTCACACCACAGTAAAGAGTCCAGTAGCACCTTTAAGACCAACCAACTTTATTGTAGCATCAGCTTTCAAGAACCACAGTTCTCTTCATCAGATTCATGGAGGGCATCTGACGAACAGAACTGTGGTTCTCGAAAGCTTATGCTACAATAAAGTTGGTTAGTCTTAAAAGGTGCTATTGGATTCTTTACTATTTTCTTTACAGACTAACATGGCTAACTCCTTTAGATCTTTTGTCACACGACTGTCTGTCTTTTTTTTACAAAAATTCCAAAAAAGAATTGTATAAACTTAATTAGAGGTATGTAATCTGGCTTTGGGAAACAGTTTTTAAAGCCGGATTTATGCCAATTCAGCATAATTCAGCTCTGCTGATTCTGCAGGTCGACCCCTGGATTGGATCTGGGGCTGAACCCTGCTGAGCTGGATTATCTGACTGCAGCGGGCAGTAGTAGGTGGATGCCACAGTTGTTACCTAGATAGGTCTCCTTGCAAGTTGGGGGAATTAGCAAACACGGAGAAGCTGTGAGCGGTGGTAATAAGCGTGATGCTCCACAAATTTTTACAAGGTCCTTTCCCAGAGGAAACTGATTAGATGGGCATTTTCTAAAGCAAGTAGTTTTTATTAAAAGGGAAAATTCAAACACATAGCAAAAGGCAAAGCAAATCACAAGCATACAGGAGTCCTAGGAAAAGCAGTGAGGAAGCTGGATATAGGTTATGGGATTTGGGTGGTCTGTGTGCCTGTAATGCCTCTAACTTTTTCCTTTTTTACATATGTGATTAAACATCAGTGAACATAATCTAATTTATAAGGAATGTTTTATAATTAGAAAATTATACTCATTCTACATGTTGTTTGCTTTATTAATTATGATAACTGATTTGAGAAAAATTTAGCTTGAATCATGTGTTAAGTCATGAACATCTGAGCAATCTAAAGCCAATGAGACTATCAACAAAGCATGAAGCAAAGTTAGTTTATCACCTTGGAGGAATTAATGTACCAGTGCTTTTACTTACTTTATGAAAGCTGGGATTTTCCACAAGGGGAGGTACATTGTTTGTATAAGATATGTTTGTTTTATTTATATTTTGACACCTACAATGACAACTGAGGTTTATAGTGCAATTCTGAACAAAAGTCACACCATTTCATGCTCATTGACTTCAATGGATTTAGATGGGATTAACTATGTTAAGACTATACTGTTAAGGCTTCATTTTTATCTTTCTGTTCATTGTTTGAAGTCATAATTGAATACACAGATGAACATGCATGAAGCTGCCTCTTACTGAATCAGACGATTGGGTCATAAAGGATAAGTATGGTCTACTCATACTAGTAGTGGCTCTCCGGTGTCTCAGACAGTGGTCTTTCACATCATCTACTCCCTGTCCTTTTAGCTGGAAATGCTGAAAGTGTGCAGAACTGCCCCTTCTTGCCCCTCCTCTCCTCAAATTTCTCTTTGATCAAAAATGGAATTGATTTAGACACTGACTCCAAATTCCAAAAAGTGGGGGCAGAAAACTATTGTTGGATTCAGCAAGAAACTAGGTAACGAGGAATTAAGAGAATTTCTCTTAACAATGCTACTCCAATTTCAGAAAAAGAACTTTTATCTCAAAGAATATAAGCAAATAAGACAATAAGTATATGAGCATAGGACAATAATATATGTAAAATAATATATGTATAAACACTTCATCTTTCCCTTTATTTCAAGTTATTTCTGTGTTGTTAAAGGCAAATGTAACTTAATGTTTCCAGGTTGGTGGGATTAAGATAATTTCATTTGCCTTCTCCATCTGGTGAGTCATCTCTCATCAGACTATGTACTGGTGCCCTCTAAACATGTCTTTCTTGAATGACTGCTTCTGAATGAACTGCCCCCCCCAAGAATGGCTGTGTCTCAAAGCATGGCTTCCACTGAATGAGTTAAAGCATGCCTCTCTCCCCCTTTTTGAAAAGGAACCCCCTTTTTGAAAAGGAACCCCCTTCTTCCCACAAGTCCCCAAACCACTTCTTGTGTGAACTTAAAACCACTTTGTCACTTTGAGGCTGAAGGTTTCCATTGCATAGGTGATCAAGCCAATGTCCTGTTCCTTGGTTGACCTTCATTATCATATAATGCAGGGGTGGCCAAACTTGCTTAATATAAGAGTCATGTAGAATAAATGTCAGATTTTTGAGACCTGCAAGACCTGATGTATTAAAGTGACTTCAATGGAAGAGGCAGGTTTGGGGGAGTGCCCTGGAAGTGACATCACAGGAAGGGGTGGGATTTGGCTACAGTATGCTGGAAATGATGTCATCAGAAGAGGTGGAGCTTGGAAAGTACCATCACCTGACCTTTGACCTGGAAGTGACATCATAGATTTGATGTCACATTCTTGCTAGGTTCCACTCCCCAAAGTCTCCTGGCTCCACACCCAAAGTCCCCAGGTATTTTCTGAGTTGGACCTGGCAACCCCAATGTTTTTATTTAAAATATGAAAGACATGGAAAGAAAGAAGGAAGGGAAGAAAGAAGGAAAGGGAGGGAGGGAAAGACTTGGAAAGAAAGAAGGAAAGGGAGGGAGTAAAAGACATAGAAGAGAGGGAAATCTTCCTGTCCTCCTTGCAGAGTATCACCCTGTGGTGTATAACATCAAAAAAGGGCTGAAGTTTCAAAAGGATGCAAAGAGTGGAACAGAAAAGTACAAAGAGAAATCAAAGAGTGAGTCTTCTCTTGACAGAGGAAAAAAAGAGAGAAATCAATGGCTATATATCTAAAAAAGTGAATTTTTGAAAAAGAAATTCCACACCAAAAAGAAATTCCACAACAAAACAACTTAGAAATCAAAAGGAATTCAAACAGGGGAAGGGAAACAGCAGGCTTGCTCTTTTGATGAGATTTCCTGTCAGGACCATTTGAGCTAAGCCCCCGAGCATTCACAGAGTGTTAAACTGAACATTTATAAAGTTGGAAGAAGTTCTGGTATTGAAATTAACATATGTGGGGAGGCACACATGGCATATAAAAGTAAAAGTAGGATGTGGTGGTGGGGAATGGGGCAGTGGGAGAAAAAATATTTTTAAACACCAGGGTCACATTTGGTGTGATGTTGCTTCCAGGAAAACCTCAGAAGTGACATCACATAGTTAGGAATCACCAAAAATTGTATGGTTTTCTCAGACTGACATGATGTCACTTCTGAACTTTCCCAGAAGTGATGTCATAGCTAGACATGGGCACGAACAAAAAAAATTTAATGAACCAGCGGTTTGTGGTTCGGTGCCGATGATGATCCTGAGATCGCGAACTGCAACTACAACTTTCCGTTACTGAACCGGTTCGTGGTTTGTGGGGCGCGGAATGGCCCACGTGGCACTTAGAGAGCCCATATTCCCGGGGAGTCTTTTGCAGGCTCTCCTACAGCCATCACCCAAGTTTGGACAAGATTGCAAAATGGATCTTGGAGTTATACCCTCTCCAATCCAAGGCCCCCAGGAAACTCTCACAAAAATCCAAGCTCAATTATACTCTCAGTATCTTCCCCAAAGGCTAGCAAGTGGCAAGCAAGAGCTCTGTTCCACTCTACTGCTCGCTGAAAGTGAAACCCAGCCTGGGAGCCCATGGCTATTTATACACACAGGTCCCATTGAGCAACGCAGGAGGTCTGTGTTTGGCCATCAGAGCTGCCTATCAGGGTTTGCAGAGATGAGATTGGAGTGCCCATGGCTACAGAACACTCCCTTCCCCCTCCCTCCCCTGGGTGTCTTCTCCCAACGTGTAACCGCTTTGCATCTCCGTGGTTGGAAGGAAGACCTGCTGATCAAGGTAAGCTGGGCTTCCATTCGGGTTTTCAGGGTTACAGAAGGAGTGCAGACAGAGTTCAGGCATTCCCCCGGCTCCATTGCCAGGGGAATTGATTGCTGGCGCCTGACTGTCTGGCTTCCCAAACCACGGCCGAATGCACCGAACCGGGCCTCTCCTGAACGCTGGTTCATTGGCTGTGGACAATCACAAACTGCCGGATCGCGTGATTGCCAATTTCGTGGGTTTTTGAAGTTCGTAATGTGGTTCGTGCCCATCTCTAGTCATAGCTCACATTGAAAATTGTTCTTTTGCCTTCCAAATGCAGCCCTATTGATTACTGACTGATTTGTATCCTGCCTAAGATTTGTTTGGACAGAAGGCATTTCTGTCCAAGAAGTATGACTTCTTCTTTTTTCTTTTTTTTAATTTCTAACATAAAAAACTACAAAAAACTACAGAAATATAAAGGAAAAAAGGGGACTGGGGAAAAGGGAAGAGCAACATATAAACAGAAAACACACACTACATCTACATGTCTTGTATTCCCTTCACACTGCAATTTTTCTTTAAAGTTAACTTTCTAATATGCTATCAGATTGGTAGATCTTATAAAATACAAACTACATTCAGGATCAGGTCTTCTTCCCCCCGCCCCCTGCGTCTCGGTCTCAGTTCTCTCTGCGCAGCTACAATAGCTGCGCTCGTTCCCTCCTCCCCCCCACTCTCCCCTTCAGACTTTGAACTTTCTTCTTGCTGGAACTCCTGATGGTTAAACAAAAAGTCCCTCAGCTGTACTTCCGATGTTAACTTGTAGGTTTGATCCTTGTATCTGAACCAGATGCCTTCCGGAAACAACCATTTGTATTTTACTTCACATTTCCTCAGGAAAGCTGCAAGTCTTTTATATTTAAATCTTCTTTTACGAGCCAAAAATGGAACATCCTTCAATATCTTAACCTTATTGCCCAGATAGTCCAAGTCCAAGATGGTGTCCCGAGTCTTCTTAGATGAAAAGTCAATAATAATCTAGCGAGGCAGCTGACGCTTCATTGCATATTTTGAAGATGTCCGACGGACTTCCAGAATATCGCTTTTTAACTCTTCTTTAGTTGCCTTAGCGAATGACGCCAAAAGTTCCGACACCAAATCTTTTAAATTTTCACTTTGCTCCTCTTTTACATTCTGAAGACGCAGTACCATTTGGGTACGGTCCACTTGTAACCCTATTATTTGATTCTCCAAGAGCTTCACTTCTTTACTTGTTCCTTTCATGAGTACTACGTTTTTGCGTGCAGACTGCTCTGCTCCAGACGCTGTTTCTTTAATGGTTTTCACTTCACTTTCCACTGAATCAACCTTTTGCCCCATTTCATTTAACTTCGCTACAAAGGGCTGCATAGCTTCAAAGACCGCTCGTCTGACCATCTCTTCCAGGGTTTCCCCCTTCCCTTGTAACATTGCCATCACCGATTTACTCATCGCAGGGCTCTGCTTTTTCGTCGCCATCTTAGGGGGGGGGCACCAGCTAAATTCCGAAACTCCGTGGAGGGGAAGAAATCCGCACCTTCTTAGCTTCAACTCCCACCAATCCTTCGCATACGCTTAGAAATCAGAAGGGATTTGCTTACTTACAGGTTTTCACCTTAAATCTGCTTATTGCCGTTCTCCATGGCCCGGCAGCACGCGAAGTGCTGCGCAAGTCTGCCGGCCTCCGTTGGAGCAAACGGGCAATTTACCCCCTGCATTGCTTTCAGGGGGTTCTTCCCGCCGCGCTCCGGACCCTGACCCCCTCACTGGGAGTCCTGGGGGTTAACCCTCTCAGGTCAACTGCCCGATCAGGCTGCTCGGACATTTCCTACCGGACCTGCGGAGAGGAGCATCCGACATGGCCGGGAAAATGAAACCGAATCCAAGAAGTATGACTTCTTCACTTTCTTCCTGTTGCAGCCCAAAATGCCACCAGAAATTCTAGTCCCGGAAGATTGAGGAACCTCCAGTAACACGTTAGGGTAAGTCAGCTATGGGATGGAAGAATCAGTCAAAATCACCCCCTTTCTTAGGGTTGCCAGTCCCCCACCAGGAATGGGAGATCCCTGCCCCCCTCCACCCCCACCCCCACTTACCTCACCAGCAGAGAACATGCCTCAGAGGTGTGCTTGCAAGTGGCGCAGTGTACTCTTAAACGCTGAATGGCCCAATTCAGGCCCAATTGGGCCTGGTTTTGTGCTGAATCAGGCCCAAATCAGGCCTGAATCAAGCCTGAATCAAGCCACTGTGGAGTGCGGGAGTGCTCCTGCACTCTGCAGTGGCACTATTTGGGCTGATTCGGGCCTGGATTCGGGCCAGATTTGGCCCAAGTCAAGCCCTATTTGGCCCAAATCAGGTTGCTGCAGAGTGCAGGAATGCTCCCACACTCTGCAGCGGCTTGATTCGGGCTGATTCAGCCTGAATCAGGCCCAAATTGGCCCCCTGAATTGGGCCCAAGTCGGCCTGAATTGGCCCCCTGTGGAGTGTAGGAGTGCTTCCAGGGATGCCTGTGCCTCACATGATGATGTCTCTTCCCGGAAGTGACATCATGCAGGACAGGAGTGTGCACGTGGTGTGCATGTGTGCAAGGTCAAGCACCAAAGGTCACGGCTCCGTCCAGGAGGTTAAGGGGACCTGGCAATCCCAGATATACTATATTTACTTCTTTTTTTGTAATGCACCAATAGATTTCTAGAATAGAATGTATGATACTACATAAAATATTTTATCATTTTAAACTTCTGTTTTGTACTTAAGTAAATATTAATTGAAATGTTAACATTAATCAGCAACGCCCCCCCCCCCAAATCATGAGTACTTTCTAATTTTTTCTCCTCTCCCCATTTTATTCATTGTTTATATTATAACTTCAGATTAGAAGGTGTTAAATCTGTCTTTAAGAAGACAACTATTTTCTTTAAATTCTTGAATTACTCATTTTTTGAAAACATATATTGTGAAAGGTAATTATTTTTCCTAGAGTTATGGCCATGTTAAAATGGCTATAGGGAACAATTAACCTGATTTGAAGTAATATCCATGGATGCAGTTCAACCTGTAAATCATTAGTAAACTGAACTATAATTACTTTTTCTGTAGTGTTATCTGTCATGTTAATGCTTACTAGTAATCCATGAATTATTGAGCCCAATAATCAGCAGTAGCTCTTTAATGGCTCTTAGGTTCCATTGTAACATTGCCTTCTCACTGCATCAAAAATACATTCACCTGTGAACTAACAGATTACAAGAACTACATTTCAGCAATTATTTTATAGCTGAATTTCTCACTAGAGAATTCTCATCAGGTTTAATACTTCTAGAGGCATATGTTTGACTACTTCAACATGCTTCATATTGTTTAGAGTGTGCCAATGTCACATATTGCCAGAAATGTGCTATTTTATTAATAATCTGATCACATTAATGTTAAAAAACAAAGCCAAAAAATAAAAGTTTGTGTGAAAGCTATTTTATACTTTTCAGGTTTATGTAGTAATTTTGGCATATTTGGCTGGTGTTTCTTCATGTGCCTGTGAAATATAGTGATCTGAGAAAGTTCACTTCCTAGTATTTCATCAAGGCCTCAGATAGGCTTGGGCTAATTCTACAAAGAAGTTCGCCCCAGCTTCCCAGATAATGAGTGGGGAGTACGGTCTGGGTTTAACTAGTTTATTTATGATCTACATCATATTTAAATATGCTAGATATTTAAATAGGTGGACTGAACTCAGACAGCTCTTTTTCAATGACTGCCTTAATTGGGCAGATCCACCCTGGCTCCAAACACAGGCAACAGCTTTTGCCAGCCATGATTATCCTCACCTGCAGACCATGTGCTGAAGTGTTCCAAGGCCCATTTCTCACCTCTGATATGCTGTAAGGCCACTGCCAAATGGGGTAAGATGTTTCTCAGCACTTGACATGGGCATGAATGGGAAAACCCCCCAAAAACCCTGTTCGTCATTCGTTGCCATCCATGAACAAAGAACAATAAACATGGAGGAACATGAACTGTTCCCAGACATGTTTGTTGTTCATTGTTCATGGGGGCCAGAACCCCACCCCACCCCAACTCCACCCCACTTAGCCCCCTCCCCCCTGCTGCCTGCCAGCTGATAGTTTAAAGGGCTCTGTCCTGGCAAAAACAGCAGTCTGCTTGCAGCTAGTTTGAGGGGTTACAAAAGTGACCTTCCCAATGTCCAATACCCACCAAATTTGCAGGGGACATAGTCCTCACTGTCCTCTGAAGACCCCCCAAGTTTCAGAGAGATTAGACCCCGGGAAAGGCATGATCCATGGGTCTCCCCATTGGCTGTCATTTTCTCTTCACAGTGGCAAAAACGGTACTCTCTGCTGGAAGTACTTTGAAGGGTTAAAGCCAGAAGGAAAGCCAGAAGGAGTTCAGACAAAGTTTAGTTCCTCCCTGCCTCCGGTTGCCAAGAGGATTGATTGCAGGTGCCAGGCTGTCTGGCTTGACGAACGGCTGCCGAAAGCAACGAACGCGGCTTGCAACAACCACCTGTTCATTTAGGATGGGGCCTCATGAACAGCTTGTTCGAGAATAGCAGATTAGGCTGTTCGTAGGTTTTTTCTGTCATAATGCTGTTCGTGCCCATGTCTACTTAGCACTCCTTCCCAAGTCCCACCCTGCTGAAAGTCCAGTGATGGACTGGCCTAGGGACTTGCTCCATCCTTGATGCCTCAGAGTGCTTGCCAACAAATCCCTGCCAAAACTAGTTATGGCCTGAACAGCCATAGAAGAGGTCTATTTAATTAAACAAAACAAACACACAAAAAACAAAAAGCCCTTCCACTCAGGACATTGCAGAGCAGGCCAGTATGAGGAAATCAAAAAGTTCCTGCTTGGCCCCTAAAATGTTGGCAGGCTAGCCCCACAATAGCTATATCAAAGGCAGGCAGATCATCAGCAAGTGGGGAAAGCCTGCAGAAAGGAGGCAATGTTTTCCTACATAACCCTCAGCTTGTGCTTCTCCACTGGCTGATTCCGTCTAGCCATACAATCATTTCCCTCATGCTTTATTTGAATAGAGACTGAAACAAGTAGAGCCACAGCCTAAATGCCTTGACCGCCTCTTTTCTCCATTTAAGCAACTCTTGTTATGTACTTGCTGTGTTTCCATGTGACACCATTCTCCTTTCCTGCACAAATTGTGAACAGCCCAGATTTTACTACTCAAAACTCTATGTAAAGGAGAAAACAGACAAGCTGATCTTTTCCAGCTTAGCATTTTTAGGACTAGGTATATGCGCTGAGATAAATCCAGTCTGAATTATACCTAAAAAATACCTTATCAGTATTTTTAGGTATATCCAAGATTCTTGGGATAATGGTATCCAGGTCTCAAATGTTTCTGGAAATTTGGGAAATATTCTGAAATATCCAGCATTTTAAAGATCTCAAGTTTGTTTTGGTTTTTTTCTTGCTTGTTTGCTTTTGCATTTTACCGGTTTCCTAAGCAACAGGAGGATGAGGGAAGGGAGGCAGCTCTCCCAGAGTAATGACATCACTCTTAGGGGGAGCTCAAATTATCTACCCAATCACAATCATTCTTTCATACTCCACACCTTTCTGACCAAGGGAAAAAAGAATAAAAAGTTGGCCTGGCTGCAGTTTGACTCCATTTCAGGCTTTTGTTTGTTTGTTTAATTTTATTTTTAATTTTTTCAATAACAACAAAACTTTTTCAATAACAAACCTTCCCTCCCTAACCTCCCCCTACCCCTACAAAGATAGATACAAATTGCTAGATTCGCTAATCAAGTGTTATGCACTAAACAAAAAAAGAGAAGAATTACAGTTAAACTTAAATCACTTGATCATGTTATTTAAACAGCTCTCTATGCCTTGTGGGTATATACCCCACTCAGGTACTTGGTATCACTTACCAAGGTAGAAGAGCCATAATACTTCCTGGAGCTGAACCTGAAATAATATAATGCTTCAACTTTTCCCACCCCCGAACCTTAATTAGTAAACTAGAACATTGTATTTGTTAGAATACATACAGCTGCTTCTATGCAGAAAAGTTAGAATTATAAGCAGGCTACAATGAGGAAAATGACTATTAAGTATGTCTGATTGGAATTTTACTGCCCTTTTGGGGGGTAGGAGGCTGAGATCTTTTCCTTTTAAAATATATAGTCTCTGGGTCTATGGGTATCTCCAGATCCATATTCTTCAGCAGGGTCAAACCTGATTCTTGGTCTTCTTCCAAATAAGTGTTCCCTTTGGGTGTGACTCGGAGCTTTGTAAAGCTTGACCATCTGTATTCAATTCTTGCTTCTCTAAGAGTTCCTGTGATTAGTTTAAGTTCTCTTCTTTTGTTGAGGATTTCTTTTGGATTGCTTTAGACAATATTGCTGTAAGACAGCAGGCACTTAGTGGCCATGATCACTGACAGCTTCCTAACAGCTGAATGTGCTGTTTGGTTTGAGCTGGTCAGGTCTGGTTCCTCCCCTGCCTGGATGATGCAATACAGGAGGGGATAGATGACTCAGCATGACTCAGGAGGAGCTAAATGACTCAGCATGATGGGTAATTGGATAATTGTCAGTGCTGATATGTATATAAGTGTATATGCTTTGCTTAGTCTCTCTCTGCTGTAAAACAGACTGGCTGGTGCAGCACTTTGTCTGATTGAATGACTGTGAACTATATGTTCTGTAAATAAATGTAAATAGTTTTTACACTAGCCTGTACTGGTGTGTGACTCTGCTTGGCTCACCTGCGGCTTCGGTGCTGGGATGCACGTACACTGACATATAAGACCCATTATAAGTAAGTGAGTTCTGTTGTCTGGCCATTTCTAAGATCTTTCTTCTTGAACTCCTGTCTGAAAAAGTTGCTAAAATGTCCCTGGGGCTTTTCCTTCGTGGATTATTTGGCAAACCAAGCCAATGTGCTGTGCTGATTAGAGGGGCAGTATGATCTCTGAGGTTTAGAATTTTTGTTAGCCATTTGTTCAAGAAAGCTGCAGGATCTTCATTTATTGCTTCATTTTCTTCAATCCCTCTAAATTTAAGATGAAGCTTGCGATTTGAAAGTTCTAGGGATTGAATTTTGCTTTTCATTAAGTCATTGTCCTTTTGCAAGGCTTGGATTTCATTTTGCAATGAAGTACTCAGATCCATTGCACAATCGGCCTTATGAATGGCTCTAGTAATGTCCAATTTTATATCTGAGATCTGGTCAGTTAAATTTGTAATTTTATACAAGATTCTTTGCTCCATTTTTGGCAGCAACAAGGGCAGATTAGTTTCAGACAAAGTTTTACCTGTTGCATTTGCCTCAGGCGCCATTTTGAGTGCTTCTTCTCCAACATTGTTTTGAGTCTAAGGCTGCAACAGCACAGGAAAGTAATCCTGGAGCTTTTTAGCTGACTTGCTATTTGCATTTTTCTTTTCTGCATTGTTCTTGCCCATTATTTGAGCATTCGTGCTTAAATGAGTTGCTTTCTTATACTAATTGGCTCGAGGGGAGAGCAGAGCTCAGGTTTCTGCATCTGTCTTCATCCGAAGCCGTTTGTTTGTTTTTGAGGGCTGGTGGTGTGCTTCTAGCTGCTGTGGTCTATCTGCACTTTGGATTACTTCTGCCACTTGTCTAGGAAGACCCTCTGCTTGTTTTATTCCAGGACTGAGGTGTCGTGCAAACAAACTTGCAGGAGCTACGCTGGAGTATGACTGACTTATGTCAACATAAGTGGAAATATATCACTGTTAGGGCTAGTTGTTTCCATGAATACTTTGCACATACCCCCCACACCCCAGGATTGTGCTGTAAGAACATTTTTAAAAGCTTTGAGCATGCATTTTCAGATTAGCATAATAATCCTGAATGCTGGCCACAAATGTACAGAATCTCATTCTATAATATGAGACAGAGAGGAACATATATATATAAACACACAGGTTATATATATCAGAGTATTACAAATTTGGCAATTCATAGGCCATGCCAAACCAGGTAAGTATGAACGGCAGCAATATCACTAAGTTCACTACTGTCAGGATCAGGCGGGGGCGCATGCGCTGCTGCGGGTGGGGCGGCCGCTGCCCGTCCAGACGGGTCCGCTGCCTCCCTGACACTGGCCACCCGGTTGGCCGCTTCTCTCTCTGCCCTGGGTAGGTGGGGCTCCGCCCTAACAGGCCTCAGATGAAAGGGGCGGGGGCTAGCTGGCCTCCCAGCCTCCTTGCCGGCATGATCATGTTTGCTTTCCCTCTCTCTCTGTCCTTTTCTCCTTTCCAGCACTCCTCATTGGCCCCAGCATCTGGAGCCCTCTCCTTTTATCCCTCCCCTCTTTGCTTACGTCCATCCCCGCTCCCAAGACCCTCCCCCCAGGGCCAGACCCATCACCTGAAGCAGGTGAGGCCAAACTCCAGAGCCCCTCCCTGCTCTTCCCTGCCCTTTCCTTCCCAATTCCCCTCTCCCCGGCTGCCTCCCCTGCGCTTGTGCGCTCTCCCAACACCTCTGCCCCTCCGCCCAATCCTCGCTCTCCACCCTACCAGTGGGGGCAGACCCACCCGCCCCCTCAGTGTCCCAGGCCGGGGTGCGGCTGCCGCGGCTGCCCTCAATGGTGGCCAGACCCGCCGACCCGCCAGGACCCAAGAGGCCGCGCAGCGCTGCAGCGCCCGCCCCGCCAGGCTCCTGCTCTCCCGGACTTCGCCCCGGCCGCCAGCGTCCCGTCCTCTGTCTGGGTTGGGCCGTCTGCGCCACCGCGGCTGTCCTGCTGCCTCCGCCAGCTGTCTTCGTCCCGGCGGCAGCTCTCCCCGCCACCACCTCTGCTGCCAGGCTCGCCTCGGCCGCCTCTCCCGCGGCGGCTGCCTCGCCGGGCCCTCCTGGCATCGCTGTCTTCTCCCCGGCTGCTCCAGGGGCTTCCCCCAACTTCGGCCCGTTGAGGTAAGGAGGGCCGGGAGGGGGCTGGGGGAAGCCCTGCGTCTGCACCGCGGAAGCGGGTGCCGGACAACTACATTATATCTTATTTAGCATTTGACAATATTGTTGCTAAAGATTCTGGGACAAGATCTAACCCACTCCTTTCCTCAGTATTGGGTTCAGCTTCACCAACTGTAATTTTAAACTGCACCATTTGAAAAAAACCAATCCATCTTCCTAGATAAGCAAAGGTAGGACCAGTACAGGCAAGCACTCTATCTTTTATGGAAGCATGACTACATGATGTGCATGTGCATGGAGGAATTTTCATAAGTGTACAAAGCAGTCTGAAAAACTGATTGGAAAACATTTAGGAAACCATTTGGTGTATAATATTTGACAGTTTTGATATGAGGTAATATTTTGCAGAATTTGATAAGTGATATACAATGTTTAATTTTTTCTACAGTGTTTAATAGATGATGCAATGGTATTGAGTACCTAGCAGCATTTGATAGGCAGCATGTGGTCATCAGTATCTGCTGACTCACACCTTAAGGGATTTCATATTAAAACAATGAAGCCATATCAGTTTCTACAGCATTAACATTGAGCCTGATATATATAAAAAATCACATTCAAATTACAAAGTTGAATTTTTAATGCCAAATTTTGAATGGTGAGTCTAGTTAGTAGCATATTTAATATCTGCATATATTTATTTCACCTCCAATCCAAGTCATTGTAGTATTTTAGATATGTTTCATTGTCCTTCTTCCTTCACTGCTATGTGCTTTTTGCCTTTTGTTAGGTTTTAAGAACTAGATTTTTAAAAAAGTTTATTTTTCAAGGCTTTTGATGATTAGTTTTTTAAACATGCATGGCTGTAGGGATGCGAGATTTGGTATTGCTGAGGTGAATAATGCTTTATCTGTTTTATTTGGCTATATTTGGCAAATCTAAATAATTCCAGAACTATTAAGGTGTGTTGAATAGTGCATTCCCAAATAGGGCCTATCCAGGAATTGTGGTGTTGGCCATTTTAAAGTTGACTGGCTTGTTTATTATTCACATTTTCTCTGAGCCTCATTACAAGTGACATTTTACACGTGAAGGACACTTGATCATTTTCGCAAGTCTTTCTGGGAACTGAAGTCCCTCTCCCCCACCCCTTTTCCTTCTGTTCCTTCCCCTCTCTGTTAGAATGGCTGCCTGAAGAGACAGAGAAAACCTACGGCAACAGCAGCTTTTGCAAATCGTCTTGCTCGGGGGGGGGAATGCTCTGGAGAAAGCTGAGAAAGTTGCAGCTGCCCGCCCCCAAAGATCATTGAGAGCAGACTTGTGACTGGAGAAATGATTTGCAAAAGCTGCTGTTGCCGCAGGCTTTCTCTGACTTTTCAGAGAAACTTTTCTAACAGTTCTAACAGAGAGGGGAAGGATACTAGGACTTCACCAGCATGTCAGCTTTCTCCAGAGCATCCCCCACCCCCCAGCAAGACGATTTGCAAAAGCTGCTGTCGTAGGCTTTCTCCATCTCTTCAGGCAGCTATTCTAACAGAGAGGGGAAGGAACAGAAGGAAAAAGGGTGGGGGAGAGGGACTTCAGTTCCCAGAAAGACTTGCGAAAATGATCAAGTGCCCTTCACGTGTAAAATATCACTTGTAGCGAGGCTCTCAGACAAAAGGGGAAAGAGGGGAGTAACCCAGCTCTCATTGACCAATGGAATGTGGCATTGGGGGAGCTCTAATTGTCTGGCCAATCACAGTGATTCTTTGAAAAAGAGTCTTTTTCAAATTCTTGCAATAACAGCAGCCTGGTCTCAGCAGCAGCCTCCATTTTACAGTGAGATTTCTTGAGTGTGCTGTTAGTAATGTAAGCCTCTGACTGCTCTGGGACTGTCTGCCTCGTGGATTACTGCCTGCTAGGACCACCTGAGGAACTGCTGCCTTCTTGGAGACCTGAGGAGAGGATATCCTGTGAAGACCTGGTTTGAGACTGATGTTAATCTATTATATTTAAAAATATAAAGACTAACTATTTTCCTGGTTTTGTGGGGATAGGGTGAAATTGTGATGGGTTATATGTGTTGGAGGAGGGGGAGCAAGGAACTAATCTTTTTATTCCGAGTTCCTTTTAAAATTTCATTTAAATTTTATTTTCTTTGGTCTTTGGGGGGAGAGTTGGGGGTACACTGGTTTTGAGTTAAGAACAGCTTCTTGTGTTGTTGTTGTTTTTTAACCTGTAATTCTTTCCATTGCCTGTTGGGGAGGGTAACATCTGAATTCATTTTTATGCTTTTTAAACCTTTTTTGCTGTTTAATATAATTTTAAAGGATATTTTGTGCTGTCTTTTATTACAGTTTTCCTGGTTTTTACTGCCTGGAGGGGGGTTGCTGTTGTGTATATTTGTTGTCTGCTGTTGTTCTCAGAGTTTGGGTTGCTGTAGGGGGTATCAGGATTGTTTTTTGATTGTGTTTAATATTCTGCTAAGCTAACTATTTACATCATAGAGTTGTAGACAACATTAAATTTCATCTGACCTCTTTTCATTTATTCCTACTGATCCATTCTAATAGATCAGCAAAATGTACCATATATACAGTTGTACAGACTCACACAGATGAATTTGGCCACAATATTTGAATAAGTAATCAACAAATTAATATATTTATCAACAATTTCATAACATCTATGTTCAATAAATATTTAAATACTTGATTATTACTTTAAAAGGCAATCTACAGATTGTGTGTGTGTGTGGGGGAGGAGACTGTGTTCTATTTTCCAAAAATATCAGAAACATTCTTAGAATATTTTTTACAGTAGTCCTTGTGCAAGGACTGTACAGAATGCCCAGACAGTACTGGATGACTCACACAAAAGTTCTTAGGATCCCTGGATATGTATAGAGTTGCATGAAATATGAATATATAGCTCCTGTGTTTGCATAGCCAAAGAAGCTGAATTTCAAGAGTCAATGTGAGAAAAGAAAAAAGAAATGGAAAGAGCAAGAACAGGGTGCTCCCAAAAAGAGGTTAAGTATGTTTAAGGTTACATAAGAGCATAGGTATTTGAAAAGAACTGGTGAATAGAGGTAATTCTGGGTTGGATCCTGCAGAAAAATTCACAAAAGGAAGGCAGAATAGCCGTCAATCCCATTTAACCCAAGAAGCTTGGTGATTTTCCTGAAAATCCTCTCTGATGGTCAGAAGACACTTGCATACAAAATGCACATCAATATAGGGTGCTGCAGCGAAGACCTCAAGTAAAATGACCTTCTTCTCCCTCCTCCACTGCTGCAAGCTATGAGCTGAAGAAGAAGATAGCAATTTTACCTGATTCCCCCTTATCACTGTAGTGCCTCACAGTGCTCTCTAACTGGTTTATGAGGATATCTGACCCCTCAGGGTATATTGTGGGGACACACAGCAGGTTTTTCTATGGAAGAAGAGGCAGGGAATTTATTCTTCTATTTTTATCAAGCCATTCCTCTAAGGAACTTAGGTGGTATATAAAGTTCATACATCTTCTTTTGGATCCTCTGTAGTGGTACTTGTGAAAGACCTTTGTAAATTGAAGGTGTTAATGGTGTACCACCATTTCTTCATCATGTGCCTAACCTGTCTTTTGACCAAGGGTTGAATATTCTGTACTGTCTTCAAAAAAAAATTGTCCTCTCTTAATACCTTGTTATTGCTCTTTAGAGTGGGAATGTTGTTGGGTTAAACTTATGCACCTGGTATGGGAGGTGGGTGTTAAGGAGGGTTTGTAACATTCCTGATATTAAGTGCTTGCCAAATTTAGCGTTGGATGTATTAATCCCCCTTCAAGACCAGTTAGCAGTAAAGACACACACAGGTTAATTATCCTAAAATCTATATAAGACCCATGTTACACCTCAACTGTTGAATCTCATTCCAAACTCCTGCTGGAGTGCAAGCTGTGTATTTTTCCAGAGAGAAGTCTGTCCCCTGTCATTCTTCAGGGATAACAAACAACAGAAGGGATGGGAGCATGTATTATAGATCCACATTGACTCTTCTCTGAATATGATTTGTATAGACTTCTCTAGACTACTTAAATAAATCTATTTCCTTTACAAACGTGTATTCCTTGTCCTCCATATCACAAAGAACCATTGCTACTTGGACAACACATCATCACATCAGTCCACAGAGGTAGGTTAGACTAAGAGAGACTAATTTGCCCAAGATCACTGTGATGCATGTTCAGAGGTCCTACTCCTTATTGAAAAAGCACCAATCCTCTGCAGTCCAGTTTGAGAAGTGAGAAGAGCAATGAGCAGCCAACTGGGATACCAGGAATGACTGGAGAGTTCAGCTGGGGTACAGACATCACTTGTACCAGGTGGTGGACTTTAGAGAAGAGGAAGAGCTCCACCACTTATGTACCTGTTTACCAGGAGAACCTGGAATGGAAACATCACCTGTTGAGAAGTGCCTATACCATGGCTGTAGCCCCAGATGGTTGTTTTGAGTTCTCTGTGGCTTCTTACATATTTAATATTTGATTTGATTGATTTTATTAAACTTATAGCCTGCTCTCCCATGAATAGGCCCAGAGCTGCTAGCAACATCAATTTGTACTTATAAAAAACAACAATATAAAATAAAATATAATTATAGATACAAATACAATAAAATCACTACTTGATGTGGTGCTCATTAAACAGCAAGACCGGGAGGGGAGCCCTCCTCCAAAAGGAGACCGGCTGGATTATCTGCCCGCCTCAGCTACCATAAGCCTGGTGGAACATCTCTGTCTTGCAGGCCCAGTGGAATGATAGTAAGTTCCATTAGATCCTAGATTCCACAGACAGAGAATTCCACCAAGCTGGTGCCAAGGCCAAAAAGACCCTGGCCCTGGTCAAGGTTAGGTGAACATCTTTAGGACTAGGATCACCAGTAGATATTTATCAGCTAAACAAAGCACTCTCCAGGTATCATATGGTGAGAAGTGGTCACGCAGATATGTTGCTCCCAATCCACTAAGGGCTTTGAAGGTTAAAACCAAAACTTTGAACCTGACCTGGAATTCCACTGGAAGGCAGTGCAACTGGTGCTGAACAGGTGTTATATGTGACTGGAATCCCTGTAAGGACACGTGGAATATGTGAATACATGTTTTTGGGAGTGCATTTGTGAGTTTTGTTTACCCAGTGCAGGATGTGTGGTAGAAGTACTATTCCAGTGCAGATGGGAGCTGGCAGACATGGGAATGGGATTTATCAAAGGTGGCCAATATTGGGCAAAGATACTCATTGCTTATCTAACCTCTCTAGCACCCAAACCATCAACAATACAAGGGCCACTACCCCTGTTACACTAATATTAAGCAATACCAGAACTGTAAGAAATAAAGCTGCATGCCCTACTGAAATATTATAGGAAGAGGAAATAGACATAGCCTGAATAACAGAGATTTGGGTGGAGGAGAGTGATGTAGTCCATCTGTTCCAACAAACTCCACCTGGCTATACAGTCCTTCACAAACCTCATAATGGACAAGGAGGAGCGGTTGCAATTATCCTTCATGAGTCACTCAACTTCCACAGAGTTCTAGTAAAAACTATATCTGGCATTGACTGTATGCTCCTTTCATTGGGAACTAAAAATAAACTGGGTAATATTCTACCTGTTTACCCACCATCCAGGAACCTAGTAAGCACCCTTTCTGTGTTGGTAGAAATGATCTCAGATGTATTTTTGGAGACACCTAGACTGACTGTTCTGGGTGACTTCAACATTCATGCTGAATGCTCTACATCAGGGCCCAATCAGAAATGTATAGCTGCGCTGACACCTCTGAGCCTCTCTCAAATAGTGACAGGATCCACACACAAAAGAGGCTACTCCTTAGACTTAATATTTTACACTGGGCCTTTGAAGGAAGATCTTGTTTCAGACTTACAGATTTGGTCCAACTCTGTGGTCTGACCATTATTTACTGAAGGCTAAAGTAAATGTGGCCCCAACACGTCCCCCTGTAGGAGCTTGAAATTGAAGCTCCTTGAAGTTGTTGACAACATTGCTCCTTGCTGACCTCTCTGACTCTTGAGACAGAAGCCAGCCCCATGACTTACCATGGAGATGAGTAACCTAAAGAGGGTTGGAAGATGTCTAGAAAGACAGTCAGAAAACTCATGCCAAAACTGATGAAGTGTGTTACAGAACTTCTTGGAAGACTGTCACCCAAAGGGAAGGTCTCCTTGCAAGTTGGGGGAATTAGCAGCAAGGAGAATGCAGAAAAGGGGGGGGGTAACTGAGGGATCTCCACCAGCATATACGAGGATTGTCCCAGCTAAAGAACTCCTTTCAACAACCAGACAGATATTTCAACCAAAAAGGGGATTTTTATTGATCTTTGTACCATACAACACACACATAGAAAACACGCAATTAGAGCTAGCTAGAAAGAGAGTTTGAGGGATTGGGTTATATTTGCCATCCAGATATCTGAGAGACAGGAGGAGCATTGAGCAGCCTGTGCTTCAAGGTGGATGGGCTCGAACAGAGATTTGAGGGTGGATGCAGGATCCAGAGCATTCACACAGCTTATGGCAGAGGGAAGTCTATTAAGGTTTATCATAAATCAGTCACTAACTCTGGGCACATTCCCTATATGTGGTGAGATAAAATAATAGTCTATATAAAGATAACTACCAAAAAGTTTGGATGGGCATCATTAAAGATTTACAAAAATGGGAAAAATTGAATATTTCATGGCTAGGGAGAATCTCCACTGTTAAAATAAATATATTACCAGAATTGAATTTTTTGTTTCAAATGCTGCCAATTTATATAGATGAAAAGATTTTTTAAAGGTGGCAAAAAAAGATAAATGACTTTGTATGGAATGCAAAGAAACCAAGGATAAGATTCAAAATACTGCAAGATGAAAAAGCCAAGGTGGATTGGTGATACCAAATATCAAATTGTACCACAAAGCTGCAGCATTAGTTTGCATAACACATTGGATTATAAATCTGAACAGTAAACATAATATTGAAGACAAATGATACTAAGTTAGGAATTCATAATTATTTATGGGTTAAGAAATCACTAAAAGCTATTCAAAGACAAGATGGCACCTATGTTTTGAGAGATGGACTATTAAGAATATGGTTTCAATATAGAAACAGATTAAATTCGCCAACTTCACCAATAGATGCCTACTATGACATGACTACAAGAAACAGAACTGATCATGTAAATTATGAATATATGATGCACAAGCATGGAAAAATAAAAACATGGTAAGAAATTCAAGCTCAAGGGAAAAACATCCCATGGTTGATATACCATCAAGTGGTGTCCATATTTAATTAATTATCTGAAGAAGGTAGACAACTAAGAGAGAAAAAAACAGTATTTGAATGACTAATAAGCAGTGATCCAAATCACTTGTTATGAGAAGTATATAAAATCTCATTGCAGTATGAAACAGCATCAGAGTAAGTTAAAAACTGTATGATAAAATGGATGCAAAACTCTGAAGAAAATATCTCTATGAGCCAATGGGAATCTTTATGGACTAAAGAAATTAAACTTGGAGATTGTCAAATGTTAAGGGAGAATTAGAATAAAACATTTTTCAGATGGTGTATTACTCCTAAGGAAATTCCAAAAGCAACAAGGACTATAGTGGAATATGCTGAAAATGTCAATGTATGGTTGTATCAACATGTGGTGGATATGCAAGAAAGCAAAAAGATATTGGATAAAAATATATGAAGAGATGCAAAAGATATTAAAGCTCAACTTTGTGCTAGACCCTCCAAATAAGTTATTAAATATCTTACCAAGTAATATTGCAAAATACCACAGTGAACTCTTTAAATATATGGTGACGCCGGCAAGAATAATATATGCAACAAAATGGAAAGTGGAACTTTGTCCAGACATGACTGAATGGATGAATAAATTGTTTGTTTATGTGACAATAGCTAAATTAATTTCTTATACGTATAATAGACAAATTTCAGAATGTCAGGGAAAAATGGAAAGTCTTTTTTAATTATGTGGCTGAAAGATAAGTTTTTTTAATATGCTGAAAATAAAATGGTGAGTATAATGTATTTTAATATAATGTATTTTAATAAGTGAAGAGATGGAGAGAAGAAATGTTATGTAGTTTTAATAATTTGCGATACATTCTATTTTTGATATTAGGTTTACTCTTTAATGTTACTTTTTGTTATATTATTATGTATTTTTAATAGTTTGTTACATAGTTTGTTTTGCTAATATGTTTACTCTCTAAAGTTACTTTCTGTTATACAGTTTGCTTTTGATATTCTTTCTACAGTCCAATGCTATTTTCTTTATTTAAAAAAAAATATTTAAAAAGAATCTTAGAAAATAATTTGCTTATCTACTTAGGGCTCAGTGGACATATTTGATTACTACTAATCAAGGCTGACCAGAAAGAAAACCTGGTAAAATCTCCCATGGGACAGATGTAGTCAGGGATGACAAGCACAGAGCTTTGAAAACAAGGAAAGTCATCTGCTGTTTTTACACATAACATCAAAATGAGAAAATATGCTCTAGAGGAAAACTCTATAAAAACTCCATAAAGTTGAACAGCTTTTTCTCTAAAAAGAATAAATTTCCCAAGCTGTAGGGCAGACTACACCAATTCAGCAACCAGGGAATCTGTAATTAATCTTCTTTGAATTACTGAGAGCCACAGGTTCACAAAAAAGCTCTTGTATATCATGAAAAATACAATTGCAACTCCAGTTGGAATGAAGAGACAGACACAGGCTTGGTATTAAAGGGCCGTTTATTAAAATGACCATTAACATAAACAAGGCAATGGCCAACTAAGCGGTACAGGTCAAGCCACGGGATCAACTCCGGACCTCTGCCTTGACCTGCCTGGGCGAGCCCCAAAGCCCCAGGTGTAGGCCATCCCTTGAGTGGCTGCAACCCGGCCAGGCAGGCAAGGGATCCCCCCCCCCATCAAGCACCTAATGCCCCAGCCGTCTAGCATGAAGGAAGGCCTTGTGCTTGGGGATCCCCAGCAGGCATCTGCCTGCGCAATGGTAGCCGCCACAAGCATACCACACTGATGGCAGACCCTGTTCCCCACCCATGGGGAAGCGCCACTGGGTGCTCACCGGCCCACACTCTATACCCAAAACTGTCCTGCCACTGCAAGGGTCAAACCTCTGCTTAGACCCTTGCGCCCCACATATGGCTTAAAGCCAACTGACGTGCGCCCTTGCCGCACGTCATCTAAAAAGATGTCATTGCTCTCTGTACACCGTTGCCTCGGTAGAGGTGGGCAAATTCGGCCCTAATTATGGGGTGTGGTAAGTAAATACCCAAGCCATTCCCCAAGGATTTTTTAATGGTGTGATTAGCCTTGTGAGGGACCCCCTCGATTGCCTTAGGAACTAAGGCCTCCCGCCTCCCACCAGACCTGCCGCTGTAGCGTCTCTGACCAAAATATAAGCACGCCTAGCCATTGGCTGCTTATAATCCCAAGGTCTTCAGCTACCTGCATTGACAGGGCCTTGCCCTGCATCAGCCCCAGGTCATTACCTCCCAGGTGAATGACCAAAATGTGTGGGGGAGGATCCGTCCTTCCCCGAAACAAGAGAGGCAGTAGGCCCAGCCATCTAAGGCCATGCCGTCCCTGCCACTCGACTGTGGCCACAGCACTCAAACCCAACTGTGATCCAATCGGTGTTCTCCTGGATTGATAGGCTGCCCAGAACACCATGCTGTGGCCACAAATCAGGATCCTCTTCCTCCCGTGGCCCGACATGGCACCTGAGGAAAGAGCAAGTAACAACAACCCTTAAAACTGAGGCAGGGGGCTGATATAGGTCTGAAAGGCTCATGACCGCCACCTGCCCACACGCTGGATTGCCTGATGAGTATACCCCATAGCTGCTGCCATAGAGGCAGCCCCAATCCTAAAGGAATGGGTGCCAAATTTGACCCCAGACATCTCAATCCTCTTTAGAGCCCTCTCAGTCACCACCTAGAACTGGCACTTGGTCAAGGGGGTCTGATCTTCATGGCGGAATAAGACACCCTTGCCTTCCCCATGAAGTTCCACATATTCTTTGAGGGCCTTTCCAGGGCAAAGTTCCCGATCCCCACAGGAGCCCAAAAGCAACGTACTCCCTTTATGCTGCTGATCTGTCTTGGACCGCCGAATACAAAGGAAGGCCGTATCCCCGACAAATTTAATATCTTGGGCTGACAAGGCCCGGGAAGTTATCCCTACGAGACAGAGGGACCAACTCACTGACCTGCAGGGCCCCAAAAAAGGCTGTCAAGGAAGCAGCATGAAAGAGCTTCCCTTCATACGTAGAGGAGCATACCTCCCCCCATACAGCCCCCATCCCCTTCAAAACTAATGGGGAGATGGGTTGCCTGGACTCCCCAAGTGTCCTAACTTCCCTAGACCATCCCTCTAACATTTTGCGTAGCCTAGAAGCCCCTGTGAATTCAGGAAAGCCACGTGCCTTACTAGCAAAGGCTAAGGCTGCAAGCTGCCCTCTAATGGACTTTACCAAAAGACCCCGTCCCTGCTGCATGACACAAAAATGCATCAAATGTTCTAGTAAGATGGGACATAACTGCTGAAGCGTGGCCGTTGCCCTGAACTCGTAGAGCTGCCCTACCAAATGATTGTATGATCTGCGGGTGCTTGGGGCAATGGGCAGTTGGATTGCTCTGCATGCTTCTGCTTTCCAAGCTGCCACAGCTCTTGGGGCATCCTTGCATATTGCCTGTCGGCCCATGGGGCAAGCTGCCAGAATCGTTCCATCTGTTGGTGAGACAAAGCGTCTGCCACACCATTATTAACACCCGGAACGTGTCTGGCCCTGAACAAAATGTTTAATTGCAAACATTTCAACGTAAATGCCCTGACAAGCCTCATCACCCTGGGGGATTTAGACATCAGATCATTCACCAAATGCACCACTGCCAAGTTGTCACACCAAAAGTGGACTGCCTGGTTAGCTAGCTGTGGTCCCCAAAGCCAAACGGCCACCAACAAGGGAAAAAACTCCAAAAATGTAAGGTCTTTGGACAATCCCTGTACTACCCAATCTGCTGGCCATTGGTCAGCACACCAGTGGCCCTGATAAAACACTCCAAAGCCTGTAGACCCGGAGGCGTCAGAGGTGACTTGGAGTTCTGCTTCTTCTTCTTCTTCTTCTTTTTTAAATTTATTGGTGAGTACATAGTTATTACATACACTCCCCATCATACCTAATTCATTTCAAACCCCACCCTTTCCCTCCCCCCTCCTTATAGACTTCCAACAGCTTTCCAACCCTTAACCTATCTTATTACTTAACTTATTTTCCATTAAATCATATATGTATTATATCTCTTACTCTAAGCATATTCAAATTCTCTTATATATACTCTATCAAATCCACTAATATATCCATTCTCTACATCACTGTTTAAACTGTATATTTTTGATAAAGTCTCTTAATAGTAATACTAGCTTAGGTTAATTAATAGCTAAATTTTCCCATTAATGGTAAAGTTACTTCTCTCTTCTATTTAAGAAATCACAAATTAATAGTTCTCAAACTGCCACAGTCCTCCTTTCACATCCCATTTTTTTCCTATTGTTTCAATTTCCCCCAATCTGCAATATATTCTCCTGGATCAAGGTCTTTGAGTTTTCTTGTCATTTTATCCATCTCAGCCATGTACAGCAATTTGTAAATCCAATCTTCTGTAGTTGGTATTTCTTGTACTTCCCATTTCTGCGCATATAAAAGTCTTGCTGCTGTAGTCATGTAAAATAACAATGTTCTGTACTGCATTGGAACATCTTCCATTCCCAAGTTCAGTAGCAGCAATCCTGGGTTCTTATTTATTTGGGTTTGCAAAACCTCATTAATTACTTCAATTATATCTCCCCAGTATTGCTTAGCTACCTCACAAGTCCACCACATATGGTATAATGATCCTTCATGCTTTTTACATTTCCAGCATCTGTCTGACATATTAGTATTTCCTCGCGCAATTTTCTTTGGTGTTAGATACCACCTGTACATCATTTTATATACATTCTCTTTAATATTTGTACAAGTCGAAATCATCAGTGTATTTTTCCACAAATGCTCCCAAGCTTCCATTGTTATTTCTTTATGAAAATTTATTGCCCATTTCACCATCTGGACTTTAACTGTTTCATCTTCCGTGTGCCATTTTAGAAGTATTTTATAAATTTTTGAGATTTCTTTTTTACCTTCTTGTTAAATCACTTCTTCTAATTCCGACTTTTCCAATTTTATTCCTCCTTTTGAACAGTCCGAGTTGTAAAGATCTCTGATTTGCCTATATTGAAACCATCCATAACGAGGAGATAACTCTTCTTGCGTTTTTATTTTTAACTTTTTATGTTCCATTATTGTTATCTCTTTATAGGTTAAACATTGTTGTTCATTATAAACAGCTCTCGGATCTATTACTTCGTATGGTACCACCCATGAGAGGATACCATCTTCCATATAGTCCTTGTATTTCTTCCAGATTGTGAAAAGGCTTCTTCTAATATAATGATGCAAAAACATAGAGTCCACTTTTACTTTGTCATACCATAGATATGCATGCCATCCAAACAGTTTTTTTATGTCCCTCCAATGCCAGCAATTTACGGTCTTTTAGCATCATCCAATCTTTTAACTATACCAAACATATTGCTTCGTAGTATAATCTTATATTTGGCAGTTGCAGTCCACCTCTTTCTTTCGAATCTTGTAATACTTTCATTTTCACACGGGGTTTCCTGCCTGCCCACACAAAGTCTGAGATTTTCCTTTGCCATTTATCAAATTGTTTGAAGTTTCAGATAATTGGGATTGTTTGCAACAAAAACATCACACGTGGTAACACATTCATCTTGATTGCTGCTATTCTTCCCAACCATGACAAGTTTAATTTATTCCATTTTATCAAATCTCTTTCTATTTGTAGCCACGGTTTCTCATAATTATTTTAAATAAGTCTATATTTTTCGCAGTCAGCTCAATACCTAGATACTTCTCTTTATTGGTTACCTCACAATCCGTTATCTCCATTAGTTCTTGCTGTTTTTGCTTTGTCATATTCTTACACAATATCTTCGACTTCTTTTTATTCACATAAAATCCAGCCAAGTCTCCAAATTCCTTTATTTTATCTATTATTTTTGGCATGTTGTCTATTGGATCTTCTACTATTACCATTACATCATCTGCAAATGCTCTTTGTAGGAAAATTCCTTTATTTTTATGCCTCGAATTGTATCGTCCTCTCGTATTTGAATCAACAATATTTCCAAAATCAGAATAAACAACAATGGAGACAAAGGGCAGCCCTGTCTTGTACCTTTGCTTATTTTCAGTTTTTTGGTCAAATCATCATTCACTACAATCGCTGCACACTGGTCTTTATAAATTTCTTTCACTGCTTGTATGAACTTTTCTCCCATTTGCAGGTTTTCCATAGTGGCAAACATAAAGTCCCAATTCAGATTGTCAAATGCTTTTTCCGCGTCCATGAAGAAGAAACCAACTTCCCTATCACAATGCTTGTCATAGTATTCAATAGCGTTTATTACTGTCCTTAGGTTATCCTTAATTTGTCTATTAGGTAAAAATCCAGCCTGTTCTTCTGCAATAAATTCCAACGGCCATCCCTTTAACCTCTCCGCCAAAATTTTTGTAAATATCTTGTAATCATTATTCAACAACGAAATTGGCCGATAATTTTTAACATTAGTCAGATCTTGTCCGTCTTTTGGAATCAACGATATGTTGGCTTCGTTCCATGAGTCAGGAATCCTTTGGCCTTGCAAGATTTCATTCATTACCTCTCTTAAAAAAGGTGCCAATTCATTAGCCATCATTTTATAGAACTTTGCCGTTATTCCATCTGGACCTGGTGCTTTCCCTAATTTAGTTGATTGTATAGCTTCTTTTATTTCTTCCTCTGTCACTTGTCTGTTTAACTTTTCTTTCCATTCCTCTGACATCATTGGAAGCTTCATTTTCTCCAAATATTCCGCTATTGAATCTCTGTTCACCTCCTTTTTTTGGTACAATTTTGAATAGAATTTTAAAAGAAGCTTTACTAATAGCTGGTTGATCCAACAGTATTTTATCCTCTTCTTGGATTTTAATTATAGTTTTCTTCTCTTTTTTCTTTTTTAATTGCCAAGCTAGATATTTCCCAGGTTTGTTTGCACCCTCAAATAGTTTTTGATTCATTTTTTTCAAATTCCACTCCAATTCTTTATTATTCATTGCCATCAGTTGTTCTTGCAGAATTTTTATATCCTGGTATATTTTCTTCTTCCCTGGTCTTTTCTTAAGTTGTATCTCTTTGGCTTTAATTTTTTCCATAATTTCATGTCTCTTTTCTTCCTTTCTCCTTCTGTCTCTTGCATTTAAGTCCATTAATATTCCTTTTGTCACAGCTTTGTATGTGTCCCATACCCTGTGAGTTGGCACGTCCTTTTTCATGTTATATTGTATAAAGAACTTGGTCTCTCTTCGTAGCAACGCCATATTATTTTCTATCTGCAGCAAATCCTCATTTATCCTCCATCCTCTTCTTTTAGTATTTTCCCCAAATTTCCACATAACTGGATTGTGATCTGAGCCTACCTTGGGCATTATCTCCACATCCTTAGTCCATAACGCCAGTTCCTTGGAGGCCCAGATCATGTCAATTCTTGATAATGTAAAGTGTCTTACTGAATAAAATGTATATTGTCTATTTTTGGGGTTTTGTCTCCTCCATACATCCTCCAGACTTTCTTGTTCTTTAATCGCAAAAAAAGATTTTGGCAAAAGTCCTCTTTTTTTATGTTCACTTTTAGATTTCTTGTCTTCTTCCAAGTTTGTAACTCCATTGAAGTCACCTGCCAGAATTATTTGATCATAGGTCAGTTCGTCTGTTTCTGTAAATCCTTGAAAAAATTTTCTTATGCACCGTTAGGCGCATAAATTCCAATCACCAAGGTCTTCTTTGAATTCCAAATTATTTCCACTGCTATAAACCTGGCTTCTGTATCACATAAAACTAATTTAGGCTGCAGCTCTTCCTTTATATACAATACAACTCCCCTCTTCTTCTTTTTGGAAGCCGCTGCAAATTCATTTCCAAGTTTTGCAAGTTTTAAATATTTTACATCCTGCTTTTTAATATGTGTCTCTTGCAAACACACTATATTACATTTTTGTTTTAAAAGCCAGTGGAATATAATCTTGCATTTAGAAGGTGAATTTAGTCCATTTACATTCCAAGATATAATTTTACACTCCATGATCAAATTTTAGCACTCTTTGGTAAGTCTTTTTCATTGTCTTTAATAAACGTTTCCATCTCCTGACCAGATCTGATATTCCTTCTAGTTCCACCAAATTCGAAAGCCAGTCCTTCAGGTATTTCCCATCTATATCTAATTTTCAAGTCTTTTAACATCTGGACCAGCTCTCTGTACTTTTTCCTCTCCAGCAACACCGATCTGGGCAGCTCTTTCATGATTCTCACCGCTTTCCTGTCGACTTCTAATGGATCTTGAAATTGTTTACTCACGATTGACACTCTGATGCTTCTAGTTGTAAATTGCACAATCATATCTCTTGGTAGGTTCTTTTGAGCCGCAAGTTTTGAATTAATCCTGTATGCCACATCCAGAAGAGCTGCTATTTCCACTTCCTCTTTGTCCAGGTAACCTGCCAAAATTTCTGTAATATGCTCTTGGGTTGATTTTTCCAAAACTTCCGGGATTCCACAAAATCTGAGTTGTTTTTCCATTTGTTTACATTCAGCTACGGCCATTCTTCCCTTCACTCCTCTCATCTCCGTTCTGTGCACATCCGCCAAAGTGTCAGCCGTGTTTTCTACTGCATTAACTCTCTGCTGTGTGACTTGTAGGTCTTTTTGGACTTGGTCCATATTTTTAGATAGCTCTGCCATCTCTGATTTAAATGCCTCTTTAAAGTCCTTCAATTTTTTTGCCATCTTTTGCATCATATCTTTAAGCTCTTTATTTCCTTCCATGACTTTTTTCTCCATCTCTTTATTTCCCGCTGTAATTTTTCTATCTAAATTTTCCAGTGCCGTCTGCCAGTCCTTTTTCAACATTGTGGGGCTAGCTTTACTTCGCTCCCACGAGTCCACTCTTTTCCTTAACTCCGTGGCGCAAATTTGTTCTTTTCTTTTCTTTTTAAAAGTCTGAATTTAAATTGTTTTTCCAAAAGTTAGTATTTACTAAATCGAAAATGCCGGGCGTCTTTATGGTTGTGACGCACTTCCTGTTCCTCTCCGTTGCCGAGCAGCTCTCGCTATACTGAAACTTTCTCACAGTCCACTATCTCCTCCAAGCCACAGGTATGTAACTTCTCTTTAAAAAGCCACTTCTTAGCAATTTATTTGCCAGAACTTTCTCAATAATTTATTAAGTCTCTCACAGCTTTCTAATTCTCTTTATCACTTTATTTCTTATTGTAATCTGTCCCGTAATGAGAGATTGCAATCTTTACCTTCTTAGACATTTCTCTTGGGTTGTAATCACTGCTTCAATTATCCAATCGATTCAAAGTACTTCTTTGTGTTGCTGTAGCTTGGGCATGAGGGTCTTATGTCAGAAAATGACTCCAGAGCCACTGCAGAGATCTTGGCTGCCTGTCTTCAAGTGGGACCTCAAGGGTGGGTGGGGGATCGTTGCGTAGACCCCCCTCACACCCAAGATCAACGCATTATTGAGGTCCTGAGCGTACTTGCTTGTTTTCTGCCTGAGAACAGGGGGCTATGGGCAATTTGTGCCCCTCCAGCCCCTACAAACAGCAGTATGGACAGCTCAGCTCCCTGAACTGTGTTAGACCTTCATGGATCCCAAGCCAGAAGTCCCGAGTTCTGCTTCTAACAAAAGATCCTCCCTCCAAAAAGTCACCCCATTAAAGGAATCCAAGAATTTCTGCCAAACCAGCAAGTCCTCCCGCATACCTTTGCTAATTCACAAGTGATGATGGGGCTACCGCAAGGTCCCCATAACATTGCACAGCCACCTGAGAAAAGCTCTCCCAGGAGCCACCACCTTACAAGCAAAATTAAAATGGCCCACAAATCACTGTAGCTTGAGGAGGGAAACCTTGTCTTTACTCAGACAATTACCCACCCAAGCCCTCAGATCTACCACTTTTCCCAAGGGCAACCTAAAAATCTGTTGCACAGCATCCAACTCTATGCCCAGAAATGTGAGGACAACAGCTGGTCCCTCAGTTTTTTCATGGGCTATAGGAGCTCCCATTTCTTCAGCCATTACCATGAACCCAGCCAATAGTCTGCCACACTGCCCAGTGCCAGCTGGCCCAGACACCATAAAGTCATCTAAATAATGAACGGTGTCAGGGATAGCACAGTGGCGATGCAACTCTCATTCCAAAAAGGAACTGAAGTGCTCAAATGCTGCACAAGAAATGGAACACCCCATGGGAAGGGCCCTGTCCATATAAAACTTGCCCTCAAATGCAAAACCCAAAAGATCAAAGTCTTCTGGGTGAACAGGGAGCAGGCAAAAGGCAGACTTGATATCACACTTTGCCATTTCAGCTCCCACCCCACACCGGCACACAATCTTGACTGCCTGGTCAAAGGAAGTGTAATGCACCGTGCACAGTTCATCCGGAATGCCGTCATTCACCCATCCCCCCGGGGGAAGGACAGGTGGTGAATGAGGCGAACCTCTCCTGGCGCCTTTTTTGGCACCACCCCCAAAGGAGAGACCCTCACGGACAGGACAGGAGGGGCATCAAAAGGCCCTAAGACCCTGCCCTCAGCACACTCCTTTAAAATTTTGTGGCAGACCACATCTTCCATGCCAGCCACTGACCTAAGGTTGGCTGCCATGAAAGGTATCCTGGGACCCTGGAAAGGGATCCTAAACCCGAACTTAAAACCTAAACGCAAATAATCAACGTCCCTGCACCTTGGGTACACTTGAAGCAACCATTCAAGTACCCTCAGCCTTATTGGACTGGGCCTCTTTACCAGGCCCTTGCTGACCACCACCGCCCCCAAAGCGTTTTCCTCCCTGTCCCCCTTGACGTCCCCTGGGACAGGTGGAATGTGCATGGGGTCCAGCGCAGGTAGGGCACTCGTGCCTATATTTGCATGCCCTTCTATGGCACACACCCTTGGACTTAAAGTCCCAGCACAGCAGCCATGATTGAACCTGCTGCCCTGCGGGGGTGCAGGAACCTGAATCCTGAGTGGGCCGAATAATCATATGACTGCTGTCGGTCCTATCCCCAATGGTGGACTTAGAAGGGGCCATAATCTGCACCCAAAGCTGGATCAGTATTTGATCCCAGGGGAGGCCCGGGGTCAAAGCCGCTCGCATGTAGAACTCTTCATCATAACGAAGCCAAGCCGCCCCTTCAAAATCAGTATACCCCCTGTATATTATGTTCATGTATTGAAAGAGGCAGAGGGCCCTGTGTGGCTGTGCCCTGGCCAAAACCCCGGCATACACCAGGAACCCAGGCAACCAATGAGCCCAGGTTCTGTCAATCCGCTGCCCACAGATCTTTTCCTTGTCCCTGTCATCAAGGTCATCTTTATCCTTCTTCTCCAGTTCCCTGAAGAGAAGGGTAAAGACGTCCACGTATTCACCTCTAATAATTTTTTACGGGTGGCCTGCGTCAGGTGATCTCCTAATGGCAATGCAGTATCCCCATGGGGCAACGCCCTATAAGGGACCATGCCGTATCCCTGGGCTCCATAAGGGGCCGGGCCCGGCTGGCTGCCATATCCATAAGGCCACCCAGCCACTGGTGATGGATAGGCTTGCCCATCCCAAACAGCAGTACTACCCACTGGTGGCAAAAGAGGCATCTGCTAATGGTGCAAGGAGCCACTGGCATAATTAGGCCAAATTGATGGGCCTGCAGGAGGCCAACGCTGCATGGGCAAAGTGCTTGAAATGGAAGGCACAGGAAGACCGGATGTGGCCATTTGTCCCCATGGGCCCCAGGGCGAAGCAGTGCTCTGTTGAAGGAATACCATCAGGCATAGGCGGTTCCACCGCTATAGTGACTTGCCCACTGTCAGCTGGCCATTCATGGTCACCATCTGCCACACCTTCAAGTGAGGTTGGATGCTCCTGGCTGCCACCACCGTCCTGCACCGCCACTCCAGAAAGTCCCTCGAGGACAGAAAGGTGAGAGGCAAAATCTTTATTAAAACCTGCCTTCAAGACCTTTTTAGCACCCCTGTGGGGCTGACTGGGCGCAACCGCTGAAGCCGTGCCTCCCCTAACCCTCTCGAGAGTGACTATACGCTCCATAAGTTCCTGCCTGCTTGGTCCTTTATCCTCATCTGAGGAAGACAGAGCCGGAGGGGGGTTCCTAGGAGCTGACCGTTTAGCAGGTTGCTTCCCCTTAGAGGGGCCACCCCCTTTTTTGGGTGGCATAACAGTCACCACAGGAGGACACTGAACCTGTTAAAGCAAATTGGTAAAATTGTTATAGCCAACCGCTTAACAAATGTCTCACCGACCCTGCAAGGTAGGCCTGCACACAGCCAAAGTGCGAACGAGGCCAACAGTAACAGGAACCAAAGGCCACCACTAGGTGGCAATGGGGGCCTCAATCAGCCACCAACAGGAGCAGTGACCCAAAGCGACCCCCAGATGGTGCAAGAGCCTTCAATCATCCCACAGGCCCGTCACTAAATGGCTGGAGCCCAGGTATAACAAAATGGCCCCCAAGTCTAATAAGGCACCCTGGAGGAGAACAAAGGCACTACACCAAATGGCCAATGGGCAGTTAAAACAAAATGGCCTCCAGGCCTACACAAGGCAGGCCCCCAGTCCCTAACCTCCACCTTTTGAATAGGTTTATGGCAATCAACCCCCAGGCCTACCAAAGGGCCGATGCCCCCCCCTGTGCCGACCCAAGTCAGAGCAGCAGTGAGGGGGGCACAGTAGCCCTCCCCAACCCCCCCGGGCCATCTCAGGACCGAAAGAAAATGAAAGGGGGTGTTCGATCCACTAAACAGGCTGGCCCAACTCAAAGGCAGACACCCCCAATGCAGCAGCCGATGCCCAAGCAGGCTGCTAGAGCCACGGAGACACTCCTCTCCAAAGTGCCACCCCCGCAGCCAACAGGCACGGCTGCCACCGGAGGCTTAATGCAGCCTCTGCCGCCTACAAAGACCTCTGCTGCCTTCCTCAGGGTAAACTGCCCCCAGGTAAGCAGCTGCTGCTGTGGAGACTCACAGGCTGCAGCCGCACTCAAAGGCCCTCCTGCCAATCAGCTGTTGCTGCGGAGGGCCCGGCTTGCTGCTCGATGCTCGGGAAGTGTGGAGGAAAACACTCCTGCTTCACCCGAGCGATCTTCAGCAACCAAAGCTGGGGAGAGCAGAGCCGATGAACAATGGTGCTTGGCTCCGCCCCCCAGCTAAGCCCCAGATGCCCAGGAAGGGAGCCTGTCTCCCTCACCAGGCGGGGCCGCAAAGGGCGGCTCCCAGCCAGAGCGGCATTATGCCGTGGCTGGGAGAGCTGCATTCTTTTCACTGTCAGCTAATTATCTACCATTATATTTAACTTTGGCTCAAACTGGAAATATCTCTCCAAATATGATGACCTGGCCAGACACAGTAGACAACACTGGGCTACCTAGACCAAGTACCTGACTTTATACAAGACAACTTCATGGGTTCACGGTACTGTCTTCCATCTGTAATGTATAAAAGTGAGTACATCAGTGGTGTCATGCCATACACAAAAGTAAGATATTCATAACATACAGATGGCAATGAGAAAGGTTAATTTTCTTTCATATGCTGCACCCTACATATGCAGAATAATCCATAAGCTGGGCATATTATTTTTCATCAGGAGGTAAGGAAACACAATGTATCGTGATATAATCAGATCCTGGAAATTTAGCAGGGTCCACCATGGAAGAGTCTGCAGAAGAAGGCAACAACAAACCACCTCTGCTTTTCAGTTGCCTTAAAAGTCACTTGCTGTGTTAACCATAAGTCATTTGCAACCAGCACATAAGTACATAAATAATTACCTTTCACCTTGGTATTTGGTGCACCACAGATGCTTTGCAAAGATTATTTGCATGGGATCATCAGTCCTGCTAAAATTCAAAATGTGTTTGACACTTAAGATGAGATGTTTTAATAGCATCCTGGTTATACAGACTAATCTGTTTTACAGAGTTTAAGCATACAACCGGTATCCACTTACAAAGTCAGTCGGACAGAACACTTGAAAGTTTTTTTTTAAACCAAGTTGACATATTTCAGTTTCACAAATTCTCCCAATGTAATTAAGTTCATATGAAAAGTTCTGACCTATATGTTCATCCAGGTTGTGATATATTAACCTCAAAAATTCTAAGAGAATCTTGTCTTTTTCCATTTAACAGAGATTCCCAAAGTCTGCAAACCTAGGGAAAACTTAATTAATGGCAATAGTATATCTCAAAGAAGAAAAATAAAATTAAGTGCTGAAGTGCTCAAATCTCTTGTGACTGTTTTACTACAAGTACACATTAAAGATCCTTAATGACAGTGATTAATATTGTCTTGAGACTGATTTCTTCAACTCATTTGTTATTTAACCTACAGTCACTCCTATTGCTGTTAATGGTTTTTCTTGCAAACAATTATTGATGGAACTCTCTCTAGAAGATGAGCTGGTTAGTCTGCAAGCTCTATGAGAAAGACTGCTGATAATTATTTATGGATAAAGAAATCATGCAAATCTATTCATAAGCAAGATGGAACCCACACTGTAAGGGATGGCCTGCTTAAAATATGGTTCCCACCAATTTCCCCACTGATGTCACCAATTAACGCCTACTATGATGCAGTAGTTAGGAACAGAATTGATCAACCTAGCTATGAATCATTGATAGACGAAGGAAACATAAAAACCTGGCAAGAAATCCAGGCCCATGGCAAAAACTTTCCTTGGTTGACTTATCACCAAATAGTATCAAGATTGAAGGATCAAATTCTCAAAGAAGGAGGCAAGCAGAGAGAAAAAACACAATATGAACTATTAATATCTGGAGGCTTGTTGCATCTTTTGGGGAAGATTTACAAAATATTACTGCAATACTATACAGAAATGGATGCAAAATTTTGGGGAATCTATTCTGTTGGATGTATGGAAAATGTATAGATTAAAGACATAAAATTTACAGGTATTGAGAGAAAATTGGTATAAAATATTCTTTAGATGGTACATTACTCCCAAAGACATTGCAAGGATTAGTAAAGGTTACAGTGGACATTGCAGGAAATGTCAGAATATGGATGCAACATTTTACCATATGTGGCAGACTTGTAAGGAAGCATGAAAATACTGGATAAAAATACATGAAGAGATGTAAAATATCCTCAAACTCAGATGTGAATTAAATCCGAAAAGTATGCTTTTAAATATCTTACCAACTAATGTGAGAAAAGAACAAGGAGACCTCTTCCGTTATATGGTGACAACAGCGAGAGTATTATTTGCAAGTAGATGGAAAAATTATGCCTGTCCTGGTCTCTCAGAATGGGGAGATAAGATTTATGAATATGTTTCAATGGCCAAACTGACTACTACTTACAAAATAGACCGATAACCGAGTTCTGGAAAAAATGGAAGGCTTTCTTCGATTACTTAGGCTAAACTAATTGACACAGAAGTTTAGAGGGAGGGAGGGAGGGAGAAGGAGAAATGTTACGTAGTTAGGTTTAAGAAAACTTGAATGTATTGCTTGTTTTATTCCCAAAGCTACTATACCTATATTGTTTATACGCTTATTGGTTGAATAAGATTGTATAACTTTCAATGGTTGTTGGGGGTTTTCCGGGCTGTATTGCCGTGGTCTTGGCATTGTAGTTCCTGACGTTTCGCCAGCAGCTGTGGCTGGCATCTTCAGAGGTGTATAACTTTCAATTTACTGTCTAATTTAGAATCTGTATAACTTTTATATTATACACTTATTTTACTTCTATTTCTTTGCTTTTGTCAGTCCCTGGCAGTCAGGTCCTTCAAGCCCTCCACAGTTAACATGCAGGTGTTCCAGTTGAAGTGGCTTTATTGAGATCCATACAGTACAGGTGTTCACCCGAACGTGCAGAAATTGGCAGAAGTGACAATTCAAACAAAGGCCTGGCTATTATAAGAAAACTTCCCGCCCTCCCGGTTTCATTGACATTCTGGCATGAAACCCCAAAGAGGTTGCATGGGAACAAAGTAGTTTAGACTACATGAAGTACAAAGGAAAACTATCTCTGGGAAAGATACAATGTTTGCTGCTAGCAGCTCTCTCCAAGGACACTTGCTAGAAAAGTGAAAGTGCATATTTCAATAGATAATGGAGGGGCTCACTGGCTCTCCTGCAATTAATATCAGCAGTTAAGTCACTCTCAGATGCTCACATAGAGCTACAGCATATAATTCTGGCAAACAGTACAAAACAGCATTGGCCACTATAAAATGCAAACTACAATCATGGCAGGTATGCTGGCATACATGACAGCTTTAATAAAATTCTTAAAAAATATTATTACATTTATTATTAAGTCAGTGTTGTTTTTACTAAATATTGATTAAATAAGGGGAACATAAAAAGAGAAAGACTGCTGAGATATGTTAGAATCTACTAGTTTATTGTGAAATGAGCTTTTATAAAGCTTTTATAATGCATACTAAGTGGACTAAGAAAGTACAAGTATAAAGTGGACTAAGAAAGTACAAAACAGGAGCTGAAGTATATTGGAACATATCCCTAATTAGCATAGTGAAATGAAAAATATCAGGAATATAAGACATATCCTGCTTGGCTATATCTTATTTCATTCTGCATTACATAGCATTAGTATCATAAGGGCTTGAGCAATTGATTAGGAAGCAGTTTATATTTCATATACTTATGTATTATTTTTTAAAAATATTTATATACTGACTAGCTAACAATTAAATCAAACCTAACCATTAGATCAAACCTAATAAAAATACATTGTAAAAACAATAAAATTGCATTTATAAAACCCATAACGGCAAATTTAAACATAAGGCAGAAAGCAGTGATTATTGAAGGAACACCAGAAAGAACAAAAATGTCTTCACTTGCTAGCAGAAGACAGTGATAGAAGGCAGCAGACATACATCCAGGGGGAGGGAGTTCCATAATCTTGGTCCTATGAACAAGAAGGCCCTCAGGTCATCACAGCTTATTCAATATGGTAGGTATATGGTAGGTATATGTAGGACCCTCCTCTCTCCTTCTCCACTGCTTTCCTCTCAACTTCACCACCCTCCTCTCTTCTGAAGCCTCCTTAATATCCCTCCCTCTTCCCAACTCCACCCCTCTGACCTGCCCCCAGGGCTTGGGCCAATCCCAGATCCAGAGGCTAGAGTAGGGCCAAGGAGTAGCCTTCCCTTCCCCCCCTCCCCCGTGCCTCACCCTCAGGTGATACTGGCCAGAGTGGAGCAGGCCAGCAGAGTCTTGCCCAGTGTCTCTGGCCCTCCCCTGTCCCCTAGACACTGGGCAGGGCCCATATGTTACTTGAGCCCAGCGTCATGTGTAGGGCCAGGGCACTGCATAGGTGGGCCCTTACTAAGGCAACAGACCAATTCCCTGAGCAGCTTCAATGCTCTGGGCCAAGGAGGGGGTGCTGGCGCAGTCTTCCAGCCATTCAGTGCCTTGCCTTCCCCTCCAGCAACTCTTCTGTGGGTTTCTCCTGTGGCTTCCTCTTTTTGTGGGCTCCTGACACCCTGCTCCTGGTGGTGATTGGGCAGGTTGCCTCTTGGAAGGGGATGCCTCCTGCTCTCTCTGGCTGTTCCCGGGCTCTTCCCTGGTAAGTTGGGGTCTTCACAGGGACTGGAGGGGTCAAGGTAGGTGACAGTGGTATTCCTGGACAGCCACATTTGTTTCAAACAACATTTAATTCAAACCGTAGTAAAAACTGCCAGGAATTGACATTGTCAACCTTTTTGAGATGTTCCACAGTATGGTCATGCCCCGTGATGCTTGTACCTGGTCCACTATTTACTTGTAATATATTTTAAATTAACAGCAACAGCATATAAACAAGATAACAGAATATCTGAGAGACATTTTATAAATCCTTCATTTATACACAGCCCATTCCATTACACATTTTAGATCTTCACCTGTGACCTTCACAAAAATATAGATATGTAGAATAAGCCATATCATGCAGCTGAGTGCCTTTTAGATTTAGAGCAAAGTGAACTAATCCATCTGTTTGTAGATTTCTTTTTGTCCCAAGACAACACTTCATTAAAAGACACATGCTTTGTCCTTCAGGATAAATTTCCTTTCAGTTCTTAATGTTGTAAGTGATAAAAACCCAAGAGCAAATCAGTCCATGCATTAAAATTTAAGACCTCAGACTTTAGTTTCATTTAATAATTACTTAGGTTTCAAGAGGCTACAATTCACAACAGATTTGCTTTTGAACACTTCTATGAAAACTAATGGGGGCGGTTCCAGAGGAAGTGGGCTATGAATCGCAGCCAGAAATTCAGAAAAATTGACCGGTCTCATATTTCAAACATAGGCATATCACTGAATGCAGAGACCTCAATTTTGCAGGTGAACCAATGTGCAGTTTCAACTCATACATTGATCCTTTGAACAATTTCTGGAAGGGTATATCATCATAGGAGCTGCATGTAATATTCTTTGGTTTTAATATCTGTGGTGGGAAGGGGAACCAGCTGGTAGATACTATAAATATTGCCATTACAAATCATGTTTGGCTTCATTGTTTCCAATGAAACAATGAAAAACTACTGCTTTTTCTGCATCATAAATGTATTTTTGTGCTCATCAAAAATTGCACACTGCACACCAGCATTGTTGATTGCTTTGACCTCAGTGAAAGTTTGAAAGTTTATTTTGCTACTGCTCCATCACAGGCTTTTGTAGCCACCTCAGCACTGTAGAGGTCTGCTAAATGCGTTGAAGGAGATGTCATCTTTATTATATTTATATAAAGTTTGCAAGATGGGATTCTTTAAGGGGCATTGGGGGTTATTTAACAATATTACAGTTGGTCGGGACTTTATGTTCTTTATAGTCAGCCTTTTTCATCGAGGCTCAAAGCAGATTACACAGTGTAAGTAAATATGATCAACAGCTAGGACATTCAATAAACAATGTTATAGGGTATGCAAATACAAAACTTGCAGATATTTAAAAACAAGCAGAAATCTGATAAGGAGCTGAAACAATGCTGAAAAATAAGGTAACCATCAAACATAAGTAATTAAAGATTAATTAAACATACAGTGCAGAAATTACCCAGTAGGAACATACTTTCAGCAACACAGTACACAGTAGTATTTTACAGTCCCTATCCCTGTACTAGTGCATCTCCTTGAACCATTTCCTTATAGTACAGTCCTCCCACCCATGTAAAAAAGCTCTCCTGAATAATTTAGTTTTGCATAGTCTGTGGAAAGCCAGGAGAGTGGGAACCCTCCTAACCTCATTGGTCAGGCTATTCCATAATGTGGGAGCCAGTACCGAGACCACACATGTACAGGCAGCTGTTGATTGTATCCATGTGCAAGGTGGCACCCACAGAAGATCCTATTCAGATGAGCAATGCTGCCATGATGGGACATGGGAAAAGAGGCAGTCTTGTAGTTATGAGAGACTGAAGCCATGTATATGGCTTTGTGTATGATAATGAAAACCTTGAACTGATCCTGGAAACTGATGGGTAGTCAGTAGAATAGCTGCAGAATGGGAGTACTATTCATGCTTTGCCTAACTCACAATAATAACCAGGCTGCACCATTCTGTCCCAATTGTAGTCTTCAAGTTGATTTCAAGGGAAGGCCTATATAGACTAGTCTTAAGGTTACCATGGTATGGATCCAGGTGGCCAAATCAGCCATGTCAAGAGAGAGGTCATTTTCCAGGCTAGCCTGAGTTTGGAGAAGGCATTGCTTTTCTAGTAGCAATGCTGGATCCAGCATAATCAGCAAAAAAGGGAGGTACCTACTCAAAATCAACAGCTAGAAAGTGAAAACACACGAGTAGGAAGCAATTGCCAATTAACAAATTCCAGAAGTCAAAGGCATATATTAAATACAGAATATTATCTTCATATACAGTCAAAAATTCTCACATAGTCAACATAATAATGCAAGGTACATTTAAAACAATTATAGTATCATGACAGTGCAGCACAAATACAGTCAGGAAGAATATCCCACAGGTAAGCTTCCATAAAAGATTACAAGGTAAGTTGTAAATAAGCCCTTTTAATAATTTTTCATGTGGAGCAGGTGAGAGCCAAAGGCACGTCAAGTAGCCCTACACACAACACTGGCTTGACTCTGGTGTTTCATCAAATGACCTCATCAGGGGCGAAAGAACATTCAACATACAAAAAGTCAATAAGTAATGTCAGTTTCAAGGACCAACCAGTCAAATATCCCATACAGAAGTCAAGTGAATTACTGTCGGTGTCCTTGCGCTAGTAGAGTAGCTTTGTGGTGAAATTGTATTTTTTTTAGAGATTATGATAGCCACTCCCTTTGCCTTCGATGAGCCTTCAGCATGAAATTGCAATTGTATCTAGTTTGTTTTTAGAAGTGTTTGGTTATTAGGATAAATATGGTTTTCTTGGAGTAAAATGATATTAGTTCTGAGTTTTCTTAGATTAATCAGTGTTCTTTTCATTTAATTGGGTCATTAAGACCATGGACATTGTGAGATGTGATGTTTAGTATGCATGAATAAGAATTTAGAATATTCTAGAGAAGATGATGAATTGGAGATATTGGTAGAGTAATATAGATGTTTACTAATTAACTGCTTTTCTTTTCTTGTTTTGTTTTGATTTGTTACATTTTATTTTTTTTCCTTATCTTTTGGGGTTTCTACAATTTACAATGCCACAACAATAATGTAGTAAACAAAAAATAGATTTATTTCAAATGATTACCATAACTAACTCCTAACAATAAAAAACTATCAAAACTATCAACAACAATATACTATGACTAACACCAACTTGTATTACTTTTAACTCAACTATGTCAATCAACTATATTCTCTCAATAGATAGATAGATAGATAGATAGATAGATAGATAGATAGATAGATAGATAGATAGATAGATAGATAGATAGATAGATAGATAGATAGATAGATAGATAGATAGATAATTGTAGTTGTATTATACAACATAAAACAAGGACAATCAATTTTTTAATAATTATTGCTTTTTAATTTTAGAGGTAATGAATAATAAATTTAAGTTATTAACTTTAAAAGGTTAACTATCACAATGTGGACTTTAATTGTGCAGCCCTGAATAACACTGTGAGAGGTTACCTCACTTTGGGTTATTGTGCAAATAGACAGTATCAAAAGTCTGTCAATAAAGGCAGCTAACAGAAAACTAATACCTCCACCCTCAAGTCCTCCAAATGGTAAAATAACATGATTTATTTGATAATTTGTTGCCTCTTAATTTGCCCCTCCCCTTTCTCCATTTTCCTATTTATTTCTAGATATTTTCCCCCTGCCTTCCTCCCACAGAGTGGAACATTTCAGTTTGTATTTGTATTTACCACATATATCGTGTGATGCCTTGATGAGAGTCAATTATTTTGAACCGAGATTTTGCTTCCCTTGTGGGGAGTGGGTGATTGGTTTAGTTTCCTCTTTTGCGATGTTTTTTTTCTGATTCCATAGGGGTGAGAGTGTCTAGATTTTGCAGAAGAGCTAGTCCAGATTTTTGATCAGTTGCGTAGAGTTGTTTATCTTTGTGTTTGACAAGTAGTTAGGTGTGATTGATCCACCTGTATTCAATTTTCACAAAGTGCTTCAGTGGTCAGTTTGAGTTCTCCTGTTTAGTATTTCCTTGGGTTAGTCAATAAAGACTAGGATCTGAGTGTCATTGTATTGGAGTGTTTTTTTTGCTTTCTAGCACCATCCAGGATTCTTTTCCTTGTTCTCCAATCTGGAAAGGTAGCTATGTTGTTTCTTGGGACTTTTCTGGCTGAGTTTAGGGGTCCAACTCTGTAGGCTTTTGAGATTATTGGAGCAATATTTTTCTCTCAATGTAAGGATCTGGCATCCAGTTCGCTAAGAATATGGAGAAATCTTGGTTTGCTTTTGCCTTGGTTGTCAAACCCCCTAAATTTCAGGTTTTGTCGGTGAGTTAAAAGTTCCAAGTTTAGGATCCTTTCTTGCATGCCCTCATTCTCTTTTTGTAGAGTGTGGATCTCGTTTTGCAGAGTGATTGAGATATCTAGAGCACAGTTCGGTTTTTGTATGATGTTATTTAGGGTGATTTGGAGATCTTCAGATTGGTTGGAAAGTAGCTTTATCGAGTTTGTTATCTAAAATGCTAAGTTCTGTACTTACAAGTAGGGAAGCAAGGTCTGGATTGAGTGAGGTATTCAAAGGAGCTCCTACCACATTTCCCATCACTGCCATTTTTCTTGTGTCATTTGCTGCCTCTGGCACCGAGGCTAAGGACTAGAAGTGGGCATGGACTGAAAAACGGACCAAAATTTTACATGGACTGGGCCATTTCAGTATTTGCAAGCTGGTGGGTCATGGGATGCAACTTTTTTCACAGATGCGATGAACTTTGACCGATCCATCTGTCCATTGGTCCATGAAACCAGACATCCCAGCACTGAGCAATCAATTCCTTAGGCAATGTAAGAGCTGCCTGCAGACCTTTGACTGCCCTTGAAACACACCTATCTTACCCTGCAAGCCTTGATAGGCAGCTCTGGCTGCCAACCAGAGAGCTCCCGTTATTCTCTATGTGAATGTTTAGTATATAAGACACAGTGTGGAGCTGCGATTTCACTTTCCAGCTGGTTACCGGCTCAGAGGAACTGCTTGTTGAGGGAGGGTTTTTTTATTGTGCCAGAGGGAGGCTTGGGGCTTGTGTTGCAGCAAGGCCCTGGGTGGGAGCAAGCTTACTGAATTCCTCAGCTGAGGGCTCATTCTTGTTTCTCCTTTTTCCCGTTTCAATTCTTATTTGCTTGTGGGGTGGTGGGCTTGCCTAGGGCTGTGCCTCAACCCAGTCTCAGAGCTGCAGTCAGGCTCTGGGTGCAAGCTTATTGGGTTTCCTTGGTTGAGGGCTCATTCTTGTTTCTCCTTTTTTTCCCTTTCAATTCTTATTTGCTTGTGGGGTGTTGGGTTAGCCTAGGTCTCTGCCAATTGCTGCATGCTAATGCAAGTTAATTGGCATTTGCAGCTTCTATATACTGGAAGTTTCCTGGGGGTGGCCACTTTGGGGGTCTGTAACTCAGACATCCAAAATGCAATCTTGGCCAAACATGGAGGGTGACTGGAGGAGAGCCTGCTGAAGACATGCTGTGAGTTTGGTATCTCTGAGTGTGAAGGAGGTGGTGTTAGGGCCCCCTGATGGAACAGGGACCAGTGAACCGGTCTGCAAACTGGGGCAGGTCCATGAATGATCCATAGTCCGTGGTCCATGAAACATGTTTAGCTTTTTCCCAGTTTGTGACCATGTCTAGTGAGGACCAACAGTATATGAGTTTCTGTTATAAAGCAATGTAGCCAAAGTAGATAGGATTAAATGAAAATGCCATTCACATAAAGTGAGAGAAACTGAAAGAGCAAGATAAGTGAATATTTTTGCAAGGAATGCAAAAAACAAAAAGTTTGTAAGTGGTGGTGTTTTTCATCATTGCTAAGAAAATCTTCATTAAAATATGTATTAGTGAGGTTCACCTCTATATGTTTATCATGAAAATAGCACATGGCAAGTCATCACTGATGATGCTATACAAACAGTATTCTTATGAGCAGCACAATAGTTCTATGCAACTTGTAAATGAGAGTAAAGCAGAAGGGTGTTTGATCCTGAAATTCAAAGAAAAATGTGTAGTTCATGATGAGACAAACACATGGCAGAGGCAGACAGAACGTTGATGGCAGACTTTTAATACTCCATTGTATCAACTGTCATCTGTTCCTGGAGTTCAGAAATGTGACAAAGTTCTGTACTGTTCCCTAACACCATGGAAATGGCATATGAGTGGAACAGAACAGAATGTCTCTGTCATAATGCTGACTATTCTCTGAACTGCAGCAACTAAACTTTGCATGGAGGACTGTGGGAGTTTACATGTTAAATTCTGCTTAGTATGGGGCAACAAAAATAGGGAAACTCATTCTTGTTTCTCTGCATCCCAATCTGAATAACTTCAGATATGTCTTCTAGTACCTCTGATATGTGTGTGTCCATGTGTATATGTGTGTGTGTGTGTACTTAGTGCTCTCACTCAGAAACAGGTTGAAGCTTCCCACTTCTTTGGTCTGAGTAAGTAGTTTATGCTGGGTAAAATCCAACTAGAACTTTTAATTCTCCAGAAATTCTATGGATTTTTCCTCCATATTATGTGCTTCTGCCAACCTGGGGAGGAGCTATGGCTCTGTGCATCCAGAATGTCCCAAATTCAGTTCATGCCTTTGTGGGAGTTTTTGGGAACAGTGCAGCAGCAGAAGAAGCTGGAGGAGGGGTGCTAGTGTCTGATGCCACATGATCATTTCTGGTCAGCACACAATGCAAAAACAGCAGAGGAGAAGAAGCATGTGATGTCCTCATGTCTGTATGCTACCTTCTTTGTATTCACACTGCTGAGATTCTCTACCTGTGGAGACATAAGCTTGGATCTTGATTAAAACATATTCAAACCTGTTGGAGTTGGGGAATAAGTATGAATGGCTGCTGATTAGCACTATCACACAGATTTAAAAAGTGACCCATTAAAACAGAAGTGAACCATTTTATAATTTCAGACAATGCAATAAACTTTGTTGACCAGGTTTGGATATATTGCATTTGATGATGAGCAAATATTCCTATGCTTCCCCTAAAACAGCTCCATGATTAAAAAGCCTACGAACACATGTGTGCTTGCTATGTTCCTTACTAGTTCTGCTTAGGCACTCTACAAACCTTACAAAAATTTCTCAGGGGGATGGACATGAGCCTGTAAACAGATGATACCTCTAGCAGGGGCTATTTTCTCTGTAAATTCTATTCTCAGTCTCCCCCAGCATAATTTCTAGTGTAGGTTGATGGGAATTTGAATTGTTCAACCTTCTCCCAATTAAATTGGAATGCATAGAATTCTCAATGTCCATCAAGTCCAGCAATCTGATAAGTTTCAAATACTTACCAGCAATGCTTGCCAAGGAGCTACCTATGTCATTACACAAGATACTACTAGTTTTAAGTCAGAAAAAAATGAGCAGCATGGGATGCTCATCTTCATAGAAAACAAACATTACAGGCAGAGCAATCCTGATTTCTGAACACATTATTTGCAAAGATCATCTCATCATTAGTTGCGGCAGCTATGAAAAAGACACTAGACAGCTGGAACAAATGTCACATTAATCTAATGCTTGGAAAAGTCAGGCATGTAGATAAATTCTGGAAGAAGTCGCAAGAGAGACTCAAATTGGTATTCAAGAACTCAGCCAGAAGCATAATGGCTAAATTTGTAGAAAAGTATACTTTTAAACCCAGAAACCACCTGAAAATGAACCCTGCAGTAGTATGAGTCTACCTTGTAAGACTTTTTTTATAATTCTCTTGCAAGGGAACTTGACAGGCCCAGGGGGGGAAATCTGACAGAAAAGAAGAAAAATCAGCAAAACAGCTACAAAACACAGTCAACAGGGAGCAAAGATCGTTCCTTTAGAATGGACCAAGCAACATGTGGGATTATTTTAGAATACACATTTGTCTTTAACATCTCATTTAAGGAGAAAATGCCAAGCAGCTGAGAATGGTTTGCCAGATATTACTATTCTATTCTCCATTTGCTCTCTATTGATTGTGTATTCTCGCAGCATAGTTAAAGCTATCTTTGGCAGAAAAGATTCCCTTCTTAAAGATGCTGAGCATGTCACTTTCCTGAAAATTAATTTGAAAACTTCCAGAGATCTCCTCATTCACCTTCTTTCTTGCTTCTGAAGATGAGGTGAAGAATGCAATGCTAATGAGGAGCACAAATAGCATTCTGACTTGCAAAATAACAACTGTCAAAACCCCAATCATATTACTGTAAATAACTCTTAAGTGTGCGGGACAGCACAAGAAATTCACATCCTTGATTTTATCTCTGTAGACATCCCTTGTAATATTTTATTCAAAGCATGTATTCATTGTGTTGCCGTTCTGTCTATCTTGTTTCAACAGCTTTACTCTGGACAACTGACAAATAATAGGCTGAGAATAGGATTTCCAAAAATTTAAGCAATATAATTGCTTCTGCTCATGTTATGCTTTTGTATCACACTGCATTTTTTCAGGGTTCTTCAATAGTGCCCCACTAAAACCAACTAAATAGTTTATTATGAAATAATTTAAACATCAAAAGATGGAGATAATTAAGTTACAGAGCTGGCTAGGCTTCCAAGAGACATAAATACTCTATCAGAACTGTAAAAGAATTCTTTCTGACAGCTAAATCATTATCATATCCTGCATTTGGTAAAAAAAATGGATAAAAGATCACTCAGACAATGACTCTCTTCCACAGAACACCTTGATATATAGTTTCTTTAATCCAATTTCCTAATTGGCCCTACAACTACAACTTAAATAAATATGTGTACCGCATATCAAACATGGCTAGATTTCCAAAGGCAGCCATATTTCCCTAGCATCCCAAATGAGACTTGTGAAGTAGGTGAAGATTAGCACATGCTGTGGCCAGCAGTGCCTTCTATCAGCTTCCACCAGTTAGGCAGAAAAGATTTAGCCACTGTAGTGCATTCCCTGGTTATATCTAGATCAGATACTGCAATGTGCTCTACATAGGGGCTGTCCTTGAGAAGTATTCAGAAACTTCAGTTGGTGCAGCCAGGAGTGGGTCATAGGTAACATACTACTCCTGTCCTGGCCCATTTACAGACAGCTAGTGTAGTGTAGTGATTTGAGTGCCAGACTAGGATCTGTGAGATCTGGTCTTGAATCCACGCTCTGCCTGGAAGCTTACCTTGAGCCAGTAACACACAACCTAACCTACCCCACAGGGTTGTTGTGAGGATAAAATAGAGAAGAGAATGATATAAAATGCTTTGGGTCACCACTGGGAAGAAAGGCAAAGTATAAACGATGTAAATAAACAAATAAATATTACACTGGCTCCCAATTTGTTTCTGGGCACAATTCAAAGTGCTTGTGTTGATTTTTAAAGCCCTATGTTGGTCCCAAGTTATATATCTGAAGTATTGCCTACTACCTTACAAACCTACTCGAACATTCATCTTTGAAGACCCTGCTTCTGGTCTCCCTGCTTTCTGAGATTAGGCAGGTGGGAAGCCAGGGGAAGGTCTTTTCAGTTGTGGCACCAAAATGCTGGAACCCACTCACCAAGAGACTTGTCTGTCTCCATCTGTCACTGTTTTCTCTCAGTGAATGAAGACTTTTTTTTTTGGTCTGGTGTTCCCTCAGTGATCCCTCTTTCCTGCCCTATATCTTAATTGTTGCTTTTTATGTTTATACATTTGTGTTTTAGCTTGGATTTATTGTTTGAATGACATGTTAGTTTTAATGGTTTTTTAGACCAGTCCTTTATTTTATATGTTTTTTTATTCTATAAGTGGCCTTGATGGCCCTGATGAGAGCAGAAAGGTGAGGCATAAATTTTGTCAATAAATAAATACAGCAAATACTGCAGTCAGTGAATGTTTCAAATGGAAACAGTTATGGTTACAAAGTCCAATGAAGAAGATTGAAAAAGAAATAGATCAAGAATATCAACAATACGGAAAATGTGCAGCACACAATAAAGAAGTGGTATAATCATAAGAATCTGACATAAGAGGTAAACATGCAAGGACTATTGATAATTGGTCACGGGGAAAAGAATGACTCTAATAGAGGAGAAGAACAAAGGTAAAAACCATGAAGAGTGGTCAGATGATGTGACAGAATTACATTTAATCCCAAAACGGAAGATGTGAGAAGAAAAGGGATGTCAATATCAAAATGACAATGGTTGAATCCACATGTCCTGGCATAGCGCTAAACTGTCAGAATGATAGCTTTTTCTTTTTGTTGGAAGTCAACAAAAGGGGGGGGGAAGGGAGGGGGTTAGAATTGGAAAAATTAAAGGAAACTGATTGTAATGTACAATTTAATGATATCTAATACAATAAAATTATTTTAAAAAAAAAAAAGAATGATAGCTTTTTCCTGGCACCATTTCTGACGTCATTGCGCCACGATTCTGCTCTTGTGGCACGATGACATCAGAAATCATGCCAGGAAGACGATATCATTCCCACAGTTTAGAGCTATGCTAGGATGTGTGGATTCAGCCAGTGTGGCATACGGTATTTATATTAGCTACTTTCCACTATGTATATTGAGTAGTACATACTTGGGTGCCCTGTGTCACTTCCTCATGATATAAGAAACTTCAGTCATTTTACTGAAATCTGAACCTTCTTCAGTCCAGTGACTTTGAATAATAAATACAAAGTATTTTTTAACTTTCAGAAAGAAGCTGTTCATAATACATTGAAAATTAAAATCTGTATTGACTTTATTATTAGCTTGAAATGCAGTTTTCATTTTTTATTCCTGATCTGGAATGTTTAAAAAGAAGTGTAGGAAAGTGGTAAGGAAACTCAGATCAAAAGTTTTCCAATGATAAATCTACCTCCTACTGTTTTCTACGTGAATATGAAGATGATAGATTCAAATTAAATGAGATTTTATTTCATTGCTAACACACATACTTGAACTTGCAGATTTTACAAGGTTAAACTGTGAAAAATTTGAAATATGACAAGTTTATGGTGAAAGTTTTTTTTAATGTTATCTTATTCATTGACTCAGCTTTTGTGAAGCAGAGGATAAATGTAATCTACAGCTAGCATGATCAAAACTTCTAAATTGTTCTTCACAGAGAGGAAGTTTGACCCAGAACCTTATATAGAGGTCAAGGAATTATATCATCTAATCTGCCCTAGTCTACTGATTTCAGGAGGTTTCCTTAGCAGGTCTGTCTTGTCTCCATGTAGTTCCCTCTTCTGGTTAGATGTAAGTAGTAGCACAAAGCTGAGCCCTTCTCATTTTATAACTGCCCTGTCACCAAGACCCACTGATAACCAAACTACACAGAAAATACATTTATTTTAAGGAGTCAAATTCATCACTGAAACTTTAACGAATAGTCATTTGGAATTCAATACTACTGAATTTGGACAGCAGAAGAATTGAGGACAAGTTCATGAAAACTAGGGCCCAATCCAACTAAATGCATCTTAAAGCTCATTTTGTATATTCTCCATTGTAGTGACTAGGGGTGTGCAGTGTCAGAAAGATTCGGGTTTCCTGCTTTGGTATTCCTGAAGTGGAGAAAAGTTTCAGAAACAAGCAATTTCTGAAGTGGCAAACTGCTTTGAAATAGCCATTCAAACCACTTCGATATGATTTGGAAAGATTCAACCATTATTTTCAATTGGGATTCTGCTAAAGCCGGGGGTCTGGAGGGGCATCTTCTTTCTGAATCATACCAAAGTTGATGGGGACCTTCTCTGAACTCTCCTCTAATGACCCCCCCTCCAAGTTTCAGAATGATTGGACTTCGGGGGTCTTTCTAGGTGGCTTGGGGTGGCATTTTGCAAAAAAAATGCACCAAATTCTTACCTGTCCTCCCATTCCCTCTGTAAGTTTCAGGGAGATTGGACTTTGGGAGGCCATTTTATGGCCACAGGCAGACTCCCCTTCCAATCTACCCCTCAACAGCTGAACAGAACCAAAGAGACAAACCCCAAAATTCCCAGCTCCCACCAGAGCAAGCTGACCAGCCACTCTCCATTGTTCTTTATGCCAAGAACTTTTAAAATGTCTTTACAAGGGACACTTATGCACAGGGTAGAGGTGCCACAGCAGGGATGAATGCAAGATCATCCCTGGGAAAGCACAACAGAACCAAAGACACACACCCCAAAATCCCCCAGCACCTCAGAGCAGGCTGGCCAGCTACTCTCCATTGTTTTCTATGAGGGTGAACCATCATACTAGAGAATCACACACACACACACATTTTTTTTTAAAAAATATTTTTTAGATTTCAGTAACAGCATTAATGGCACATTACAGTACTATCAAATCACAACATACAGCCCTAGATTAAACAACACCTACCATCACACCAGAGAATCATACACACACAAAATTATTTTTTTTAAAAAAATATTTTCTAGATTTCTTGTCCGTCCTCCCCACAAGTGGTCTGAGGGCAGGTAACAGCATTAATGGCACATTACAGTATTATCAAATCTCAATTTACAGTCCTAGATTAAAACAACAGCTATCATCACACCAGAGAATCACACACAAACAGATTTTTTTAAAAAAAATTACTTTCTAGATTCTAGTGACAAAAGCATTTTTCCAGCTGCCATCATTGCACTCACACAATGTCATCAAGGATAGCTTTTTAATCAACTCCAAAGAATGACATTTGCAAAGCATCTTGCTGACAAAATCACTTACATACGTTCTGTCAGTCTATGCATTTCAAGAACGGAATTTCTGAAGCATCTGGACAAGATTCTTGGAGATTTGAGACCTCTTCATTCTCTCATCCTGGGCTCTTCATGACATTTGAAAACCAATCATGGTAAATAATTTTCTGGAGTAAGGCACACTTTCTAGTAGTTTAAAAGATGCTGTCATTCACTCACTCTTTAGGGAGAGAAAGGACTCCTTGGATTCAGCTAACTTGAATAACTGCAGCTTATCTAAAACGTGTCTTCTTTTGCCAACTGCAACAGTGGGAGAGTTCCTGAAAAACAGCTCAGTAAATCAGCTTAAAATAGAATTCTCAGACTCATACCATTCACATGCAGGATAAGTTTGTACCTTACTTATAGTCAGTTTCCCCAACTGACAATTTTCACTGGTTTTTTTCGGTATCCTTTGATACATAAATTCCTTCTGACTAAGATGTATGGCAAAACAGCTCCGCTTGGTAGAGATTCTTCTTTTACCAGGCAAAATGTTGCCAGATGTTAGCACTAAGGAACTATTCCTTGGCCTTGTGGGATACTCAAGGTTCCATCATGTCCTCTGTGCTCTTTAATATCACTCTGCACTGCAGCTAGAGAGATCTTTCTGGAATACAGTGAATGCTGATAACACCCAGTTCTATTTTTTCATTTCCATCAAACCTATAAGCAGCAGCTGAGAGCGGGACCACAAGTGATGCCTGACACAGGTTGGACACTTGCCAGCTTCCCTCAAGTTTTGATGGGAAATGTAGGCAGCTTGGCGGAATGTTGGACAAGTGACAGTTGAAAAGTCCATTGGACAGCAGTCAGAGAGTCAAGCTGCAAGACCAGGATGCCTACATTTTCCATCAAAACTTGAGGGAAGCTGACTAGTGTCCAACCTGTGTCAGGTGTCACTTGTGGTCCCGCTCTTAGTCTTTTAAAAAATGCCTAAACACATCTACAGGCTGAATATTTTTATTTACTTTAATTATTTATATACTGCCTTCCATCAGGAAAGATGTCCAAGGTGACTGATAATTAAGTTAACAAGTTAAAGCTTTGATACAAATGAGAGACTAAATTAGAGCTGAACTAGAGCTAAATTAGAGCTCCCTTGTTCTTCACTGTTACAAGGCAATCCTGAACAGGTATGCCAGTGTAAGCCCATTGAAATCAATGGGCTTAGACTGGAGCAACTCTGCTTAGAATTGCACTGTAAATGTTGTTATGCCTCCTACAGTGCTCAGCCTGGAGCTATTTTTGAATCCTACACTGAACCTGGACTCTGTCAGTTTAGTATGGTGTAACTGTTAAGAGTTTAGACTAGGACAAGGGCAATCTGAGTTCAAATTTCCACTCTGCCATAAAACTCACTAGATAATCTTGGTACAATAATTTTGGTAGTTTTAGAGTGCTTTATATTCACATATAAATTGGGCCTGGTACCATTTCAGTCTCAGGATTATGTTAATCGATTGATTAATCAATTAATTAAAATTGTCTTTTAAGTAAGTTCTGTTTAGGATTTTGGCATTGTTCTCCAGTGATGCAGAAGGGATTATTGACAGCACAGTCAGCCTAGCCTTAATACAAAACTTAAAAATGTATGTGTTATTTTTGCATGGGTTCTGTTCACAAATAATTATGTCTTTCTGAAAATGACAATCTCAAAATTACAGCTTCGGGTAAAGAATGACTTTGAATTTTAAAGCCTTAATAGACAAATACTTGAAATCAGGTTCAATAGACCGAATCATCTGAATACTTTTCCAGTAAATCTTAAAGAGTGAAAATAGAACCTGAATAAATTCTAATCAGTATTGGAAGTAAGTACCATATTTAGAGGATTTAATGATGGAAGGCAGGAAATTAGAATATCTTTAGCAAGAACTGCCTACTGAGTTTGCTGTTCAATGCTATCCGGACTATTGAATCAATGCTCTCTTGTGGTGCAATCCCAAGCATTGAGTTGAGTTCAATGAGAGCTATGGCTGTTCTACATGCTGGACTTATTCCTTATTTTCTTAGCAGTTAATCCACAAGCACTGAAATTGGTTTGGGTACAGTTCTTCCACATGTTAGCCCTCCATTTTGCATTTTTACAGTTATGGAGATGGTTTATTTTCTTCCTCACGTACCTTAAATAATCATGATTTTCAAGCGAGGGTGCTATCATCACACATCAGGGACATCACAGCACACACATTGAGTATGCTTATATCTCTATACCAATACTAGCTTGATTCCTGTGTTTCGCTATGGTATTTAACTACTTAAAACCTAGTTATAATACTGATGGGTATGTAACATTTTTTGGTTTGTGTTTTTTTAAAGTTGGTTTTGTAGTATAATAGTATAGCACCTGAGCTCCACAAAGTTGTTTGAATCAAGTGAAGCATGTTGATGCCAAAAACTGATGATGTGAATTTTGAAATGAAACATTTATTGAAGAGATTTTAAAAGGAAAAGATTGTAGTTTAATAAATAACGTGAAAAATACATACAACCATTTTTTTCTACTGAAGGACCTCTTTGTAGACCACATTGGTGGTTTTCCCTTCAGGTGCAAAATGATAATTGTTTATCGGCGGGTTTTATAACCATCGTTATAAAACCCGCCGATAAAGGAGGGGGTATAGTCATTTTAAATACCAATGACTATGTGAATGAAATAAATAGACAATTATCAGATGAAACATTTTACACGAAAATTGACCATGACCCAGTGCAGGAAATTACCAGAATTATTAGGATCGTTGTAGATGAAGCGCTGGGGTTAGGTCATATTTCACAGAGATTACATCAGTGTTTGATTAATAATAATCCCCGTACACCAGTCTTCTATTGCCTGCCTAAAATTCACAAAGAGACCCGGCCCCCAGTGGGGCGTCCTATTGTGTCAGGTTCCAATTCCATTCTGGAACCCTTAGCTATTTGTTTAGACAAAATATTACAACCCATAGTGATACGTACACCTACTTATATTAGAGATACCACCATGTTTATAAATTTGATTGAAGACTTACAGGTGCCCAAAGATGCTTATTTACTCACCTTAGATGTGCAAGCCTTGTATACATCTATCCCTCATCAGGAGGCAAGAAGGGTCATAGAAAGTGTGTTACATCATAGACGAACTGATTATCCACCTACTCCTTTTTTGTTAAATCTACTGGACATCATCCTTGAGAGGAATTACTTTCGTTTTGGCCCACAATTCTATTATCAAGTAAAAGGAGTAGCCATGGGCAGCTCCGCGGCACCTTGTATAGCCAATTTATTTATGGCGGATTTAGAAGATCGGTTTATTTTGAACCAAGAGAGTAATCCTTTCTTTGAACACATCCTCTTTATGAAAAGATTTATTGATGACATTTTTCTTATTATAAAGGGGCGGGACCTAGTTAATAACCTGATGAACTGGTTAAATCAGCTAGATAGTAATATCAAATTTACCTATCAAGGACATGATCAATGTATTGCCTTTTTAGATGTAGTAGTATACAAAATAACAGAAACGAGGTTGGGAGTCAGACCATACAAAAAACCAACTGACCGATCTGCTTACTTGAACTATGCATCGTTCCATAGACGTAGCCTTAAAAATAATATTCCTTATGGGCAATTCCTTCGTTTGAAAAGAAACTCAACAAACAACTTAGATTTTAAGCGCGAAGCACGGAATATGCGTGGTGCATTTATGAGCAGGGGATATCCAAATGTAGTAGTGGAGAATGCCTTGAGTCGAGCTAGTGCCAGACCTCGACAGGATCTACTACACCCGGGTCCTGCGGGGAGCAATGAAAGCGTTAACTTAACGTGGGGACTTGAATTTTCCCATTTGGCCGGTAATATAGCTGGTGTCATCAAGAAATACTGGCATGTAATTAAGGAGATACCCGGGTGTGATTTACCTCCACGTATTGGTTTCAGGAGAACTAGGAGCCTACGTGACATTTTAGTACATTCCGACTTCAGGGAGGCTACTGTTCCGTCTTCACTACTGGTTGGACATTTTACATGTGGTCATTGTAATGTATGCCCCCTTAGTATCTCTTTAACATCATTTAATCATCCGGAGACGGGTAGACCACTTTACTCCAAGTGCTTTTCCACATGTTCTACGAAACATGTAGTGTACATTATTCAATGCCCTTGCCCACTGATTTATGTGGGAAGTACAACGAGACCAGTGAGGGTAAGAATCAGAGAACATCTGTCAAGAATCCGCACGAAGAATTTGGAAGCCCCACTAGTGGATCATTTTATTAAATATCACACTAGTGAGAAGGAATTGCGATACTCGGTTTTAGAAGTCGTTCAACAGGACAATAGCAACAACATTAAATTAACACAGATGGAAGCCCAATGGATGTATAGAATGAACTGTTTAGTACCTAATGGATTGAATAATGAAATTAACTTTACAGCATTTTTGTGAACATATTTGATTGATAGAGGTGAATGTATGTATTGTCGCTTTAAGAAGTGTTAATGGTACGGAATAAAAGGGGTATGGCATTGTAGACAAGCACCTGCTTGGAATCAGCGTTAATTGCGAAGGGAAAGTGTCGGTATGATCCGGTTCATTAAATGATTTTGACTGCTATGTAAGTAGCCCAATGGTTTGTAAATAATTGTTTAAGAATATGTAATGCGGCTTTTATATTTATATTTAAAATAAAATGTAATATTTTCATGACAGAGGCCGAGAAGAAGGGTTACCGAAACGAGCAATTGTAGCTGGCGGGCTCGTTGCCACCTGTCGGGAGACCCCCGTTGGGGGCTCCGATTTACATCACATTGCATCAGCCGCTTAATTTTTCGTTGGGAGACCCCATTGTGAGCTCCGGCGTGGACTATATATATTCAGCTGCCTGTGATATTTTCACTGCAATTCACAGATATATTGAATTCCTCGTCTACCACGGCAGGACATACATGGACCATTGGGTCCTTCTTGGTTTAAAAATTTCTGAAGTAGATGGAATCTAGTGTTTGGTATATGCATGTTTATTGTACTGTGCAATTTTGTATTATGACTTTTATGGAAAATGATTATAAAACAAAATTCTTATTATGATTAAAGCTTTGGATATTGTATTACTGTTAGTGTGAGGTTCCTGGGTTTTCCCCTTGGTGATCATGAGTAGTATGTGTGACATGAACACCAACTCCCCACAAGCACTGCTGGTGAACAATGTGGCACCAGATGACGTTCCTGTGGATGGCTTTCACTCGCAGTCTGGTGCCATTGCTGTTTGCATGGGCTGAGGTTCTGGAGCAGCATCACTGGAACCCCCACTTTGAGGAGAAGTTTGGGAGCTGGGAAGCCAGGAGGGTTGAGCATGTTGAGGAACTCCATGGGGTAATGGACCGTGTCATCCACTGAGTCCACAGATCTGTACTCCATTTCTGCCTCTTTGAGGGAGTTAAGTTGTGTTTCATTAATGATGGCAGCCTTGTCATTCTTGAGGGTCAGAATTGCATGCTTGCACAGCCAGTCCATGGACTTCTCCATGATTGTGGCGATATCAGGGTATATTGTGACTGTTAGGTCTGCTAGGGTTGTCACTACTGTGCTCAGGCCTGCAGGGATGGTAATCTTTCCCTTGGACTTGGGATACTTTCTGTCCTCTATTTTTAGTAGGAGTTCAAAGTATTCCCCAGCAGACAACTCACCTCTCAAATGGACCCTCATGTTCTTTCTTAGTGAGAGTTTCCTGATGAGGGGCCACAGATACGATACCTTGACACACATGGTAACCTTGTCAGCTCGAGTTCCCCTTGGGACTACTGGCAGACTGTGCCAGAAGACTCCAACCAGCAGCACAGTGACTCCCCCATTACTCTCTCATTGCCCCTAACATCTTTGAGGGTTATGCACAGTGCCTCAAAACACCCCTTGTGCACCATGGTGCTCTCATCTCAAACAATGAGCTAACAATTCCACAGCACTTGGGCCATGTTGCTTTGTTTTGAGATTCTGAACAGGGGTATTTCTGCATGGATGGAGTTAAGAGGCAGCTTGAAGGTAGCAAAGGACCATATGCCATGCCTCAGTGAGACTTGACCTTCCATGGAAGAGAGCACATCTCTACTCGTCTTCCAAGATTGCTTTCCTCATGGAGAGACTCTGCCGGGGTGTTCTTGCTGGTACTTGGGCACTGCTGCTCAGTGAACCGCAGTACAATGTACATATTTCTTTGCCACATCTCTAAGTTACTTCCTCCTTTTAGCATTGGTGTATCTTGCATGATGTCTGTGAGGAGGCTTCTTGGCTGCTACAAGAAGTGATGGCTGCGAGAGGTGTGAGGTGGAGTTGGACTGAGAGAGGGGTGGTACGGTGGGCACTTTGGCAGGTTCATGTGAGAGGTTCACATTGAAATGGACCCTAGAAAAGTCATGCACCATCTCCCCATGAACATTTAAACACTCCGTTGCCATACTGACTTTTATATAAAATCTCTGTTCAGGAGACTTGTACCATCTTTCTTCAATTGTCTGCAGTTTCCTTTATCTGATTGTTACCTCAGAACACAGAGTCCCACAGCTAACCAATCAAGGAGGGGTTGTGTGTGTGAGCAGGCATGAGCCTGCCAGCAACACAGGAAAGCTAGACCCCACAGGGAGACTGGCAACCATAGAGGGGGAGACTGGGAGGTGTATTGTACCTCAGGGTGCATTAAATGACTTCCAACAACAACTGCATACTGTTTAGAATGTTGGGGTGATGACCAATCAGGCCGCATATGCAAATTATCTTGAAAGGCTGGCCCAATCAGAGAAGAGTGGCCAAGCTGGCAGTTGGCTGGGAGTGGTGGGTGGGAAGCAGGCAGCAGCCTGCCAGCCACACGGGGAAGCTGTATCCCTATGGGAAAACACATTTTACCCCCTTAGAGGGTGAATTCCTTAAAATCCCTTCTTAGTTGGTGTTTACATCATAAAACAAATGTTCTCCCCAAATTTCATGTTTGTATGGTCCAGAGGTTTGGGCTGGGCGATGATGAGTCAGTCAGGACACTTGTTTTTTTATATATAGATAAAGACTGATTTTTTTAAGACAAAAGGAAAATGAACACACTGCCAGTCTTTGCATGGGGAACTTAAACGGGGAGTAGCTCTGCCACCCATACCTAACCCCCCCCACACACACACCATGGTCCAAACTGTAGATCCCCACCTAGGCTAACCCAGAGCCAGAAAGCAGAGACCAACACCAGCAGGGTGAACTGACCTCTTTTGGAATACAATCCACAGCAGCAGCAGCAGTGTTGTGCTTTCAAACCATTCTGCTCTTTCTGGTGTCAGAAGTCGCCCACACCACCCTCCCTTAGGCCACCAGGGCTTTCATAATTTTTTTAAAAAATCATCAATTTCATATCGATATGTTGGCCTACTATTGTAATAATAGGTATAGCAGGTTCTCTGAATTCCCAGCGTTCACTTTTTATTTTAAAGTTAAATCACTAGCTCCTTCCCTTGCAGAGTTAAATGGAAAAGGGCATATTTCCTCAACAGAAGGAGCTAGAGACTTTCTTTTTGAAAAAAATGAAACCTGGGAATTCAGAGGGCCAGCTGTACCTATAATTATTAAAGGAGGTTGATATGTCAATATGAAATTAATTATTTTTTTAAAAAAAAATGAAAACCAAACTAGAGGGGGCAGGCAGGGGGAGGAGTGGTTCCATGATGACAAATGTCCATCAAAAAGTGGATTGAAGGTGGGTGGGAGTGGGCAGGACAAACCCCCCCCCCCAAAGAAACATTATACATGAGGGAAAAATTGACTCAAAATCAGCTTTCAGAAAAAGATTGTGGTAAAAGTGATCTCAAGCCAGAAAAAAACAGAGGGGGAGCAAAGTGAAAACTAAAGAAAAAAAATGCTTGCAGAAATCCGTGGATAAACCCAAAGCAGTATGAAGCCCAGAACCAATGAAAAAACCCTGAGTGGAAAACCTTTATTCCATATTACATCTCTTTAGGATTGCAGCCTTACATTGAAATCGACAGATTTAGAAGGGTATAACTCTGTTTAGGATTATGTGTCAGTTTATCAGTCTGTATCAATCCCAGACAAAAACCACAATCAGAATGCTATTGGATGACTGACAGTACAATCTTAAACAAGGTTGTATTCCCTCTAAGCTGACTTCAGTAAACTTAGGAAAGTGTGTCTCTGTTTAAAACTGCACTATTTGTCTAAATAATGTAGCGGTATGCAGATGATCCGTCAACATGTTGACTCAGCTGCAGGAAGGGGAATCAGGTATGACTTCACTAGCTCTTCCCCTTTGCTCTTTGCAATCACTGAGTCATCTGCATGGTGCAAATGTGAGGATGTGCTCACAATTACTCCCCATGATAGTTGATGTTGCTTTCCCAGCATTTCTGATTATGGTGAGGGTGCATGTGTGCAGAAACTAGAAGACACAGGGAAACACAGCAAACAGCAGGACTCAACCAATTTATTGGTTTTATCACTAAAGCAGGATTTGAAAAAAAAATCACTGTGCTGTGCTGGGCCAGCTGGCAATGGAGTGCTCTCCTGCTTGTATGCTCTGCTGGGGCTGTCTGTTTCCCACCATTGTTTGTGCCTGGCCACCTCCAACAGTCACCTTTTGGAGTCCATTAGTTTTCATGTGCTTGAGGAGAAACTCATTGGATTGGCAGGTTTGAGGTTGATGTGAAAAAAACAGTATGTACATATATGTGTACCTGCCCACTACTCACCATGATGCATGCCTTCCCCATTCCTCAGGGACTATAGACACAGAACCCCATAGCTGCATGCTCTCAAACTTGTTGGGTCAATGGTTTAGAGGGAGGACTGTGTTTTCTGTGCAATTCTGGTGTCATTGCATGCAACAGCTGCCCCGGACCCTCACCCCCTTGAAAAGAAAAGCATGCATTTGCACATACATGACCAACATGTGAGTAAGGGGCCAAAACTCATGAAACAAATAAACAAACAACAACAAAAAGGATCTGTTCCAAGCCAGCACTGCCTCAGTCAGAACAAACCCGTAATGAGGTGTGATTTTTCCATAATTCCTGTAATGAAAACTGATACAGAAACTTTCTAAATGCAGACCCCTAGTGGAATCTTCCCCAGTCCATCACAATGACATTAATTAAAAATACATCAATTAACAGCAGTTTGCCAGGGACAGATTCCTCTTATCCTCCCTCTCCCATCTTGCTGCTGTGGGGGGCGGGGAATGAAAAGGGAAATGAAAATGGGTCCAAAATTTGGAATACCTTCCCCCTCAAAAACTGAAATGGAACCTTGAACCAATATGGAACTTGCCAAAAATACAGGAACCAGAATTCCATTATCCAGTCCTGAACTCCAAATCCAAAATTGATGATTTTTTTTAACTGCAAACTTTTCACACCTCTAATATGTTGTCACTACAGTGAAGTATTAAGATATTAAGTACATTATCTGCTTAAGAAGTGAGTTTCACATTAAGAGCACTTCACTGTTCTCTATATTATAAAAATAGATAGAAAAAATATGTGAAAAAGTGTATGTAAATCATCTCCTCCCTCTTCAAATGGCATCGTATTACTTAGACGAAGTTTGAGGAAGGGAGGTTCTCATACAGGAGCAGGATTTCCTAGGGGTGTGCAATTTGGTATTCTGATTAGGTCAAAGTTACCGAATCAGGGCCGTTTCGGTTTTTTTCAGTATTACTGAAACTTTTTCTGAATACCAAAAAAATTTGGTAATGCCGAAACAGAGATTGCCGAAATGATTCGGCCATTGTTTCCAATGAGAAAACCTTCTCCCGGCTTTCCAGGAGTCTGGGGGAGGCATTTTCTGTTCGAATCACACCAAACTTGGTGGAGACCTTTTCCTAACTCTCCTCTAACTACCCCCCAAGTTTCAGAAAGATTAGACTTTGGAGGGGACCATATTATGCCCCCCAATCAAGGTGCCCTCATCCTCCTACACTCTCCATGGTTCTCTATGAGGAAAAACAAGTCCTCTTTCTAGGTGGCTTGGAGTGGCATTTTGTAAGCAAAATGCACCTAAATTTAAGGGACCTGCTCCCACCAGTCCTCCAACCCTCCACCAAGTTTCAGGTAGATTCCACTTTGGGGAGCCATTTTATGGCCTCCCAAACAAGGTGCCCCTATTCACCTCCACTCCACTATTCCTTATGGGGGAAATAAGAGAGGCTTGTCTGGCTAGGGGTGGCATTTTGCATGCAAAATGCCCCCAACCTTCAGGGGCCCATCTCCCACTTGTCCTCCCACCCTCCACCAAGGCTCAAGCTGATCCCACTTTGGGGGGGGCATTTTATGGCCTCCCAAAGATGCTGCTCTTAGCCCCCCCTTCTCCATTATTTCCTATGGGGGAAATAAGAGAGGCTTGTCTGGCTAGGGGTGGCATTTTGCAAGCAAATGCCCCCAACCTTAAGGGGCCCATCTCCTACCTGTCCTCCCACCCTCCACCAAGGCCCAAGCTGATTCCACTTTGGGGGGCCATTTTATGCCCACCCAAAGGTGGTTCTCCTGCCACACCACTTTGTCTTTCTACTGTGGGGAAGACTTCCACACTGCAGAAACACATGGGATTGGGGCTGCCAATGGACACAGCCACAGTCCACCTGCACCCAAACTGCCAAATACCACACACACCCTCCCCAAAACCAAATCCCCCTGTCCTGTGTCCAGCCACTTTCTATTGATTTCTGTTATGGGAAAATCTCCCACAGCAGGAACCCATGGAATGTGGTATCTATGGAAACAGGCACAGTCCCCCTTTTAAATCCAACCCCCCCATACACAGCCCCACACTGACCCAAAGACACCCTCCCCAACATTCCCTCACCGGCCACACCCCAGGAGCAGGCTGGCCAGCCATCCCCCATTGTTCCCTGTGATGGAAACTTTTAAACTCTCTTTCCCAGGACAATTATGCACAGCCCAGGGGTGCCACAATGGTGGGCACACTCCTGAGTGCGAACTTGTCCCTGTGAAAGAGCACCTGAACCACAGACACCCTCCCCCAAATTCCCCCACCACCTACAGAGATGGCTGGCCAGCCAGACCCATTGTTCCCTATGATGGGAACCAACTGCACAACAAAGAATAAAACACAAACACACACTGAATAAAGTTTTTTAAAAAAAATATTTTCTCACTTTCAAAGTACAAGTAGGCAAAGCATTGTGACACATTACACCAGCAGTCCCACACACAGAAAAATAACACAACTCACATCACCGTTTTTGACAGCAATTGTGTTTGGGTGATTCTCTGATGTGAAGTAAGTTGTGTTATTTTTGTGTAGTAGACTGCTTTTATGCCCTGTTGTGCCCTCCTACTGTGTAACCTAAAGCAGTTAAAGAAATAAAGTGTTTTTGACAGCAATTGTGTTTTTGTGATTCTTTAATGTGAAGTGAGTTGTGTTATTTTTGTGTAAAATACTGCTGGCATGCCCTTTGGTGTGCCCCCCTGCTGTGTAACCCAAAGCTGTTCAAGAAATAAAATGTTTTTGACAGGAATTGTGTTTGGGGTGATTCTTTAATGTGAAGTGAGTTGTGTGTGGTATTTGGCAGTTTAGGTGCAGGTGGACTGTGGCTGTGTCCATTGGCAGCCCCAATCCCATGTGTTTCTGCAGTGTGGAAGTCTTCCACACAGTAGAAAGACAAAGTGGTGTGGCAGGAGAACCACCTTTGGGGGGACATAAAATGCCCCCCCAAGTGGGATCAGCTTGGGCCTTGGTAGAGGGTGGGAGGACAGGTGGACGATGGGCCCCTGAAGGTTGGGGGCATTTTTCATGCAAAATGCCACCCCTAGCCAGACAAGCCCCTCTTATTTCCCCTATAGGAAATAATGGAGAAAGGGGGGGGCTAACAGCAGCATCTTTGGGAGGCCATAAAATGGCCCCCCAAAGTGGGATCAGCTTGAGCCTTGGTGGAGGGTTGGCGGACAGGTGGGAGATGGGCCCCTGAAGGTTGGGGGCATTTTTCATGCAAAATGCCACCCCTAGCCAGACAAGCCTCTCTTATTTCCCCCATAGGGAGTGGAGGTGAATAGGGGCACCTTGTTTGGGAGGCCATAAAATGGCCCCCCAAAGTGGAATCTGCCTGAAACTTGGTGGAGGATGGGAGGACGGGTGGGAGCAAGTCCTCTGAAAGATGGGTGCATTTTGCTTGCAAAATGCCACCCAAGCCACCTAGAAAGAGGACTTGTTTTTCCTCATAGAGAACCATGGAGAGTGTAGGAAGATGGGGCACCTTGTTTGTGGGGGTATAACATGGCCCCCCAAAGTCCAATCTTTCTGTAACTTGGGGAGTAGTTAGAGAAGAGTTAGGAGAAGGTCTCCACCAAGTTTGGTGTGATTCGGACAGTAAATGCCTCTCCCAGACTCCCGGAAACCCGGGAGAAGGTTTTCTCTTTGAAAACAATGGTCGAATCAAGCCAAAACGCCAATACCGAATCGACTTGCCGTTTTGGTATTCCCTGAATACCGAAACGGTTTCCTGATTCAGTTAAAACCGAATCAGGTTTACTGAAATAGGCAGGCCTTGCACTCCCCTATATACAACTGATGTAGAAGCACTCTCCATTATATTCTGATGATAAACTAGGTCCCATAGAAATGCTTGGATGTTTTTTTGATTCAGAAATGAATGCATATATATATATATATAGGGCAACACATATCACCCAAATTTTAAAACATGCTGTGCATCAAACATCAGACTATCTTTTCATCTGGCCAGAGGTTTCCAATTAGATTCAGATTACTTTATTACAGCACTTAGCCAGTACATTTACCATAGAAGTTTAAGCGCACATTTTACAACCATTAAAACATGGAACATATGAATATATACAATTTGAGAACATAAAATCCTAATATCTATCAAAATTTGTAAAAACCAGGAAGTCAGCATAGTTCTAAGCAAGCAACCAAAATGGAGGTCTACACTCTAATGGGCTTTAACAACCAGAGCACAAAGTTGCGCTATCTGGTATAGTGCAGTCAAATCTGATGGCTGTTGTGGGTTTTCCGGGCTGTATTGCCGTGGTCTTGGCATTGTAGTTCCTGACGTTTCGCCAGCAGCTGTGGCTGGCATCTTCAGAGGTGTAGCACCAAAAGACAGAGATCTCTCAGTGTCACAGTGTGGAAAAGATGTAGGTCATTTGTATCTACTCAGGAGGGGTGGGGTTGAGCTGAGTCATCCTGTAAGAGTTTCCCAGGGTGTGGAATGCTAATGGCGGGAGGCTTCACTGTATCCTGAGGAGGTTCTTTTGCATATGGATTGGTACTTGATGTGCTAATCTTCTCTGCAGGGCTATTGTCGGGGATAGAATGTTTTGTTAGCCTGGTGTTTTTCAGAACTGGAAACCATGCTCTGTTCATTCTTAAGGTTTCTTCTTTCCTGTTGAAGTTTTGCTTATGCTTGTGAATTTCAATGGCTTCCCTGTGCAGTCTGACAAAGTAGTTGGAAGTGTTGTCCAGTATTTTGGTGTCCTGGAATAAGATACTGTGCCCTGTTTGAGTTAGGCTATGTTCAGCCACTGCTGATTTTTCAGGTTGTCCAAGTCTGCAGTGTCTTTCATGTTCTTTTATTCTTGTCTGGATGCTACGCTTTGTGGTCCCGATGTAAACTTGTCCACAGCTGCAGGGTATACGGTATACTCCTGCAGAGGTGAGGGGGTCTCTACTGTCTTTTGCTGATCGTAGCATCTGTTGTATTTTTTGGGTGGGTCTGAATACTGCTTGAAGGTTATGCTTTTTCATAAGCTTTCCCATCTGATCAGTAATTCCTTTGATATATGGCAAAAACACTTTTCCTGTAGGAGACTGTTTTTCCTTGGTTGTTTGATTCATCCTGGGTTTGATTGCTCTTCGGATTTCATTTCTGCAGTAGCCATTTGCCTGAAGTGCGTGGTTTAGATGATTAATTTCCTCATTGAGAAAGTGCGGCTCACATATCTGTCTTGCACGATCCACTAATGTTTTCATTATGCCTCTTTTCTGTCGGGGGTGGTGATTGGAGTTTTTGTGTAAGTACCGATCAGTGTGAGTTGGTTTCCTGTAGACCTTGTGGCCTAACTGAAAGTTTGCTTTGCGGATGACCAAGGTATCCAGGAATGGGAGTTTTCTCTCGATTTCTTTCTCCATAATGAAAGAGGCATAATGAAAACATTAGTTTCAATGAGGAAATTAATTATCTAAACCACGCATACCACCCCTCCTGAGTAGATACAAATGACCTACATACCGTATTCCCTGCAGCTGTGGACAAGTTTACATCGGGACCACAAAGCGTAGCATCCAGTGTTGCCAAGTAGGCCCCCTCCCCTGCTTTGAAGCCTGCTATGAACTGTGTTAAAGTTTCCTGCATTACTGTTTCACTGCTGCACGAAGACTGCTTTGCACGTGTGTGTTCTGATACACGTGTCAGTTTCCTGTCTGCTGTTTTATTACCCCGCTGCTGTAATAGACTGTGCAGTTTACTGACTCCATGTTTGGTTAACTGCACAAAGGACTCTTTTCCTGGGCAACCCTGCCCTGACCTGTATCTGGAATTCCCAGTGTGCGTTTGGACTGTGTTACAAGTGTGCCCCGTGCCTGCACTACCATCTGCCATGGACCGTGCCTGTTTCTTGCCTTGGACTGTGTTTTAAAGTGTTGTTCCCGCTGCCTCCATGGAAGCCTGCCTCATATGGGCCCAAGCCGCTGCTAGCAGCCGGGCGCCTGCCGGGGAAACCTCCAGCGAGCCTGGCTAGGCGCTCCCTGGTCAGTTCCCGCCTGGAGCCTCCCGCGGGCCGGTCCCCGAGCTTGCCCTCGCTACCGGGCAGCCTGCTATCCAGCCCCAGCTATGCCCAGCCGGCATCCATGTTCTCAGGCAGCCAGAAGACCCTGGGAAGAAGACTGCTTTGAGAAGCCATTTCGGCGAAGCGGGCACACCACGTCCGCAGCGAGAGCCCCTCGCCCCGCTCTGCATATCTTAGGAGCCGCCCCGGAGAAGAACTAAGTGCCGACCATCCCAAGCACTTAGAGAATGCATCTCAAAGAAACCTCCGCATTCCAGAGCTGATGACATCAGGACAAGCCCTGTCCGCTGGAACATCCTTTCAGCCCACTTGGATTTCCCCCTCCCTCTTTTGTCCCCTCTTCCTGAGGTGTCACTTATCGCAATCAGATTACCAAAGTGGCCCATCCAAGCCATTCAGTAGCCCATTAGACCCTTTTGTTTTAATCTGTGAGAACCACCAAGTATAGCACCAGCCCCAGGGTACGTTTTGGGGTATTTAAGCTGGTCTCCCAGACCACTCGGTGCCTCGGCCATTCCCTATCCAGACCTCCTTGCTGTCCGTCTGTGGTCCCGGTGCTGGCATTGGACCACCCTCGCTGCCGTGTCTCTGCTTCGCTCCAGGATTGTGAGTATTTCCCTTATCATCGTTGGGAACCCGCTAATGCGAACGTCTCTGTATTTCCTACTCTATATTTCTTAGACCCTGTATGTTCTTTGTATGATTGTGCAAGCTAGGCTTACGCCACACTCAATACACGTGTTTGGAACTTATTCGTTGTCTGCCTCTTTGTCACTAGAGTGTCTGGGATCGGGACCTCCGTATACATAGGTTATGATCCTCGCTTAATATTAAAGTTACAGACTGCTATAGCTAATTCCCCATTATAATAAAGAGCAGTTCTGGTAACACCAGACAAGAATAAAAGAACATGAAAGACACTGCAGACTTGGACAACCTGAAAAATCAGCAGTGGCTGAACATAGCCTAACTCAAACAGGGCACAGTATCTTATTCCAGGACACCAAAATACTGGACAACACTTCCAACTACTTTGTCAGACTGCACAGGGAAGCCATTGAAATTCACAAGCATAAGCAAAACTTCAACAGGAAAGAAGAAACCTTAAGAATGAACAGAGCATGGTTTCCAGTTCTGAAAAACACCAGGCTAACAAAACATTCTATCCCCGACAATAGCCCTGCAGAGAAGATTAGCACATCAAGTACCAATCCATATGCAAAAGAACCTCCTCAGGATACAGTGAAGCCTCCCGCCATTAGCATTCCACACCCTGGGAAACTCTTACAGGATGACTCAGCTCAACCCCACCCCTCCTGAGTAGATACAAATGACCTACATCTTTTCCACACTGTGACACTGAGAGACCTCTGTCTTTTGGTGCTACACCTCTGAAGATGCCAGCCACAGCTGCTGGCGAAACGTCAGGAACTACAATGCCAAGACCACGGCAATACAGCCCGGAAAACCCACAACAGCCATCGTTCTCCGGCCGTGAAAGCCTTCGACAATACGGTCAAATCTGAGTTTGACAACAGTTTCTCTAATTTGATCTTATCCGAATATTCTGAGATACCTTCCAGAAAGGGAATAATAAATCTCGTACGTGCTTCCTTATAGAGAGGGCAACTCAGGAACACGTGTTCCTGGGTTTCAACCTCCCCAAGTAAACACGGGCATAGCCTCTCATTCCAGGGAATCTTCCTGAATCTTCCATCGATAACAGCAGAGGGTAAGGCAGAGCATCTGGCCAAAGAGGTTTCCAATTAATTCATAGAATGATCTAATATTTTGATTAGTAATTAGTGGTGTGTGACTTTCTATGATGAATGTGTCATTTATTACCTTAGTGTGGCACCTGAATTGATAGTTTAGTTTTGCTAGAAAACAGAACACAAAGAATGCACTGTATGTTTGATAATATAACTGGCATGTGTGGATTTAGGAGAATTATGCTATTTTTTAGGATTATACTGTTGGCAGCAAGACCACAAAACCTGAGCCAAACACAGCAGAGTTTGTAATTCCTTCTTTGTTGTATGACTTGAGTATATAGGCAAAGTTATTGTTTCTGTCACTAGCTGCCTGGAATCAAAGGCAACAACTGTTCATGTCAGAAAAGAGGCCTGAAAAAAATGTACTGATATTTGTGGTACCTTATGGAACAAAGCTACTTCTGGAGCAAAGGGTGTAGCTTTTTGTCTCCTTTTGGAACCATTCAGCTGGCATGAAAATTGTTCCAAGGCATTTAACATTTTGAAAGCTGTTGCTTGATGACAGCGAAACACACTTTTATTGCTAACTAAATGCTAAAAAAAAAGTGTTTGGTTGGTTGTAAGAAATGTACATCTTGGACTTGAATATTTTAGGAGTTCACATTCTAGGAAAGTAGAATCAGTCATTTGGTTTACAGTACTATATGGACTGCTTGTTCACTTATTATATATCAACTATGCTTGTTTTCATCTGTCAAATTCTGGTATATAACTGCATAAGTTTGTAAGAAGAGCTTTGCTGGATCAGAACAATGGTCTATTTGTTGTATTCCTTTTTAAAGACATCTAACTTTTAGAATATACAGTTTCTAATCAAATCATCTGCTCTACAGCCTTTTCTTCAATAATTTTTTCTGGGGTCTCAATAGTTTTCATGTGGAATAGTGTTTAAATATGTCCTGCCATTGTAAGAAGACTTTACTGAAAACCAAAATAGGAAACTATCAGTGATGTGATGGTACACTTCTTTGCACTCTAGGTAGGAATGCATGTTTGTTTCTTTGTAGGCCCTTGAATATTCAAAGAGCCCTGTTTCATCTCTTTTCTAAAAGTATAAATTTGGATTATGAAAGTTGTTTTACATTTATTTTTAATGTGTTTTAACCATCTGCTGCAGGACACCTGCTTTTTAATCAATTAAATTGTTTTCTTTTAGGTGAGCTACTAAAAAAATTCTTTCTACTTCCCAGATATATTAGTGGACTGCACAAACTTTATAATAGACTACAACCCCTGAACTGTTCCATTATATTACAGTACTAATCCCTTTATAAAACTGTTATCCCGACCATTTTGTACATTCAGGAGGTTTTGCTCAGATGAGTGGAGTTGTCGTGGCAGAACAGATGGTCCTGCATGATGAAGATATATATATATATTTTTTTTACTTGAGCTACACAGAATGAACCTGTGTGTAAAGAAGAAACTGAGAGCCAGTTTGGTGTAGTGGTTAAGAATGGTGGGACTATAATGTGAAGAACCAAGTTTGATTCCCCTCTCATCCACTTGAAGCCAGCCACAGCTCTCCCAGAGCTCACTCAGCCACACCCACCTCACAGAGTGATTGTCGTGAGGATAACAACACACTTTGTAAACCACTCTGAGTGGGTGTTAAGTTGTTTTGAAGAGTGGTATATAAATCAAATGTTGTTGTTATTAAAATATTCCTGCTTGTACCTTTCACTTCTATGCTAAGGGATCTGCTGGCTTAGGCTCTAGTACCACTTTTCTTTGCAGTGACTGTGTTCTGTGACAGCCTAAATGCATTGAAGAAGGAGGAGATCCCCACATCTTCTTTCCTGGAGATGTACAGCACTTAACGATGTTTTCATGGCAATTTCTCATTTCAGTTGCATAAAGTATTCTTCTTGATAGTCCTGGAGATACACACACCCAAATAGGCAGGACTGTGGTGTTGTATGAAGAGATTGGCATGGCACTGGAGGCAAGCAATTTTGGCAGCTGCTGTTTGTGGTTCCATGAGAGGCCACTGAACCTGTGGAGTTATTGTTGGAGGTGGGGTGGACAGCATGAATCTGATAATAAATGTTTTGGATGGGAGACTTAGGTCTTCCTGGTCTCCCTTGCTTAACCATAAGTGGAAGAGGGAGAAGGAAGGAGAAACATGGGGCATGCCTCATTATAGACCAAATAGGAAGCATAGAAGCTGAGATGCATTACAGAAAGCTTTTGTAGCAGCACATGGTGTAAACACAGCAGAAGCATTATTTGGAGCTATCGGGCAAGCAACAAGTTCCAAAAGTTTTGAAAAAGGGAAGGCAGAGAGGAGATAACCAGCTATATAACCTGACTGGTTAAAGGAGAGGAGTGTTTCAGGGTTCTGAGAAAACAAGAAATGCAAGAGGGGAGAGAGAGTCAGCTTGAGGCAGTTTGGTCTGATTGGTGGCATTGGCTGGAAATCCCAAAGAATCTATTATTATCACAGTCTGAGATGAGAAAAAGTTTCTTTGAGGGAGTCTAATGCAACATGCTTTCTGTAGTTGATCAGTCACCACGAAGCCTTGATTAATGATCTTATGGCTAGAGACTGGGTGAAAGAGCTTTCCCCTGAAGACAACTGTTCTGCTTCAATGAAGGTAATGAAATTAGGTGCATTCCTACTACCCTCCTGGATGTCTTGTCCTTTGTTGTGGTAAAAGCCTGAAACTGTTCACTGACTTCATAAGAGACACTGGTGATAATAGCAAAATGAAGGTGCAAAAGGTAAATATGAACAAAAATGAAGGCTTGTTGGGAAGATAGTGATCAGGCTGCCCCCTCCCTGCAGATCTTCACAGAACATGATTTGAGGGTGTAAACAGGGATACAGTCTAGTACCCAGAGGAAAAAAAAAGTTACATATTCATTAACTGTGTTATAAAATAGGCCACTGTATGTTTACAACACAGCAGTTTTCTTATTGCAACCCCAACCGGAATGAAGAGACAGACACAGGCTTGGAATTAAAGGGCCATTTATTAAAATGACCATTAACATAAACAAGGCAAGGGCCAACTAAGTAGTACAAGTCAAGCCCCAGGGTCAACTCTGGACCTCTGCCTTGACCTGCCTGGGCGAGCCCCAAAGCCCCGGGTGTAGGCCATCCCTTGAATGGCTGCAACCCGGCCAGCCAGGCAATGGATCCCCCCATCAAGCACTTAATGCACCAGCCGTACAGCATGAGGTTAGGTCTTGTGCCTGGGGATCCCTGCAGGCTTCTGCCAGTGCTATGGTAGCTGCCAAAAGCATACCGCACTAATGGCAGACCCTGTTCCCCACCCATGGGGAAGCGCCACTGGGTGTTCATCATCCCGCACCCTATTCCCAAAATCTCCTGCCACCACAAGGGTCAAGCCTCTGCTTAGACCCTTGCGCCCCACATATGGCTAAAAGCCAACTGAAGCCCTTGCCGTAGGTCATCTAGAAATATATCATTGCCCTCAGGTGACAGGTGTACACCATCACCTCTGTAGAGGTGGGCAAATTCGCCCCTAATCTGGGGATGTGGCAAATAAATGCCCAAGCCTTGCCCCAAAGACTTCTTGATGGCATGATTAGCCTTACGCCGGGCCCACTCAATTGCCCTTGGATCTAAGGATTTCTGCCAAACCCGTTGCTGTAGTGTCTCTGACCACAATATAAGCATGCCTGGCCATCGGCTGCCTATAATGTGCAGGTCCTCAGCTACTTGCATCGACAGGGCCTTGCCCTGCATGAGCCCCAGGTCATTACCACCAAGGTGAATGACAACCATATGAGGGGGACGACCCTTCCTTCCCCGAAACAAGAGGGGCAGCAGGCCTGGCTATTTAAGGCCGCACCGGCCCTGCCACTCCACAGTGGCCACAGCACTCAAATCCAGTTGAGATCCAATCGGTGTTCTCCTGGTTTGGTGGGCCGCCCAAAACACCATGCTGTGGCCACAAATCAGGATCCTCTTCCTCACCTGGCCTGACATGGCACCTGAGGAAATAGCAATTAGTATGGCCATATTAAAATTGAGGCAGGGGGTGGATATAGGTCTGAAATGCCCCTGACTGCCACCTACCCACTTGCTTAATTACCTGGTGAGGGTACCCAATAGCAGCTGCAGTAGAGGCTGCCCCAATCCGGAAGGAATGGGTGCCGAATTTGACCCCCGACAAGCCAAGTTTCTTAAGTGCCCTCTCTGTCACCACCCAAAACTGATACTTAGTTAATGGGGTCTGATCTTCGTGGCGGAATAAGACCCCCTGGTCTTCCCCACAAAGTGTGACATACTCCCTGAGGGCCTTAACAGGGCACAGCTCCTGCTCCACACAGGAGCCCAAAAGCAAGGTACTCCCATGCTGCCACTGATCCATCTTGGGCCGCCGAATACAAAGGGAGAGTTTATCCCCCACAATTTAACGTCTTGGGCTGCTAAGGCCCGGCCAGAAGCATCCAAACGAGATGAGGACACCAGGTCGATGACCCGCAAAGCCCCAAAAAATGCAATCAAGGAAGCAGCATGAAAGAGCTTCCTTTCAAACAAACCTCCGTCCAAGCGGTCCCCAACCCCTTCAATACAGATGGGGAGATGGGCTGCCTGGGGTCCCTTGGCGTTCCAATTTCCCTGGCCCAGCCCTCTAGCATCTTTCTAATCCTGAAAACACCTATGAATTCAGGTAAGCTGCATGCCTTGCTGGCAAAGGCCAAAGTGGCGAGCTGTTTCCTAATTGACTTCACAGAAAGACCCCTCCCATGCTTCACCACACAAAAGTGCATCAGGTGTTCAGGCATGATGGGCCAGGACAGCGGTAACCCGGCCGATGCCCTAAACTCATAGAATTGCCCTACCGCACGGTCATAGCTCTGCGTGTGCTGGGGGCAATGGACAGTTGGATCGCTCTATTTGCTTCTGCCGTCCAAGCTGACAATGCTCCTGGAGCATCCTTGCCTGCTACCTGTCGGCCCAAGGGGCAAGCTGCGAGAATCGTTCCATCTGTTGGCAAGACAAAGCATCTGCCAAACCGTTATTAACACCCGGAACGTGTCTGGCCATAAATAAAATGTTCAATTGTAAACCTTTCAAAGTAAAGGCCCTTACCAGCCTCATCACCCTGGGGGAACTAGAGGCCAGGGTGTTTACCACATGCACTACAGACAAGTTGTCACACCAAAAGTGAACAACCTGGTTAGCCAATTGCGGCCCTCAAAGCCACACAGCCACCAACAAGGGAAAGAAGTCCAAAAACATAAGGTCTTTGGACAACCCCTGGGCTACCCAATCTAAGGGCCATTGGTCAGCACACCAATGCCCCCTAAAAAAGACTCCAAAGCCCGTAGACCCAGAGGCATCTGAGGTGACTTGAAGTTCAGCTTCTATCAAAAGATCCTCGCTCCAAAAAGTCACCCCATTAAAGGAACCCAAGAATTCCTGCCAAACCAGCAAGTCCTCCCACATACCTTTGCAACTTCACAAGCGATGATGGGTCAACCGCAAGTTCCCCATAGCATCACACAGCCTCTTGAGGAAAGCCCTCCCAGGCATGACTGACTTACAGGCAAAGTTTAAATGGCCAACTAATTGCTGCAACTCAAGGAGAGACACCTTGTCTCGGGTCAAGCAGTCCTCTAACCTGGCTCTCAGGTCTACCACCTTCTCTAATGGCAACCTTAAGGTCTGTTGTACCATGTCCAGTTCAATTCCTAAAAAAGTTAGGACAACAGATGGCCCCTCCATTTTCTCATGAGCTAAAGGAATCCCCAGTTCCTCAGAAAGCTCCATGAACCCTGTGTCACGGGCTGGGCCATGACACCCTGCCAATAACCTGGCACACTGCCCCGTGCCAGCTGGCCCAGACATCATAAAGTCATCTAAATAATGGATGGTGTCTGGGCAAGCACAGCAGCGACGCAACTCCCATTCCAAAAAGGAACTGAAGTGCTCAAAAGCCAAGCAAGATATGGAACACTCCATTGGAAGGGCCCTGTCCATATAAAACTTGCCCTCAAATGCAAACCCCAGGAGCTCAAAGTCTTCTGGGTGAACTGGGAGCAGGCAAAAGGCAGACTTAATATCGCACTTTGCCATCTTGGCTCCCACCCCACACCAGCGTACAACCTTGACCACTTGGTCAAAGGAAGTGTAGTGCACCGCGCAGAGTTCATCAGGAATGCCATCATTCACTGATCCACCTTTGGGGAAAGACAAGTGGCGAATGAGGCGAAACTCTCCCAGTGTCTTTTTTGGCACCACCCCCAAAGGGGAGACCCTCAGAGATGGGACAGGAGGGGTGTCAAAAGGCCCTAAAACCCTGTCCTCAGCACACTCCTTTAAAAATTTTTGGCAGACCACATATTCCATGCCAGCCACTGACCTAAGTTTGGCTGCCATGAAAGGTGTCCAGGGGCCCTGGAAAGGGATCCTAAACCCAAACTTAAAACCTGAAAGTAAATAGTCAGCGTCCCTGCGCCTTGGGTACACCTGAAGCAACCGTTCAAGTACCCTCAGCCTTACTGGACTGGGCCCCTTTTCCAGGCCCTTGTTGGCCACCCCTGTCCCCAAAGCGTTTTCCACCTTGTCTTCCCTTGAGACAGGCTGAATATGGGTGGGATCCCACGCATGCAGGGCACTCATGCTTGTACTTGCATGCTCTCCTGTTGCAAACCCCTTTGGACGTAAAGTCCCAGCAGAGCAGCCGTAATTGAACCTGCTGCCCTGCAGAGGTGCGGGAACCTGAACCCTGAGTGGGCCAAATAATCATGTGACCACTGTCGGTCCTATCCCTGAAGTTGGACTTGGCAGGAGCCATAACCCAGAGCTGAATTAGTATTTGATCCCAGGGGAGGCTCAGGGTTAAGGCCGCATGCATGCGGAACTTTTCATCGTACCTAAGCCACGCCACCCCCTCAAAGTCCGTATAGCCTCTGTATATTATATTCATATACTGAAAAAGGGGGAGGACCCTGCATGGCTGCACCCTAGCCAAAACCCCAGCATAAACCAGGAACCCGGGCAACCCATGCACCCACGTCCTGTCAATCCGCACTCAGCGGATCCTCTCCTTATCCCTATCATCTAGATCATCTTTATCCTTCTTCTCCAGTTCCCTGAAGAGAAGGGTAAAGACATCCACATATTCCCCTTTTACAATTTTATCCCGGGTGGCCTGCTTCAAGTGGTCACCCAAAGGCAGTGCCGTGTCCCCAGGGGGCAATGCACTATACGGGACTGTGCCATAAGCAGGTAAACCCAAAGGAGTAGACCCCACCTGTGAGCCATACCCATACTGCCTGTCTGCTGAAGAAAGCAGAAAGACCTGGCTGCCCACACTAGTGGCACCCCCAAATGCAGGAGAAATCTGCGGCTGTGGCTGGCCACCCAGCCTGGAGGCATAACCCGGTAACAAAAACAAACTCGGCTACCCTCAGGTAAGACAGAAGTCTAAAGTGGTAAGTAACCAGAGGGTAAAGAAATATTAATAATCACTCTTGCTCAAGTATTCATGAATCTCTTATTAAGAAGCACCTGAGCTGAGGCAAGAGCACATGGTGGAGAGATGAAGCTAGAAGGTAAGGGTTTGTTGTCTTTCTGCCTTTTGCCTTTCCTAGCTACTGTGTGAGAAGCTGAGGGTGAGTGGGTTCTGTGTAGCTTGCTAGAGAGTGGTTCTGGTTAAGTTCTGTGTGAGGCTGTTGGGGGCTGAGTGAATTGCTGTTGTTTGCTGCTGGTTGCTGTTGCTCTTGGTTACAAGCCCCACCCCCTAGTGTCCTGGGGCGCTGCTGGGCTAGGCAGGAAGGCACCTTTTGAAACAAAAGGTTCCTCCTCGCCAGAGGCACGAGCCTTTGGCGAGAGCTAAAGGGCTCTTGCCTTGTGGCTCTTAGCCTGGGGATCTGCCTGGGGGACCTGAAACTCTGCTAGTATACTGGTTCTGCTAGTACTCTAGGTATATTTGGAATGCAATCATGTCTACTGAAGCCCCCTTCACAGTCACTTGCATGGAGTGTGCCATGTTTGTTTTCCTCCCAGAAGAGAAGACAGAGTTCACTTGCCAGAAGTGTAAGCTGGTTAGAGTTTTGGAAGAAAGGTTCAGAGCCTGGAGGAGAGGATCACCACCCTTCAGGAGATCAAGGAGGGAGAGGATTTTATTGACAACAGCCTGGGGGCTCCACACAGCCAAGAAGAGGAAAGTCAAGGAGGAGAAGAAAGAGTTGATGTCCCTTCTGAGCCTCCTCTCAGATGTACAGTACAAACCCGAAGGCATCAATGAAGAAGATGCTCTGGTCCACTTGAGCTCAAGAATCGCTTTGAAGTGCTAGAGATGGTGACAGAGATGACAGTGGAAAGAGAACTGCAAAGATCTGGAAGAGGGAGTGCAGAAGACATGGGGCCACATGGAAGTGGAAAAAAACAGAAGGTGGTAGTCGTCAGGGACTCCTTGCTCAGGGGTATGGAACGCCATGTCTCTGGGCCAGATCCCCTATTCCGAGAGATGTGTTGCTTGCTGGGAGCCAGAATTCAGGATATTACCGACCGGCTGCCAAAACTCATCAAGCCTGCTGATAAGTACCCGTTTGTGCTGATTCATGTGGCAACGAACGACACGGCTTCGAATACTGTTGCAAGAATTAAAGAGGATTATGAAGCCCTTGGAAGGCAGTTGAAGACATTGGGGGCTCAGGTGGTATTCTCTTCTATCCTTCCAGTCACAGGAAGAGGAGTATGGCGGGAGCGGACCATACTTGGGGTGAATTGCTGGCTGAGATGGTGGTGTCGGCAGGAGCGCTTTGGGTTCTGGGACCATGGGATAGGTTTTCTTAGAGAAGGCCTTCTAGCACATGATGGGCTTCACCTCTCAAGGGCATGGAAGAAAACATTTGGAACAAACCTGGAGAACTTCATCAGGAGAGCTTTAAACTGATGCCACAAGGGGCAGGGGACGATAGACATGGCAACTCCAATGATGAAGTGAACACAGTGGGGACCCACTTGGGTAGGAAAGGTCAAACAAAGGTACAAGGCTACAAGTTTCTATATACCAATGCCCAAAGTATGGGCAATAAGAAAGAAGAGCTTGAGCTTCTATTGCGAACAGAGGGCTATGATACAGTAGGAATTACTGAGACTTGGTGGGATGATTCCCATGACTGGAATGTGCTAGTGGATGGGTATGAGTTGTTCAAGAAAAAATGGACGGGTAGAAGAGGAGGTAGAGTGGCGTTGTATGTGAGGAGAGGGCTTGATTGTCAAGAAGTTATGAAGAATGGGGCGGACAGCCCGGTGGAAAATATATGGGTAGAAATAAGGGGAGAAAGGACAAAGGGTATTATTGTTGGAGTCTGCTACAGACCACCTGACCAGCAAGAAGAAATGGATGCTGCCCTCTTTGAACAGATTGGCAGAGTATCCAGACATCAGAACCTTGTAATTATGGGTGACTTCAACTTCCCCAATGTGTGCTGGGAGACAGGCTCAGCAAAACGTCATGAATCACGCAATTTCCTGACCTGCCTGGCCGATAACTTCCTTTTTCAAAAGGTGGAGGAAGCTACAAGGGGCTCGGCCATACTAGACGATATTAACCAACAGGGAAGAATTGGAAGATGAGATGAAGGTGGTGGGGACCTTAGGGGGAAGTGACCATGTCCTTCTTGAATTCCAGTTGCTGTGGGGAGCCAAGGAAGTTCATAGCCAGACTCGTAGATTAGATTTTCGTAGGGCCAACTTTGATGAACTCAGAGGCTTGATGAGAGTCATTCCGTGGGAGAGTGTGCTGGAAGGGAAAGGAGCGAGTGAAGGGTGGACCATTCTCAAACATGAGCTTTTGCAAGCTCAAGCCCTCACTATCCCAGCAAGACGGAAACATGGTAAAGGCTCCAAGAAACCGATGTGGATGCACAGAGAGCTCCAGAATAAGCTAAGGGAGAAAAAGGAAATGTTCAGGAAATGGAGAGAAGGACAGACCTCTAAAGACGAGTATATGAGGGTTACTAGGTACTGCAGATCAGCCATCAGAGAGGCCAAAGCTCAGTACGAGCTGGGTCTGGCCAGGAGGGCTCGCTACAATAAGAAAAACTTCTACAGATATGTGAGAAGCAAATGCAAGGTAAAAGAGGCCATTGGACTGCTGTTGGGAGTAGATGGAGAAACTCTGATGCAGGACAGAGAAAAAGCAGACAGGCTTAATGACTTCTGCCTCTGTTTTCTCCCTGAAGAACTCAGGCACATCTAGAGATAGTAGAAAATGTGGCAGGACACCTGAGTGGCTAATTGACATTGACAGAAAGGTTGTGGAGAGGCATCTGGCTGCACTAGATGAATACAAATCCCCTGGGCCAGATGGGGTGCACCCACGAGTGCTGAAGGAACTTTCCAGAGAACTTGCAGAACCCCTGTCCATCATCTTCAAGGCCTCCTGGAAGACTGGGGATGTGCCACAAGATTGGAGAAGAGCGAATGTTATCCCAATCTTTAAGAAAGGGAGGAAGGATGACTCGGGAAACTACAGGCTGGTCAGTCTGACTTCTGTTGCTGGGAAGATATTAGAACAGATTTTAAAGGGATCAATCTGTAAGCATCTGAAGGGCCACTCAGTGATCCAGGGAAGTCAGCATGGTTTTGTTCCTAACAGATCTTGTCAGACCAACTTGTTTTCCTTCTTTGATCGAGTGACCAGCTTACTGGATCAGGGGAACTCTGTTGACGTGATTTATCTGGATTTCAGTAAACCTTTTGATAAGGTCCCCCATAACATTCTGATGGGCAAACTGGAAGACTGTGGAGTAGACTATAGGACAGTTCGGTGGATAGGGAACTGGTTGGAGGACTGCACTCAAAGAGTGGTGGTCAGCGGCATTTCATCAGATTGGAGGGAGTTGTCCAGTGGGGTGCCGCAGGGCTCGGTTTTGGGCCCGGTACTTTTCAATATTTTTATCAATGATCTGGATGAAGGAGTGGAAGGGCTGCTAATTAAATTTGCTGATGATACCAAATTGGGAGCAGTAGCAAACACCCAAGAAGATAGATTTAAAATTCAACAAGACCTGAATACTCTGGAGAAGTGGGCAGCTGTGAATAGGATGCAATTCAACAAAGACAAGTGCACAGTATTGCATCTGGGCCACAAAAATGGGAAGCACAAATACTGGATGGGAGATACACTTCTGGGCAGTAGTATATGTGAAAGAGATCTTGGGTTAAGAGTGGACTGTAAACTGAATATGAGCAGTCAGTGTGATGTGGTGGCAAAAAAGGCTAATTCAATCCTGGGTTGTATCAAAGGGGCCATAGCATCAAAATCGCAGGAGGTCATAGCCCCTCTCTATACTGCCTTGGTCAGGCCACACCTGGAGTATTGTGTGCAGTTCTGGAGGCCTCACTTCAAAAAGGATGTGGACAAAATTGAGAGGGTGCAGAGGAGAGCAACAAGAATGATCAGGGGTCTAGAGACTGAGCCCTATGAGAAAAGGCTGAGGGTCTTGGGAATGTTTAGTTTGGAGAAGAGGAGGTTGAGTGGGGCATGATTGCTCTTTAAATATTTGAAAGGCTGTAATTTGGAGGAGGGCAAAGAGCTGTTCCAGTTGACAGCAGAGGGTAGGACGCGAAGCAATGGGCTAAAACTACATGCACAAAGGTACCGGCTGGATATTAGGAAAAACTTTTTCATGGTCAGAGTAGTTCAAAAGTGGAATCAGCTGCCTAGGGAGGTGGTGAGCTCCCCTTTACTGGCAGTTTTCAAGAAGAGGCTGGATGAATACTTGTCAGAGATGCTTTAGGCTGATCCTGCACTGGGCAGGGGGTTGGACTAGATGGTCTGTATGGCCCCTTCCAACTCTATGATTCTATTATTCTAAGACTAAGTCTAATAACATATACAACTCATACATATGATTCATACATCACTTATATGCTAATAACTTATATCACAAGAATAATACATGTATATGTGACAGAGTCCCCGTCCGAGGACTCGGGCGTATACAGGCAGATGGCAGTCAACCAGGTAAGTCCTAAGGTTGTTATTGAAGAATTTACAAAGTAGGTATTGCTTTTTCTTCTGTTTTCTCTTTCTGTAGGTAAAGAAGAATCCCAGGTGTAGATGGAGAACACCCAAATGGAACACGCCAGGAACCACAGCCAGCAAGACTTCTCTTTACTTCTTTAGTTCTTCATCATAAGACTTCCTCAGGGGCATTTACTATATTACAATTAATAAAGAACAATGTTTCCAACATCTGCTGTGTACAAATTATTTACACAACAATAGTCTTAATAACACATTATGTATGCTCACCCTTATGATGTTGCTTTTCAGACATGCCTGCTATATCACCCATTAAGACGTGGAAAGTCCTACGTGACTAGACTCAGCATAATCCTCCACTTAAATGTCAGTTCAATTAAAGGGGTCACGCTCCTATGTTACATAATACTATAGCAACTTCAACAGACATCCCAAGATCAGAAAGACAGGCACTTAAGACTTTACAGCAAGATGTTAATATCATAATTAAACCAGTTGATAAAAGAGGGGGGATTGTCGTTTTGGACAGGGATACCTACATAGCAGACGTCCATAGACAAATAGGGGATACCACCAGCTATAAGAGAATCCCAGGGGATCCAACTAAACATATCCAAAACCTTATTAAGACGGTCCTTTATGAAGCATCATCCATGTCTATCATGTATTGTCGAAGGCTTTCCCGGCCGGAGAACGATGGTTGTTGTGGGTTTTCCGGGCTGTATTGCCATGGTCTTGGCATTGTAGTTCCTGACGTTTCGCCAGCAGCTGTGGCTGGCATCTTCAGAGGTGTCGCACCAAAAGACAGATCTCTCAGTGTCACTCATTGATGCCGGGTGGGGCTACCCATCTCCTCCTCCCAGAATGCCTGTGGCAGCCCCACCTGGAGGGGCTTGGCTCCTAGCACCTCCTGAGCCAGGCTGCTGTCCTCTAGCCAGGGTGTGGCTCTGGGCTGTAGTGGCTGCTTCTCGTCCTTGGCAGGTAAGGGCTCTGTGTGGGCTGTTGCTGGGTCCCTGTTCCCCCTGCCTTGGCCCTTTGCCTCTGTCCTGCTTAGCCCCCTCTCTTCCCCCTGGAGGGTGGGACTGGCTGGTCTCCCCCTGCTCCCCCCAGCCCTCTGAGGCTTGGGTCTTTCGCCTCTTCCCCCTGGAGTGGGCAGGTTCTGGACCTGGTTGCTGGCTGGGGTGGTAGGGCCACTGCCTCCCGGTTGCCTCCCACTGCTCCCTCCTACCAAGTCTGGGGGCTGGGACCCAGACCCCGGACAGCAGCAGCAGGGTGAGTCACATTATCATAACAAAGAACTAACATTAGAAAGTTATCCAAATGTAGTCTTTGTTTCTAAATTTTTCTTTTACTATATGTGTGCTAGTTAACTCAAATATTTTTCCTTATTTATTTATTCTAGTTACCTTGAAATAAGCGAACAATTAAGAATGGACTCATTGGCTTTAATGAATGGCCTGTCAAGCTCTAAGGTGACTACTTTCATGAACACAAATAGTTTTCTCTCATGTCACAGACTACATTTACAAGGATTTGGGTCTATGCCCTTAGTTACATCCGTCAAGTTTTTCATTCAATACTCAATTCAATTGTTGACCAGAAACATTTTGTGATTAAGCCATCATTTATTAGTGATGATGCATTTTATTAAAATTATTTCTATAGCTTCGGTTTTTATCATTTTATTTGCCATGCATCTAATTTGTTCTTTCATACTAGTCAATGCCTGCATGGTATCTAAAAGAGATACTAAAGGCACAATCACTAATAATAACAACAACAAAAATGGGCAATGCTAATGAAAAACCAGTGTAGCTGCAGAAAGTAAGCTGAGTGATGAGCTGAAAATCGAAAAGACATGTATAGGAAATGGAAGGAGGAACAACTACAGAGTAAGTTTTAAAGTAATGCTTTGAAATAGCCTTAGCCTTTCATATTCAAGTGGGCTCAGAGAGTTATGTTTGGAGATAATGATACTCAACTTTAGGGGTTACTATGGGGGAGGGGGTCCTCAGGAAATTTATGTTAAACCTTTAAGGGGATTAAGCTTTGGAGCTGAACATCATCAATTGGCCGATAACACATAGCTATACATTTTTTTTGAATAAGCTTCTAGATATTTCCATCTCTGCAATGCTAACAGTGAAGTAGGTAGTGTTTTTGTGGGGAAGAGCATACAGGGTAAACTGAAATACCCCATGCAAGTCTTTGCAAGTTCCCCAACATGCATGTGGGTTCAGTTCAGTCAGCAACATACAACTGGGCCAAAAGGGAGAGGCTGCTGGCGGGGGGGAGAAGGTGAAGACGGGGGGTAGATAAAGGTAGTGGGAAGGAGAAAAGGATGCAGAAAAAGAGGGAGCAACAATGAGCACCCAGAGAAGGGAAAGAGGGCATAGTGGGGGAGGGGAAAATGAGAAGACCTCCAGAAGTCCTTGTGGGTCTTCCAGTTGTATATACTAATAGCTAAGAGCTCCTCCACAAATACTTAAAGCCTCCATTCAGGGGCACTTGGAAACAAAAGACATGTTTGTGCAACCTTGGGGCACTCTAAAAGTTGCACAAAACACACAAAAAAGAATAAAACAAAAGTAGAAGGTGGTTTAAATCCCCTCAATTGGGACCCCTGAGGAAGTGATGGCATCATGGCTGCCGGGAGCACACCTGCTGTGCACTGGCCTAGGAAGCTTTTTGTCTCCTGGGCCTGTTCTCCAGGCCTTTCCCCTGCTTTGACCAGATGAGTGGCAGGGATCCCCCCACCCCCACCAGGGAGCCTGGCAACCCTAAGCCATGTGGACCTATGTTGCTGATACAACAAGAGAGAAGAGGAAGAGGAAAGAAGTAGAAAAAGAGGAAAAGTGAGTAGTCTTAGGAGGGGAAGAAAGGATGAACATGAGAGGGATGTCGGGTGGGGGAGTGAGAAACAGGGAAGGGTCTGTGTGGTAGGTGAGAAAGCAACGGGGAAGGATCTTTGGGTGGGGGGAAGAGTGGAACTAGCAAGGATCTGTGGATGTGGGGGAAAGGTACAGCAAAGTATTTTGAGAGGGAGAAAAGAAAAGGCAAGGATTTTTGGGAGGAGGGAAAAGAACAAGAAAGGATCTGAGGGGGGAAACAAAACAGGAGAGGGAAAGAGGAATATGGAAGGGTGTTTGAGAAGGGGGAAACAAAGGTAGGAGGAATGGGATTCCTTCTTCCTGCAGCTTCCCTGCATCCCCCCACCTGCGTGTCCACCTCCAGCTCCTTGCACTGCCTCCGTTCTCAGAGTTGCAAGACCTGGCACTGCTCTTCACCCCATCATCACAATGACACAATCCACAACTATTTGTTGCAGGGTCCCACTTGTACAACACTACTCTTCTCTAGTATATATCTAGTGTATATCTGTGGCGCATTCTGGGTGGATGCCATGCTTTAAGAAGGATGTCACCAAACTGGAACAAATTCAGGGAGGGTAGCAGAATGAGCATGTCTCTTTAAAATAAGTTTTATGAGGAAATATTTCAGGAAGTAGGTATGTTTAGTCAGCAGAAAAAGAGGCTGAAGACAGACATGAATGATTGCACACCTCAACTATCAAAAGGCTGTTACATAGTAAATAACAAAGACTTGTTTTCTGCTGCTCTAGAGGGAGGGGGCCAAGCTAGACATGCAGGTTTTTAAAGAGCTGTGTCTGGGATCCCTGAACCAAACTCAGGTTCCCTGCAACCACACAGCAGCTGCAGAGAATAACTTAAAAACAGAGAGCCTGTTTGGGCTTGGATCACTATCTCAAGGGAGGAAGGGCTTCTGCCTCCCCCAACTTCTGTTAATAATTTTCCTATGCTGAAAATGCACTGGGGGAGTTATTTCTTATTTTTTGCTGTTTCATATGCACAACATACTCAATGGAAACCAGGAAAATAACCTCTCAAGAGCTATTTCAGTGCAGGAAAACAGTTGGGAGGGGGCAGGAATTCTTCCTCCCCATAGCAACAGTCCAATCCAAATGGGTTCTCATTATTATTTTTTTAAAGCCATTCCCAATCATCATGTAGTTGAGAGGAACCCTCACTTCTCCTTTGGCCCTAGGTCTAAACTCTAAAATGCTTGAATTACAGAATTTCAGCATAGGTGAACATTAAGAGAAAACTTTAATGGTAAGAGCAGCTTGATAATGGAACCAGTTACTGGGGGGAGGGATTTCTTCCTTGCTTGTCTTCATGCAGAGTCTAGACAGCCATCTGGTGGTAATGCTCTAGTTTTAATTTTCTCTATTGAGCATCTTGTATAGTAGTCTTTTGTTCTAGAGTTATTTAAATTCATGTGATCTTAGAGCAAGTCTTCAAGTTACCACTGTTGAAACACTGTTAAAACTAAGAGAATATCTGTATATTATAATTGGACCACTCAGTTCAGAATGAAGAGGCAGACACAAGTGTTGGGAATTAAAGGGCTGCTTTATTAAAATTATAACAACATATCTGTCAACACGGTAAGGGCCTAACTAGTGGTACAGGTCAGGCCCTGGGGTCACTCCTGGACCTCCGCCCTAACCTGTTTGGGCGATCCACCATCTGCCCCGGGGGCGAGTCATCCATCGTATGGCTGTGACCCGGTCCATCCTGGCAAGGTGGTTCACCCCCTTAAAGCTCCCCCACCCAGCCGTAAAGCTGCAGGAGGGGGACCGGCTTGTCCAGGGTTTCTCCACAAGGGCATCTAACCTCGCAACTGGGCCATACAGCAGCCAGCTGCTCCTGACAGAGCCCAATTCTCCACCAATGGGGATATGCCAAGGGTGGTCACCGGCCTGCTCATTCTCCCCAACTTCTAACCTGCCACTGCTAAGGCCAAGCCTCTGCTTAGGCCTTTGCACCCCACAGGTGGCATAAAGCCACCCACGCCCTTGCCGCATTTCCTTCAAATTGTTGTTACTCCCATCCCCTCAGCAGAGGTCAGCAAACACGGCCCTGCTTTGCAAACAGTGGGGGAGTGCAATCCCCATTTCCCAATACTATAAACGAATTATAGGGCCTCTGCCCAGCCCTGCAACCAATTCCAATCTCCTTGCACAACATTCGAGAGCTTTGGAAAAAATGCAAACTGGGACCCAAGTTTCTTGCACACACCCAGCAAGGAAGCCTTGGGCCCAAAACAACAAACTACAACTTTCCACAACCACAGGCAGGGAAGTGTTGTGCACCCAGGCATCCAGGCCATGGGCCCAAAATAAAACCTCCAAGCTTCTTGCACACACCTGGCGGGGAAGTCTTGGAGTAAGTACATGCGGGGATCCCAAGCTTCTTGCACACACCTGATTGAGAAGCCTTGAGTTCAACCACAAATACTAACCTCCTGTACCACAGACAAGGAAGTCTTGTGCACCCAGGTACAAGGCCATGGGCCCAAAATAAAACAGGTTCCAAGCTTCTTGCACACACCCATTGGGGAAGCCTTGAATCAAATACTTTGGGACAAACACATAGGACCACTTAGCCTCTGAAGCACATACTGCATATAGACTGTAGGTCCTATCCTGCAACAATGGTAAACCAACAAAATTTCATTAGTCTCCAGTGAGGGCCGGATAGGTCATTCATCCCACATCATGGGTCACCGCCAGCTCCGCCAACTTCGCCTAAGGAGAAGAAACATAACTAATAACTGCCTTAAACAACTAGGCCATAAAACATAAACAATAACCAGGTTGCTCTGTCATTGCAGTGAAGGCCCTAGTGGCTAGTATCAGAGTGATTGCCTGCATGGGCCTGGCCATGGACATCGCTTGCAGCAGAGCTGCTAGTGAACCTTCTCCCAAGGCAAGGAAGGGTTAAGGGCCGAATGCATTAGAAATTTCTCGTCACTTTTCAGCAAAGCTGCCAGGAAAACCTGGTGACCCCATTGTGGCCAGATGCCAGATGCAGCCGGCCCTCAAACAGCACCAACCTGAGTGTAGGTAGATTGTGCCGTACCTAAGGGTGAAAGGGGCAGTGGCCTGACCCCAGGCACCCCTTGGCCACTGTCAAGTATTGGTCTAGCTTCTGTCTGAGCCCAGGCTCCTGACATCCTCATTGTTATTGGCTGTTGTCCTGATGACTGCATCCAATCCGCGCTGCACAATCAAGCCCAATCACAACACTGCAATAAGCAATTTTGTATATAGCTAATGCAACTGAGGATTCTATCTTCAAGTGCTGATTGGTTGTTAGTTGACATAGGGGCATAATTCGTGTGTATTTATGTAAGCTCATGTTGAGCGTCTGTTCTGTTCCTTTCCAGTTCTCAATAAAATAATAACAATAATAATAACATTCGATTTATATACTGCCCTTCAGGATGACTTAACACCCACTCAGAGTGGTTTACAAAGTTTGTTATTATTATCCCCATCACAAAACACCCTGTGTGGTGGGTGGGGCTGAGAGAGCTAGGAGCTGTGATTGACCCAAGGTCACCCAGCTGGCTTCAAGCGAAAGAGTGACAAATCAAACCCAGTTCTCCAGATTAGAGTCCTGCACTCCTAACCACTACAGCAAACTAGCTCTTCTCTGATGCTAAAGATGCTTCTCTGAGCTGAAATCTCAATATTTAATAGCCACGCTAAGCCCCAGCTGGGCCAAGTCAACTTACCCTCACTCATGCTTGGTTGAACTGCCAATGAAACTGGCCCTGCTTTCGCTTGCTGAGCTCCCTCAGTGAACTCCATATCACCTTCCTGGACAGCAACTCCATGAACTTGCTCAGATGCCGCCTCACCTCCGCTTGCACCAGATGCTCCACCCGAGCCATATGGACCCTCAATGGCAGGAAGATAAAACATCATGTTCAAAAGAAGCCTCTTCCCCTTTGCCTCAAGGAGGCAGAACTTCCCGTTCACCTTGCCCATTCTCAGGCTGCCAAGCATGCTAAGATTAATGGCAAAATAGTTGCTGACCTTGACAGAAAGGGGCTGGGCTATTTCCTATACTGTGGACACCCCCAGAATGGCCGTTGGGCTTCAAACCCACTTACCAACGGTGGGTGCCAGGCCCCCTGGGGGCAGTAGCAGCAGAAAGAGGCCCATATTAATACGCAGAAAAGGGGGAGAGACAAGCCCATCACCAGCCTGCCTTTAAAATGCCCAGCAAAGGGGAGCCCATTCACACACTCACTCGTCAGAGAAGGGAGAATAAAGGCCCTTAATCCCCTGCCCAATAAATGCCCGAGCAGAAGGGAAGGAATGACGCCCCACCCGCTGCTAATTCATGTTGAGGGAAGGTTGAAAATCCCTGTCGGCTGATCCATCCAGCACTACATTAGTGAAGAGGGAATGAAGCAGGAAAATGTGTAAAATCTCTCAGGCATAAGGGGGGAAGACAGGAAAGCCCACCAGCTATTTAAGCCAGCACAAAAGACTCCCAGCAACCCCCCAGCTCCCTCCCCGACTCGCTGTGGATGGTTGCCACCACATCAGGAGACCCAAAAGGAAAATGAAGGTGTGGAGGCAGAAGACGCAGGCTAAGAGTGCACTGCTCGTTCGCAGCACCCCAGTTACCTTCCCTATCGCTGGAGCAAGGAGCTTGCTGCCTCGACGAGACAGCTCCGGGGAATCTCCCTGCTGATGAAGCAGAGTTGCCACAGCCACCAAGCACCAAGCTCCATGCTAAGTGGTGTGTGGGGGGGGGGGGCTAGAAGCAGGAGGTCCACTACTTTCTGAAGGCGGCCCGCTTCTCCTGCTCCCAGCCAGGGCTGAAAGGCAGAAGCCCAGGCCCATGCCAGATTTGCAGGCTGGAGCCATGAGCAGGAGCTGTGCCACCTGTACCAGCTCACAAACCGAGCCACAAGGCAGAAGCCCCCAGTCTTAGTGTTTGTGCCAGGAGAGAGGCAACGTGTGCGCTTCCTCTCTGACTGAGCACGAGGAGCAACTGAGATGCCGAGGAGCAGAGAAGCCTTATAAGGCCTTGTGTTCCGCCCCTCATAGCGTGCTCAGATAGGCGGGAAAGTGCCACTGCCTCATCCTCCTCTGGGGAGTCAAATCCTGCCCCTGCCTCATCCTCCTCTGGGGAGTCAAATCCGGTCGGTGGCCTGTTGCCACCGGCTGGGAGTGCCACATTCTATTGCTACAGGCAAATGATTGTACAAAGGCTACAAGGACCCTTTCAGCATTATGATTTTATCATTTTAATTAGGACAAAATCTTTTCATAATTTTCCAGGGGCGTAAGTGTTTTGAAAATGTTAATGATTTTGTCAATAATTTTGTTCTGAATCCATTCAAAATTTGGCTAACTTAAAAACAGGTTGACATCCATCCCACTGCTACTATCATCACTGCTAGTTTTTCCTCATTCCTGAAAGCAAAACCTTATTACTGCAAAGGGCAAAGAGTAACTGACAGTAGGGAAGTGATCATTAGATCAAAAGAATCCTAAAGGAGACTTCTTTCTTGCAATCCTAATTCCATTCTTCCCCATGTTTAGTTTTCATCCAGGGATTATGGGAACTCACTCAATTCAGTCTTAAATGGCTATTTGACATGCCAGTACAAATCCTTTTAATGTGACTTTATCATGGATGTCCTGAATTTGTGCTCTCCATAAAGGTTTCCAAAGACCAAATTGACCATGAGCAGAATTCCCTCGGTTCAAAACAGAAGCTGCTAAACATGTGCACTGGGTTTATACAAAAGAATGTTTATTCTTCCAATTGCTAAACATCTCTGGTCTTTTGCCATCTTATCACTAATATAAACCTGGTCCTTTACAAAGCCAGTTCAAGCATAAAGTGCTTAAGATTAGATTTTTAAAAGAGATATTGACTGTGAAAGCTAAATGTCAGTAGGAAGCTTATCAAAACCCAAGAGAGTATTAACTATCCAAATCCACTACTCCAAATGAATGTGTTGAAAGATGTATTGTCGAAGGCTTTCACGGCCGGAGAACGATGGTTGTTGGGGGTTTTCCGGGCTGTATTGCCGTGGTCTTGGCATTGTAGTTCCTGACGTTTCGCCAGCAGCTGTGGCTGGCATCTTCAGAGGTGTAGCACCAAAAGACAGAGATCTCTCAGTGTCACAGTGTGGAAAAGATGTAGGTCATTTGTATCTACTCAGAATCAAACAACCAAGGAAAAACAGTCACCTACAGGAAAAGTGTTTTTGCCATATATCAAAGGAATTACTGATCAGATGGGAAAGCTTATGGAAAAGCATAACCTTCAAGCAGTATTCAGACCCACCCGAAAAATACAACAGATGCTACGATCAGCAAAAGACAGCAGAGACCCCCTCACCTCTGCAGGAGTATACCGTATACCCTGCAGCTGTGGACAAGTTTACATCGGGACCACAAAGCGTAGCATCCAGACAAGAATAAAAGAACATGAAAGACACTGCAGACTTGGACAGCCTGAAAAATCAGCAGTGGCTGAACATAGCCTAACTCAAACAGGGCACAGTATCTTATTCCAGGACACCAAAATACTGGACAACACTTCCAACTACTTTGTCAGACTGCACAGGGAAGCCATTGAAATTCACAAGCATAAGCAAAACTTCAACAGGAAAGAAGAAACCTTAAGAATGAACAGAGCATGGGCTCCAGTTCTGAAAAACACCAGGCCAACAAAACACTCCACACCCGACAATAGCCCTGCAGAGAAGATTAGCACATCAAGCACCAATCCATATGCAAAAGAACCTCCTCAGGTTACAGTGAAGCCTCCCGCCATTAGCATTCCACACCCTGGGAAACTCTTACAGAATGACTCAGCTCAACCCCACCCCTCCTGAGTAGATACAAATGACCTACATCTTTTCCACACTGTGACACTGAGAGATCTCTGTCTTTTGGTGCTACACCTCTGAAGATGCCAGCCACAGCTGCTGGCGAAACGTCAGGAACTACAATGCCAAGACCACGGCAATACAGCCCGGAAAACCCCCAACAACCAATGTGTTGAAAGCTCTGGGAAAACAGCCAAAAAGCTAAAAATGTTCCCAGTCATGGAACTGATAATGAAGTCATGTTGTTGAACATCTAAAGGTTGTTTATATGTAATCAACAACATTCTAAGACCAGTGGAGGACCTCAGGGAAACATTAATGTCTGACTTCTTTTTTTTAGGTTTTAATTTTGATTGACTTTGATAGACTGATATGATTCAGTTGGAATGTATTAAATTAATTTAATAGTACTTTACATAATATTGCTGCCTATAATTTCATCTAGAAATTAAAAATAATACTACAACAAAATCATAAATTCATCAAAACTTAGAATATACCATCATTCTCTGCGCACATCTGGGATTACTAGTTTGATGCTGTGGTTAGTATATCAGACTAAGAATGGGAGACTCGGGTTCAAATCTCCTCCTGGCCATGAACATCAACATTAAAAAATTTGTCTAAGTTTATTCCAGCTCATAGGGTTGAAATGAGGAGGGAGAACCATGGGTGATTTCATGAGCTGTCAGAGGAAGAGCAGAATAAAAAGTGATGGATATACAGCTGTTTGAAGCCTAGTTCTGGGACCCAAAGACCTCTCATGGCAGGTAATGGCTGTATATAACACCATCGCACACCTGGCAAAGGACCAGCAGGGAAATGGCTGTTTTGAAACCAGTGGGAATCCTTTCAGATCAGTTGTAATATTAGTGAGATCTTTTAAATGTTTAAATATACCTTAAATATATCTTTTATATATCTTGTAAATATTCTTGCTATTAAGTTTAGTGAAAGAAATCCATTGCAGCAGTCTCTTCTAACTAATGATGCTTTAGCAAAATCCTAGTATAGACACTAGTGTCCTACAGTATTATTTTTATTTATTTATTTATTTCAAATTTGTATTCTGCCCTCCCCGCAAGCAGGCTCAGGGCAGATAACAACATATTAAAATACAATTAAAATACAGTTAAAAATTCATATTAATTAAAAACAACACATTTAAAACAAGATGGTGGACAGCCTTCACAGGGAGGGTTTTATACACCCCTTTTTCCCAGGCCGGTGGAGGCCCAGCCTCATCCATATGCCTGGTGGAACAACTCTGTCTTGCAGGTCCGGCGAAAAGATAGTAAGTCCTGCCGGGCCCTGATTTCAGCAGACAGAGTATTCCACTAGTTGGGAGTCAGGACCGAAAAGGCCCTGGCTCTAGTCGAGGCTAGGCGGGCCTCCTTGGGGCCAGGGACCACCAACAGCTGTTTGTCCCCTGATCGGAGTGTCCTCTGGGGAATATATGGGGAGAGACGGTCCCATAGATACACTGGTCCCAGTCCGCACAGGGCCTTATAGGTCAATACCAGAATTTTGAATCTGATCCGGTACTCCACTGGCAACCAATGCAGCTCGTGTAAGAATGGTGTTATATTCACCTTATTTGGCACTCTCGTAATAACACGCGCCGCTGCATTTTGTACCAGGTCAGGCTCAAAGGCAGCCCTGCGTAGAGCGAGTTACAGTAATCTAGCCTAGAGATGACCGTTGCTTGGATCACCGTAGTTAAGTCACGGGTTGACAGGTAAGGGACAAGTTGCCTGGTCTGCTGCAGATGGAAAAAAGAGGACCTGACAACCACTGTGACCTGTGCCTCCATTTTCAGGGAGGCATCCAAGATCACCCCCAGGCTCTTAACCCTTGGAACTGGCATTAATGGTGTCCCATCGAGGGCTGGGAGCTGGAGTCCCGAACCTAATCCCCTGTGGCTCAAGTACAGGACCTCCATCTTCGTTGGGTTCAGTTTCAGCCAACTCTGCTTCAACCAACCAGTCATGACTGCAAAAGCATGTTCCAGGACATCTGGGGCTGAGCTGGGCCGGCTGTCCATCATCAGATACAACTGGGTGTCATCTGCATATTGATGACACCCAAGTCCGAAACTTTGCACCAACTGGGCAAGGGGGCGCATATAGATGTTAAACAATAAAGTGGAGAGTATTGCTCCCTGTGGGACCCTGCACACCAAAGGGTACCACAGGACACAGTTGAAATTAACCTAGGATCCCTCTGTCACACCCGAATCATGAGCCTAAGCCACCAGCTACATAGGAGGGAGAATCAAAACTTAAATCAAAACTTTGACACCAGCAAGGAAATAAAAATCTAATGAAATGCCTTTCAGATCTGAAGCAATTAAGTGTCCTATAAAAACAACAAGGCAAGCTTCCTGCCTTCCTGAGATCATTCCGGTTCTAGCTACATTACAATGGTTGATGTTTATAAAAGAATAGCAGACATTAAAGAATGCTTACATGGATTACCAAAAACATCAGCCATGTGAATTAAGACTTTACCTATGGATTAGATACCTGAATCACCCACAAAGGCAGGCCAGTCTCCTGCTAAAAATAGTACTGCCTCTGGCAAGTAAAACAGTTTGAGACCTTAAAGCCTCATTCCTCCCCACCCCCCCACCCCAAAAAAGGTTGGGGAATTGTGGATAAAAGATTTAATATCCATCTACACATCAAGTTAGTTTTTCTTTCTCCAGACCTCTCATCAAGACAGGCAAAGTATGCACTACTCTACCTCTCTTTCTCTTATTCTTACTATGTCCCTTGCGATCCATTCTCTGCCTCTTTGGAGGCCCTCTTCCACCCTTCACCTGTTCTCCTGCTTACTGATGACCCCAGTTCCTTGTCCATTGTGACTCTCCTCTCTCCCTACACACCCCTAGCTCCGTCTCTGGAGTCTTCACCCTTCCCTTACCAAGAATTGTTCTCTGCTATCTTTCCCACTGACTGTGGCAAGTACTGCCCTTAGTGCTTATCTAGGCATCTCCAACTCTCTCTTCCTCACATTCTCCCCCTCCTTTCTCAGTTTCCTTTTTTCTATTTTGCTTATTGCCAGCACCAGACCCCTATACTCATCCCCTCCTCAGTTTGTAACTACTAAGAACTAGACAAGGATGGAATACTCTAATTAACTGAAGGAATGATGGACAATAGGGTTGATTTTAGATCTAATAGCATTCTTGATTGCCATATTTTCCTATGTTTCCTCATTAATGATTACAGATGAGCACAAACCGAAATACGAACCAAAGTTTGTGATGAACTGGGCCACAAACTTTAGGCTGGTTCATTTGGTTCATTTTTTGGTTCGTCACTGCAGACAGCCTAGTGTCGATCAATCAGTTTCCTAGGCAACAGGGGATGGACTTCCTTCAGACCTTCTGCTTACCCAGAAGTGACCTTCTGCTGACTCAGAAGTGATGATTTGCTGACGTGGATGTGACATTTTCACGAACCAAACGAACCAGTTTGCAAATGGGCAGGTTTGTGAAAGTTCGTGGTTCGTGAAATGTGACAAACCACGAACCGCATGGTTCATTTTTTTCCAGTTCATGCCCATCTCTATTAATGATATGTGACCAACATACCTATGGTTGAGTTTACGCAAGCCTAAAGTACATTTTTAATAATGTGCAGTGATATGCTACTAGACTAGAGGTCTAGTCAGATATGAAACATTTGTGCTAGCATCTCTGACTGCAGTATCAATCTAACATCTGCCACAACAACATTGTCCAAGTGGCAGAGCAGCACATTCCATTCTCTGGAATGTGCATTTTTGTCTATGAGGAATTTTCTAAGAATAAGGTATTGTAAATTAACTTTTATTTCATAAAACAAGTAAATAATATCCTAATAAGAATGAACCACTGTTTAACAGTTTATGTTCAGCAATTAAACTATTGAAAACAAAACCTTTTTCAAAGAAATTGCATACACTGCTCATTATGGCCCTAGTTCAGAATTTTGCCTCCTTCTGCAATATGACACACTAGACTTTTGACAGCACAGATACACAAAGGAGATATGTACATTGCCATGTTTGATTTCTCTCAGAAAGCCATTGACACAACTGCAGCTGCCTGGTGCTGTCATGTTCCCTGAAGTCTGCTACAGACTCTCTGAAAAGTGACATGTGGCAATATTTACATGTCCTTAGGCCACGTTCTTGTGCTGTCACTGGCCTATCTATAAAGTTTTAGACACTTTTTTTTCCATGGTGACTGCCTGCCTTTTGGGTAGCCATGATACTTCTAGGAAATGTGTCTTCATAATTTAACACATACGTGTTTATTCTGTTCCTGTGTGGTTCTTGAATATTTCACGATGCGTTCAATCTTTAATAGATTACACAACTTTTAGAAGTCATGCTTTTTTATATGAAGAAGAACCTTCAAACTTTGGCTCTGCTGAGGACCAGACAGATTGCTAGACATTCTTCCACATCTCATTATAAAATGACAATCATATTTATTTATTTATTGAGCTAGTACAATATGGCTACATCTTGCTCTTGAGTTTTTGCCACTGTCATGATTTTTATGAGAATATGGGATATGAAAAGGCAAAAACTGAAAAATCAAGATAGAGATAATGGAAGTGATGAAATGAGTACTGTACTAATAATCTTGGCAAGGCTTTCAGGGATTGTCAAGAGCAGATTGTTATCAACTTTCATGTTACTGTTTTAATTATAAACTGTTTTGAATTACAAATGGAAAACTGATAGATAGACAGACAGGCAGGCATATATGAAAGATAAATTGCTCTTATACGAATAATTGGTTATTTCAGCAGTTTTGAATATGAATTTTAGCTTCACTGAACTATGGTAAGATTTCATGGACTTTGGAATGGACTATAAAATACATCATTGTTACCCATCTCATATGAATCGTTCCTTGAACGTTGTTTCAGGAAATACATGTTTAGATCCAGATATAATAGCCAGTACTAGAGACTATAATATAACATGTTCTGGAAGAAAGTTATTCAGCACTGTAGTTAAGATGCAGTAATTCAAATATTAAGTTATAACACTGCAAGTATTTGTTCCATTGTAGTAAAGAGTCCAGTAGCACTTTTAAGACTAACCAACTTTATTGTAGCATAAGCTTTCGAGAGCCACAGCTTTCTTCGTCAGATGTTTCTACTGCTCCTGGACTGTTTACTATTTTGTTACTACAGACAAACATGGCTAACTCCTCTGGTTCTTATTCCACAGTGAAAGCCAAAATGTTTGCTTTCAAGTTCATATGTACTCTATTGTTCAACGCTCTAAAAAAAAAGACTTGATTAAATGATCTCTGCTGGAATTCTGGGATCAGACAGTACCCTTGTTAAGCTGCCACAGTTTATAATTAATAACAAGACATATTTTGAAGTGTCCCACTGTTCAGTCTGTAGCTCTGTAGACACATTACACTAAATGGACAGAGTATACACAAGATTGTTGTTTGGACACATGTGGAGTAATTCTTACTTTACATTCAATTCACCAGATTCTTGTGGATTCTTGGATGCACTAGAATTCCTGTTCAAGCAATATATATACATAAAAGCACTAGGTATTATATATTATGAAAAGAGCTGATATTTATCCAAGAGTTCTTCTGTTCATAACTTTAAAGTGATAATTTTTCTGATCTAATTTCATATCTAAGTTGTATGCAGTGGACATCAAAGCTTGTGATTCTGGCAGGAAACTTGACTTGCCTATTCAGAGGGACTGTCTGAGGGCCAAGCTACACATGACGAATGACACTTGAATGGCAAGTGGATTGAGTGGAGGGCAAGTGAACAGGGAAGAATACACTTGCCGTTCAAGTGTTATTTGTCATGTGTAGCTTGGCCCTGAGAGAACCTACAATCAAATATATGCACATTTACCTGAAAGTAAGCCTCATTGAACACAATGGGACTTATTTTTTAGTAAACAGACATGAGTATGGGTTCAATGAAGAGAAGAAGGGTAGTAGAAACATAATCAAGATTTGTTTTTCTAATGGTCTAGTCAGGATTCTCTGAGAGAACCTGAAACTCAGTGGGTGCACACTTTTCTGAAAGTAAGCTCACTGAAAACAATAGACTTACTTCCAAGAAAAACAGCATAGAATTAAGCTGAAGGAAGAAAGGAAAATAGAAGTTCCAATTAATCTGATCAGCATGATTGTGACATTCCTGGGGTGAGTTGCTTTAAAATGTCTCCTCGCGAAGGCTCCATCTCAGGATTGTCGGGATGTACACTCAAATATGTCTAGTCTGAATATAAACACCCCAAATACTTTATTGGTATTTTCAGGTGCATTTGAGTAATTGAAGCAATATTGGAGATTCTTGGAAATAATGGTATTTGGATCACATATATTTCTCGAAATATTCAGGAATATCTGGGACCAGTGTTTTAAGAACCCCTAATCTGTTTTTCCCCCTTTAACAGGTTTTCTAGGTAATGAGAAGGCACTTTCCAGCCATAGCAAGTCTCAGCCAGCCTGGGTAAGAAGGCTCCTGGCTGTCACAAGCCAGGTGCAGGGCCTGGCAAAGCTGGAGGTCTGCCTGGCTCTTCCTTCTTCTGTGGTTTTTTTTTTTTTTTTATGGTGGCAGGGCCTATTTTTCAGTGCTGTTTCTTCCCTCCCAATACGTACCTCTGTAAGTTGGATGGTTAGGGGCACTTTGTCAAGGGGCCCACAGAACTGAATCCTTTAGTCCAGTTCACTTGAAACTTGTTTAGAATTTCATTCCTAGTAGCAGCATTATCTACCCAGAGGGTGTAAGAACAAGAGGGTTTAAGGTGGAAAATCTAACTACACAATAGAAATGGAGTCATGACATCTAGTATTCAATGATATCTGGGATCTATGGTACCATTTCAGCATTAGAGTTTGGGTTTTTCCAGGATTTCATGACTATTCAGGGAATTAGGAGTGGGATGTGGAGTGGTTGTTTTTTGACCAAATTACACACAAAATTTGCTGGAGAATTAGTGCCTCCTGCCCACTAAAAAACCCTCAAGTTTCAAGTGAACTGTTCCTAGATATGGGAATGGGAATGGGAAATGTGGCCTGGGAATGGCTATGCCATCCCCTGCCACTCATGGAACTATCAACTGCTGCCACTCTGTAATTGGTTGTTCCTGGTGGCATTGTCTGGGCAATAATGGCGCATCCACTCCTGGCTGCACCTTGCTGGGCTTGGCTGGCTGGCCAAGCTCTCCCACGAAAGTCCTTAGGCATCAGATAAGTGGCGCTGCATTTACACTGACGCATGATCACAGGAGCCAGACAGGGTCTTAAGATTGCACTGCAATTTTCCTCAGTGTTTCTGTCTCAGGAGTTTCCTTCACTGAAATACCAAATCACTTTTTAAATCCTCATGAATTTAAAATAACATATTGGATTTGTAATGAGATGCATTCTTAGCATTTACTCTTCAATATCTCATGGAGGGAGGGACTAAAGACTGCAGTGGAAGGAGGAACTGAGAAAACTCATCTCCCTTCTCTCTGCAGAAATTCTCCACTGGATCCCACCTAGTACTTTGAGCCAGCATGATGTCGGACTAGGATCTGGGAGAACCAGTTTCTGAGAGATACAGGTTCAAATTCTCACACTGCCATGGGAGCTTGCTGGGTGAACTTGGGGCAGTCACATACTCTCTGCATAACCTGCCTCACAGGGTAAATTGTACACAATCATCTGTTCATGGAAAGCACACGATGTAACTTTCCATTTCTGCAGCTCCTGCTGACCCTCTGGAATATTGCAACATTCCAGGATACTAGGACCCACATGGACAAACAACTATGTGCATTTGGTTAGCTACAGTGACGAGGAACAAAAGGAGGAAATTATACCCTCCACTCAACAGAAATGCACTTGCAAAAGTCTGAGGGGGAGCAATTTCACTCCTTTGTTCCCCCTCACTCCAGCCCCATAATCCAATCGGATACTCCTCCATACACGCCTACAATCCTGGAAATTATCTTCTCAGGTGTCAGAAAGGAACAGAGAGGAACATAAGGAAACGGTGCATTCCATGCATACATCATTGCGTACAGGCCATCAATAATGGTTATACATTCTCTGATTAAATCATATTTAGGGTGCGAATTATGAGCTTATTTCAGGCTTTTGTTTGTTTGCTTGCTTGCTTGGTTGGTCATTTATGTCATTTATAGCCTGCCTTTCTCACTGAACTCTGGATTATTCTTGTATTGCGTAAACAGCAACTTCCCAGGGAATCATGGGTAATAGTCCTATTGCTGGCTGATTCTGATCCAGAGCTAATGCTATGTGGCAAAATATCTAACAATAGTATTCTCCCTTAAATGACACTAAATTATTATTTGTATTAGTTCAGAAAGAACTGAGGGGTTATTCATGAGTTTGAACAAGGGCTATTAGATTTAGGCTAAACTAAACAAGGAATTATGAACACCCAGTCAACCTGACCTATGGCCGCACTTCCTCCTATGCCAGGAGGGACACCGGCTGAGGGAGTCAAATGGGTAGTGGTATCCCCCTCAGATGGCTGCATCAAGAGCTGTTTTCTGGACAACTGCTTCTGTGGCAAGCGGGTGCTGCCACACACCCCACCGGCGGCCATCATCTGCAGAGGCTGGCATTCAGGAGGGTTTGGGTGAGGGGGCAGCTGGCACAAATCAGCAAGCTGGAGTAGCTGTCACCCCAGATCCTTCTTACCTGTCAGTGCTCCCTCATCCCTTCACGAGCCAGGACTCCTGAGTCACATAACCTGCAAGCGGACTTGGGTGGTTGTTGTTAGTCAGACATTCTGGACGTTGCTCTTCTTCCCTTGAGTGAGTGCAAAGTACTCCCTATTTTCCATTAATTCCTCCCACAGTGCACTCGTGGCCCACCACCATGAGAGTTCACTCTCTTGCTGTGTGCTCTAAGTCCCTGTGGCAGGGGGCTGCTGGGCACAGCCTTTGGACACCTCTCTACTTACCTGGGTTCATGGGTGGTGCAGCCAGAGGTTATGTAGGGTGCCTGGGGAGCTGATTGTGTGTGCGAAGGGGGGCTCACCCACCACGGGGGCACATACAGATTGGTCTCTCCAGTAGTTGCCACCCTATGCTCCATTGAGCCACGTGGGCACGGCTGGGCACAAGAAGGGGGCCCCAAGTTTTCCCGTTCAATGGTCACCTATGAGCTATACTATCTTTTTCATGGTGTAACTGTCCACCTCTTCAGGGGGTATTCCTGGGCCTGGGGTAGCTTTGGATGCCAACTAACTCATGGCCCAACCCCACCCTGCCCTCTCTGGCACTGGCACAGGAACTTGCACTGCACTTAATGCTTCTGTCAAGCTGCCAAGCATGGCCGCTGACAGCAGCCCGGCAGTGGTAGTACACCTCCCTGCCTGCCGACAAAGGGGGGATTATGCCCATGTAAGTGTGAGTTATTACAGTGTAAACCTTAGCCCTCTCCCTGACTGCTTTCCTCCTGCCCCCTAAGGATTGTGCTGCCCAAGCACAAACAGAGACGCTGGGTGTGAGCCTCTGTGCACCATCCCTTTTTCTCTGCCTAGTTTCATAATGTTAGCTTTATGCAGAAGCCCTTCCTATTAACACATTTTAAAACCATGAAACCATTAAAAGTTCAGGTTAAAAAACTGATGAGAAAATATTTTGAATGAAAGCCTGCAGTCTGTTGTAGCTGCTAGTAATTAGGCTTTGTTGCCTGGGCCACATTCTTATTTGACTTTGCAAATTTCCATTTGAACACCAACTGTTACAAAGCATATGGACTGTTGTAGTAATCCCATATGCCAAATGATAGCTGGCAGTTATCCATGCAGATTCAGACAAGGATGAGATTATAGGATGTTTAGATATAAGAAGGTTTTTTTTAAATTAAACATCTAGCTTAATCTGCTAAAATCCAGAAGCCTGTACAGGCTGTCTAAAGTACATTACCTTTTTCACAATAGCTCTGAATATTTATTTAAATACTCAGTTGAATAAAATTCACTAAGCAATTGAACGAGGTGTGAGGGAAGCACCATATCATTAATGATAAATGACTATAGAGTTCCTCTGTATCTTTCAGAATAAATAATAGCATTACTTTTTCATTATGCATCTCTTGTTTTATATTACAGTCCAGATGTGCTAGGACAAACTACAAATTAGTTTAAACAGCACAATTTATTCAGATTAAAAGCCCATGGAGAAATCTGCTGGAAAAAATACCTGTTGCACCCATTTGTATAATTTCACTGAAAATGTTACAGTGATGGTTTTCCCATGGGATATCAAGACATAAAAAAGATCATTTTTCCATCACTCTTGTCAAGATTAGCAAAGCAATACTAAACAGATTTACACTATTCTAAAACTATTGAAGTAAATAAAAATAAACTCTTATCAGAGTTTCTTTAGATATTTTAAGCAACGGCAGATGATGAAATATTTCATACCGAATGGATTACAACAGATCTGTTAAGAAAGCAGTAAATAATAATTTTAAAATATCTTTCCAGAAGCCCTAGTTGTAGATCACAGATAAGTAAAATCCTTCTTAGGTAATGTGTTGGAAATAAAGAGCAACTAAAAGTGCCCAGCACTGAACTTGTCTCAGGCTTCCTAGAAACTATTAGCACCATTGAATATTATTCTTTTTCTGCATTAATTAAATATTAATAATTACTCTGGCATAATCCATGTAGTCACAATGTATTATAAGGGCATCTGATATTACTAAACAAACTAGCATGTTATTTTGATACAGTATTGAAGAAACTATTGACATCTTTGCTTAAAATTGAATCAATTAATGAGCCTTTTTATCTGGCCAGAATCAAGGCTTAGTGAATGCTCATTGCTCCTTAGAGAGGAAATGTCAACAACAACAACAGTAATTATATGTAATATTTAATGTAGTGTAATATGTAATAAAAAGGCTACAAAATAATTGGTAGATTAATGTTGATCTCAGATTTCTGTAACCAAGTTTATCTGGCAAATTTCAAGGGAATCCATATGATGTTTTGATTTATTACTTTTATGATATAATTTATATATTTATATTTTAAAAATCAACAACTCGATCTATGCATCTTGGGGGGAAAGGTGAGTATTAGGGGAATCACAGTTTATATAGTATGCAGAATATTATTGAGTTAAGCATGTTATTATGTAAACAAGGTCTCTGCTTTCCATTGACATTATGTATAAATCTTCTTAATTCTTTGAAATACAATCCATGGCTATTCAGGTGTGTAAGAAATGAATAAGCAGGTGCTTCCCAGGCACAGAGGTAGGCAGAGGATGTGGCTACTCTTAGCATTCATTCATTCATTCATTCATTCATTCATTCATTCATTCATTCATTCATTCATTCATTCATTGTATTAGATTTTTAGTCCGCCCTCCCCACCAGGCAGGCTCAGAGCGGAGTACAACCTTTCAATTTACATAAATAAGAATTAAAAATAGATAAAACATTATACAAAAAACAGAAAAACAGCTTTATGCAATAAATGCAATACAGCTTCTCTTCAAATGGCAACAATAAAATACTGGTTTTCAAGCTCTGGCTCATATGTTGGCTCATATGTAGGGTGGTGGACAGATCTTTAGTGCGGCCAGTGGGGGCCCAACCTAGTCACCATCATATCCCTTATGGAACATCTCTGTCTTACAGGCCCGGTGGAAAGATAACAAATCCCACTGGGTCCTGGTTTCCTCAGACAGAGAGTTCTACCAGGTCGGTGCCAGGACCGAAAAGGACCTGGCTCTGGTCGAGGCCAGGTGGGCCTCCCTTGGGCCAGGGACTACCAACAGTTGTTTATTTGTTGAACGAAGCATCCTCTGGGGTACATATGGGGAGAGGCGGTCCTGCAGATATGCTGGGCCCAGTCTACATAGGACTTTATAGGTCAACACCAAAACCTTGAACCGGATCCAGTACTCAACTGGTAACCAGTGCAACTGGCGTAGTATTGGTGTTATGTGTTCCCTAATTGGGACACTTGCAATTACTCATGCAGCTGGATTTTGGAGCAGCTGTAGCCTCCAGATCAGGCCCAGGGGAAGCCCTGCATAGATCGAGTGGTAGTAATCTAATCTAGAGGTGACCATTGCTTGGATCACTGCAGTTAAGTCATGGGTTGATAGGTAGGGGACAAGCTGCCAGGCCTACCTTAGATAGAAAAATGAAGACTGGGCAACTGCTGCAACCTGTGCTTCCATAGTCAGGTAGGCATCCAGGATCACCCCCAGGCTCCTAACTCTCGAAACCGGCGCAAGTAGCACTCCATCAAGAGCAGGGAGCCAGAGTCGCATAGCCCCTAGACCCACATGAAGGACCTCCATCTTTGTGGGATTTAATTTCAACCGACTCTGCTTCAACCACCCAGTCAGCTTTGAAGGCACAGGACTGCTTACTCACTCATTTATTGGTACTGCTGCTTACTCACTCATGCAGTTATCACTATCACCCTGAGTTAGTTGGATCTATAGCAGTATAGTAATAGCAGGCAGCAAAGAGGAAGTAAGTACTTGCCTGCCTCTGATGATCAGATAGATCACTCACTGTGCTGCTTCTAGCTTTCATTGGTAAAGGCTAAACAAGTGAGTGAGTTAAGGAGATAAAGTACCATTTCCTATATGAAAGGACTAGCTTGATGCCCAAGCTTTGCTACGGTATTTAACTACTTTAAATTCAGTTATAAAATTTAAGTGTATGTAAACTTTTGGTTTGGGGGGGGGTGAGTTGGTTTTGTAGGATAATAACATAGTACCCGAGCTTTACAAAGGTGTTTGAATAAAGCGAAGCATGTTGATGCTGAAAACTGATGACGTGAATTTTGAAATGTAACATTTATTGAAGAGATTTTAAAAGGAAAAGATTATAATACAATAAATAAAGTGAAAAATATGTACAACCTTTTTTTTTCTACTGAAGGACCTCTTTGTATACCTTATTGCTGATTTTCCCCTCAGGTGCTAGGATCACCAGGCTGCTGGGTAAGCTCACTCTGGAGCAGGCTACGTAGAACTGTTCATGTGAGAACCAGTCCTCCCTCAAGTCAATTCCTGTCACCTTCAGTGTCTGCCCCTGGGACTTGTTGATCGTCATAGGAAAGCAGACCATAAAGGGGAACTGCAGTCTCTTAATTTCCAAGAGGTTATCTAATGGTATAAGTGGTATGTGTAGTATGAACACCGACTCCCTCCAAGCTCTGCTGGTGAACAATGCAGCCTCGATGACGTTCCTTTGGAGGGCTTTCACTCGCAGTCTAGTGCCATTGAAGAGTTTGAGTGGGCTGAGGTTCTGGAGCAGCATCACTGGAGCCCCCACTTTGAGAAGAAGCTTGTGGGCTTGGAAGCAGGAGGGTTGAGCATGTTGAGGAACTCCACAGGGTAGTGGACTGCATCATCCATTTGCACCACTGAGTCTACAGATCTGTACTCCATTTCTGCCCCTTTGAGGGAGTTGTGTTTCATTAATGATGGCAGCCTTGTCATTCTTGGGGGTCAGAATGGCACACTTGCACAGCCCGTCCATGGGCTACTCCTTGATAGTGGTGATATCAGGGTATATCGTGGCTGTTAGGTCTGCTAGGGTCATCACTGCTGTGGCCAGGCCTGCAGGGATGGTCACCTTTCTCTTGGACTCCGGACTTGCTGGTACTTGTCCACTGCTGCTCAGTGCAGTGCAGGAGTACGATGTACATATTTCTTTGCCGCATCTCTAAGTTGCTTCCTCCTTTTAGCATCGGTATATCTTGCACAACGTCTGCCAGGCGGCTTCTTGGGGGCAGTAAGGGATGATGGCTGCAAGAGGTGTGAGGAGAAGTTGGACTGAGGGAGGAGTGGTGTGGTGGGCACTTAAGCAGGTTCATGACAGAGGTTTGTATTGAAATGACTCCTAGAAAGGTTGTGCACCGTCTCTCCATGAACATTTAAAAACTCAGTTGTCATACTGATTTTTATATAAAATCCCTTTTCAGGAGTCTTGTACTGTCTTTCTTCAGCTGTCTGAAATTTCGTTTACTTAATTTTTACCTCAGAACACAGAGTTCCATAGCTGACCCATCAGCCTGCCAGCCACGCAGGAAAGCCAGGCCCCACAGGGAGATTGGTAACCCTAGACTGAGAAGTGTATTTTTACCTCAGGACACATTCAGTGACTCTCAATAGCAAGTATGTACTCTTTAGAATGTTGGAGAGATGACCAATCAAGGTCACATATGCAAATAACCTCAGGGAAGAGTGGCAGTTGGGGGGGGGAGGACCCTGCCAACCATAAAGGGAAGCTATATCCCTATGGGAAAACACATTTTACCCCTTTTTACCCCCTTAGAGGGTGAATTTCTTAAAATCCCTTCTTAGTGAGGCCCTACATCACAAAAGGAACATCCTGCCCAAATTTCATGTTTCTAGGTCCAGGGATTTGGGCTGGGCATTGATGAGTCAGTCAGGACACTTGTCTTTATATATTTAGAAGAGGATGATTCTCTTCTGTTTGTGGCATAGCACTTATGGAAAGATGGGCTCTGAGAGAACACAATTATCCTGGAAGGTTAAAATCCTACAGCCGCAACATACAGAAGGAGAGCAGGAAGTGGTTGCTGCTATTGCAGCACTGTGGCTGGCAGATAAATAACAGGAAAAGCAACTGCCTTTTTGGCCTATTTTTAAGATGGTTGCCATAGACATTTTGTTGGCTACTGTTAGGAACAGAATGTCAAACTTGATGTTCTTTTTTGGCCTGACCCATCAAGGCTAGCTGTATGTTATGATGTAATTTCTTCCTGCAATAAAACCCATTTCAGTGGTGGTTGTCCTGGGAATTACATATTGGCAGGGGACCAACAATACTAGCCTTTGATACCAGATCTGATATATCTAATTTTGATGTTAAAAAATCATTTTTGAGCCATTAATAAGACAAAAGGTTTAGGCTTCTGTGATGGCCTGCACTTTTTATAAGCCTGGAAGTACTGTACAAAGAGCTGAAGGACTGCTATGAGTTAATCCCTGACAGACACAGAGAGCTTTGAGTGACAGGCTACTCCAAGGAATCTGATAGGGTAGCATGAACTAGAAAGAGGAGGGTCTGTTTTCAGCCCAAGCTGAGAGGAATTGAATATGAAAATTTTTTTTTATTGGGTTAGGATCAATTATTTTCACATTACAATCAATTCTCCCATTTTCCAATTTCTAACCCCCTCCCTTTCCCCCCCCTTTTTGTTGACTTCCAACAGTTTTCCAACCCTTTGTCCCTTCTCCCTTGCTCCTTTTAAATTCCTCTATCTAACAAATGTATGTTCTCCCTCTATTCTAAGCAATACTTCTTTAACTATTTTTAAAACTCTGTACCCTAACTATGAGTCCTTATTTCCATATTGGACAAACAATTTATCCCATGTTTCATAGTTCAAATTTCAAATATTTCTATAGATCATAAACCATATAAATCATACATTCATATAAATCAAACAATTTGACTTATACTCTATGTGTTACTCATTCTATCTTCTTCTTTCTGTTTTAGTTATGTTTAATTACATTAGTATTTCTATTCCCCTTCAATAGTAGATCTATATTACTGTCATTATATAATCAATCAACTTAACTCATATATATCTTCAGGTAAACATATTCAATTTGGTACATTATACAAATCTTACCAGAAAGAAAATATTATTAGTTAATCAGTCCTTATAGTTAATCCTTATGGTTAGTTATTTTCTATCGATATTCTGTTTGTTAATCTATATATATCAATCTATTAACCTAACTGCTTAGAGATTCACGTTTATCTCTTCTCCCCCCCAGTAAAGTCACCCCCTCTACATTTTATTATACTTCAATAGTTCTTAAACTGCCACAGTTCTCCTCCCACCTCCCATTTCTTCTCCAAATATTGTTTCAGCTTCTCCCAGTCTGTGTTAAACTGCCCTGAGTCCAAATTTCTCAGTTTTCTTGTCATCTTGTCCATTTCTGCCATGTACAGCAATTTGTATATCCAATCTTCAATAGTTGGCACTTCTTGTACTTTCCATTTTTGCGCATACAAAAGTCTGGCTGCTGCCGTCATGTAAAATATCAACGTCCTATGATGAGCTGGAATTCCCTCCATTCCCAAGTTTAGTAGCAGGAGTTCTGGGTTCTTATGTACTTGAAATTGCAAAATTTCACTCATTTCTCTTATTATTTCCCCCCAGTACTGCCTAGCTACCTCACACGACCACCACATATGATAGAGGGAGCCCTCATGCTTCCTGCATTTCCAGCATTTATTAGAAGTGTTCAAATTCCCTAGCGCAATCTTCTTTGGTGTCATGTACCAACGATAAATCATTTTGTAAATGTTCTCTTTAATGCTCGTACATGTCGTTGTCTTCATTGTAGTCTTCCACAAGTATTCCCATGCCTCCATTGTTATTTCTTTATTAAAATTTATAGCCCATTTCACCATTTGTGTTTTAACTATCTCCTCCTCAGTATACCATTTCAACAGTACTTGATATACCTTAGATATTCTTTTCTTGTCCTCTTTAAGAAGGGTCTGCTCTAGTTCCGAATTCTCTATTCGTATACCTCCCTTTACAGAGTCCGAGTTGTATAAATCTCTAATCTGTCTGTACTGGAACCAGTCATAATAAGGTGATAGTTCCTCCTGCGTCTTTATTCTGAGTTTAGATGCTTCAGTTCTAGTAATTTCTTTGTAAGTTAAACATTGTTGCTCATTATCAACAGCTCTCGGATCTATCACCTCATATGGAACTACCCACAAAGGGGTTCCTTCTTGTAGATAAGTTCTGTACTTCTTCCAGATTGTATATAAACTTCTCCGTATATAATGATGCAGGAACATCGAGTTCACCTTTACTTTATCATGCCATAGGTATGCATGCCATCCAAATATTTTTTTGTATCCCTCTAGGGCTAGTAATTTCTTGTTCTTTAACGTCATCCACTCTTTCAGCCACACTAGGCATCATGGTAAAGTCTCAGATTGGGCAGTTGCATTCCGCCTCTTTCTTTTGCGTCTTGTAGAACTTTCATTTTCACTCGAGGCTTCTTGCCTGCCCATACAAAATCTGATATCTTCCTCTGCCATTTTTCGAATTGTTTAGAGTCTCTGATGATTGGTATTGTCTGTAGCAAAAACATTACTCTTGGTAACACATTCATCTTAACTGCTGCAATCCTACCCAACCATGACAGATTCAACCTATTCCATTTAATCAAGTCTCTCTCTATCTGAATCCATAATTTTTCATAATTGTTTTTAAATAAGTCTATATTCTTTGCAGTCAGTTCAATTCCCAAATATTTCACCTTACTTGTTACCTCACAGTCCGTTATTTCCGTTAACAATTGTTGTTTCTGCTTAGTCATATTTTTGCATAATATCTTTGACTTCTTTTTATTAATATAAAAACCTGCCAGGTCTCCGAACTCCTTAATCTTATCTATCACTTTTGGCATGTTTTCCAATGGGTCCTCTACAATTAACATTATATCATCCGCAAATGCTCTGACCTTGTATGAATAGTCCTTTATTTTTATTCCTCGAATTTCTTCGTCTTGTCGTATTTGTATCATCAGGATCTCCAAAACTAAGATGAACAACAGTGGAGACAACGGGCAACCTTGTCTTGTTCTTTTACTTATAGTCAATTTCTTGGTCGCTTCATCGTTCACCACAATTGCTGCAGTCTGGTCTCTGTAAATTTCCTTAATTGCTCTGATGAATCTTTCTCCCAATTGTAGCTTTTCCATAGTGGCAAACATAAAGTCCCAGTTTAAATTGTCAAACGCCTTTTCAGCGTCAACAAAGAAGAAACCAACCTCTTTGTCACAACGCTTGTCATAATATTCAATAGCATTAATCACTGTCCTTAGATTGTCTCTTATTTGTCTGTCTGGCAAAAAGCCTGCTTGTTCCTCCTCTATAACTTCCGAGAGCCACCCCTTCAGTCTCTCCGCCAATATCTTCGCAAAAATTTTATAGTCATTGTTAAGTAACGATATAGGTCTGTAATTTTTCACATTAGTCAAGTCTTGGCCCTCTTTTGGGATCAATGATATGTTCGCTTCACTCCAAGTATCTGGAATCCTTTGATCCCTTAGAACTCCATTGATCACCTCTTTTAGGAATGGTGCCAGTTCGTTGGCCATTGTCTTGTAAAATTTAGCCGTAAGTCCATCTGGCCCTGGCGCCTTTCCTAAATTTGCAGATTGTATTGCTTTACTTATTTCCTCGTCCGTTACATCACTGTTCAATTTATTTCTCCAAACTTCCGAGATTTCTGGAAGTTTCGTTTTCTCCAAATATAACGCTATTGATTCTTTATTTACTTCTTTCTTATTGTACAGCTTAGCGTAAAATTTAAAAAAGGCTCTACTGATGGTGGTCTGTTCCAAATACGTTTTGTTGTCTTCACAAATTTTATTTATTATTTTCTTTTCCCTTCTCTTCTTCAATTGCCATGCCAGGTACTTCCCAGGTTTATTTGCACCTTCAAACGCTTTCTGGTTCAGTCTTTTAAGGTTCCACTCCAATTCTTTGTTACTCATTGCTGTTAGCTGCTCTTGAAGTATTTTAATTTCCTGATATAATTTCTTTTTCCCTGGTCTCTTTTTTAACTGTGTTTCTTTGGCTTTTATTTTCTCCTCAATCTCTTGTCTTTTCTCCTCTTTCTTCTTTCTTGCTCTACCATTTAAGTCCATTAGTATGCCCCTTATAACCGCCTTATAAGCATCCCAAACTTTACCAGTTGGTACTTCTTTATTCACGTTGTATTGTATGAAGAACTTTGTCTCTCTTCTCAGTATCTCCATATTCTCTCCTTCCTGTAGCAAGTCCTCATTTATTCTCCATGCTATCCTTTTTCTCCTTTTCCCTAATTTCCACATAATTGGGTTGTTATCTGAGCCTACCATCGGCATTATTTCTACCCCCTTAGTCCATAACACTAAGTCTTTTGAGGCCCAGATCATATCAATTCTTGATAATGTAGAGTGCCTTGCAGAATAAAAAGTAAACTGTCTGGTTTTAGGATGTTCTCTTCTCCATACATCTTCAAGAGTCTCCTGTTGAGTCAACTCAAAAAAGAGCTTTGGTAATAGTCCTCTTTTCTTTTGTGCCGTTATTGTCTTTTTATCTAATTCCAAGTCCGTCACTCCATTGAAGTCTCCAGCAAGAATTATCTGGTCATATGAAAGATCGTCTAATTGCTTCCTCAAATCCTCAAAGAAGCTTTCTTTTGCACCGTTGGGTGCATAAACTCCGACTACCAACACTCTCTTTAAGTTCCAAGTACATTCCACTGCTATAAATCTGGCTTCCACATCTTTCATTACAAATTTTGGCTGTAGCTCCTCTTTTATATACACCACCACTCCTCTTTTTTTCTTACTTGAGGCCGCTACAAATTCCTTGCCCAATTTTCCCAATTTTAAATATTTTACATCCTGCTTTCGAATATGGGTCTCTTGCAAACAAACAATATCACATTTTTGTTTTAATAGCCAGTGGAAGATATTTTTTCTCTTGTTCGGTGAATTTAGTCCATTTACATTCCAAGATATAACTTTACACTCCATACTCATAGTCTTGTTGGTAAGTCTTTTTCATTGTCCCTTATAAATCGCTCCATCTCCCGCTCAGATCTAATGCGCTTTTTGGCACCTCCAAATTCAAAGGACAAACCTTCTGGAAGCTCCCATCTGTACCTGATTTTCATGTCCTTCAACATCTGGATTAGCGCTTTATATTTTTTCCGATCTAGTAACACTGATCTGGGTAATTCCTTCATTATGATAATTGTCTTGCCTTCGATCTCCAATGGGTCTTGAAACTGTTTAGTCACAATCTTCTTTTTCATGTTTCGTGTTGTAAATTGCACAATCACATTTCTTGGTACTTTCCTCTGGGTTGCAATTCTCGAGTTTACGCGATATGCCACATCAAGGATAGCCACAACTTCCTCCTCCTCCTTCCCCAGGTATTCAGCTAACACTTCCGTCATCTGTTCTTGCGCTGTCTTTCCTTCCATCTCTGGCAGACCGCGAAATCTCAGCTGCTTCTCCATGTGTCTACTTTCCGCAACCGCCATTCTTCCCCTCATCAGTCTCGTCTCTGTTTGTTGCGTGTCTGCTAAGTTCTCCATCGCTCCTTCTACTGTTTTAACTCTCTGCTGCGTTCCTTGTAATTCATTTTGTATTGTTTCCATACCTTTCTTCACTTCTGACAGCTCCGATTTTACTTCTGACAGCTCCGATTTTACTGTCTGTTTAACCTCTTTAATCAGCTCCAATTTCATATCTTTGAATTCTTTAATCACCTCTAAAAGTTTTTTGTCCAGGTTTTCTATTGCCGATTGCCACTCTTTTTTCGACATCGTGGGGCTTGCTTTAGCTCGCTCCCACGAGTCCGCTCTCTTCCTTAACTCCATGGCGTTAAATTTAATACCTTTTTTATTTCAAATGTCCCGGTCTTCTTGCATAAATTAATTTTTAAAGAGTCCAAAATGTCGGGCGTCTTTTCTCTATGGTCTCTCTATGATTTTATAATCCAAGATGGCCTACTTCCTTTTCTGCTGAAGCCGCGACCCTTCCCCTTTCAAAGATGGCGATTTCCTTCTTCCAGCCCTCCAGCAAGGGCCGCTTCTCTCCAGCCACTCTATTGTTGTTACGCACTTCCTGTCTCCCAACTTCCCACAGCAGATCTCGTGATGGTGTCTTTTTCTCACAGCTCCATAACCGCAAGTATTCAAAACAATAGTCCGATTTCTTTAATAACTTCTTTAAACTTAATCTCTTTTCAAATACAACTCTTGCCGAATCTTCCCCTCCTTTTCATTAGTCTGTTGCAGTTTAAAAATCTACTTTTTTTCCTCTCTGCTTTTATCAATCTGTCCCGTATCAGAAGATAGTGATCTTTACCTTCTCCTTCACTTTTCTCGGGTTGTAATCGCTGTTTCGATTTTAACTTCTCCTCTCCACTTCTTCCCCCAATCGAAGCTTGGGTATGTAGGTCTTATGCCAGCCGAATTGGCCCCAGAACTGCCGCAGAGATTGTAGCCGACCCGTCGCAGGGTGGGACCTCAAGGATCGGGAGGGGACCCGTTGTGTAGAGCCCCCTCTCGTCCGAGATCTAACTCACCCTAGGGTCTCGAGCGTTCTTTGCCTGTTCTCCGCCTGAGAGCAGTCGGCCGCGGGCTATTTTTACCCCGCCGGCCGCTTAGAACGGCAGTCCGGTCAGCTCCGCAAATGGAGCTGCTTCAGACCTCCATGGATCCCAAACCGGAAGCCAGAGGAATTGAATATGAACAGTTGGAAGATGGGGTCCTAACTGAAAGCAGTTTAGCACATATAGGAAAATTGGGGAAAGGTTGGCAAGGAAGCTTGGGAAGTGGATGTGGACTCCCATTTGGACCAAAGAAAGGGGATAAATCTTCTAAGGAGGGGAGACTTTCTCTACTCAGTCAAACAGAGTGGTAGCTCTGGAGAGTGAAGAGATCCCTCATCGGGTATGGCTGAAAACTGCATTTGGAGACCGTAAGATTCAGTCAAAAACTGATGGAAAGTACTGGGGTTTGAAGATAAGGGGTTTGGGATACTAGAAAGTAGGTACCAGCCTTACTACACTCAAAAGAGAAAACTAAAAGAAAGTGTATCTGAGTATTAGGGAAACAGGAACAAAAGGCTCTAAACTTAAGAACTTAAATATCTGTGAAGAGCATAAGAACTAAAATATTTTACCTCAGAGATTTCTATATTGAATTAACTCAGAAATTTTTAGTCCCTGATTTCAACCCCTGACCTTTGCCCTCTAATATTAATAAAATAGTTACTTTTGAATTTTTTTTTAAAGCCTCTGGTGGCATTTCTGCTGTTTAAGGACAAAGAAGAGGGAAAGAGGAAGAAGAAGGAACATCATAACTTCCAGGAATGTAACATATGGTTATATGAGAGAGGTTAGGTAAAGGTAAAGGTTCCTTTGTGTAAGCACTGAGTCATTACTGACCCATGGAGGATGTCGCATCATGATGTTTTCTTGGCAGACCTTTTACAGGGTGGTTTTCCATTGCCTTCCCCAGTCATCTACACTTTACCCCCAGGAAACTGGGTACTCATTTTACCAACTTTGGAAGGATGGAAGGCTGAGGGCCAAGCTACACATGACGAATGACACTTGAACGGCAAGTGGATTGAGTGGAGGGCAAGTGAACAGGGAGAAATACACTTGCTGTTCAAGTGTCATTCGTCACTTGTAGCTTGGCCCTGAGTCAATGTTGAGCCGGTTATATGATGCTAATAATTAAAAGCATCAATGAAGCATCCCACTTACGTTGTACACCACCACCCTTCAAGAAACAGGGCAAACATGCATGGGTTTAACTAGTTTATTTAAATAGCTGGTGTACATCACACGGTGCCCTTTCATGGTAGGGAAAGCATAAAATCCCTTTTAATGGTCTCCCATGGCCATTCTCTATTGGCTGGGCAATTAACTGTCCCAGTCAATGAGGTGTCTTGTTTGAAATATAGAAAAGCTGAGGCAATAACATTGATTTTCCTAAGGACCATGAATGAAATTGTTCAAATCTGAAATTATTCAAGTTTCCTAGGTTGGAAAGATATGCTTTAAGTGCACAAGGAAGTATCTGAGACTTTATTTCTTTCATTATTTTGGTACTGAAAACAAAATAATGGTTATTACAACTAAGCTGTAATTCAGATGTCAGTCAAAAATTTGGAAATTTGTCTTGGTATCCTTCGATGGCAAGAAAACTAACCCAATTGGAAGATCACTCTATTAAGCTTTTTGAAAAGCTGCATTTTAATAACATAATAATAATAACATTTGATTTACATATCACCCTTCAGGGCAACTTAACACCCACTTAGAGCAGTTTACAAAGTATGTTATTATTATCCCTACAACAATCACCCTGTGAGGTGGGTGGGGCTGAGAGAGCTCTGAGAGAGCTGTGACTGACCCAAGGTCACCTAGCTGTCTTCAAGCGGAGGAGTAGGAAATCAAACCCAGTTCTCCGAATTAGAGTCCTTCCACTCTTAACCACGACACCAAACTGGCCGGTAACCATATTGATCTTCAGTAGAACAGAAAGATTTGAGTCCAATGGCACCTTAGAGGCTAACAAGATTTTCAGTGTGTAAGCTTTCAAGAGTCAGAGGTTCTTTGTTCAAAGAAGTGAGCTACGGCTCACGGAAACTCATACCCTACCACAACTTTTGTTAGTCTTACAGATGCTACTAGACTCTTGCTGTTTTCTACTGCTATGGACAGATAACACGGCTACCCATCTCGATCTATCACCTTGAGGGGGGAAATCTATTTATTTATTTCAAATATTTATATCCTATCTTTGTCCCTTAGAAAAGGCCAATGCAGAAACAGAATTATATAATGTAAGTTTTATTTTAGTTACCACAATGTGTTACAGAAACAAAAAGGATTCTAACAACCCTTCCAGAGTTTGTAATGTATTATCTGAACTTTGGAACTCATTTTGTTTTCAACATGACAAGTACTCAGCCCAGTCTGTCACTACTCAAACACATGAGAAAGAATAACAAAAAGGAAACTGTATCAGTTTGGTACAGAAAATGGTTGCAGTCCAGTCTTCCAGAAGTGTGAACAGCATTTGTGTGTTGCTTATAGACCTATACAATGGTTCTATGATATACACAATCATATGTCTGCTCTGTATTTTGGGAAACTTAGAAAAAATGTAATAAAGATGGAGATTTGACTCTTTCTTAGTTTAGTAACTAACTTATCTTTCTTGTCCCTCCTCTGTTCCTCTAAATCAGATGTCCCCAACCTTTTTTGAGCCTGCAGGCACCTTTGGAATTCTGATGCAGGGTGGTGGATGCAGCCAGAAAATAGCTGCTGAAGGAGATAGAGCCAACCACAAAATGTCTTCCATAGCTCACCTTCAGTCACACACTGAAGATCTTTGTGCTGTGGTGGAATCTTCTGCCAAAGCAAAGTCTGCACAGCCAATAAAATCTCCAGTGGCAATGCTGGGCAAAACCCCAACCTGGACCAACCCACTTTCTCAAAACACTTAGTGGCTGCCAGAAAAGATGTTGGTGAGCGCCATGGTGGCCACAGGCACCACACTGGAGACTCCTACACTGTATGACTGTGAGCAAAGTTCTAACAGCATAAAGACTGCAGCAGTACTGAGCCTTAAGCTTCAGTTTCAAGAGTAGCTCCATTCAATTATATATGAATAATTCAACTCTGTGTTTGTCTAAAACCAAGATATGCTTGGGCTGGAATAATAACCTCACTGTCACTTGTATACCTATCTCTTGCAAATAAATCATTAAAGGAGACAATACACTTTATCCTTATGCAGCAAGCTGTGTGTTCTTAAGTACAAATAGCCAATATATCTCTCCCTTTTCAAACAATACCTTTGATAGAAGAAGATTCTCTTTGTTAATTAGAAATATTTTGCTCAGAGTAGATGTCTAAAATGCTGACATTTAACGGTATGAGTCAAGTCATGCAACTTTCTGCTTCCCGCCCATGTGTTCAATTTTCTAGTCAACCTGAGTCAGAAATGTACATATTAAACTAGTTCTGCAGATGGGTATGAAGGCCTGCCCTACATTTAGTTCAATTTATCTGGTATAAGCCTAGATTTTGACTGCAGGATTTCAGTCTCAAGCAGATGTCCCATTTTGAGATCTTTGAACAGAGTATGCTAATGTTTGAATCTGAAGCCTCAAAAATGGAACATGCATAAGTCTATTGCTGAACTACTCAACATTTCGTCCTCACTTGGACAACACAGATTTACACTGCAGTCCTTAACAGTTGCACCAAGGCTACTTAGGATTACACCGTCAACTCATACTTGTGAAGCTTCCTGAATGTGGATTTAAGTGTTCATTTTACTCAACTGTTTAATATAATGGCCGTTTCCACATGCTGTTAAAGAGACTGTCTACTTACTGAAGGCTGGCGTTTTTTTTCACAGATTCCAGATGCCTCCGATTTCAAAGCGGAAGCAGGCAGTTTGTCTTGCATCTAATCAGCATCTTTTCTGAGACTGGGATTTCCCGCTCTTTTCTGTGCCGGGTCAAGGACGCTGATCAGACGAAAGACAAACTGCCTGCTTCCGCTTTGAAATCGGAGGCATCTGGAATCTGTGAAAAAAAATGCCAGCCTTCAGTAAGTAGACCGTCTCCTTAACAGCATGTGGAAACGACCAATATCACGTTCTCAAATGCATCATGATGAAACCTGTATTTCCACTATTATAGATCATAATTTATTTATTGGTTTATACATTTATGACATTTTCCCCACAGTTCAAAAACTACTCAGGACCGTCTTGTGCTTACAGCAATTTTATAATTACTTCATTATTGTAATGTTGTCTGAAGAATGCAGTTCCCCTCCCCCTTTTATTAAAGCATGTGCTTCTTATGGAACATTTATTTAGACAAAGTAACAGCTGTTCATTTGGATATAGGAAAGACTGCCAGCATGGCAACAATCCATTCATCATTTTAGATAGCAGAGGACTGAAGAAACTGAAAATAGGTTAGAGATTCTAGTAACAGGAGTCTGTCTTGATTATCATTGGTTCTAACTGTTGTTCTGGGTTCTGGAGCAGTTAATTATTTAATCGTTGTAACTGTTTAATGGTCTCTGCTGAAGTCCACTTGGAAACTTCTGATTAAAGAAGTTTCCAAGTGGAAACATGGGACACACACAAATTATTTATAGTATATTTTTCTCACTGAGACTCAAAGCTGATTACACAGTGTAAGTCAATATGATCAACACTGATTCTAAACGGCAGGCCAGCATCGATGAAAGGGGAGAGTATATGTTCTTTTCAAACAGAGGTGCAAGTTTGATAGACTATTTTTTAGTCTCCCCTGATATACTTCCATATAAAATGAAATTGCAAGTGGAAACTTACCTTGGAGGTGATCACTTGCCACTTTCACTTTCAATCGAAGGGAATTTTGAGGTTCTACTATTAGCCCACAAAGTCCCCTTTTGCCAAGAGGGCAATTTATTGAAGCCAGCCCGTTGGTCCCTAATAAGCTCAAGCACTTACTAGGGAGCTACAGGACAGACAAAATACACTACACGCTCCATCAATTTTGGTTAAGTTATTAGATTTGTTGACACCAGCCTTTACTTGTAAACCATCGAGAACTCAATCATCTCACTGCTCATGGTTCGACAGTGAATGTAAGGAAATGAAAAACTCACTCACTAAACATCAAAGATTCAGAGATTATTGTAACCCTCTATTGCTTAAAGAGTTTCTTCAAACAAAAAAGAAAAGTTCTGGAGAATGTGGTTGACAGCCCAGTGGAAAGGATATGGGTAGAAATAAGGGGAGGAAGAACAAAGGGTATTGTTGTTGGAGTCTGCTAAAGGCTGCCTGACCAGGGAAAGGAAATGGATGCTGCCCTCCTTGAACAGCTTGGTAGAGTATCCAGACATCAGAACCTTATAATTATGGGTGACTTCAACTTCCCCAATGTGTGCTGGGAGACAAGCTCAGCAAAGTGACAAGAATCACGCAACTTCCTGACCTGCCTGGCTGATAATTTCCTTTTTCAAATGGTGGAGGAAGCTACAAGGGGCTCAGCCATACTAGACTTAATATTAGCCAACAAGGAAGAATTGGTAGATGGGATGAAGGTGGTGGGGACCTTAGGGGGAAGAAACATGTCCTTCTTGAATTCCAGTTGCTGTGGGGAGCCAAGGAAGTTCATAGCCAGACTCTTAGGTTAGATTTTCGTAGGGCCAACTTCAATGAACTCAGAGGCTTGATGAGAGTCATTCCATGGGGGAGTGTGCTGGAAGGGAAAGGAGCGAGTGAAGCGTGGGCTCTTAAGCATGAGCATTTGCAAGCTCAAGCCCTCACTATTCCAGCGAGACAGAAACATGGTAAAGGCTCCAAGAAACCGATGTGGATTAACAGAGTGCTCCAGAATAAGCTAAAGGAGAAAAAGGAAATGTTCAGAAAATAGAGAGAAGGACAAGCCTCTAAAGATGAATATATGAGGGTTACTAGGTACTGCAAATCAGCCATCAGAGAAGCCAAAGCTCAGAATGAGCTGAGTCTGGCCAGGGGGGCTCGCTGCAATAAGAAAAACTTTTACACATATGTGAGAAGCAAACACAAGGTAAAAGAGGCAATTGGAGTGGAAGGAGAAATTCTGATAGAGGACAAAGAAAAAGCAGACAGGCTTAATGACTTTTCTGCCTCTGTTTTCTCCCTGAAGAACTTGAGCCCATCTAGAGATGGTAATAGACATGACAGGACACCTGGGGGGCTAGTTGACATTGACAGAAAGGTTGTGGAGAGGCACCTGGCTGCACTGGGTGAATACAAATCCCCTGGGCTGAATGGTGCGCACCCAAGAGTGCTCAAAGAACTTTCTAGAGAACTTGCAGAGCCTCTGTCCATCATCTTCAAGGCCTCCTGGAGGACTGGGGATGTGCCACAAGATTGGAGAAGAGTGAATGTTATCCCAATCTTTAAGAAAGGGAAGAAGGATGACCCGGGAAATTACAAGCCGGTCAGTCTGACTTCTGTTGCTGGGAAGATTAGAGCAGATTTTAAAGGGAGCAATCTGTAAGCATCTGAAGGACCGCTTAGTGATCCAGGGAAGTCAACATGGTTTTGTCCCCAACAGATCTTGTCAGACCAACCTGGATTTCAGTAAAGCTTTTGATAAGGTCCCCCATGACATTCTAATGGGTGGACTGGAAAACTGCAGACAGGACTATAGGACAGTTCAGTGGATAGGGAACTGGTTAGAGGACCGCACCCAAAGAGTGGTGGTCAATGGTGTTTCATCAGATTGGGGGGAGGTGTCCAGTGGGTTGCCACAGGGCTCAGTTTTGGGTCCAGTACTTTTTCAATATTTTTATCAATGATCTGGATGAAGGGCTAAATGGGCTACTCATTAAATATGCTGATGATAACCAAATTGGGAGGAGTGGCAAACACCCAAGTAGATAGAGTTAAATTTCAACAAGACCTGAATACTCTGGAGAAGTGGGCGGTTGTGAACAGGATGCAATTCAACACAGACAAGTGCACAGTATTACATCTGGGCCACTAAAATGTGAAGCACAAATACAGGATGGGGGATACACTTCTAGGTAGTAGTGTATGCAAAAGAGATCTTGGAGTAAGAGTGGACAGTAAACTAAATATAGTAGTCAGTATGATGCAGTGACAAAAAAGGCAAACTCAGTCTTGAGTTGTATCAAAAGGGCCATTGAATCGAAATCACAGGAGGTCATAGTCCCTCTCTATACTGTCTTGGTCAGGCCACACCTGGAGTATTGTGTGCAGTTCTGGAGGCCTCACTTCAAAAAGGATGTGGACAAAATTGGGAGGGTGCAGAAGAGAGTGACAAGAATGATCAGGGGTCTGGAGACTGAGCCCTATGAGGAAAGGCTGAGGGCCTTGGGAATGTTTAGTTTGAAGAAGAGGAGATTGAGGGGGGACATGATTGCTCTCTTTAAATATTTGAAAGGGTGTCATTTGGAGGAAGGCAAGGAGCTGTTCCAGTTGGCCTCAGAGGATAGGACTTGGAGCAACGGGCTTCAGTTACATGCAGAAAGGTACTAGCTGGATATTAGGAAAAAAATTTCATGGCCAAAGTAGTTCTAAGGTGGAATCAGCTGCCTAGGGAGGTGGTGAACTCCCCTTTCACTGGCAGTTTTCAAGAAGAGGCTAGATTAATATTTGTCAGGGATGCTTTAGGCTCATCTTGCATTGGGCAGGGTGTTAGACTAGAAGGTCTGTATGGCCCCTTCCAACTCTGTGATTCTGTGACTGTATTAAAGGCTGCTGATACATACATACATACATACATACATACATACATACATACATACATACATACATACATACATACATACATACATACATACAGAGCTATACAAATCTTTTTATTCTCCTTCTTCTCCAAAACTACATCTGATCATGTTAAAGTGAAAAGACTGGGATGACATCTTTGGAGAAGGAATTGCAATGTCTGGAGCCACAACAGAAAAAGGTCCTGCTGTATTGGCTGTCTGCCTCATTCTTGTGGATGGAGAATAGAAAGGCTTCAGATGATTTCAGCATAATGGACTGGCAGGCTCACCAAGGGATTGCCCAAGGCTTTCCAGTGCCTTAGGAAAATTACTACTTCAGTCTAAGTCAAACAATCTCAATGAATTTCAATTGAAGTAACTCAGTAAAGACTGTGCTGTAGATTGTTCCTTAGATTAGGCTAAACTGGTGATAGTAAGTAAAGGAACCGCTTGCTTTTTATATATTTTCCCCTCATTATAATGTTAAGTACAGCTTTTCCCTCATTATAATGTTAGGTTTATGAGCATAGAAGCCAACTTCGTTCTATAAAACTATTTGGATTAATTCTGTGCAAACGCACAAAAGACAATCATGATATTCCTATTTTTCTTAGAATCCAAGATGTCAGTCACCATGGTATAAGTGTTTGTTGTGCTTGAGAATTTAACTGCCGGGCATTCTGTTCTCTCAAAAGCAAACAACAGTCTGCTGAATTCCTCAAACTTTTAGAATGCAACTTCAAAAAAGAAGAATCTTTCTATTCCATGCCAGGGAAGAAGGGTATGGAATGTTTTTTATATTCCCAAAGCATAATGCTGTGGATGGATCCCTAATATGGCTCTTTGTTCCTTGATTGCAACTTTCTTACGAATTCATTCTCCAGTTTAGTTCAGTAATACAAAGATAATTTGGTAAAATTTGGCCATTATTTCCTATAGGAAACTAAATTCGGGTATATCCAGTGGCTGGGGAGGAGTGTCATTTTTTGACCAAATTTCACTGAATTTACAAGGGATCTACTCCTAACTGTCCTCTAACAACCCCTCAACTTTCATAAATATTGGACCTCGGGAGGTATTTTATACCCCCTCAAGTAAGGTGCCCCCAACCACCTCTAAAATTTATTATTCCTCTTGGGGAAAACTATGGGGGCTATTCATTGGCATGGGGGTTACATTTTGCAAGCAAAATCCACCAAATTTTCAGGGGACCTACTCCTGACTGTCCTCTAAAGACCCCCCCCCCCCAAGTTTCACTTCACAATCCTCTCAGGACACCCAAACACCATCATGTAATTTAATTTAACAAATTGAACCAAGCACCCCAACAACCAACAACAAATGAATACCTGAATAAAACAAAGAAAACAGAACCTGGCAAAAAACACCAACCAAACTTTTTGTAAATAAAACTCAACAACAGGGAAAATAGCCCTCTCCCCACCAAAAAATTACACACCAACAAATAAAGCACCCACAACAGGGGAAAACAGGTTCCCTCCCAGAAGAATAAGTGAATTTAATAAAATTAGAAGGTACTATAAAACTCCAAACAACAAATTACCCACAACAGGATAAAACAATCCCCCAGAAGAACAAGCAAAAAAATGAATATTAAATATAACAACTAAATTCAAAAGTCAGAAATTAAAGCCCCCCTACACAAAAGCCCAACCAAAGCCCCACATACAGCAAAAAACAGTTTTTAAAATGTAAACAAAAAAAATCACTTTCCCCCCAACCCTATCCCTCTCCGACAACAGACCAACTCCCCTCACCCAAACAAGAGAAATAAACCAATGATTCTACAACCCTCTACCAGACAGTAGCAGAAGTCCTACAGGTCCAGCAGAAGTTGTCCAGATGCAGCAGATCCCAGCAGGCAGCAGTAGCCACAATCCACTCACTCCAGGATCCTGTTCAAGTCCAAAGTTGGCCAACCAGAGGCACAGACCACAGAGAGAGAGCCAGCAGCAGCAAGCAGACAATGACTCTCCAAACCAGAGCAAAATAGAGGCTGCTATGAGGCAAGTCTCCCTAATTTAACTTTTTGCAGACAATTTGAGAAAGACACTCTCCTTCCAGAAAATCCCATTGGCCAGAGAAGGAGAGCTCCTGCAAGGACTGTCCACTCACTCCTGCTCCATTCCCCCTTTCTCCTCCCTTCTCTGACTCACTTCCCCTCCCATCTCTCCCTCCCATCTGGTTAAAAAAGGTAGGGAACTGTGTTTTCTTGCAGTTTCTTAGCAAAGGAACAGCAAGGAACAGCCCAGCCATGATTTTGGAAGTTTACTGAATTTTTCTGAATAAATTCTGTAAACTTAAATTCAGTATTACCTAATCTGATTTGGTAATACCGAATAAGTTCAGAAATACCAGATTTTACTGAACTAGGTAAAATTCAATATTTTTAAACTAAATACCGAACCCAACTTGCATGCCCCTAGGTGAAAACTCCAGCTACTTCTGAACACATAATTGTGATGGGCAAGGGGGAGTTTTCCTTCACCAGATACAGTCAATTACTGTTAAAGGGGGAAAGGAGAAGATTGGAATGAGATAAAAGAAGGAATAAAACAGTTCAATGGCTCACAAGCAATGATGTTTGGATTGAGAGGAGTTAGGAGGGATCCTGGTTAGGCAGGGAATCTAGTGCTATGACCTGGATAGCCCAGGTGAGCCTGATCTCATCAGATCTCATAAGCTAAGCAGGATCAACATTGGTTAGTAATTGGATGGGAGAACTCTAACGAAAACTAGGGTTGCAGAGGCAGGCAATGGAAAACCACCTCTGTTAGTCTCATGCCAGGAAAATCCTGCCAGGGGTTGCCATAAGTCAGCATTGGCTCTCCAGCTCAGGGAATCTAGTCAATTATAAAATATATAAAAGCAAGGTGTAGTTTGTGAAGTGAGACATCTTGGTTCAGCCTGAGGGTCTTGGTGGAGAATTATTTATTTTTATTACAAATGAAGGGCTTGGATCAGGGATAGGTCTTGAAAGGAATGTTCAAAATTGCAGTTCTGTTCTTCTCTCTCACACACATATCCAAATATCAGTTAGAATGTCAGACTACTGCATCAGCTCTTTCACTTTGGAGAATTAACCCCAACATCATCCTGTAGCTTGCCTGGCAATTCAGTGCTGCCTTCAGACTATCTATCTGAAATTCTGGGCATGTGGTTCCTTATTGTTCCAGGGATACATTCCAAAGATGATGCTGGCAATTAAATCGCCCAGAAGAAATTTTAGTGGCCCCTCCCTTTTCCAGGCTCTTCAATTAATTTATTTATTAGTTAGACTTCTATCCTGCCCTCCCCGCAAGCAGACTCAGGGTGGGTTACAACAATAAAACATAATAAGTTACATTAAAACCAGAACATTTCTGAAACTTCAGCTCCAGACAGTGACCTTACAATCACTCCTGACAGGATGGTGAAAAAGGGGGAAAGCAGACCTTTACATTCAGCTGTAACTCATATGGGTGCCGGATGACCATCTGGCTTCTCTGACAAGAGAATGGATTGGGAGGCTTCCCAGATGATTTCAGGACTGGCCTCAACCATATGCCTTTTTTAATCTTACCCACTACTTTGCCTCCTTTCCCCTCTGAGCCTGAGGAATCCTAATGAGCAGCCAGAGCAGATAAGAGCAACTTATGAGGAGAACAGTCTCTTGTTCTCCTCACACCACAATGGCTGGGCAAAAAGGAATGAGGAAAAGAGGCTGCAAAGCCATTTAGCTGCATTGCTCCCAGCCTGGGGGAAAGCCATATGTTGTCTGGGTGAGTCACACACAGCCCAGAGGAAGGTAAGCATGCTGCCCAGGGGAAGATGGTATGCTACTCATCTACATCATACTCAGGGGTATCATGGCCAGCCTGCAGGAAGGCAGAATGCTGCTTGGATGAGTCATGTGCTGCCAAGAGAAGGTGGTGCACTGCCTGCCTACATCACATTGAGAAAACACAGTGCTCTGCTGAGGAGAGTCACACCTGGTCCTGGTATGGCAGCACTCAGTACTGTGGCAGGGCTGGTCTAGGCCACACAGAGGCTGGCCTCTTGTTGGGGGTTGCACAGCAATGAGATATAAGTTTGCAGAGTAGCAGAGTTTGATAATACCACAATGAAAATAAGTAGACAGACTTCTGTGATTCTAGCTCTGTAAAAGTACTTTACTACATAATCGGGTAAAAAGGGTACATTTGGTAGGAAAAACAATAAACAGTTTCTGACTACATCTTGATGTCTAAACTAGGTCTTAGAGAGAGAAAAGCTTAGATTGCAAAGAGAAGTATACTGAGCTTAGACTGCATGGTCTAGTGAAGTAGTAGTAGTGAACAAAGTGCAATAAAACCTTAGTATACGTTGCTAGCTAATCGCCCCCCAATAAACTGGCTCATCCAATAGACATTCCTGGATTCCCTCATTAAGACTAAAGACGCCCACTTTCTCTGGCGGGAAGTTATCTCGATGCCTAAGTGGTCCTAGGCTAACTAGCTATCTGACTAAACAAACAGAACAACAATTTAACTCATTCATGACTGAGAGTAGGACACTTGCACAGATTCCAACACCTCTCCACCATCAGTTAGAGCCTTTCAGCACTCCTTCAGCTCTGGCCCCTAGGCAGTTGCCTAGGAATAGATAATGTATGGGGCTGGTTCTGGGCTGATCCATGAAGAGAGTCAGGTTATATTTTCATGAAACTGCTCTAGCCTTTGAAGGCAAGGCTAGCACTTTTGTATATGTCAGGAATTCAAATTTTCAGTAACTTTTTATAGAAATTATGAATGTGAGTATCCTACTGACTTGTCAATCACAAAGTAGAATCGGGGCAAAACACCTGTGGCTCTATTTATCTGTTTGGGTCTACTAAAGGTCGTATCCCATTGAAAGCTAAATGAGTTCACAAGGGTTCTGTTTTCCTGTTGTTAATTTTTCTACTCAGTTTGCTTCTAAAAAGGTGAAATCATCCCAGCATCTTAAATGTCACCAAAATTTCATTGAGTTGCGTGTGGAGTATTCCCACGTAAAATTCGTTGCTTTTCATTTTGGAAGTCAAGTGAGTAAAAAAAACCAGAGCATTCTAAAAGTAAATATAGTATTTTTTCTATGAGCTGTATAAACAAATTTCATACAGAGAAAAGCTGTTTTATTTCAAAGTACAATTGAAACTCTGGAAGGACACCATTTCATCAAAGCACTCTTTATCCTACATTACAGTCTTCTAGTAATGTCATTCCTCTGGATACCAAAGAAAGAAAGAAAGAAAGAAAGAAAGAAAGAAAGAAAGAAAGAAAGAAAGAAAGAAAGAAAGAAAGAAAGAAAGAAAGAAAGAAAGAAAGAAAGAACAAGATTTTTTTAATATGAGAAAATTATTCAATCCCTTAACTTTTTATCTAACACCACTATTGGGTTGTAGGCATCTAAGGAATTTATTACTGCAAATTTCTTAGAACTTATTTTGAAAGAAGGGAGATGATTGGAACGTGCTGATTTTTAACTGGTTTGCATTTTGTTTCTAAAACTTTTTTTCAAAGTGTGTGCTTGGTGGGGAAGTCCAAGTTGTTACTGTTTTTAAAAGCTTATATTTTTGCATTCTTCTGTTTCTGATTCCACGGTTGTTATTTTATTGTTGTTTTAAATATATTTTTGTGTTATGTTTTTTGAGGATGTGATATTAATGTGATATTAATGTATGTGATATTAATGTATGTGATATTAATGTATGTATCTGTTAAATATATTTAAATATATTTTAAATATATTTTTGTGTTATGTTTTTTGAGGATGTGATATTAATGTATGTATCTGTGTCTATGTCTTTCCAAGACTGGCTGGTTGCCTTGGTTCTGGCTTGCTAGGCAGGTTTGGATTGGATCCTTTGATTTACAATTGGTTCTGTTAGGCTTGTAGTGGCCCTAGGTTCTATTTTGCTTCTGTGGTTTAATGTCAGGTATTTAGGGCTTGTTGATTCCGTTTGCACTAGGAGGCTTTTGGGCAGTTATTGTTCTTGTGTGTTTGGATATTAGTTTCTTTGCCCTCAAGAAATCATGGAAATCATGGAAACAATTGAAATATGAAGGATGGCTGGAGGCACCTTGTTCAGTGACCTATAGAATTAGACCCTTGATTCAAACTTCTTGAAACATGGGGATTCTTTGATGTGATTAGCTTGAAAAACAATCAAGCCTTACTGCAAAGATTCTCCCATATGGAACAATGGACCTGAAAAATGGATTTATTTATTTATAGTCTGCCTTTCTCACTGAGACTCAAGGTGGATTACATAGAGTGAGATTAGCACAGTTAGTATCAAGGACATTTCAATAAACAATGCTATAGGATAAATAAATGTAACTTTACAAAGATATAACATTAGCAAAAATCTAATACATTGTTGAAGAAATGCTGAAACACAGCATAACCAGTTCTAGGACTGACATTAAACAACATAGAACTAACCAGTAGGGTCATCTTTAAAGCAACAGGTAGTACATAGGAGCATATACTTAAAGCAACAGATAGTATGTAAGGCAACACAGTGGTGAAGTCTATGGTCCCTAACTTGTTAGTGAAGTATCTCTTTGAGATTTTCTCCCTACAATACAGGCCTCCTATCTGTGTAAGCAGTTTTTTCAAATAATTCAGTTTTGCATTGTTTGTAGAAAGCCAGGAGACTGAGGACTCTCATGACTTCCTCATACTGAACCCAAATGCCAAAATGGTATTGAGATTGCCAAAATTGTATGCTAAAATGATACGTTGTCTGTATACTTTCTGATTACATATTGTTATATTTTTGTTAACAAAAGGAGTATAAGCACAGCAAAAATTCCATATTGATGAACAGAATGGGACAACAAAACAGTGTGAGGGTGCCTTGAAGACCCTCAACAGTAACCTTCCAAAGCAGTACCACCTTAGTCTTGTGATAGGCCATGATCAGAGCTATACTGAATTCTTTAACTACTGTCCATAATTCAAAATAGAAATAAAGGACAAGACAGCCAATTTATACAACCAGTCAAATGCAGGATTGTAGGTAACCAATCAAAGACCAGACACATATACATGGTACGATTCAGATTTGGTGGCAATAACTGATTAAGTGATACAGCACTTACAAAAATAGATTGTGTTCAATACAGTGCATGAGCAAAAAAAAATTGAAATAAATGTAACAGAACGAACAGTCTAATGGAAGGTAGGACGCATACAAGGAGAAGGTCCACATAAAAACCCCAGTCAGGAAAAAATGAGGCCACACCAGTAATGACTAGACATGAGCACGAACGGGGGGGGGGGGAATTGTGAACACTCTCTTCATTGTTCATTGCCATCCACGAACAATGAACAATGAACAGAAGTGAACATATCCCCTTAATGAACGTGTTCGACATTTGTGTTCACAGTCCTTTAAACTATCAGCTGGCAGATGGCAGGGGGGGATTCCCCCTTGCCGCCTGCCAGCTGATCATTTAAAGGGCCCTTTCCTGCCATGTGCAAGGGGCAGGGCCCTTTAAACGCTCTACAACCCTCACCCCCTGCTCCACCCACCCCAGCGCTGCTAGGCTGCTGCTGCCAAGTGCTCTACCTCTGACAGCGGGTACCTCTGACAGCAGGTAGAGCCGGCGCCATGGGCTGCTTCTGCCCACTGTCAGAGGGACGAGGAGGCTCGCCTCGTCCCTCTGACAGTGGGCAGAGCTGGTGCTGGCATGGGGCTGCTTCTGCCCACTGTCAAAGGGATGAGGAGAGACTCACCTGGTCCCTCTGAAAGCTGACAAAGCTGGCGCCACCACGGGGCCACTTCTGCCTGCTGTCAGAGGGATGAGGAGGCTCACCTCATCCCTCTGACAGCGGGCAGAGCTGGTGCAGCTGCAGGGCCATTTCTGCTCGCTGTCAGAGGGACGAGGGACTTACCTGGTCCCTCTGACAGTGGGCAGAGCTGGTTCTGCGGTGCTCCTTCTGCAAGCTGTCAGAGGGATGAGGAGGCTCGCCTCGTCCCTCTGACAGCGGGCAGAGCTGGTGCCACTGCAGGGCTGCTTCTGTCTGCTTTCAGAGGGATGAGGATGGACTCCCCTCGTCCCTCTGACAGCAGGCAGAGCCGGTGCCGCGGGGCTGCTCCTTCCCGGTCCCAGCAGAATGGAGAGATTCCATCCCTCTCGCACCAGGAGAGCCGGCACCACCCCCTTTGCTGTCATTTTCTCTTCACAGTGGCAAAAACTGTACTGTCTGTTGGAAGCTACTTTGAATGGTTACAAAACTGACCTTCCCAATGTCCAATACCCACCAAATTTGCAGTGGACATAATCCTCACTGTCCTCTGAAGACCCCCAAGTTTCAGAGAGATTGCACCCCGGGAAAGGTCTGATCCATGGGTCCCCCTCCCTTTGCTGTCTATTTCTCTTCTGACTGGCAAAAACTGGACTGTCTGCTGGAAGCTGAAGGGTTAAGGCCACAAGGAAAGCCAGAAGGAGTTCAGACAGAGTTCAGTCCCTGCCATCGCCAGGGGAATTGATTGAAAGGCGCCAGACTGTCCAGCTTGTCGAACGGCTGCCAAATGGAACGAATGTGGCTTTGCAACGACCACTTGTTCATTTGGAATGGGGACTCATGAACGGCTTTTTTGTGAACAGACGATTGGGCTGTTAATGGGGGTTTTTTTCGTTCGTATTGCTGTTTATGCCCATGTCTAGTAACAACCAGAAAAGAGGAACAAGGTGCAAATGGTGCGGTACTATTGGGCAAGGTACTACACTTACATATCTTTAAATTCACTGATTACTCCACAAATCATAATTACAAATTACAGAATGAGTTTAGGAATTGAACCTCCAGTCACAAATCTTCCATATCACATGGTTTCTGATTCAGCAACCAGAGAGAAGTTCTCTTATATTTTCTAATACAAAACTCTTCTTTTATATTCCTATTAAACTACTTCTGTGCCCATAATAAAGCACACATGTAAACAGCAGATAACGCAGACAAATTTTAATTTACCTTAGTTTCCAATTCTTTGCCACTAGGTGTTTGAAATGACTATTTTCTTTAGAGCACCTATAAGGCCTGCACAGATTAATTCACTACTGTTCTTTTTGCCTGCGGAATAGCATTTCATTGCAGCCAGTGCCACCTGCTAAGATAACAATATAATGTTGATAGCTTACACTTTAAACACATAATCATGTAAACATTGTATTGTTGCAACACATCAAGCAGCACACCAAACTATAGATTAGTACAAGTATGGGTCAAATTGCTTCAAAGAGCCATAGAGTCAAGCACCACAGACATGGAAATTACTTAACACAGAAACAATGTTTGATGTTGCACTATATTAGGGGCTCAAGATGGTGGCAGACCCTTCATCCTAAAGTAAGGCATGACTCAGAAGTACATATTCAATGGAAATGTAATCTAAGGCTTCAGTGTCATTATAAATTAGTAGTGCTGTGTTTGTGTGTAACATGAGCGTATTACTTGGTCACCAGCACTGAGGAGTTACTAGGTCAGGGTGTCCTATGTCATCCACTGTTGCTTATCAATGGAGGTGTAGTTGGGATTGCATCATACAGTTACTGTGCTTAGAATGCCTAGCCTGACCAATGGTGTTGACCTAGCCTGACCAATGCTAGAACCATTTATAAGTACAACATATGTACAGTTCAGCCACATATAGTCCTGGTCTGCTGACAGCCAAAGAACATTCTTGATTAATGGTAGCATTTGTCTCTTTACTTGGTTGTCATTCAGTAACAACTCAGTAGTTCATTGACCTGATGTTTAATATGTTACATGAAACTGCTGGGAGAAGCTGTCAAAATTTTGGAGCTAAGAATGCTGATGATGTGTATTATCCTGCTTCTTTTGAACAGAGTCAAATGAGGCAGTAACCGAAAACTGCAGCTGAAAAAAAATTACTTTCATGCTCACCACATTGTGTGCGCAATTATATAACCTTAGTACAAAAATGTCTGTAATTTTAAACAGCCACTATGTGCTAAAACATGACAGGAGTTTTACTTAAACATTTCATCTCTCATAATTAATGATCCTGATGGTTTTAAATTTAAGCATGACACAACAAATTAAAAAAAAATAGTCCTATGATGAATTCATAATCCAATGCCTGCCTCAGATTCCTGTGAGGCCATCTTCTTCTGCATCAGTTGTAATTTTGTTTGAGGCAGGGCAATGTTTACTTGTCTTTGTTTGACTAATGGATCTTTTTCACATACTTGAGGTTGTGCCAGTCATTCCATTTGGATCAGGAAAACCATTTCCCCATTATAAGCTTTGTATGAAATGTTAACCTTTTCTCACTAATCGATCTGCGGCATTGTTAGATGGTTCTCTTTCCTGAATAACACACTATTCTATCATGTTCTTTGGTTTTCATATACCATAAATCTTACTTTCAATGTTATCTGTGGTTTGGTATTATTTAGTACAATGATATGGACTCAATCATAGGAAAACCACTTAAAATAATTTGACTGTGGGAAATTCTTCATTTATGATAGGCATAAAATGAAAATATAGTATAAATTTTATGTAACCATTAAATCCTAATTCAGTTTTTTTTTAAAAAAAAGTCAAGTCTTTGTTTGTTCTGTTTGTCACAGTCATGGTTTTAATCTTGTGAAGAGAAGACGCCACCAGTAACATCTGCTGATTTGAACTCAATAGTCATGTGGGTCCATATGGAAAGAGGCAATCTTTTAGGTGTGTGGATCACAGGGTGCGAAAGGCTTTAAAGGTTAACATTGGCACTTAGAAATGAACCCAGGAGCACATTCATACACATTCATAATCAGCAAAGCTGTTGTGATATGTCTTTGGTATTCTGCTGGAGGCAAGAGATGAGCTACCACATTTTGTACTATCAAAAATTACTGTCATCTTCAAGGGCACTTCTTCATAGATGATGTGACAGTAGTCACATCTGATTATATTATGCACCCAACCAAATATTGTGGATTTGCAATGACACCATCATATTTAAATCATCCTGCTTTGCTTTATAGATCATCAAATCCTAAAACATTGTGAATTCTGGCAGCATATTGGCAGTATATCAAGCACAATAAGCTGCCTGTTGGGTTGTTTATAGAAATAAATGAACAGAGCTATACTACTGAATGTCTATATCACATCTGGGCCTCTCTATTAAAAATGACAGGAAACACTTATGCTTACATTAACATGTGCTGGCCTAAAGCTTCAGTCAAGTGCAAATAAAATTGACATTGTGGATCTAGTTCATTAGCTCTCAAGCATCTCAAGAGGATATATATAAAAATCATAGTATGTTGACATGCATGTGCTTCAGTGAATATCAGGATACAGATTGATAACCTTCCAGTGGCAAATCAATAACTCTTTCAATGGATTGGCACTGGCAGACTTGGCATTTTAGAGTTGATATATGGAAAATGCAGGGCATACAGAAAGTAGTTAATTGTTTAAACTTTCACATGCCTTAGTATTTCATTCAAAATGTGTTTAATATGTATACCAATCCCTTTTCCTGCACCACTAGCATGCTACCAAACTAACATTTTGGGCTCACTAACATTTTTTGGAGAGCTACTTGGCAGTAATGAAAAATATCCTATCCTACCCCCACCCCCTCCAGAATGTTACCAAGTTTGGTCTGGCCTAGAAATAGAAAATAGGCTAGGAATAGCATAAAAAATGAAGCTATCAGTCAAGCAGTACAGAGGACAATTCTATTAAATAAAAACTTTAAAATGAAATCCTACAGCAGATCTTTTCACAGTTGTTTCCAAGGTCTTCACGGGCCATTATCAAGCAGCCAAAGAGTTGCCAGGAGCTTGTGAGCTGTTGAGGATAACAGTCCTAGAGGAAAGCCGTGGTGGCATGCTACTGGTGTACAAATTGGTGTGTGGATTAAAATAATAAATTGAATATCAGGCTATGTGTGCAAGTTAAGTGTAACTGGCATCTTAAGTTTTGTTTATCCTCAGCATCTTACGCAAATTGGTTCTTAGTATAGGAAAACTCAGGTTTTTTGCAGGATTGTATCAAGTTATTCAAGAATTAGTTACTTCCCTTTTATCATAGTGCTTGCGGTAGCCAATCAAAGAAAATTCCAGAAAGTATTATCAGCTGCAACACTAATTAACAAAATAAATAAAAGGAAACAGGGCTGTGGACTATACTACTTATATAGTATGTATTATCAGTTTGTTGTATGTATTATTTTGCTCTTAATGCATTCTTTTCTACTCATGTAACTCCATTTACTGAATAATTTAACATATCATGCCTAACACTTATGCTTTGTTTCAGATTTCTGTAATTGTAGGCTTGTTGCATTGCTTATTGAATATCTCATCCTATTGATTGCATTAACTTATGTTGTAATCTGCCATAATTCTCAGTGAGAAAGGCAGACTATAAATAATGTAAATAGGTAAATAAACAAATAAATGAGCAATGCAATATATTGATAAAAGCAGCCACACATTAAATTACCAAATATATTATTAGAAAAGTAGTAAATGCATATGGGTAAGAACAACAGATGAGTCTCCGTCAAAGAGTTTGTTGCTGCACCTACCACTATAGAATGCCACTCTTTATGCTAAGGCTTGTCTTACCTGCACAAGTAGCCAATGGTGAAAAAGTTTTGTTTTGTTTTGTTTAAAATATAGGATAAATGCCCAGTTCTTGTGTACCTGAAGGAATTTTTTTGGGAGGGTGTCTGTGTCATATCTATATTTTGCAAAATTTTGAAAAAAAAAAAACTTCACCGAGTCTGAGGCAAGTTTAATTACCATGTTTTTTAAAAAAACAATCAATATTGAAAACACATGTGCAAGAATTTCATCACAAAAGTCCAAAATTTTTTCTAAATTTATTCTTATTTTTTCATGAATAGGGAATTGGTACCTTAACGTTTTTGTGCACGCTTAATGACTTTTTTTCTATTTTGGGTAGAAAAGAAGACAATAATGAATAGTGCTGTCCTCAAATGTGCCATTTCAGCTGTCAAGTACTTTTTAAATGATGGGATTTCTTTACAAATGCTTATTCATCCAAATGCCATTTTCTTTTCTCCTGCACCAAAGCTTCCACAGACTAAACTTGCAAAATGTCTATGACATAAATCGGCCATCTCCTTACAATTAATTGAAGAATGTTTAACTACCTGCAACATAGCTTTGTGAAGCACCTTTTAACTTCGGTTTCAGACATTACTGAAATTTCAGTCACTTGACGTGCCAAAATTAGCCTTCACACAGGTTCTTGTAAATTCCCATGAGAGGAGATGTTCGAGAGCTAAACAAAAACAGCAATTTGTAGATATGATTGGCACCTGTCAACTGCCTCTCAAGGAAAATTGCCAGCATAATATGGCACCAGAATAGATCATTTCAAACTGATATTTACTTCAGTTGGAAAACAGAAAGAACGGAATCAATGTCTTGCTTTTCTGGTGGAGTTGATTGGTGCTTTTATTTAAAATGTGAAGCAAAATGAGGTATTCACTAATTTCTTTTTACCTAAAATAGATTTAATGAAGTCAGTTCAACCTGATATAAACATCAAGTATTAATTGATTAAACAGAAATACAGTTACTGTGTAGGATTATGCCAACCCCTGCAATTCATATTTAAATACATTGGTTTGTAAAAACTGAAATTAGTAATGTAGTACATACACACAATGCTATAAGAAAAAAAAACCCTACATAGATTTCCAATTTTTTCCCAGTTCTTGACTCACTATTCCATATTCAGCATAATTACCTTTCTGTGAATAGCCAGGGAGAAATCAAAATATTTTGATATCCAGACATTCCCTTTTGATGTAAGAGTTCATAAAATAAACACAATCAATTCAAACAAAGATTTCAGATAGCTGTTGTTCAGTTACTGTTTGCCAGAAGAGGTGGTTATCTGAGAATATTTTATCAGAGTAGGGATGAAAATAAATCTATTTGAGGGAGGATTTATAATCAGTTCTTTCTATGAAATGGTTTGCATTGTTTTAATCTCTGTGACTTTTGCTTATAAAGCTGAAGGCTTTGGTAAAAAAAAAAAAATACCAAATTTTTCCCACTGTGATGGAAATGTAACTGGCTGGAGGAGAGCCTGCTGGCCCCCATGAACAGCCAACCACAAACATGTTCATGAATAGGGCCATGTTCATGGTTGTTCGTGAGTCCCTGTTTGTGGATGGCAACGAACAACAAACATCATGTTTGGTTTCTTTTCTGTTCGTTCCCATCTCTATTCTTGAGCATTCACAGGAAGAGTTCTACAAAAGATTTTATAGCTTTGAGGCTTCAGAGTCACAAAAACCCACACAAAGTAAAATGTAATGATTTATTAATCAGAGTGCAAGGTTATCACAACTTCACAAGACATACTGTGAGGAAATAAAACCAAAAAAAGCCTAAAGCAACAAGCACTAACTAATGCATACCCCACTAATTCCTTAAAGAGTCAAATCAAGTTGGTTTTGAAGATGGAGCAATCTGGTCAGGAGTCAAAGTAGTCGAGCAACACAGCAAATCTCAAAGGTGGGAGCCTTGGCGTCTCACTAACAGTCGAGCCAGAAGTGAAGCAAGGGCAAGGGGCAGTTGTCTATTACTGACACCCCACAAAAAACACGAAAGCCTTCCTCTAACGAGTTACAGAACAAAAGAGAGCCAAAGGGCTCAAGGAAGTACACCAAAAAAGAGAGACACCAGAATATGAACCGTGCAAATTATATTATCAGTGAATAGACAAGTGCTGTATATATCATAACGTGTGTTTTCAGACGAGTTCGCACAGTTAAGTTCAAAGACAATTCCAACACAAGTTTGCGCTGCTCAGTAGTTGCAGAACGCCATGATGCTGATGAATAGTAGAAGCAACACCGTCAGTGGTTTCCAAAGTCAATAAATTAGGCTCCAAAGTCAATAAATTAGGCAACAAGCCGTGCCGGCCTCCTTTCTTCACTCGTTTCAGAGAATTTCTCTTTCCTCAGGCCATTATGTCTAAAAATAAACCACAGTACAATGAGCTACAAAGCACCCCCGTAACAATACATTATACATAAATATTTTTGCCCAAGATAACCGACTCACAGTTGCCGTCCATGGAATTCCAGCGCCCAATCCCTGTCTGTAGGGAAACATCATCCCGTGCCTGGGAGGGGAGGAGTGTTTTCCCTTCTCCGATTATATATAATGACCAATGAAATTCTTTTTTTTTTTTTGAAAATTTTTTTATTGGGTTAGAATATTGTTATTTTTACATTACATTCAATTTTCCCCAAATTTTTCATTTCTAACCCCCTCCCTTTCCCCCCCTTTTGTAGACTTCCAACAGCTTTCCCACCCTTTGTCCCTTTTCCCTTACTTCTATTAAATTCCTCTGTCTAAAACTGATATACATTCTCCATTATATTAAGCAGTACCTCTTTAACTACTTTTCTTATTATACACCCAAACTGTACGTCTTTGGATAAACAATTTATCCCATTTTCCAGTTTTGAATATTTCTATATATCATAAACCTATATATCATAAACCATAAAAATTTCCCACATTTAAATTTGTTCTCTATATATTACTCATTTCAGCATTTTATGGCAATTCTATATAGCTCATCACATAATCAATCAATTTGACTCTTCTATACATTCAGTTTGGTGCATATAAATCTTATCAAAGAAAGAAAATATCTATATATATATCAATCTGTTAATCTAACTGCTTATAAATTCACATTTCTCTTCCTCCCCCGGTAAAGTCACCCCTCTCTTTCATACTTTTATTATACTTCAGTAGTTCTCAAACTGCCACAGTTTTCCTCCCACCTCCCATTTCTTCTCCAGATATTGTTTCAGCTTCTCCCAGTCTGTGTTAAACTGCCCTGAGTCCAGATCCCTCAGTTTTCTTGTCATCTTATCCATTTCAGCCATGTACAGCAATTTGTAGATCCAATCTTCAATAGTTGGCACTTCTTCTACTTTCCATTTTTGCGCATACAAAAGTCTAGCTGCTGCTGTCATGTAAAATATCAACGTCCTGTGTTGGGCTGGAATTCCCTCCATTCCCAAGTTCAGTAGCAGGAGTTCTGGGTTCTTATTAATTTGAAATTGTAAAATTTCACTCATTTCTCTTATTATTTCCCCCCAGTACTGCCTGGCTACCTCACACGACCACCACATATGATAGAGGGAGCCCTCATGCTTCTTACATTTCCAGCATTTATTAGAAGTATTCAAATTCCCTAGCGCAATCTTCTTTGGTGTCATGTACCAACGATAGATCATTTTATAAATATTCTCTTTAATATTAGTACATGTCGTTATCTTCATTGTAGTTTTCCACAAGTATTCCCATGCCTCCATTGTTATTTCTTTGTTAAAATTTATAGCCCATTTCACCATTTGTGTTTTAACTGTCTCATCCTCGGTATACCATTTCAACAGTACTTGGTATACCTTGGATATTCTTTTCTTGTCTTCTTTAAGAAGGGTCTGCTCTAGTTCCGAGTTCTCTGTTCGTATGCCCCCCTTTGCAGAGTCCGAATTGTATAAGTCTCTAATCTGTCTATACTGGAACCAATCATAGTTAGGTGATAGTTCCTCTTGCGTCTTTATTCTAAGTTTAGATACTTCAGTTTTAGTTATTTCTTTGTACGTTAAACATTGTTGTTCATTATCAACAGCTCTCGGATCTATCACCTCATATGGAACCACCCACAAGGGGGTTCCTTCTTGTAGGTAAATTCTATACTTCTTCCAGATTGTATATAAACTTCTCCTTACAAAATGATGCAGGAACATCGAGTTGACCTTTACTTTGTCATGCCATAGGTATGCGTGCCATCCAAAAATTTTTTTGTATCCCTCTAGGGCTAGTAGTTTCTTATTCTTTAATGTCATCCACTCTTTTAACCAAACTAGGCAGATTGCATCGTGATAAAGTCTCAGGTTGGGCAGTTGCATTCCGCCTCTTTCCTTTGCATCTTGTAAAACTTTTACTTTCACTCGAGGCTTCTTGCCTGCCCAAACAAAATCTGATATTTTCCTCTGCCATTTTTCAAATTGTTTAGAGTCTCTGATGATTGGTATTGTCTGTAGCAAAAACATTACTCTTGGTAACACATTCATCTTAACTGCTGCAATCCTGCCCAACCATGACAAGTTCAATCTATTCCACTTGATCAAGTCTCTCTCTATCTGAGTCCATAATTTTTCATAATTATTCTTGAACAAATCTATATTTTTTGCAGTCAGCTCAACTCCCAAGTATTTCACCTTACTAGTTACTTCACAATCCGTTGTTTCCATTAACAATTGTTGTTTCTGCTTAGTCATGTTTTTGCATAATATCTTTGACTTCTTTTTGTTAATGAAGAAACCTGCCAAGTCTCCAAACTCCTTAATCTTATCTATCACTTTTGGCATGTTCTCCAGTGGGTCTTCTACAATTAGCATTATGTCATCTGCAAATGCTCTGACCTTATATGAATAGTCCTTTATTTTTATTCCTCGTATTTCCTCATCTTGTCGTATTTGTATCATCAGAATCTCCAATACTAAAATGAACAACAATGGAGATAACGGGCAACCTTGTCTCGTTCCTTTACTAATCGTCAATTTCTTGGTCAATTCATCATTCACTACAATTGCTGCAGTCTGGTCTCTATAAATTTCCTTAATTGCTCTGACAAATCTTTCTCCCAGTTGTAGCTTTTCCATAGTGGCAAACATAAAGTCCCAGTTTAAATTGTCAAACGCTTTTTCAGCGTCTACAAAGAAGAAACCAACCTCTTTGTCACAACGCTTGTCATAATATTCAATAGCATTGATCACTGTCCTTAAGTTGTCTCTTATTTGTCTGTCTGGCAAAAAGCCTGCTTGTTCCTCCTCTATGACTTCCGAGAGCCACCCCTTCAATCTCTCCGCCAATATCTTCGCAAAAATTTTATAGTCATTGTTAAGTAGTGATATAGGTCTGTAATTTTTCACGTTGGTCAGGTCTTGGCCCTCTTTTGGGATCAATGATATATTCGCTTCACTCCAAGTATCTGGAATCCTTTGATCCCTAAAAACTCCATTCATCACCTCTTTTAGGAATGGTGCCAGTTCATTGGCCATTGTCTTATAAAATTTAGCCGTAAGTCCATCTGGCCCTGGCGCCTTTCCTAGATTTGCGGATTGTATTGCCTTGCTTATTTCCTCGTCAGTTACTTCACTGTTCAACTTATTTCTCCAAGCTTCCGAGTTTTCTGGAAGTTTGGTTTTCTCCAGATATGATGCTATTGATTCTTTGTTTACTTCTTTTTTGTTATACAGCTTAGCATAAAATTTATAAAAGGCTCTACTAATGGTAGTCTGCTCCAAGTACGTTTTATTTTCTTCACAGATTTTATTTATTATTTTCTTTTCCCTTTTCTTCTTCAATTGCCATGCCAAATATTTCCCAGGTTTATTAGCACCCTCAAACACTTTTTGATTCAGTCTTTTAAGGTTCCACTCCAATTCTTTATTACTCATTGCTGTTAGCTGTTCTTGAAGAATTTTTCATTTCCTGGTATATTTTCTTTTTCCCTGGTCTCTTTTTTAACTGTGTTTCTTTGGCTTTTATTTTCTCCTCAATCTCTTGTCTTTTCTCCTCTTTCTTTTTTCTTGCTCTGCCATTTAAGTCCATTAGTATGCCCCTTACAACCGCCTTGTACGCATCCCAAACTTTGTTGGTTGGTACTTCTTTATTCACGTTGTACTGTATAAAAAACTTTGTCTCTCTTCTCAGTATTTCCATATTCTCTCTTTCCTGTAACAAGTCCTCATTTATTCTCCAGGCTTTCCTTTTTCTCCTTTTTCCAAATTTCCACATAATTGGGTTGTGATCTGAGCCTACCATCGGCATTATTTCTACCTCCTTAGTCCATAACGCTAAGTCTTTTGAGGCCCAGATCATATCGATTCTTGATAGTGTAAAATGCCTTGCAGAATAAAAAGTAAACTGTCTAGTTTTAGGATATTCTCTCCTCCATACATCTTCGAGAGTCTCTTGTTGAATCAACTCAAAAAAGAGCTTTGGCAATAGTCCTCTTTTCTTTTGTGCTGTTGTAGTCTTTTTGTCTAGTTCCAAATCTGTCACTCCATTGAAGTCTCCAGCAAGAATTATCTGGTCATATGCAAGATCGTCTAAGTGCTTCCTTAAATCCTCAAAGAAGCTTTCCTTTGCACCGTTAGGTGCATAAAGTCCGACTACCAACACTCTCTTTAAATTCCAATTACATTCCACTGCTACAAATCTAGCTTCTACATCTCTCATAACAAATTTTGGCTGCAGCTCCTCTTTTATGTACAACACCACTCCTCTTTTTTTCTTGTTGGAGGCCGCTACAAATTCTTTGCCCAATTTTCCAGATTTTAAATATTTTACATCCTGTTTTCTGATGTGGGTCTCTTGCAAACAAACAATATCACATTTTTGTTTTAGTAGCCAATGAAAAATATTTTTCCTCTTATTCGGTGAGTTTAGTCCATTTACATTCCAAGATAATACTTTACACTCCATATTCATAGTTTTGTTGGTAAGTCTTTTTCATTGTCCTTAATAAATCGCTCCATCTCTCGCTCAGATCTGATGCGTTTTTTTGCCCCTCCAAACTCAAAGGACACTCCTTCCGGTAGCTCCCATCTGTACCTGATATTCATGTCCTTCAAAGTCTGAATTAGCACTTTATATTTTTTCCGGTCCAATAACACTGATCTGGGCAGTTCCTTCATTATAATGATCGTCTTGCCATCAATCTCCAATGGATCTTGAAATTGTTTTGTCACAATCCTCTCTTTCATGTTTCTAGTTGTAAACTGCACAATCACATCTCTTGGTAATTTCCTCTGGGTTGCAATTCTCGAGTTCACACGGTACGCCACATCTAGGATAGCCACAACTTCCTCCTCCTCCTTCCCCAGGTATTCAGCCAACACCTCAGTCATCTGTTCTTGCGCTGACTTCCCTTCCACTTCTGGCAGTCCACGAAAACGAAGCTGCTTCTCCATGTGTTTAGTTTCTGCAACTGACATCCTCCCCTTCACCAATCTCATCTCTGTTTGTTGCGTGTCTATTAAATTCTCCATCGCGTCTTCTACTGTTTTAACTCTCTGCTGCGTTCCTTGTAGTTCACTACTAATCGTTTCCATACCTTTTTTCACTTCTGACAGCTCCGACTTTACTGTCTGTGTAACCTCTTTAACCTCTTTAATAAGCTCCAACTTCGTGTCCATAAGTTCTTTAATCATATCTACAAGTTTTTTGTCCAAATTTTTATCCAGATTTTCTATTGCCGATTGCCACTCTTTTTTCGACATCGTGGGGCTTGCTTTAGCTCGCTCCCACGAATCTGCTCTCTTCCTTAACTCCGTGGCGTATAATTAAACGTTTTTCTTTTTTCAAATGTCCCAATCTTTACCAAAATTAAGTTTTAAAGTGTCCAAAATGTCGGGCGTCTTTTCTCTATGGTTTCTCTGTGTTGTTGTAATCCAAAATGGCCTACTTCCTCTTCCGCTGAAGCCGCGACCCTTCCCCTTTCAAAAATGGCGATTCCCTGCTTCCTGTCCTTCGGCAAGGGCCGCTTCTCTCCAGCCACTCTATTGTTGTTACGCACTTCCTGTCTCCCGTCTTCCCACAGCAGGTCTCGCGATGGTGTCTTTTTCCCACAGCTCCAAAACCACAGGTATTCAAAACAATAGTCCGATTTCTGTAATAACTTCTTTAAACTTAGTCTCTTTTAAAATACGACTCCTGCCGAGTCTTCACCTCCTTTTCACTAGTCTGTTGCAGTTTAAAAATCTACTTTCTTTCCTCTCTGTTTTTGTCAATCTGTCCCGTTTCAAAAGATAGCGATCTTTACCTTCTCTTCACTTTTCTCGGGTTGTAATCACTGTTTCGATCTTAAATTCTCCTCTCAGCTTCCTTCCCCAATCGAAGCTTGGGTATGTAGGTCTTATGCCAGCCGAATTGGCCCCAAAACTGCCGCAGAGATTATAGCCGACCCGTCGCAAGGTGGGACCTCAAGGATCGGGGGGAGACTCGTTGGGTAGAGCCCCCCCTCGTCCGAGATCTAACTCACCCTAGGGTCTTGAGCGTTCTTTGCCTGCTCCCCGCCTGAGAGCAGTCGGCCGCGGGCTATTTTCACCCCTCCGGCCGGTTAAAACGGCAGTCCGGTCAGCTCCGCAAATGGAGCTGCGTTAGACCTCCATAAATCCCAAACCGGAAGTCAATGACCAATGAAATTCATTGGTTAATTAAAGGCACCGCTAATTTCTAAAAAATAGCCCTTTGTAGCAGCATTATTTAGGGACTATATAGAACCATCATTGCATTCACTATTTAGTATTCACGATGATAAAAATACAGAACAGTGCAATTTACAATACATAGACAAATGCTTAGGGGGGAATAAATATATAAATAAGTGAATGAATACAATAGTAATAAATAACAATGATATAAACAGCAGTAATAAATAATTACAAACTTTAAAAATAGTTCATGCTATTTGAAAAATTAGTTCAACTTGATCAGATTTGGTTTTAAGATCTATAAACAAATTCTTCAGTTTAAAAGCCTGTATCCCATAAAAGTATTGTCCTCCCTGTAAGGGGTGTTGTAAATGGCTCAAAGTATGTTTCACCCGAGGGTGTGAATTTCTCATATACATAAAAAATCCTGTGAAGAGATATAGTCAAATCTCATAAAAAAGAAGAAGAATCCAGTTCATTATTGAGACCACGAGGACACATGGTCTGAAGGCGAAAAATCCATCGTGCCTCTGCCTGTAGCAAAAAACGATTTGCATAGCCCGGCTTGTCTATTGTTTCCAAGACCGAAACCTTTAGTTCTTTTTCATTTTTATGGTGAACCCCAAAATGCTGGGTAAGAGGAGCATCTTGATTGCCAGTTCTTATTTTTGAAAGGTGCTCCTGAATTCTAAGGTGGACTGGCCGTGAAGTGCAGCCCACTTTGCATTGCATTGAACAAGATATACCATGTTGGCAGTGGAGCAAGTCGAAAATCCTCTAGAGAACAAAGGAATGCCTGAGACAGGGTGGGTGATGGTTTTAAGATCTGTACTCAGTGGGCATACACTACAATGGCCACATGGGAAGTGACCCCGTGGAACATTGCTATGAATGGCGCCCCGATCTTTTAGATCTGAGTGTACCAGTACATCTTTCAGGCTCTTTGTTTTTCTGAACCCAATCTGTGGGGGATCCGCACACCCTGGGATGTCTAATAAAACGTGCCAATTTCTCCTGATGATCTCTGAGATTTTCCCTGAGAGGGGGGAGAAATCTAAAGCCCACGAAATCCCACCGTCTGTGCGGGTTTTACGTTCCTTATATGTTAGTAGATCTCTTCGGGAAATTGACTCAGCTCTGTGTTTTGCTTGTTTAATTACCTGCTCGGGGTAGCCCCGTGATCTAAAGGCCCAGCTCATATTTTTTGCTTCCATGAGGTAGTCCGTGTATTTTGTAGCGTTTCTTCTAATCCTTAGAAATTGCCCATAGGGTATATTTTGCTTCAGGGCAGAATAGGGTATATTTTGCTTCAGCGCTCTGCCCACCAGAGCCATCTCCATCCCATAACTGAAATCAGACTGAAAAGTGTTCAGGGCACTAATTATCCAGGGCACTAATTTCCTGCTTCTCTCTGTAGTCCTTGAAATGTTATCCATGGGGTTTAGGGGAATCCTAAGACCAATACTCTATATGAAGTGGAGTCTGCAATGGGAGGGGCATTTGGGGCATTACTTTCAATAAGAATTAATGTGCATTACTTTTTTGGCATTCATTCATTTTATTTAATGTAATTAAATACTAATGTAATTAGTATTTAATGCTAACATATAAATTACTCAGTTAGAAGCACTACTCACTGGGAAATTAATAGTACAATCCTGGGGAAGGGGAGACCACACAGGGCATCGTCCAGCCACTATGCTGGCATATATCAGAGATATGCTGGCATCACAGAGGTATGCCGGCATAAAACTTTGGCTTCACTAAGCTGGTGCTCAGCACCAGCACATCATTTTCAAGACCACCTGCCAGAACTTCACAGGGGCAACCCCTAGTGCCACAGGTAGAAGAGCAAGCCTGGAGGCATGGGAGAATTTAGTCAGATCCCTAAGCTGCTCCAGCCTGAGAACATTTCTTGATAATGACACAGACTTATCCCCCCACAGCCAATGGGAATGCAGTAAAAAAAACCTGTGTGTGGCCATGTCCGATGATCAAGTCATGTGGCACAAACTAACCATAGTTAAAATAAACCACGGTTTCATATTATGTTTGAATTGATACAGTCAGTGATGCAAGAGCTGCTGGGCATATTTTAATTTTAGAAAATAAACCTTATTTAGAATGCCTTATGATGCAGCTGCCTAATACAACAGCAGTTCCCTCAGTACCTTTAGTACTGTTATTAGAGGAGCTTCAGAGGTGTCCAAAAACTTGTGTGAAATAATTTCTCAATTAGCCATCTATCTGTACAATCCAAAGTATGTCTAGTACTAGAGTATGTCTAGTATGTCTAGACTAGAGATGGGCATGAACCGGAAAAAAACGAACCATGTGGTTCATGGTTCGTCAAATTTCACAAAGCACGAGCCACGAACTTTCACAAACCTGCCCCTGGTTTGCGAACCAGTTCATTTGGTTCGTGCAAACATCACATCCAGGTCAGAAAATCATCACTTCCGGGCCCAGAAATCCACTTCCGGGTCAGCAGAAGGTCGGCAGGAAGTCCATCCCCTGTTGCCTAGGAAACTGATTGATTGGCACCAGGCTCTATGCAGTGACAAAACAAAAAATGAACCAAACGAACCAGCCTAAAGTTCGTAGTGGTTCATCAGAAATGGGATCTGATGAATCACTGGTTCACGAACCATGAACCGGCATGGTTCATGCTTAATTTTGGTTCATATTTAGGTTCATGCCCATCTCTAGTCTAGACTGAAACATTATGCCTCAATCTTGTTGGGAAATGCTCACAACCCCCCCCCCTTTTTTTTTAGTTCGTCTTTAAAGTGCTACTGGAACTGAATCTTGCTTATTTTTAGTAGTTTGAAGTCTAATGTTAAAGTTAACTTATCCCTTTGGCTTCCCTTTCACTATCTATATCTCTCTTGCCTTCACTGAAGTATCTTGAATGTCTGTGTTATTTCAGTAAGGCAGTTCATGATGAGCTGTAGAATAAGCATCAATGATGTGTCCTATTGTCTGTTGTTGGGCTGTCTGTGACCTCACTGGATTCTGTTTTCACAATCATGACTTCTCAAACCAGCAATTCAATCACATTTTGAAGTACTTTATTATATTTGCTATACTTTTCAATGACCTAAGCTACACAGGGAACACAGATATTGCTATATTGGCCAATTACTTCCATCAATGTGGCTTGGTTCCAAACACAAAGGGAAATTCCACTAATACAAAAACATTGTCCAACAGATAGTAAGGGTAAGCTGGATTTTTGGAGCTCTGGAGACCACTTGAACCTTCCTTACAATTTACATGATCTCCAGGGTGCTTTATTGTGAAATTCAGAATCCTAATTCTCATTGAGGTCGTCCACTGGAATCTGGGCTGTACTACTTCATTCTGCAGGAACAAGCTGAAATAATTGAATGCCTCTTGATAAAAAAATGACCTCTGTACACAGAAAATTAGATGTCACAGAAAAAAGTTCTAAGCTAGCTTGTCTCCCATATGACCATTTTGAGGGGGGGGGTAGTGGTGCTGGCTTGAGACCTAACCACTCAGACAGAAAGAGATTGTTATTACCTTCTCCTTTCTCCTAAAGCTTCAGATACAGATCCCAACTCAAAATCCTGAGGTTGCAGTGAATTAGTTTTCCAGCCACACACACCTTATATGATGGTAGAGATTCTGATGAATGGTATCCCTAACTACATACACACTGATTTGTGGTAATACAGAAACTTTGTGCTGTACTAGTTGTTTGATCTCTGTACCTTATTAACAGATGGACCTGACAGTCTGGTTTAAAAAGATTAGTTGAGAATAGGGTTGTTAGGAAAGGGTAGGATTTTGCCAATTTTTTTCTTTTTTAGATATAGCAATTGGTTCCATTTACTCTCTTTTTCTCTTTCAAAAGAGGACTTTTCATTAATCTAGCTTTGAAGGTTTTTTTCAAAAAATGTAGTTTCTGTTTTATTTCACACTATATACCCTTCTGTAACTTCAGCTGTTTAAGCCTTACCTACCTCATGGGGTTGTTGTAAGGATTAAAAAAAACAATTATTGTGAGAATTTAAAAGAAACCAGTGTGGTGTAGTGGTTAGGATGTCAAACTGGGTTGACTCCCACCTCTGTCATGGTGGAGAGGGTGGAATAGAAGTCTAAGAACAACAACATTTTTTAAAAAAAGCTTTCTCGGTGACCTTGGCCAGTCACACTTTCAGCCTAACTGACCTTATAGTTGTTGTGACCATAAAATGGAGATGAGCTCAATATAAGCTGGTAGGGGCAAGGCAGCAGTGAGAAGAAGAGTGCAAAATATCCCATCTTTTATATAACTGGGCAGTGGGGGGAGGGAGGTTAAGAACTTCCCTGATCTATCAGAGACAATGTGGTGTAGCAACACGCAGTGTATTGTAGTGACATTCAGAGTGGTGTAGTAGTGACATGCATGACTTCTTTGAGAGCTAATCAAATCTTTTTCATGAATGAAAAACTTATTCAAAACTGGCTCAAACCTAAAATGAGGAACAGAAATGAATGTTTGGATTTCAGGGAGAAATTCAGCAAAGAGGAATTAAGAAAATTCTACTTAACAACCCTATTCCAGAATCAGATGTGGGAGTAGAGCTGCCAGATCCCCTGGTGGGGATAGGGGATCCACTGCTCCCATCCCCTGCTACAACTCACCTGGCTGGTGCGGGCGGAGAAGGATGGGGAACAAGCCTTCTGGACATGTTCCCAGAATGGTGATGTCTCTCCTAGGAATGACATCATCATGCCATGTTGTGAGCATATATGCATGAGGAAACAAAAAAGGTAAGTACTGGGTCCCTCCTCCCACCAGCATGGTAAGGGGACTTGGCAACCCTATGTGGGAGGGAGATGGGGTAGAGTCATCCTTCTTAAGAGTCATCCCTCTTAGCAGGAATGGAGGGCCATGGATATGAAAATAAAGGTGGACACTAAGACAGTAGAATGGTAATGCAGAAAAAATGCTTTCTGAGCCTGAATGCTTCTATAATGTTCCTAGATGACTGTTTTGTTTCTCCCCACTGCTTATTAAACATACTAATAAAACCATATTTCTAATGGGGGAAATATTTTTAAAGATTTATTTCATTTATTTACAAAATGTACACCTGCATTGTTCCCCTCATAATGGCCACCAAGGTGGCTGAGTCTGACAAACTAAAAATATACATAATAAAATCACATCTTAAAACCAACAGAAATCATTAAAACAATTAAAACTGGAATATACATTCAAACATACACATTCAACAATTAAAACATTGAACAGGAAGAATGCAGTCAGGTTCTTTTCTTTCTTTTTTTTACACCGAAGTCTGCCCAGTAGCCTCCTGCTAGGCTGCTTCTTGACTGCTATTTCCCTGCTTCACAGGAATTAGTACAGAGAAATTCACCTGTTCCAAGAGGCACCTATTTCCAGGGTCTGTAAAACCAAACCCTTTTGTTCATTCTTCATACAATAACAATAGCAACAACAACAACATAACTGCCCCAGACCCCTTTGAATATGACAGACCCTAATTGAAAATGACAGTCCCCAAACTCTAGAACCCCAAACCCCACAGATAAGTCAGAACTACTTCCTTAAATAAGAACATTGGGGTCTTTCATCTGGACTTTAGACCAGACTATTATTTAGATTGTTAACAGTTTTGGCCTGAGAAAGTTCCAGTCACTTCAATGACAATAGCCAAAACACAACCAATACTGTCACAAGACATGGATTTCTCCATCTGATATGCTTTTTTGCTCACAGCTTTATGTTCCCCTTTGTCACTGACATGCTGTGATAGCTTTGTCATGCTCTGCTGTCAGGAGGAATTGATTTCATCAACAGTTACCACAGGTTTTTGTTGTTGGCAACATAATGGCTCACAAACTATAATTTGCTCATTTATTACATAGAAGACTTTACTTTGAACATGAATTTACAAGCCTGCAGAAGATGACCAACCGTAAAGTGACCCACCATGCTGATACATCTCCTTTTTCCTTTTTCTTTTGTTTCATTTTGACTTTAAAAAGTAGTGGTTATCAAGTAGTGTGGAACAACAGGATTTGAGTCTAGTGGCACCTTAGAGGCTAATGACATATTGAGGGTACAAGCTTTCAAGAATCACTGGATTCAAATCCTGCAGTGCATACTATGTAATTTATGAACAGGTTCTAAATTTCTATATAAAGTGTTGAGAAATACTCCTACCCTAGAATTCACCTCAAACATTCAATAATTGGTGCTCATTTCTACAAATGCTCCAGGGATTGCAAGGCTGGTAAAAGGTTGCCAAAACTGCAGGAAATGACTCATATCTCTCCCAAGCACCAAGGAACTTTAGCGCTTTGTTATGCAGATAGATCTGGTCAGAATGGGAGAACAGGTTTACCATCTAACACCTTATACCTAAATAACAGAGATTGGGAAAGCCAAAAGGTTAGATTGCATTTCAGCATTCACCATGTTTCAAGGACTTTCTTCCTTTTAGGGCAGAAAAATCAGGATCATTCAAAGAGGATGGAATTTCCAGTGTTAGCATCACCATCCCTTTCAGTATTTTTTTTCTTACACAATGCAAGGAAAGACCAGTGACATCTAGGTGGGTGTACACATGTGTGTTTGAAAAGGGAGGGGTCTTCTTCAGCCTCCAGGGTGGGACAATGAACTGGAAAGCTGCCTCCCAGGTGAGACAATAAAAACTGGGAAGGTTTGATTGTGCCTTCCTGAGAGGAACTACAAGCATAAAAAGATGATTGATGAACACATGATGGGTGGATGGGTGAGGCTATTAGAGCCCTAAACAGGACAGTTGATAAAGGAAGGATTGGAAGGGTGTGTGAATGGATTAATTCAAGTATTTCTGGAGACCTGTACTGTTCTATGGTTTTGCACATCTCCAGGGTGTGGGGCTGAGAGCCAGTTTTACCTCACTGCTCACATTCCAGTACTTTTCCATCTCCTGCCTGGCCAGGCAGCTTGTCTGTATTTTAAACACATGAGGAGAGGTGCTTATGATATTCTATAATCATGAGTTGTCCCATGATTGTGAGAGTAAGTATGACCACTAACACTTTGCCAGTAAGTTCCTTGCCATTGTTTATATACAACAATATTCACCTACTTTAGAGTCCATTGTTGTGTGAATTTTCATGTGCTTGAGGAGAAACTCATTAGATAGATGGACTTTGGGACAATGCAGTTTTTCATTAAGTGCAAATAGAGCCTAATTCGGCCCCCTCCCCCAAAAAGAACAATGTGTGTTTGCATGCACAGCCACCCAACACTCGCCTTGATGTGCACCTTCCTCAAGAATTCTTTGGGGTCTATCAACTTGGAACCTCATTGCTGCCTTAGCCGGAAAAAAGAGACAGACACAGGCTTGGAGGTAAAGGGCTGTTTATTAATATAACAGTAAATATAACTATAACTAAGGCAAGGGCCAACTATGCGGTACAGGTCAAGCCACGGGGTCAACGCCGGACCTCCGCCTTGACCTGTTTGGGCGAACCCCAAAGCCCCGGGTGTAGGCCATCCTGAGAATGACTGCAACCCGGCCAGCCAGGCGAATGGATCCCCCCCCCGCAAGCTCCTAACGCCCCAGCCGTACAGCATGAGGGAAGGGCTTGCTCCTGGGGATCCCCGCAGGCGTCTGCCTGTGCATTGGTAGCCGTCACAAGCATACCGCACTGATGGCAGACCCTGTTCCCACATGGGGAAATGCCACTGGGTGCTCACCGGCCCGCTCCCTATTCCCGAGAATCTCCTGCCAACGCAAGGGCCAAGCCTCTGCTTAGGCCCTGGCGCCCCACAGGTGGCTTAAGGCCAACCCCAGCCCTTGCCTAAAATCATCAAGGAAAATGTCGTTGCCCTCTGGTGACAAATGTACACCATCCTTCCTGTAAAGGTGGGCAAGTTCGGCCCTTATCCTAGGGTGCGGCAAGTAAATCCCCAAGCCTTCCCCCAAGGGTTTCTTCATAGCTCTGTTGGCCTTACGTCGAGCACGCTCAATGGCCCGCGGATCCAAGGCCTCCCGCCACACCCGGCGTTGCAGTATCTCGGACCAGAAAATGAGCACTCCCGGCCACCGGCGGCTTATTTCACGAAGGTCATCAGTTGCCTGCAGTGACAGGGCCTTTCCCTGCACTAAACCTAGGTCATTTCCCCCGAGGTGAACGACCAAAATATGCGGGGGCGGACCCGTCCGCCCCCTAAACAAGAGTGGTAACAAACCAGGCCAACGCAGGCCCCGCCGACCCAGCCATTCGACCGTGGCCACAGCACTCAGCCCCAACTGGGATCCGATCGGTGTTCTCCTGGCTTGATGGGCAGCCCAGAACACCATGCTGTGTCCGCAAATCAGGATACTGCGCTTCCCCAGGACCGACGCCGCACCTAGGAAAGAGCAGTTAGTGTAGGCAATTAATACTGAGGCAGAGGGCGGACATAGGAGCGAAACGCGCTCGACCGCCACCTGCCTACCCTCTGTATGGCCTGCTGGGTGTACCCCATGGCAGCAGCCGTAGAGGCGGCCCCAATCCGAAAGGAATGGGTACCAAACTTAACCCCAACCAGTCCTAATTTCCCAAGGGCCTTCTCCGTAACGGCCCAAAACTGAAACCGGGTCAGAGGTGTCCCATCCTTATGGCGAAACAGGACCCCCTGTGCCTCCCCACGGACTCTCACATAGTCCCTCAAAGCCTGAACCGGGCACAGCTCATGGTCTGTGCACGGCCCCAACAACAGGGTGGCCCCACGCTGTCCCTGGTCTGTTTTAGACCTACGGATCCGGATAGATACCTTGTCACCCACGAAGGAAATATCCTGTGCAAGCAAAGCACTGCCAGAGGCATCCCTACGGGAATGAACCACCAATTCACTAACCCGCAAGGCCCCAAAAAAGGCAACCAAAGAGGCTGCATGGAAGAGCCTCTGCTCAAAACGCGAAGCGCAAACCTCAGCCCAGGTCGCTCCCAGCCCTTTAAGCACCGATGGGGAAATGGGCTGCCTCAGGTCCCTAGAGGGGCCAGCTTCCCGGGACCAACCCTCTAACATCTTACGTATCCGGAAATCCCCAGTGTCTTCACGCAGACCGCGTGCCTTGCTAAAAAAGGCAAGAGCAGCTAGCTGGCCCCTGATAGACCGGACAGAAAGGCAGCGCTCCCGTTGCGACACGCAAAAGTGAATCAGGTGCTCGGCCGGGACAGGCCAAAGCTCCCGAAGTCCTACCGTCTTCCCAAAATCAGTGAACTGCCTGATCGCCCGGTCATAGGCTTTCCGTGTGCTGGGGGCTAAGGCTAACTGGATTGCCCACCTCGCTTCTGCCTCCCAAGCTGCCACAGCTCCTTGGGCATCCGCGCTGGCCGGCGATCGGCTTCTGGAGCCAGGTGCCAAAACCGCTCCATCTGTTGGCGAGACAAAGCGTCTGCCACCCCATTACTCATCCCAGGAACATGTCTGGCCTTAAATAATATATTTAGCAGCAAGCATTTGAGGGTAAAGGCCCGCACCAGCCTCATCACCCTGGGCGACTTTGATGACAAGGAGTTAACCACGTGCACCACCGCCAGGTTATCACACCAAAAATGTACCGTGCTGTTGGCCAACTCCCGCCCCCAAAGCCACACTGCTACCAGCAAAGGAAAAAATTCCAAAAATGTCAAGTCCTTAGACAGTCCCCGCTGTGCCCAATCCGCCGGCCAGCGTTCAGCACACCAATGGCCCCTGAAATAAACCCCGAATCCAAAAGATCCAGAGGCATCGGAGGTCACCTGAAGCTCAGCTTCAAGCAACAAGTCCTCTCTCCAAAACGTCACCCCATTATATGACCGCAAAAACTTTTGCCAGACCCAAAGATCACTCTGAATACCTTTACTCAATCGCAACCTGTGATGAGGAAACTGCAATTTCCCCATGGCATCACAAAGGCGCCTCAAAAATGCCCTGCCAGGAGCAATTGCCTTGCAGGCAAAATTCAAGTGCCCCACCAATTGCTGCAATTCCAGGAGAGTAACCTTACTCCGACCCAGAAAATCCCCGACTCTACTCTTAAGGTCCTCAACCTTATCGGCAGGGAGCCGGAAACACTGCTGAACTGTATCCAGCTCAATGCCCAGAAAAGTTAAGACAGTGGAGGGGCCCTCAGTCTTCTCATGTGCCAAAGGAATACGAAGTTCCTCGGCAAGGCCCACAAAACCAGCCAACATCCTGGCACATTGCCCGGTACCAGCTGGCCCACAAAACAAAAAATCATCAAGATAATGACAGGTATCAGGGCAGGCCATGCGGCGCCGCAACTCCCATTCCAAAAAGGAACTGAAGCACTCAAAAGCCGCACACGATATGGAGCAACCCATGGGTAGGGCCCTATCCATATAAAATTTCCCTTCAAACGCAAACCCAAGCAACTCAAAATCCCCGGGGTGTACAGGTAGGAGGCGAAAGGCCGACTTGATGTCGCATTTCGCCAGTTCCGCACCTACACCACACCTACGCACCACCTTGACCGCCTGGTCAAAAGATGTATAACGGACTGAACAAAGATGCTCCGGTATAGCATCGTTTACCGAACCACCCTTGGGGAAGGACAGATGGTGTATAAGGCGGAATTCACCGGCCGCCTTTTTAGGCACCACCCCCAACGGAGACACCCTGAAACAAGGGACAGGAGGGGAGTCATAAGGGCCGAGCACCCGGCCCTCCGCGCACTCCTTCGCAATCTTGGCCCGCACCACACCTTCCTTGCCAGCCACTGACCGAAGGTTGGCTGACATGAAAGGACCCCTTTGGCCCTGAAAAGGAATACGAAAACCAAACTCAAACCCTGACAGCAGGTACTCAGCATCTCCGCGCCGGGGATACAAATGCAACAGTTGCCTAAGGACCTTCAGCCTTACCGGGCTGGGTCCCTTTACCAGGTCCTTGCTGATTGCTACCCCCCCAAAGCGCTTTCCCCCACTCCCCTGCCTGGACTTAGGGCATGCCGAGTATGGGTGGGGGCCACTGCAGGAAGGACATTCATGTCTGTACTTACAAGCCTTCCGGTTGCACTGCCCCTTGGATGTGAAATCCCAACAGAGCAGCCGGGGTTGAACCTGCTGCCCCGCGGGGGCGTGGGAACCCGATGCTGGTTGGGAACGCTGAATAAGATGACCGCTGTCGGACCTGTCCCCAGAATTAGGTTTGGCCAGGGACATGACCTGCAACCAAAGCTGCTGGTGCACCTGGTCCCACGGCAGACCCGGATACATGGCGGCGCGCATCCTGAACTCCTCATCGTATTGGAGCCAGGCCACCCCAACAAAGCCGGTGTATCCCTTATAAATAATGTCTATATATTGAAAAAGAGACACGGCCCTCCAAGGCTGTGCTCTGGCCAATACCCCGGCATAGATCAGGAACCCAGGTAACCAATTTGACCAATTCCGGTCTACCTTCCTGCGCTTAATCTTTTCTTTGTCTCTCTCATCCAGATCATCTTTATCCTTCTTCTCCAGTTCCCTGAAGAGAAGGGTAAAGACATCTACATATTCCCCTTTTAATATCTTCTCCCTGGTGGCTTGAGTTAAGTGGTCACCGAGGGGTAAAGCCGTATCCCCGAATGGCAAAGCTCTGTACGGCACCATTCCATAAGGCAATTGTCCGCAAGGGGGGAAACCCCACTGACATCCAAAGCTATAGGGCAAGCCCCCAGTCTGGGGTGCAGAGGATGTAGAAGCAGCAGGTGCCTGTTGTTGGCCAAAAGTAGTCCCAGCCCCACCCTGCCAGGATGCAGGCATTGCTGAAGGCCAAGCGGGGGCAAAATGTTGTGTAGCTGGTGAAGTGCAGCCGGGGGGCGCGGAGGCAGTAGACTGACCCCAGGGCCCCCAAGGCCAGGTGTATGCCTGGGAAGGCTGAACAGACTTACCCTCCTGCACTGCCGGCTCAACCGCTATGGCCACCTGCCCACAGTCCACCACGGACTCCTGCTCAGCTTCGGCCCCTTGTGCTTCTTCAGGCGGCGCAGCCACCCCCATGCTGCTGCTGGGTTCACCACGATCGGATGCCGCCGCTTCCTCCAAGGCAGAAATGCGCTTCAAGATATCCCTCTGAAATACAGCATCAGAAACTTTCTTACTGGGACGGCGCACCCGAACCCCCGAGCTCCCAGGCTGAGAGTTGGCACGGGCTTGTTCCAAGGCAGCTAGCCTGTCCAGCAGCTCCTGCCTGCTGGGTACACCCTCCTCCTCATCCGAAGATGACAATGGGGCTGGGGGAGGTCTCTTTGCAGGACGCTTGGCAGGCTGTTTGCCCTTGGATGGGCCACCGCCCTTCTTGGGAGGCATACTGCACAGTAGCAACCAAAATGGCCGCCAGGCAGAACCTGCTCTAAAATGGCCGCCGGAAGAAATGGGCCTAATGCACAATGCACAAAATGAGGGGAACTGGGCAGGGAAAGCCCAGGGAAACAAAAAGCCCAGGGCCCGCCACTGACCAGACACTAAGCGCGTCCCTCTGGAGTGCGGGGGGGGGGGGGGGAAGGGCAGCCCTGTTAACCCCAGGGCAAAGCCCACAGACTAGGCCCGGCCACCAAGCGCACACATGGGTGCAAAACCCTGCCCCACGCTATATAAAGGAGCACTCAGGGAGCAGCCCAATGCCCCGCTCCCCCCAAGAAAACCAAGCAAGGCCAGTAGGCCGCGCTGCCTAAGGGGCCCCGCTGAGGCGAGCCCCGCCAAAGAAGGCGCGCCACGCCCACTGAGAAGCCGCCGAGAGGGCCCGCTCCCACCGAGACCCCAGGAGCAGGACCCGTTGCCGCCGCGGGGAAGCAGCACACGCACACCGGTGCCAACCCGCAGCCGCTCTCAGCAGCTCAACCCGCCTCCCCCAGAGAGGCCCGGCAAGTCGAGGACGGGGGCTGGGGGCGGCCTGAAAAGGTACGCTCCCCGACGCCGCGTCAGAACCAACAGCCCCGCAGCTCCACTGAGGGGCCACGAAAGGCCCCACAGCAACCCGGAGCCTTCGCTGCGCTCGCGTCCCTCGCCGCTCGTCCCTCGCCGCTCCGCTGCCGCCCACTGCTTCGGAGAGAGGGGAAAAGGCCTCCTTCTCCTTCCGAAGCAGAAAGCGACTGCTGGCTGGGAAAGCGGAGCCGCTAGAAAGCATTGGCTCCGCCCCCAGCCAGAATCCCCGTATGCCCGGGAAGGAAGTCTGCCCCTCCCTCCAGGCAAGGCAGCAATGGACGGCACCCAGCCAAAGCAGCTTTGCTGCAGCTGGGTGTGCCGGATTGTTGCATGCTTTCAAACTTGGTGAGTCCATGGTTTAGAGGGAGGACTGTGTTCTGCACAATTTTGGTGTCATTGTGAGCAAAAGCAGCTGCCCCAGAGCCTCATTTCCCTGCCACCCAGTGTTCATCTGTGCATGTGAAGCCAACGCTTGCCTTCTGCACATGCAATGGGCTGAAGCCCATGAAAATGAAAAAAACAAATGGATCAGACCTGAGCCAGCACAAGCCCACCCAGAATGAATGAGCAATGGAATGGAATTATTATGGAACCCCCAGAACTGAAACTGAAAAGGAAATTTTCTTAGTGCACACCCCTATTGCCCATCACAGGTTACACAATTCATCTTGCCCATCCTGGCCGTGGGGACAAATGGCTGTTGGTTTGTGGACAGTTCATCTCTCCTTAGCTGGCATTCGACTCTTTGATTGCTCTCCCTACCTAGGGAGATTTCCTGAGGGTAATTAACGTCATTTTTGTATCTCCTTGGCATCACAGATACTACTCAGAGTTAAGTTGGTGCACATACACACACACACACACACCCCACAGAGAATAAGGGGAAAGGGAGGAGTTACTGGGTGGAGACCAGCAAGGGCCATTGGGCTTTTCCAGGTTCCTGAAAACAAGAGAGAATGGGGCTTGTGAATCCATTCCTCCACATAAGATTTTTTTTTTAAATTCAACCCCATTTACAATTTGTAGCATTACAGACTATATGCAGATTTAGAACTTCATCAGCTTTCAATGTGAACTAGGCTTGAGAAATATTTATACAACGTATGCTCTGCAGAGTTGGACAGAGGCATTCAGTACCTGCTATGTGCTTACCACTGCCTCTTGCTTTATTAGCAATTGGCTTAAAGAACAACTAGATTTCAAGGTATGAGCTTTCAAGAGTCAAAGCTCTCTTCATCAGATGGAAGGAATGGAAAAATGAAGGAGACTTTATAATCCAGGCAGAGGGTGGGAGGGGTATTGTAAATTAGAGTGTCAGGAAGCTAGCTATAATACATGCTGTAATTAGCTTAATAGAACAGCTGAGTGAAGTACAAAAAATTAGCACCTGTCATGCAAGAAAAATCCTATGTTCTGATTCAGCCCTGGGGGAGCCATTGTTCCAAATTTGCAAATAAACTCAATTTCAGCAGTTTATAGAAATCCCAGGCATAAATTTCCCAAGTCTTTCCCACCAATCATCATTCTATCTCCAAAAGTCAGCCCCCCTCCCATCCTACACCAACTGCAACCAATGCCCAGTAGAGAGACCTGAAGAAACAACCTTGAGCAGTTTCTACTTAAAGGTATTTCCCTTGGAAATGATTCATTTCTCAACAATTTATTTATTAAAGCATTTGTATTGTGTCCCCAAGGCAGCAAACATTAATACATTTTTAAAAAAACAAAACATTTTTAAAAATTTAAATGTAACACATTTAAATTAAAATACTTCAATAAACACACACTCAACACCAAGAACAGGGAGGAGGGCCAATAACAGTTACTGGGGGTATGCCAAATGAAACAAAAAAAATCTTCCACCACTGGCAGACAGGAATTTAGGGAGACAGACAAATCTCCCTAAATTCCCAGGGAGGGAGAAGGAACTTTCTCCGGTTACCACCCATCTAGACTCCAAAGTGGAGCAGAGTGAGTGGGTAGTTATTGCATTTGTTGGTTTTTATGTTTTTAATGTAAGCCACCTTGAGGGAAGATAAGAGGAGGATATTCATTGTTAAATAAATAACATGCCAGTACATAGCCTAATAAACAGGGCTAATAGTCTTCTTCTTGGTGACTTATCAGATCTTCTTTGGCTTGTCCTCTGTCTTTACATACCATTACATGAATTCAGCTTTCTGTTTCTGCTAATCAGAGCCTTCATGGTTGCCTAGGATACAGACAGTTTGGCACCTGCTTTCTGGTTTTGTACATTACATGACCATATGTTCAAAACAACACTATAACTTACATATAAGATGTATTGTAAATATGGAGGAGATTCTGAGTACTCCTAATTCAACCATGGATTCCACCCTGGATGTTTGTTTACAAAGCATTTATTCTATCATGCTGTTATTTTCTCTTCCTTTAATGATGAACCAAGTAGCATAATATAGTTCCTAGACAATCTCCCATCCAGGGAGTTTACATGTCCACACACGCAGAGTTTAAGAAGTAGTAAAGTATCATGTTCTTTCAGACTGTGATTCTTCTCCTCCACAGTGTGTCCACATGAAATAAGCCACATGACACAAACCATGAGATTTGGTACCTAAGAATTTCAGTCCAGGTAACAGAGAGCCAATGACCCTTTCTCATGGGAAGTGTGAAATCGTGAGAGTCATTCAAAGTCAGAATTCTGCTGCTTTTTGTATTTCAATACATTTCCATTGGTAACCCTGATTTTACCAGTCACAGAAATAATTCAACTTCCATGATAATTTCCCCAAGAAACAACAATAGGATACGTTCATAAGAGGCATACATATGGAATATTAATGTGTTATATTCAATAGATAGCACATTATGATCAAAAGTTGTATTGTCATTTATAGGTTCACTTTTGGGGTGACAAAGGAGCAAGGAAAGTTTTGATAAGAGAATCACTGAGTGATTGACCTTTCTGCCATCCCTAGAAACCGCATTCCATTGCATTTTCATGTCTGCCATGACTATTTCCAATCTTGGAAACTAGCCATGGAGGGATGAAGGAATGGTAAAATAAACTGGGAGGGGTGAAAGATTGTAGGGGAGAATCAGTGAAAAGTCAAAGGGTGGAACTATCATCTTCCCCCTACCAATTCTTTAGCTTAAGCTTGTCTGCAATTATATTAGGTGAAACTGTATTGTCTTTTTCTGCTCAATGTCTTCAAACAAAGAAAAAGGGGATAATGTAATCCACAAAGAATGTTGCCTTTACATTCTGTGCCCCCACCCTCCCCATTTACTGACAGTACCTGGGGTACTGATTTAGGATGGACTTTTAGCTACCTGGCTCATATAACATGCCAATATTCTTTATTTAGTGAGATCACAAAGGATCTCACTAAACTAGTTCCACAAAGTTCTTTGTAAATATGCCTATATTGCACTTAAGTTAGCATAGTACCAAACTTTTCTATTCATTCACCTGTGAAGATATCAGCTTTTTTCTCACTACAACTGTTTACAACTTTGCTTTTTAAAGAAATCTTTTATGAATTTCTTTACATGCCAAAATATCAAAGGAAGTCTCTTACAATAGCTGGTAATTGTGAATATACCTCCTTTATAGTATGTAGTAATGAAAGTGTTTCTGTTATGACCCACGCAATTTGCTGCTGCAATTGTTATAACATTGTATTTGCATATTCATGCTGTGGAAATTGTTACTGTTTCAAAACATTTTCTCATTGTCTAGAGCTGAAACAATAGGTGCATCAGTAGAGTTAATGATTCTGAATACATCTGGGAATATAACCATGTCATATTCTCTGACTGTCTGTCAATGATGTGTCCTTGAAACATGGTGAATGCTGATATGCTTTTCAGTGGAATGCTCACAAATGGTGCAAGCATCCAATGCAATAGGAAAATTCAATTATCTGAGCTACTGGAATTCTGTTACAAACATGTTGTGGCTGGCATTTAAAATTAGAATTTGCAGAAGTTTGAATTTCGTAGTAGCTAGTTTAAGGAGCTTTCCTCCATATTATAAGCTATCACTAGAAATGAAGATTGATTATAATTTTGAAAGTTGTTCCTTCCTTCTGGAGAAGTCCCTTTCTTTGGTAGACTTACATTTGCTACCTGTTAAATAATATTCATAATTCATTTTAAAATCTTTGAATATTAGAGAGGAAACCCACACAGTTAATATGAGATGGGCAGATTAATACAAATTTAAGTATGTTGTTGCTCATCGTGTCTGTATACCTGTGAACACCTAAAAAGAGTCTAGAGAGGAAATGCATTTCTTTGTGGTTCGGATCATCTGAAAAGAAAATAAATAACCCTTGAATTAATAAGAAAGGGATATAGGTAACTGTTTTGATCTGTTCTTGTTATAGTAAGAAAAGTAATCCATATAGTAGTAAGGAGTCATCCTTTTGATGTTTAAAGCAGATGTGATTTAGTTGTTCCCACACAACTCCCACAATTAGATTAAAGTGAGTGATGGACTTCCCAAAAGGGGCAGCAATTACCCGCATCTTTTGTGCAAACATAATCCCAACTAGACATGGGCACGAACCGCATTACGAACCAAAAAAACCCACAAACCGCCTGATCATCTGTTCGCAAACTGGTGGTTTGTGAGGGTCCATGGCCAATGAACCAGCATTTGTTGGAAGCCCGGTTCATTGCATTCGCCTGCAGTTCGTGAAGCCAGACAGTCAGGCACCATCAATCAATTCCCTTGGAAACAGAGCTGGGGGAATGCCTGAACTCTGTCTGTATTCCTTCTGTCGCCCTGGAAACATGAATCGAAGCCCAGCTTACCTTGATCGGCAAGTCTTCCTTCCAACCATGGAGCTGCAAATTGGTTACAATTGGTTACATGGGAGAAAACACCCGGGGGGAGGGAGTGGGAAGGGGGGTGTTCTGTAGCCATGGGCACTCCAATCTCATCCCTGCAAACCCTGATAGGCAGTTCTGACGGCCAACCCCTTGTACACTGGGCCAACATCAACTGGTGGCTCTAATTGTATCGAATGGGCATTTCCTGGGGGCCTCAGATTGGAGAGGGTATAACTCCAAGATCCCTATTGCAATCTTGACCAAACTTGGGTGCTGGCTGGAGGAGAACCTGCTAAACACTAAATATGGGCTCTCTAAATCCAACAGGGGCCATTCTGACACCCACGAACCACAAACCTCGAACCGATTCATCAGCGGGAAATGTTCGTTTCAGTTAATTAGTTCGGTTTCAGCGGTGGCACCTAACCACGAACCTCTGGTTCATTAAATTTTTTGGTTCGTGCCCATGTCTAATCCCAACCACATTGTGAAATGGTGTGATATTTTCTGGAATGACATGGGACTAACTGTAGAAGGAGGCCCAAGCAGACCAAAGGGATTGCAGTCCTTATGCAATGAACCCTTCCTGCAAAACTGCACACAGAGAAGAGAACAAGTCCACATTTTATAGGTCATTAAAATTCTTGCTTGTGATGGAGGCATAAAGAGGCATGGTGACAAGGTTTCCTACTCTCCACTGGGAGATAATGTAATGTGTAGAGGTGGAGAGCTCTTAAAAATAGAAACAGGGAGTGGTACTAAACCTGATCATGAACATGAATTCTTTTGGGGTATTTGCTCAATTCCTGCCTAATTTCTTAGAAAAATTAAGGACACAAATAAAAAATTTCGCCTATAACCTCTCCTAAAGCTGATGTTACATTGGCAGGAGGTGTACCAGGGCAGCAGAGGTGTTCAAGGAAGGACAGAGAGGCAGAAATGGCATCCCACAATGCTGCAACATCATTTCTAACCAAAAACTGGGAGTTACATCACCGCATCACAGTGATCTCACTTCTGGATTTGGACTGGAAATTACATTGAGGTACACATGGTACGGGCTCCCCTCCCTTTTCATCCCACTGCCAACTATGGGCAATTGTCCACACCATATTATGTTATATTAGCTAAAAGATTGCACTATGTATAAATACTGCAATTTAAATAAATGAAAGTAAACACAAAGTTGCCTCATGTGCTTCTCACCACTTATCCAGGGTCACAGAGACTTATCTCGGCCCAAGATGGAGGAACTGGCACCCACCAAGGCACCAGTGGTGGGAAAGCAGTTGGTGGGCCATATTCCGAAGGCCTCTGCTGCCCCAAAGCTGCCTGAGTTGTTTCATCACCATTGATGGGCCTGATGGCCCCCCTCCTGATAACAGCAAGCACAGCCAGGCCCAGATGGAATCCCCAGGAGAGCTGCTGCTGCCGCTGTGGCCAGCCGGGGTGGGGCTGCCAGAAAGCATGCAGGCATAGCAGACCAGCCATACAAGTTGGTGAGGGCCAGCCATCCCCACCCTGTGGGGATGCCCATGCCAGGGGTGGGGAGGACCCCTAGGAGCCCCTGAGTGGGCCTTTGGCCTCATCTGTTTGCTCTGGGGAAGAGGGGCTAAGCTCAAGACAGGATGGAGCCTGAGGGAGGGGCGGGAATCCCCCCAGGAAGGTCCTATAAAAAGTGAGCCTCCCAGGATCACTGTGGAGGAAGTGCTGGGAAGTGCATACTTATGGGTGATTGGCTACTCAGAGGGGAGAGGGGGAGCGAGAGTGCTGTAAATCCCCCTCCTCCCCATTTCTGAAGTGCACTTAGCAGTCGGCCTAGACAAGCAGGCCATCCTGGAGGGCAAGCAGCCCCTCAGCAGAACCTGACACCACTCCTGCACAGCCACAGTAGATTCTCAATGATAGCCCCAGCAGAAAATACTGAGTTTCAGTGCAACACCCTATTACTATGGATGGATAAATATTGGTCTAGCAACTAAACTGTCTCTCTCAAAAAGTCGTTTCAGGTGGGTAGCCATGGTGGTCTGCAGTAGAAGAGCAAAATACAAGAGTCAGAGTCCTCTGACAAAGGGAGCTTTAACTCTTGAAAGCTTATAACTTGGAAATGTAGTTGGTCTTTACGGTAGCTCTGGACCCAAATGTTGTCCCAAAAGGTGCATCCTAATGTGTAGGAGCCTGCAAGGGAGATAAATAAAGGTATGGTAACTGAAAAAGTACCTAGGTAATGCCAGTCTATCAAACTATATCTCATATCATGTGCAGAGGGCTTGAACCCACATGTTTTTTGTAGATTATGCCATATGGCAAGAATTCTCCTTTTGTCAGTCATCATAGCTGTGAATACAGAGGCAACAGAGCATCTACACAAGAGATTTGCTTATACTTTCCTTTTTCAATCAACATTGTCCCTGCAATTTTCCCCATCACCACTGACTTTTTCAGGCAGTCAAAAATTGCTATTGTGCTACTGCAGAATAATGTTATTGTGATTTACTGCCACAATCTACGAGTTCATCTCACTCTCAATGCCCAGGTTTTTAAAAATAAGTCTTTAGCCTTTTTGTTGTGGAGATATAATGGGAAATACCTTAATCTCTTTATCTCTCCATCCATTCATCCATCCAAATATTTTTACTCTGCCTTTCTAGTGGTTCAAGGTAGCTTACAATAATAGATTAAAGTATTTACAGTTAATATTTTTAGTTAAAAACATAATGTGAGGCACCTCCTCCACTAGAATAGATGCCCTGCTCCCCGCCATGCTGTTGTGCCACCCAGTCCTCCTTAGGACTAAGACTGAAAGAGCCTAAGGGAAGGTTTTGGTACACCTCTTGTAGCTTGCTTTCCAAGAACCTAGATCCCCTCAGCACTCTGGCCTGACATTCCTTCCTCCTCCCCAGCCTGCTTCTGGAAGTCTCTTTTATCTGTCCTCCCTCATTACTTGTTCCAACCCTACCTCCTGCTCCCACCTCCAGGTCCTGAGCAGCCAACTGGGCTAGAGGTTGAAGCACCACCAGGTGCAATTCCACCCTCTCAAGCTCTTCCCAGATATTCTACCAGCTGGGTGATCACCTGGGGCATTTCTAGCCTGAGGCCCCTCCTCTTGGCTAGCCTTGCTGGGACTACCAGGCCTCTCCTTGCCTTGTTAGGAGTCTTCTGCAAGGCTGCTGGCTGTTCCTGTATTGGGCCAAGGCTGGATGCAGTGGGGATCATCAGAGCACTGGCTGATGATGTCAATGGCTAGCATATCTCCTTCTACAGTCAGGGGGGCCTGTTAGCTGTCCTGTTGCTGTTGGCTGCCTTCTCCATTGTCCCACACACACCCTGGCTCCCCCTGCCAATGTCTTTGTTGCCTCTGTAAGGTGAGTGGGGTCTTCTTGTTTGCCTTCCCAGAAACAAAACAAAATAAGATTTTTTTTAAAAAAAATGCCCTGGAACCCTCCCCTTCCCATGCAAAGGAATGGCTAAGAGACCTTTTTCAAAAAAAACCCTCTGGTAGTATGTATGGAGAAAGAGTGGCAGCCACAGGAGCTGAGGTAAAAGTGGGCAGAGGGGGGCTGATGACTGCAGGACCTTCAAAAATATGCACCTTCCTGTCCTGATGGCTTGTTAATGTGCTTGTTGGGCCGCATTCTTTCTGGAAATCTGGTTTGAGAAGGAATGTATCAAGGATGGGAAAACTCTGGAGAGTGGCCAATTAGAAGCTGACATTGTATAGAATTTCCCCAAAAAATCCAGCTGCAGTTTGCAAGCCAAGGTGGAAAACTCTGTATGTGGATGCAGCTTCCAAGTGAATGGGCAGATTCTCCACTTAACCCAGTGAGCTTGGATGTGGCTGGCGGAAATGCTGTGCATAGAAATGCTATTTTGAGCAGGTTCTTTGTGGTGCAAACAACAGCTAAGTGTTCTAGTTCAATAACATCCATGTCAAGCTCACATTTTCTGAGTTGCTTTCATCCCTCATTGTCCTCTCTCATTTTCACTGCCTCATGAAACAGAAATTTAAACACAAGACAGGGAAATGTAAAAAGGAAGCAAAGGGTAGTCATAAACATTAGGAAAATGATCAGAACTGTCCGAGTAATTAGAAATTGTATTTGGGTTACTTGCACTTCTGAGATTAAAGAATAGGACTTGCTTAACTCAGGTGTAGAACAATTCATTTTGGAATGCACATTTATGGTCCAGAATACTCCAGTTTATTTGAACAACTGTTCGAATATTGGCTGTATCAACAATGGCACCAGTATGAGTTCATTGTATTTTCAACCCCATTTTTCCCATTACAGGGATCATTTGTTCCCACTGGGAGCCATGCATTTCCTAATATAATTCATTAAGACATGTTAACTAATTGTCTTCTTTCTACTGCAGTTAATTAAACCAAATTAAGTCAATTATGCCTTTTCTATTCCTAATTTTTCTTTAACTTAATCTAAATAGAAAGCACAAGCATTAGACATATAAAGAAATGAAAACATTATCTTCAAGTAGAATGTGTTGTTAATATTGTAGAATGAAAAAAATCACAATGACCCCTCTACCAAGAAACTTTTCCTCTAATTTCTTTAGCACAGATATTTCACATATGCATTATTCATTACATTGGCACTGCTTTTAGCAAAGGAAAAACAGGGACCTACAAGGACTTGCAAGGTGCATCTAATTTTGCCCTCTCTCACTGTTCCCTCTTTCCTTTCTCTGAAAACCCTCATAGCCTTTACCCTTTTCCTTTTCCTTTTCTACTTCCCACTAGACATGGGCATGAACAGAAAAAAACAAACAAACATGGTGTTTGTTGTTCGTTGTCATCCACAAACAACAAACAATGAACACTGACGAACATGATCCTGTCATGAACATGTTCATTGTTCATTGTGGCCAGCAGGCTCTCCTCCAACCATCAAGATCCCTACTGCACCACTCCCAGAAACCCTACCTGAGCAAGCAGCAGGAAAGGTACCAATAATAAATAATAGCTTGGCCCCAGAGCCTGGCAGCAGCCCTGGAACCTGAAGAGGTAGATTCCTGTCCCACCACAGAAAATTCAAACTCCAATGCACTCACTCTGTCTCTCTAACAGCAGCTGTCTCTCCCTGAAAGCCAGAGCTGGGAGCCCCCCTCCCCTCTAGTCTTTTCCTCTTGTAACAAATTTGGAGCTCCAGTCCCCACTTGGAAGGAAGACCTGCCTATCAAGCTAATTGGGATTAGATGGGGTTTCCAGGGCAACAGCAGGAGTTCAGACAGAGTTCAGACAATCCCTGCCTGAATTGCCATGGGAATTGATTGCAGGTGCCAGACTGTCTGGCTTGATGAACAGCAACAAACGAGGCTTGCAACAACCACCTGTTTGTTTAGAATGGGGCCTCATGAACAGCTTGTTCGTGAACAGCAGATTGGGTTGTTCATGGTTTTTTTTAGTTCATATTGCTGTTTGTGCCCATCTCTACTTCCCACACACCCACCAACTTTTTATCTGCTCTCCATCTTCAGCTATATTTATTCTTTATTTACTTCATTCATATGCAATCATTTTTCACAATGGGGCCTCAAAGCAATTTACATCCTCCTCCTCATCTCCATTTTATTCGCAAAGCAACACTGTAAAGTAGATTAGGTTGAGAATGTGTAACTGGTCCACAGTCACCAAGTGAGCTTCCATGGCCAAGTGGTGATTCAAATCTGGGCCGTTTCCAGACGGCCCCCCGCCTCGCGAAACGTCGCGCGTCGTCGCGCGTCTTCGTGCAGAAAACGCGAAATATCGCGTTTTCTCGCGCGAGTTTTGCACGACGTCGCGCAAAACTCGTGCGAGAAAACGCGATATTTCGCGTTTTCTGCGCGAAGACGCGCGACGACGCGCGACGTTTCGCGAGGCGGGGGGCCGTCTGGAAACGGCCCTGGTTTGCCAAGATCCTAGTCTGAAATTCTAACCACTACACCACACTGGCTTTTGTGGTGTGATTGTTGCTGAACAGTAGCAAGCAGCCAGGCCTGGATATGTAATACCCATTGGGCAACAGCAAGTCACCTGGTGGTTGTTGACAGGCCTGGGCCTGATGAATCCTACTTCAAAGGCCAAAACTAGGGGGTTGTATAATGGATAAAGATGAGTCAAAAATACCACAGAATTCACTGATTTGGTTCATTAAATCAGCTTCCAGAACACAGAACCAAATCTGTGAAAATAAATGTAAGGATGCCAGATAATTCTCAAGAGACTTCACTTTATGAGTAAAAGTTCTTTATTGATAAGAAGCCAGTATCATACTCATGTTAAGACTGGTGGCTACAGACAAGTATCAAGCAGATATAGGTTCCCCGAGGCTACTCCTAATCCCTCCCCTTTCTCCTAACAGTCATCTAACTCTGTAGACAGGAAAAAAGGCTGTATGATTCATGGACTGCTCAAGGTCAAGAAGGCTCCCAGGCTCAGGAGAGATTACAACAGGAACAAACACCTCCCGTTCCCAGTTTCCCACCCTGGATTCAAACAGAATCACCCCAACAGCATCAGCTTCAGCTGAGGGGGTATTGAATATGACAGGTGATCCTGAGCACCTGACCATAAATAGTAATGAGTCTCTCCCACCAAAAAGTGTGTGTGTTTTGTTACCAGTAGCAGGCAGGCACTGGGCTCGCTTTGCAGGGCAACATCTTGTTTTTCCTGAACAGCATTAACTAATAAGTAAATCTAATAAGATCTCAAAGGGAGAGGGACTTTATGCTATTAATTAATTATTTTGGTGAGAAGGGGGAATGAGACCAATGCGTGTGAGTGCATCTTGTCACCCTCACCCAGTTGCTGGCCAGGAATTGGTGTTTTCTCTTTCCCTGCCAATCAGGTCCTTGCAAGGAGAGACCTCTCCCCTTCCCTTCCTATCAGCTTTGGAAATGTTTGGAAGGGAGCCTTTAATCATAGGCTGCAATTCAAAGGACACTTCCCTGTGAGTAAGCACCAATGAATCACACAGGACTTACATCTGAGTAGTCCTATTTAGGATTGCTTCCATAGTCTTTCAGGGCTCTCCCTTTTTCTGAGTCAAATGGCAAACATGTACCTACTCTGGCTCTTCAAAAATAATCCTGCTTGGCCCCTAACAAAAGGAAAACTTTTGAGTGGTGGGGTGGGGGATTCAGCCAATGATTCTGCCTGCCTGCAACTGGGCAATGGAGAAGACTGGCAGCAAGAATGCCCCATTTTGCAGTGGAATGCTGAGCATCAAAAGGAGGATTTGTATTTGCCTCTCACTATGAGAACAAAACTACAAAAAACAGGGAAATACAGCAGCAAGCAAGAGCAGAATGCAATGTAATAAGTTATTGGCACTATAGAAAAAGGAAAAAAAAGTCAACATGAAACAGGATTGTTTTTAATGTTGCTGCATTGCATTGGATCTAGCACTGTTCTGCTTGGGAGCGCCCCGTTGCCACTGCCCCACCCATGAACACTTGCCTTCAGTGGGTCTGTTGTTGTGTATGTGTTATTGTGCTTGAGGAAATACTCAGTGGATCAATGGTTTAAACTAGGAGTGGGACTAATGGTTGATGTGGGTTTTGGTTGAATGCAAAAAACAGCAACCACAGAGCCTTGTCCCTCACCCCTGAAAAGAACAGTATGCATTTGCACATGTGTGGCCAACGCAAGCACAATGGGCTGAAACTCATGAGAATGAAAAAAAAAATCACTGATCTGATCTGAGCTGGTACTGGCTCATCTGGAACAAACTAGCAATAGAAAGGAATTGTTCTGGAAATTGAAGTTTTCTTGGTGCACACCCCTAGCTAAAACAGCCCTAGAATGGGTCCTATGCCCTCTCCTTACTTTTTACTGACAGAATCCAAATCTTGAAGGCTGCTTGGTTGCTTAGAAATGCCCATTGAGGACACTTATTTCTTAAAGCTACAGGCTTCTGTTATTTGAGGGGGTAGCCCCCCAATGTTTTTCTGCAAATGTGTTTCAGCATTGTAGAAAGATATGTCTTGTCTGTCCATGGCTTCAGTCTCTGGATCTAAGTATCCACAGATTTGACCACATTGGAATTAGACATATTGACAAGCAGGAGACCTGAAAGGAGATGCAGATGACATCACATTTTCTTTTCATCCACTATTTCCTCTTTCCCTTCCCAGAAAACCCCCATAGCCTCTCCTCTTTTCTTGCTTTGTTCTCTTCTTCCAATCCACCAGCCAGCCAATCTTTACCTATTCCCTTCTTTCAGCTTTCCCTCCCTTCCTCCCCCTGGCAATTTCTACCTGGCAAAACTATGGTCCAGTTGTGCTGTGCTGGCCATGGGGCTGGATCCAGTTGCATTGTAAGGAACCTCAAGGACTTGTGGGATAAACCTCATTTTCCCTCGCTTCCCAGTCCACACACTATTTCCTCTCTCTATCCCCTGAAAAACATTATACTCTCCACTTTCTCTGCTTCCTTTTCTCCTTCCCACCCATCCACCAACCTTCCATCTTCCATTATATTTATTAACTTCATTTATACCCCGCCTTTCTCCACAAGGGGGACTGAAAACAGCTTACATCACTCTCCTTCACTCCATTTTATATCTACAACAAACCATGGGTTAGGTTAAGACTAAAAAAGTGTAACTTGCCCAGTGTCAACCTGTGAGCATCCATGGCAGAGTAATTACATGAACCTGGGGCTCCCAGGTCCTAGTATGAAACTCACTGCACTATACTGGCTTTCGTGCTGTGACTGCTGCTGAACAGTAGCAAGCAGTCATTCTTGGGTGAGTCATGAAAGTTGCATAGTAGTGGTTGCTGCCAAGCCTCACCCCAATGAGACCTCCCTTAAAGGCCAAAAGAGCCCTGGAATGAGCATTGAGCCCTCTCCCTATCTTTTATTGACAGAAACCAAGAGTTGAAAGCTGGCAATACTGTTGTGGTTGTCTAGCAACCCCGGACAAGGACTACTGAGTTGCTTAAAACTACAGGTACAGCTTCTTTTATTTTGGGAGGTTTAAAATTCCTAATGCAGATGTTTCTACAAACCTGGTGCTTTTCTCATGTTTGAAAAAAGTGCTGTCTTTTCTGTTCATGGCCCTGATCTCTAGGTTAAGTATCCACAGTTAAGTATCTGACTGTTTTGAGGATTTGATATATTGTTATCACTTTAATGAAAGACAGCCATGGAGGAATTCGAACATTTAATTCCATGAGTGAAGATCTAACACTTAACCATGGTAAGTGCTAACAATGATTCGTTGCATTAAGCTAAGACCCCTGCCTATAACATCCTGTTGCAAAGCTATGGTTTCCTTACTGATTCTTCCCTCTGAACATCACTCGCTTCCCAATTTTACCTTCTTCTGCTGTGTCTCAGTCAGGGTGGGAAAGAAGTTAAATAAGTTTCTAAAGTGCAACTGCTGCTTCTATGTGTGTTCTGTATTTGCAGAACATGAACACATGTCCTCCGTTTATGCATGTATATATGCATGCATTCTTCATTCCGTGCATTTAGAAACATGGCCTACTTTTTACAGTAAAGGCTCAAATCAAATTCAGATTTTTTTTCAACTCCACTGTGTAAAATTCTGTCTTATAGTAAGTGTCTCTCAGATTAATGCAGGGAGAAAAGGGTAGGCCTGAAGACTCTTCTTTTAGCACAACTATTCTTTTAGCAGAATACATAATATCTTATGAGACAAAAAGGCATATTTGATGTACAGATTTTTCTAAGACAGAAACAAATAGCTGGCTCTTAGTCTCACAAGACCACAGATTCCTTCCAGCTCTTTGACTTTATTTCTCCTTAGACAAAGCAGCAATACATCCATCTTTCTTTGACATGTGGCACAAAAGTGTTCAACAACCATCAAGTATTTTATTTTCCACTGAAATGGCTCTCTGTTTTCTTTCTTTGAAGTATAAAGAGATGTGGAAAAGAGCACGCCAAGTCATTGAAAGTAAAAGTAACAACCAATTCATGTCTGAGCCTCCTCTAAGTCACAGTCTTATAATGATTCTGCAGTTTACAGTACACTGAACATCACTGCACATTAGGAACACACATGGTCAAACAGGTAGTAGAAGGCATTTTACTGCTGATAAATACTATTGACATACAGCTTTCAAAGCTGCTGATTAAAGTACTAGACACTGCCTTGACCTAGATATTCCAGGCTAGCCCAGTCTCATCAGATCCTGAAAGCTAAGTAAGGTTGGCCTTAGTAATTGGATGGGAGACCACCAAGGAAGACCAGGGTCATTATGCAGAAGCAGGCAATGGCAAACCACCTCTGTTAGTCTTTTGCCTTGAAATCCCCAGCAGGGGGTGTCATAAGCTGGTTAGGGCTTGATGGCACTTTCCACAACCACTATATTGCCATTAGTCTGTACATAATGTTTTCATAATTATAAAATGTAATTTGTAATAATAATTAAAAGGTATGATTAACTGTCTAAGAAAACTGGCCACATTAAATGGAACTGTCTTAAAACAGAGCTTCATTCGTATTTCATTCATACATGTAACTGGTACAGATATTATTAGTAACTAGAGACATTCAGTTTTAGAATAATGCTTAGACAGTAGTCTCTCCCAACAACACTCATTACATGTTTACTTAGAATGTAACTTTTCCATCTTCTTCTTTTCCTTTTCTTGGTCTTCCTACTGTATTAAAACAGAGTTTCCATACAGTGTAACATTTATTTATTTATGTCATTTACTTTCCTCTCTCTCCATTCCTTAAGTCAGGAAACCCAATTGACATACAGTGTACACATAGGCTAAATATTGATTGGCTGTGGGATTTTGACATTTCCATGAACATTAACATAAACCCCCGGGGCGCAGAGCAGTAAGCTGCAGTATTGTAGCCCAAGCTCTGCTCACAACCTGAGTTTGATTCCGATGGAAGCCAGGTTCAGTTAGACAGCTCAAGGTTGACTCAGCCTTCCATCCTTCTGATGTTGGTAAAATGAGTACTCAGTTTCCTGGGGGTAAAGTGTAGATGACTGGGGAAGGCAATGGCAAACCACCCCATAAAAAGTCTGCCAAGAAAACATCATAAGAACATAAGAACATAAGCAAAGCCATGTTGGATCAGGCCAGTGGCCCATCCAGTCCAACATTCTGTCACACACAGTGGCTAGAAATCCAGTGCCATCTAAAGGACTGTCAGTGAGGCCAGGACACCAGAAGCCCTCCCACTGCCTTCCTTCCAGCACCAAGACAACAGAGCACCACCTCCCCACAAAGAGAATACCATCTATCTCCTGTGGCTAATAGCCACTGATGGACCTCTGCTCCATATATTTGTCCAGTCCCCTCTTGAAGCTGGCAATGCTTGTAGCTGCCACCACCTCCTGTGGCAATGAATTCCATGTGTTTATCACCCTTTGTGATCATGATGCGATGTCCTCTCATGGGTCAGTAATGACTCAGTGCTTGCACAGGGGACTACCTTTACTTTTTAACATAGAGCCATCAGGGTGGACTTAAAGTATGGGGCAGTTGGGACAGTTGCCCTCAGCCCTATGTTGGGCAGGTTCTCCATGCTCTGTGTGGGAGTGGTGGTGGCAGGGCTGCCTGCTGTCCAGCCACTGCTGTGCCTCTTGATTCCCCTGATGTAAGTCCACATCCTCCTTGCATTTTTGGTGCTAGGCACAGCAGCACGTACTGGTGGTGGACTATGGGGTGATCTTCATCAGCTGCTGTGAGTCTTCTTTGCACTGATCCATTCATGACACCACTCTGCTGCAAATGCAGAGGATTATTCAGCATGAAAGCATGCTGTGCTCTACTGCTGTGACCACTCGCAGGCCAAGCTTTGGGACTGACTGCCTTGCTGTGGCCAGTATCAAGCAGCTGCTGAGATGTATCAGCAGATCCATGGTGGACATGGAAGGCTTGGTGGGACTGCCAAAGAACCTAGCCCTGTTCCATTGGGTCATTCTTTGCAAGTAGCATTATACACTAAATTACAGTTCTCATGCAAAACAGCCTATTGAGCCACTGTAAGAGTAGGGAAATGAAATGATAGCTTTTTTAAAAAAATGCTGTTCATTGGCTGAAGCTCTCCTGCTGGGCTGACTGCTGCTTGATGTCCATTTTAGGAATTAGTAGAGAAAACTTAGTGCAGCTGTGCAGAGACAGATCTAATTTGGAGGTTTGTGAATTTCACCCCTTCTGTTTAATCTGCTTGAAATATAGGAGTTCTTAAGAGTAGAGGGAGGACAATGTTCTGTGCAATTTTGATGCCATTAAGTACAAAAACAGCTGCCCCAGAGCCACCAGTTGGTCCTTCATTCCTTTTCTTACTGGAAAGAATGGCCATGAAAATCATGAGAATGGGGGCAGGGGAAGCGAAATAATTTCAACCCTGACCGGGGACACCCCGCTAGAAAACTACGCAATCATATTAAACATTTCACTCAACAGCTGTTGAAATGAAACCATAGTGAAAAATTTCTAGATGTACACCCCACTAGTGATAACCACTTAATCAATTATTCATGCATGACATAGTGTTTAGAGTGTCAGATTAAGATCTGAGAGGCCAAGGTTTTGATCCCCTCTCTGCTAGGGAAGTTTCTTGGGAGACCTTAGGCCAATCATACTCTCTCAGCTTAACCTACATCACAAAGCTGTTGTGAGGATGAAGGAGAGAAGGATATGGGCTGCTTTGGGTCCCCACTGGAGAGAAATACAGGTTACAAATAAACAGACAGACAGACAGACAGACAGACAGACAGACAGACAGACAGACAGACAGACAGACGGACACTTTGCCTTGTAAACTGGTCTCAGCATGCGTCTTGTTCTGCCACCTCACTTTATTTATCTTTATAAAGGAACTCTGCCAGCAAAATGGTAGAAATAGGTTCTTGATAACAAATATACTGTTGAACAGAGTAAGCTTGCTGTACCATAGTTCAGTCAAACCATCAATAGAACAGTTTTTAAAGCTGCAGTGTTTAAAGCTCCAGAAGATATGGGTGGCATCAACCCAAGTGCCAAAGTGATTAAAGAAAACAAAAATATAGTTTCAAACCCAGTTCCACCCATGGTGTAGCATGTGAACCACCAGCATAGGCCCCCAGAATATGATGCAGCAGCTACAATTTAAATCAGGGTTCTACAGCTTCCACATACTGAAATGATTATGTCAATGCATTTTTTTTACAGTGTACAGATGTTTAAAGTTGGTAAGTGGCACCTTCCAAATAGTGAATTTGCTCATTTGGCAGTTGGTAAATTGCAAAGAAGTTTGTTATAAAAACCCAGAATTCTAATCAACTCAAACTGGCTGAACTAGTTTGTCTTTAATTAATATGTATCACATGCATACAAGATATAGAGATCATAATTTTCTAGATGATAAGCAGGTTAAAAAAGTAATGTTCAATTAGTGTTTTTATTTACCTTCATTTTCAGAATTAATGACATTGCAATAGCCCCAAGCCAGAAATGAAATATACATAAAACTTTAATAAATTTGTCTTCTGATAACTGACTCAAAATTTTAAAAAGTATTAAGTGTGTTGGTGCAGAAAGTACAAAAACAAACACTGGCAGAACATAATTAAGTGAGATTGACTAATCAATAACACAATATGTTTTTATAATAACTTTTTTCTATTTTGTATAAGTAGATTCATTTTATTGCCACAAAGAATGCAAATAGCTATATTTCTAAAATGGCAGTACTTGCAGGATCACAAAATTAAATGGTATTTGGGAGGTTGTTTAATAGAGTTGATTTAAGCAAACATTTTCCCTATGTATTGAAGTTTTCATGGCTGGTGAAAACTTGATTATCTGCAGTACAATGTGAATATTTGTTTGATTTCTTACTGATAAAGGGCAAAGTGCAGGCCTAATATGCACTGTTCATGAAAGGCAAGTGTACAGACTAGCCAGTCCACTGCTTGCAATTCAATGGGGGTTTGTACTTACCAGAATGAGAAGGAAGCAGGCAGGGACCAGGCATGATAGTTGCATTCAGATTTCTTGGTCCATGAAGTACTATGTAGTTGCAAGATCCAAGAGGGATCATACAGCTGAACTGCTTACCTCTTGCCTGCACCTCTCAAATTCTTAGGATATGATTTGGTAAGTACAGCACTGAGAGATAGCTGCAGAGATTTGCACCAACTGTGGAAACATAGTTGCTTCCTTGCTTGGTTTGGGCCTCTATGCTTGCTTTGGGACTTCTATGGAATCTATGCAGTAGTAGTAGTAGGATTGCCAGGGCCCCAATGGAGGCAGGGGATAACCCATCCTGAGCCAATGCTTCCTGCCGCTGCTCAGTTGGCTGGGAGGAGTGGGGGAAAGAACAAAAAAACTGCATGGCAACACACTGACATCCCTGTCTGTGCCCTCAGAAGTGATATCATCACATCATGGGGTGAAGCCTTGGTATTTGGGCAAAAATAGGGATGCCAGACCCCCGGCGGGGGAGGGAGATCCCCCACCCCTGCCCCTGCCCCCCACACCCTGCCCTCACTTACCTGGACAGCAGGGGACACGCACCTTCCGTACATGCTCCCCTGTGGTGCTGTGCACTCGTGTGCACAGCAGACACCTGAATTGGGCCTGTTTTGGCCCAGATCGGAGCCTTTGCAGAATGTAGGAGCACTCCTGCATTCCACAGCAGCCCAAAACGGGCCCATTTTGGACCGAATTGGGCTCATTTTGGGCCCGTTTGGGTGCAGATTATGCCTGTTTTGGGCCACTGCAGAGCACAGGAGCACTCCCGCGCTCTGTAGCAGCGCCAATTCAAGGCAAAATGGGCCTGATCTGCACCAAAATGGGACCAAAACAAGTCCTGTTTGGGTTGAAACAAGCCCATTTTGGGCTGCTGCGAAGCATAGGAGCGCTCCCACGCTCCAAAGCGGCCCCAGTCCAAGCCCCTGTGGAGCATGGGCACACTCCCAGGGGGCTGCATGATGACATCACTTCCCAGAAGTGGTGTCATCATGCTTACAGGTGCGCGCACACGTGTTTTGCACACATGTACCCCCCCCACCCCAAGAGGTAAATGCAGAGAGCCAGTCCCCTGCCAGGAGGTTACGAGGGACTGGCAACTCTAGGCAAAAACCATAGTTTTGTCCAAATATCAGAGCATTTCTGGTAGCCCCTCCAATGTGATAACATCACGTCTTGGAGAGATGTTAGCACCTTGTTGGCAACATGACAATGTCACCGGCATACACCCTTGACATCTGGTAAGTCTTCATACCCCCTGTTGAATGCTGGGAAACTTGGAACCCCTAAGCAGTAGTTTATATGAAGAGCTATCCTAAGCCAGTACATACATGCATGGTAGGCCTTGCATGTATGTACTGGCTTGTAATGTTCTGGCCTTTAGTGGTATCACAGCGGATAATTCATTTGCTCGAGACTCTTTTCAATATGATTTCCCACCAGGCTATGGGACAGTGATGGCACTGATTTATTAGGTTTCTATCCCACCTTCCCTGCAAGCAAACTGAGGGCAGGTTACATCAATAAAAACATATGATTTACAATAAAACCACAGCATTTCCATAAAACCACCCCCAGACAGAACCCTACAGCCCACCCCTGCCAGTCATACACAGGGGATGGGGAAAAGGTGGGGGAACAGGCCATTCAGTTTGCATTGTAACTCACATAGAGGGCCAGATGATCAGATGTCCCTCCCAATAAGATGCTGGCTGGAAAGCTTTCTGGATGTCTACTAGGCCGGCCTCGACCATATGCCTGGCAGAACAACTCAGTCTTGCAGGTCCGCCAAAAAGATAGAAGAACTTGGCAAGCCTGTGTATCCACCAATAGAGTGTTCCACCAGGTCGGAGCCAGAAAAGGCCCTGGCTCTGGTCAAGGCCAACCTAGCCTCCCTGGGGCCCGGGACCACTAGTAGATGTTTATCAGCTGATCTCAGTGCTCTCCAGGGCACATATGGTGAGAGGTATACTGGTTCCTGTCACTAGGGCAAGCTACCTGGCCTGCTGAAAGTGGAAAAAGCAGACCAGGCCACTGACACAACCTGGGCCTCCATTGACAAGGAGGTGTCCAGTGTCATCCCCAGACTGCTGACTATTGAAGCAGGCACAAGTGGTGCCTCATCGAAGGTTAGGAGCCAGATCCCCAAATCCCCAACTTGGAGACAAGTTGTCATCTGTATGAGACCTATGTGGTTCCATGGGGTACAGTCCTATTCCCCTTACTATTCAATCTCTATGAAAAGGCCTTATAAAAAAATCGTTCCTACTTTTGTAATTGGGTATCATCAATATGCTGATTTTTAAAAATGTATTTGTATTTTTTAAAAATTTATTTGAGAATCAAATAAATAAAATTTGCCTCATACACAAGAGAATAAAAATATGACAGCAATAGCGGGAACTCTATTCATGAGCATCCATAAAAGATTTCCATATATATAAAAATCAGTCTATCCACAGTTGTTGTCTATATGTCATTCGATCGAATATTGTTAAAGTTGTAAGGTCTTCCGTCCATTGTATTATAGGAGGTGAGCATTTGTCTCTCCAGTGTTGTAATATAAGTCTTTTAATGGCATCAAAGGTCCATTTTTGTTGACTGTTGGTTAGATTCAAGGTTACAGGCAGGGAGTTTAAAAGTACATAAACATTCTCAAAAATCAATGAGTATTCTAATACAAAATTAATATGAGTTATAATTTCCTTCTTAAAAGATTGAATAACTGAACATGCCTAAGCAGATGCTTAATAGATGTGACTTGTAAGCAACAGCAACCTGTAAGTTGCCCCCCCCACTTTTGACTTTGTCCTTTAAGCTACGGCACCAGCGATTAGATATTGTACTTAGTCCTTTAGTAAAAAGGCACTGTGGTGTCCAGTATACCTTAAACATAATGTTTTTGCTGAATAAGTTTCTACTTAAGATCCATAGAAGTAACCAGTGTAGCATTTAAAGCTTTATCCCATTGCATTGGCAAAACTGGGCAATCTGACTCCTTATTCCATTTGTTCCTGAGATTCTGCATATCATATTGTCTGGCAACATCATCCTTCTGTCCACCCTCCCCCTCCCCCTCAGCCCTGCAGCAGCAGACACCATCTTAAGGCCCTGCAGTGTGGCCTCTGGCAGTACTTCAGCTGCAGGAGCCTCTACAGACCCCAAGGCCTCCCTCACCCTTAGGCCAGTCGCAGCTGCCCCCCAGGCACAACTATGGGGAACAGCCTGCAGCCACTCAGCAGACTCACCCTTCTCCTGCAGTTGCCCAGACAGCTCCACCTCATTCAGGCCCACAAGAGATTGCCATCAGCACAAGCCAAGTAAAGCAAAAAACGGGGGGAGGGGTCCTCCAAGCAAAATCCAACCAGGGGGGCAAAGCCTCTCGGAGGACAAAACACAACTAAGTAGCAACTACTTAATAGCTAGTATTTATAAAGTTTACTATAAAGTGCAAAATGTGCAATGGTGCTCAGTAATCGAAAGTCATAGTATCAATGAACATATGAATCCTAACATCAAAGAGTATAACAATTCAACTCCTATAATAATACAGGCAATGCATAGAAGAGGTCATGGAATCACTCCAGTAGAGCATAGACCATGGGTAAAGAACAATTATCTGTACAATGCTGAGTCTATTAACCAGTTATTTTCTTTGTCTTGTTCTCTTAGATTGGAAAATCCTTCTATTGTCAGGTGGTCACAAGAAAACCAGCAGTAGTGTCAGGTCTGTTTACCCACAGTACTTCCATATTGCTTGTCTAATGTATTTTTTCAGTACAGTTTATGTTTACAGGAGCAGCTTGGTTCCCGAGACAGCCTTATCTGAGATGGCTCACCACAGCGACCTTGAGACAACTCCTTTCGTTTTCCAACCTTCTGTACTAACTGGATAGACACCGAAGGTGGGGGCTGGCCTACAGGGTTTGATATACTGTAGCAGGCATTTAACACTTCATTCTCAACAAGAGATCTGTGTACAGCTGAAGCTTATTTTAGCCTTTGGATTAACTATGGACACTTGTACTTTCTGAACATATATCTTCTCTCAATAAACAACCTTTGACTCAAGAGAACTTGGATTTCTTGCTGCAAGGGGTGGGAGATGAAATCAGAGTATCCTGCTATCCATAGACTGACAGGTAGAGTCTGCTTGCCAAGGCATGTCAAAAGTCAATAAAGCCTTGGAACACAAGCCTTTGTTGTTGTTTCTTATCTAATCAGCACAAGCCAGGTACAGGCCCCAAGCTGCCAGGGGAGCCACTGGGGAGGGTTCAGAAGTAGAGATGGGCATGAACCGGGAAAAAACCGAACCACATGGTTCATGGTTCATTAAATTTCATGAACCACAAACTGTCACGAACCTGCCCCTGGTTCGTGAACTGGTTCGTTTGGTTTGTGAAAACGTCACATCCAGGTCAGAAAACCATCACTTCCAGGTCAGCAGAAGGCCACTTCCAGGTCAGCAGAAGGCCTGCAGGAACTCCATCCCCTATTGCCTAGGAAACTGACTGATTGGCACCAGGCTGTCTGCAGTGATGAACCCAAACATGAACCAAACGAACCAGCCTAAAGTTCATGGCAGTTTGTCAGAAATAGGATCTGATGGGCCACTGGTTCGTGAACCACAAACCACCTTGGTTTGTGCTTAATTTTGGTTTGTATTTTGGTTTGTGCCCATCTCTATTCAGAAGCAGCTGGAGTGAGCCAGGTAGAGACCAGACCAAATGCCCTGCCCTAGTCTGGGATGGAGTGGGTGGGGCCAGGAGACTGCAGAGTCTACCTAGCCCTCCTATCAGATAGGCTGGGAGCAGGGCCAGTCAGGGAGACTGGGTGGAGATTGGGAACAGAGCTAGGGAGTTGGGGCTAGGGGAGGCCTTTAAATTCAGGTTCCTGTGAAGGTTGAGGAGGATTTTGCAGGGAGAGGCAGCTGGAGTGTGCTGTTACTCCTAGGGCAGAAGAAGGAACAAGGTGGTACAACCATCTTCCCTGCCTGTCTGAGGCTGGAGGACACCTGCCTGGAGAGCGGGTAGGATGGCAGGCCATCAGGTGGGAGCGCCAGTGAGGGAGGAGCCTCAGACATATTTATTAGCTAACATCAAATATTGTTTCATTTTTTGCAAAGATTCGATAGGAGTGTCCAAAACGTTCAGATTCTAAAACAATAAATGCTGCAAGGCCATACTTGGAGGATACCAACAAATGCTGTAGTGATTGTCAATGTTGCCATTCAGCAAAAGTTGACCAGTCTTCTCTAGACCCCGGCTGATAAAATGACAAAAACTCTTCATCATAGCCTATCAATTTAACTAGTATATTAAAAAAATTATCTGTCCAAGTCTTCTATGGAAAAGATTTTCTCCCAATTTTAAAATCTGGATTGGTGCACATCATCAATATAATGATTATACCCAGCTCTATGTCTATCAAAATCTCCTAGCAATGATACAGAGGTCTTGAATAGAGATGGGCACAATCCAAAATAAATTAACGATCCAGCCGATCATGGATCGGTGCCTGCAATGATCCCCAATAAACGATCCACACCGATCATCTCCCGTTTCCGATCAGTGGATCGTGGATCGTGCAGGATAAAGCGGGGCGCGCTGCTATTCCAAGCTATGTGGGAAGGTGGGTGCTGGTGGTGGCTGCCGGGCCAGGTGGGCATGGGGAGACAGCAATGAGCCGCCTCCTCTCAGGGGGAGGGGGGTCTGGCCTGTGTTTGGCCATCAGAGCTGCCTATCAGGGTTTGCAGGGATGAGATTGGAGTGAACATGGCTACAGAACACCCCCTCCCCCTCCCTCCCCTGGGTGTCTTCTCCCAACTGGTGACTGCTTTGCTGCTCCATGGTTGGAAGGAAGCCCTGCTGATCAAGGAAAGCTGGGCTTCCATTCGGGTTTCCAGGGCGACAGAAGGAGGGCAAACACAGCTCAGGCATTCCTCTGGCTCCATTGCCAGGGGTATAGATTGCTGACGCCTGAATGTCTGGCTTCCCAATCCGAGCACGATCGCCCTGATCAAGCCCCGATCCAGCCCCCCCCCTCGATCGCTGCATCGTTGGCCATGGCCGAGCACGATCCGCCGGGTCCCAATCGCGCGATCACCATTATCGTGGGTTTTTTTCGATCGTAATGCGGATCATGGCCTTCTAAAGGTATCACACTGAAAATGGACAAGATCACCAGCTGCCTGTTCACATGCATTCTCTGTTGTTGCCCCGACTTTGTAGAACGGTCTGCCTGAGGAGTTCAGGAAGGCTCCCATGCTTCTGTCATTCTGCAACCTATGTAAAACAGAACTGTTCAGGAGACATTTCTATAACAGTAATAGGGCTATACAACAACAGAATGGTTCAAGAAAGTGCTTTATAAAAGGATACAGACTGTGGACTCTATCACTGCATATAGGATGCACTATCTGCTTGCTTAATGCAGTATCCTGCTGTCACTGCATTATTTTCTACTGATGCCATAGCACTTTTCTACATTGTACTTGCTTCCTGTATCATGTGTAATATTCTTTGCTTGTTTCAGATTTCCTAATCCTAGTATATTGCTAATTAGATATCTCATCTTATTGATTTTATTGACCTATACTGTGTAATATATCTTGAGTCTCAGTGAGACAGGTAGACTATACATATAGTAAGTAAGTAAGTAAGTAAATATCAGACCCAAATGTCCATTTGCATGTATCAAGGCCTTGTAAACCAGCTTTCTTGGTCCGGAGCCCAGAAATGAAATTATTAGCAAGGCTTATATGATATCAGTTTTACCACTTCATTGATATCAGTTTTACTATTTCATTACAGAGCTCCCTTTAGATCCCTAAAAAATCTGTATGGAGGGAGTTCTTAACCTTTTATATATTAATAACCCCTAAGGGACCAAAAATGTCTTCAGTCACCCCATAACTACCCACAGGGAGTTCGAGAGGCAGCAGCTTTCCATGAAAGAAGTGGGTCTCCATTTTTTAAAATTTTAGGTTCCAAAATACACTTATAGTTAGCTATTATTTTAACATTAAACCTGTGGTTTGTCAGCCTCTTTTTAAAAACACTTTAGGAAGGTGCAAAACAAAAATACCAGTTGATTAAATGTCATTTGATGCTATGAAAACTGAACAAAAAGAAAGCTCAAACTGATAGGAAGAAACTAACTAACTAACTAACTTGTGGAGCCTCCCTTGTTACAAGACTGGCAAATCCAGATCCTTTCCTAGTACTGAAGGTTCACCATCAGTACAAATTGATCCCAGTTTCATTTTCCAGTTCTGCTGATGCTGTCCAAAAAGCTTAGTGACCATGCTGAACTCAGCCAAAGACTTTGGGTAGCTTCCTAAGAATAACAAAGTAAAAGTTTCTCTTTGATTGAAGACTCTCTGATGTACTGGGCAAAAACTATTTTTGCCACAGACAATAACCTTTACTACTACCACTACTACAATGCATGTATCTGAGCATGGAAGTTCAGTTGAGAGTCTCTGGGTAACAATAAAAGAAGTAATAAATAATAGTGATATTATGGTGGGGGTCTGCTAAAGACCACCAAGTCAGGCACAGGACTTAGAACAAATTACAACCATCTCAAAAAGATGGGACACAGTGGTCATGAGAGATTTCAATCACCCAGACATATGTTGGAAGTCTAACTTTGCTAAAAATGAAAGGTCAAATAAATTACTGACTTGTCTTGCGCCAACTTCATTTTTCAGAAAGTGGAGAAGGAAACAAGGGGATCTGCTATCTTGGACTTGATTCTCACCAACAAGGAAGAACTGGTTGATGAGGTGAAAGTAGTGGGAGCCCTGGGTAGTAGTGGCCATGTGATTTTGGAATTTACAGACATGCGCACGAACCACATTACAAATGTAAAAAACCCACGAACCACCCGATCGTCCGTTCGCAATCCGGCAGTTCTTGAGCATCCATGGCCAATGAACCAGCGTTTGTAAGAGGCCCAGTTTGGTGCGTTCTTCCGTGGTTCATGAAGCCAGACAGCCAGGCACCATCAATCAATTCCCTTGGAAATGGAGCTGGGGGAATGCCTGAACTCTGTCTGCACTCCTTCTGTCACCCTGGAACCCGAATGGAAGCCTAGCTTACCTTGATCGGCCAGTCGTCCTTCCAACCATGGAGCTGCAAAAGGGTTACAACCTGGGAGAAGACACCTGGGGGAGGGAGGGGGTGTTCTGTAGCCATGGGCACTCCAATCTCATCCCTGCAAACCCTGATAGGCAGCTCTGATGGCCAACCACAGACCTCCTGTGTTGCTCAATGGGACCTCAGCTTAGAAAACGCACTGGGCTCCCAGGCTGGGTTTCACTTTCAGTGAGCAGTGGAGTGTGACAGAGCTGTTGCTTGATACTGTTGTAATCTAAATGTCAAAAGCCAGTATGCAGACGCTCTAGATCAAAATGATCCGTGCGACAGTTAAACACATCAGGTGACTGAGAGTCAGGTGGTCAAGTTCCAAAGTCAGGAGACCGTGAGGGAATGACTCAGCTAAATTCACTCATGCATCTGATTGGTTGTCTATATGTATAAATTGCTACTGTGTACATTATGGTTGGGGCTTCTTTCGAGTCCAGTTGTAGGCAAAGCACTTTGTCTTTCTGGACTATAACCTGTATATGTATTGCTCTTTATCCACCTGTAAATAAATTGTATTATACACCTTTACTGGACAAGCAAGGTGTGGACTCTTTCTGGGTTCTCCTCAAGATGGTGCGGTCACGCTAACTACACGCTAATCAACAGATACTTGCTAGCCTTTGGGGAGAGAGACAGAGAGGGTTTAATTGAGCTTGGATTTTGGGGATAGGCATCTATCTCCTCTGGTTCCAGGGCTGCTGCCTGGCTCTGGGGCCAAGCTCAGTGGGCACCTCGGCTGAGGGCTCACATTGACTATTATTTATCAGTGCCTGATAAGGTCAGGTCTGTGGGAGCGGTGGGCTAGGGCTCTAGTCCCTCCCTCCCTCAGGTGCCAGGGCTCCTGCCAGGCCCCGGGGCTAACCTCAGTGGGCACCTCGGCTGAGAGCTTACATTGTCATCTCCTTTTCTCTCCTCAATTCTTGTTTGCTGGCACTATGAGGCTTCATGTGGTGGACAAGAGTGGTCGTGGGGGGAAGTGCAGAGATTGTCTCGATTGTGCCATGGGAAGCAGTGCTGTACAGGGCTCTGGAGCAGCATACTCCCACTCCCAAAAAATCAAGTGTTGCGGCTGTGGAGGAGGCTGAAGAGCTCTTGCCGCTGGAGGAAGAGGAATTCTTGAAAATATTTGAGGAGATACTTGGAGAAATGGTTGGGGTTCGAGCAAACATCCAGCCCGTCCCCATCTCAAACTACCATTGGTGCTGTCCCTGCCTTCAGTCCACCCATCACTCCGTCTTCAATTGCCAGCTCTGCAGTGAAGCCAGTAACCCATCGTCCTCCCTCCCCTGGAACCATTAGCGGGCCACGGTTCAACCTCAATGTATGGAGGCACTTTCGGGCCCTTCCTACTGACCCCCACATGGTGTGGTGCTGTGTGTGTGATGGCCTGGTGCACAGGGGCAATGACCCAAAGCACCTGTCATCGATGACCCTGACTAGGCACCTGAAGAGGCACCACCCGAGCCTGTGGTCTCCATCCTCAGGCAGCAAAACATCCATCGGGGGGAGACAGAGGGCCTCCAGCTCATCTGATGCGGGATTAGTGGGAGGGTCACCAGAATGCACCCTGAGCTAGAAGCCTTGCCCCGAGGGTGCTGCTGGTGGGAGCGGAAGGGTCAGGCAGGCCGCCCTGGGGGAAGGTGTTCCATCAGGGTCAGGGGTGGTGCCACTGAAAAGGGTGAGGTCAAGGGCTCAGAAGGCAGGCGTTCATGTGGTGGCCCAGATGATTGCCCTGCAAGGCTTCCCCCTATTGGTCGTGGAGGGAGTGGGCTTCCAACTGCTGCTACAGCACTTTGCCCCATGGTTCTCCATGCCATCATGGCACATCTTTGGGCATCGAAGCGTCCCTGCCCTCTACGAGTCAGTGCGAGACATGGTGCACAGAGAGTTATTGGCTGCCCAAGGCAGAACAGTGCACGTCAAGGCCGACCTGTGGAGCGGCTGCCATCATGGGTACCTTGCCATCACCACCCACTGGTGGCAACCAGAGGACCTCCACCACCCCAGGGAAAGATTTGGCACCTGTTAAAAGGTGCCCAGCTTGACACCAAGCTACAGGCCAGTTCTTCTCCAGGCCCGGGACATGGACGAGGTCCACACCAGGAAGAACATCACCACCACCATAAAGGCAGCTCTGGGGGAGTGAATTTCCGGGGTGGAAGGGTTTGTCCATGGCTTCATGGTGATGGACGCAGGAGCCAACATGTTGGCAGCCCTGAAAGAGGCATCCCTCCCGGGCCTGGTGTGCATGGCACACAAGCTGCACCTTGTGATGAGGGACATGCTCGTGTTGCCAAGTAGGCCCCCTCCCCTGCTTTAAAGCCCGCCATGGACTGCGTTAAAGTTTCCTGCATTGCTGTTTTACTGCTACACCAGAGATTGCTTTGCACGTGTGTGTTCTGATACACGTGTCAGTTTCCTGCCTGCGTGTCAATTACCTTGCTGCTGCAATAGACTGTGTAGTTTACTGACTCCATGTTTGGATAACTGCACAAAAGGACTCTTTTCCTGGGCAACTCTGCCCAGACCTGTATCTGGATTTCCAGTGTGTGTTTGGACTTTATTACAAGTGTGCCCCGTGCCTGCATTGCCATCTGCCATGGACCGTGCCTGTTCCCTGCTTTGGACTGTGTTTTAAGTGTTGTTCTCCCTGCCTCCATGGAAGCCTGCCTCATATGGGCCCAAGCCGCTGCTAGCAGCCGGGCGCCCGCCGGGGAAACCTCCAGCGAGCCTGGCTAGGCGCTCCCTGGTCAGTTCTCGCCTGGAGCCTCCCGCGAGCCGGTCCCCGAGCTTGCCCTCGCTACCGAGCAGCCTGCTATCCAGCCCCAGCTATGCCCAGCCGGCATCCATGTTCTCAGGCAGCCAGAAGACCCTGGGAAGAAGACTGCTTTGGGAAGCCATTTCGGCGAAGCGGGCACACCACGTCCGCAGCGAGAGCCCCTCGCCCCGCTCTGCATATCTTAGGAGCCGCCCCGGAGAAGAACTAAGTGCCGACTATCCCAAGCACTTAGAGAATGCATCTCAAAGAAACCTCCGCATTCCAGAGCTGATGACATCAGGACAAGCCCTGTCCGCTGGAACATCCATTCAGCCCACTTGGATTTCCCCCTCCCTCTTTTGTCCCCTCTTCCTGAGGTGTCACTTATCACAATCTGATTACCAAAGTGGCCCATCCAAGCCATTCAGTAGCCCATTAGAACCTTTGTTTTAAACTGTGAGAACCACCAAGTACAGCACCAGCCCCAGGGTACGTTTTGGGGTATTTAAGCTGGTCTCCCAGACCACTCGGTGCCTCGGCCATTCCCTATCCAGACCTCCTTGCTGTCCGTCTGTGGTCCCAGTGCTGGCATTGGGCCACCCTCGCTGCTGTGTCTCTGCTTCGCTCCAGGATAAGTGAGTATTTCCCCTATCATCGTTGGGAACCAGCTAATGCGAACGTCTCTGTATTTCATACTCTGTATTTCCTAGACCTTGTGTGTTTCTTGTATGATTGTGCAAATTAGGCTTACGCCACACTAAATACACGTGTTTGGAACTTATTTGTTGTCTGCCTCTTTTTCACTAGAGTGTCTGGGATCGGGACCTCCGTATACATAGGTTATGATCCGCGCTTAATTTTAAGTTACAGATTGCTACAGCTAATTCCCCATTATAATAAAGAGCAGTTCTGGTAACAGTTTACTGGTGGAGAATGCGGGCATAACCCAGTTCGTGTGAATACACGTGAGTCGACACATGTGTCTTCAGCGAACTGACTTAGAGGAAAATTTTCCAGACCTCAGTGTAAAGAGCGCAATTTAGCTCAGGGAATTAAAAGTGTGAGTGTGTGTGGCTCTAGCGAGCATTTCTATCTTGTGGGTTGGCTTTTCCCCCATTTCCTCCTTCAGCCAGCTTTGGACTACTTGCCTTTTGTGGTGCACCGCGAGGCCCTCCAGCCGTTATAACCGGTGTACTGTGGGTGAGGACCTCTGAACTGGTGAAGTTCCTGGCCACCTTCCGGGCCGCCTAAACGCGTCTATGTGGGTGGGATCCCAGAAGTAGGCTCTAGATATATACGCATATATATACTTCCTGAAGCAGCACATATAAAATTCTCTTCCGCCCTCCCCCGTCTCTCCTAAGTCCGTCCAAACCCCGTTCCTGCCAGCACTTAGGCTTCAATCCCCGCTCCGGAGGAAACGTGAAGGGATCGATAGTCCGTTTGTTCAGTCAGTTTAGCTTTGGGAATCTAAAGCCAGGTTCCTGAAGCCCCGCGGCAGCCGGCCGCACCGTGCTTAAGAGTTTTAAGTTAGACTCTTGGGTGCCTTTCCGCTTGCGAGTTTTAAGTCAGACTCGTGGGCACACCCTGCTTGGGAGTTGTTAGAACTCTTGAGCGCACCTCGCTTGGGAGTACAGTAAGCTTTACTCCTGAGCACTTTTGCTTGGGGACGTGCAGAGGCAGTACTTGAGCGCATTTAGTCTTTTGGTCTTGGCTTGGAGACAGTTTAACCGTTTGTCTCTGAGCACGAGGCCTGGGGACACTTTGAGTTTAGTTCTTGGGCTTAGAGAGCTTGGGAGCATTTCAGTTTCTAAGCAGAGGCTTGGGAGCATTTCTGGTTGCCTGAGCAGAGGCTTGGGAGACCCCTTAATTGCAGTTTCTGAGCAGAGGCTTGGGAACTCTGGTTTTCTGAGCGCATAGGCTTGGGAGACCCCTGAGCTTTGGTTTTCCGAGTATAGGCTTGGGAGACCCCTGAGCTTTGGCTTCTGAGCAGAGGCTTGGAAGCACTGAGCGTTTTGTTCTTGGGCTTAGAGAGCTTGAGAGCACCTTCTGAGCCAGTAAACTTTTCCTGGTCTCGTGGCTTGTAAGCAAGCTTGAAACGGGAATAGGAATTTTTCCTTCTCCCCCGGTGGAGAAGAACAGAGTGTAGGACCCTTAAAAATACCCTTGTTAAACTAAAAGTAGGACCCTTTAAAACCACCCCTGGTAAAAACCTGTGTAGAACCCAGTTTAAAAATCCTTGAGAACCAGAGGGAAGGATAAACCTCCCAAAGGAACATAGAGAGGAAAAAGTTGTTAAAAACCCCTAAGAATCCAGTGTAAGAATCCCCGAGGACCCAAAGGGAAATAACCTCTGAACGGCCCCTAGACGGGAAAACTTATAGGGAGCTTTAATCGCCCCACCCTTGGTGTCGCTGATCCACCCTTTAACCACCCCGAGGTCAGCCTTAAACGAAAGGAAAAATGTACTGGGCAAACCGCACCATGCCCCGCCTGGAGAAGTGGCTAGTGAAGAAGGGAGATTGCCCCTGGGAAGCCGGTTCCTTCAAGGGACCCGACCCGCTCCAGATAGTTAGGAGTGCCTTCCAAGATTTTTGTGACAAAGAGAAACCTAGGTCAAGTAAGAAGGACAGATATGGAGCTTGGGCACTTTTCACCGCCCTACAGGACAGCGTGTCCCTCATTAGTAAGTTGCACACAGCGCAGGAGGAGTTAGAGGAGAGGTCAGAACAAGAGCAGGATGCCTTGCGTCTAGAAATCCAGACTCTCAGGACTAAGCTAACTGAACAGGAAAAAGAGTACGAGAGAAGAGCAGTTGAGTGGCACGCTGAACGTGTCAATTTCATACTAGAAAAGCAAGGACTAACTACCGCCCTCCAGGACGCCCAGCACAAGGCTGAAGCGGCCACCGCTCGTGCCGATATGGCTGAGCACGCATTAACTGAGGGACAAGAAGAGATTACTAAGCTCACCCATGCCGCCCGATTCATGGCGGACCACAACCAGTCTAAAACCGCAGCCGCGGACCATTCAGCTTGTAAGAGGGAGCTAGAGGCCCTGAAGCGACTCTTGGGGATGCAACAGGCCGTAATTTCCGCCGTGCACCCCTCAGCCCTCTTGGCCCTCCCAGAAGATAGTAAGGATAACTGGGCATCTCAGTCGCCCCAGCCCGAGGAAGCCCCACAGCCCCTCCACCCAATAGCCACTAAAGAAATAGTATCCATGGACGAGGATGGCAGAAAGATAGACCGGGTCGTTAAGGAAACCCGCAATTGGAGGCCCGACGAGCTCCAAGCCATAGCAGATCGCATGGGACCCCTAAACCGAGACACGGCTATCCAGTGGTTCACCCATGTGACCACCTCCCATCCCTCCGCTAGTGGTTCCGACGTAGCCCAACTGGCCCGCCACTGCGCCAGCCCCGAAATAGTCACAGCTAGGGGTGTGCAAGGAAAAAACTTTCGGCTTTCTTGTTTCGGGATTACCCGAAACAAGATTCTCTACCGGCATTAGCCGAATGCCGAAACAAGAATCTCTTTCGGGATTCGGGATTCGGCATTATTTCGGCATTCTTTCGGGATTCTTTCGGGTTTTTTTGCTGGGAAAATGCCTCCGTCTTTCAGGACGCCTGGAGGAGGCATTTTCCCACCAAATAAGCCCAAAATTGGTGGGGACCTTCCTCTAACCCTTCTCTAACACCCACCCAAGTTTCAGACAGATTGGACTTTGGGGGGCCATGTTATGGCCCCCCAAAGCAGGTCCCCCCATCCTCCCATAAAGGAGCATCTTCTTCATTATTTCCTATGGGGAAAAAATGAAGAAGCAGGCTTCCTTTGCCAGGGGTGGCATTTTGCATGCAAAATGCCCCCCAGCCCTCAGGGGCCCTTCTCCCACCCCTCCTCCCACCCCCCACCGAGGCTCAGCCTGCTCCCACTTGGGGGGGCCATTTCATGGCCTCCCCAAGTAGGTGCTCTAATCTCTACCACTGACAGCTGGGGGAGGCTTGTGTTGCCAGGGGTGGCATTTTGCATGCAAAATGCCCCCCAACCCTCTGGGGCCCTTCTCCCACCCCTCCTCCCACCCCCCACCAAGGCTCAGCCTGCTCCCACTTGGGGGGGCCATTTCATGGCCTCCCCAAGTAGGTGCTCTCAGCCCAATTCCCCCCCAGCTGCCACACACAGACCCAAATCCCCCCAGTAGCCCCTCACAGACCCAAATCAACCCCCACCTGCCCCACACCCACCATAACCCCAGGAACAGGCTGGCCTGCCCTCCCCTTTTGGGAACCCCTAAACTCTCTTTCCCAGGGCAGTTCTGCACAGACAAGGGGTGCCACAATGGTGGCAGTGCCAAATCGTCCCTGGGAAAGAGCACCTGCCCTGGCACACAGACAACCACCCCCCTGACCCCCCCACCACCCGCAGAGAAGGCTGGCCAGCCTGCCCCATTGTTCCCTATGCTGGGAACCAACCTCCCATCAAAGAAGGGAACACAGACACACAATCATTAAGTTTAAAAAACCTTTATTTTCTCATTTTCAAATTACAAGTGGTCAACAAATCACAACATATTACACTTATTGTCCCTCATAGCACAACACAACACAATTAACTACACATCAGAGAATCTTAAACACATTTTTTTTTTTGAAATGGACAAACAGTAAAGTTTTGAACATTACAACAGGTCACATAGTGAGCGGGCACAACAGGGCATGGAAACAGAAGATGATCATAATAACTACCAGCCTAATACAACTCTCCCTCCATAAAACGACTTAATGGGGGGGAACCACTGCAACAAAATCCCCCCCCCAACCCTCTGGGGCCCTTCTCCCACCCTTCCTCCCATCCCCCCACCAAGGCTCAGCCTGCTCCCACTTGGGGGGGCCATTTCATGGCCTCCCCAAGTGGGTGCTCTGCTCTCATCTCTACCACTGACAGCTGGGAGAGGCTTGTCTTGCCAGGGGTGGCATTTTGCATGCCAAATGCCACCCTCACCCTCAGGGGCCCTTCTCCCACCCTTCCCCCCACCCCCCACCACATGCATTCCTTGACAATCAAGAAATCTGGAGTTAAATATAATGTGCATGTAAGTCCCTCAAAGACAGAAGCAATATGACCCATTTGATTTCCACAACCTCAGACACAATTAGGGATCCGTTTCCCCTTGGTGGGGGATCCCCCACTCTCACCTATCACCCCGAAGGGGGAAAGTCAGTGAATGAGCCTTCAAGGTACGCTCCAGGGGCTGCTGCCGTGATGTCACTGATGTCATCTGGCTGCCCTGAGAGTATGCCTGTGCTTTGCAGTGGGCTGATTTGGGCCCTGCAGGCCAAAGCAGGATCCCTTGTGGCCCAAATCTGCCTGCTGTGAATTGTGCGTGCTCCCCAGCCTTGTGTGATGATCACATCACTTCCTAGAACAGACATCATCATGCCAGAGCATTGCCATTAAATGATCATGCGTGTGTGAACAGACCCTATGTATCCTGTAGGCTTCAGTGATGGTATAGTAATGTTTTCACTCACATTATAGAGAGAGAGAGAGAGAGAGAGAAGGGGGGGAGGCACTGAAGCTAGATTATTTCTTCTATTTTACTGTCCCCTTCCAAAGCCAGGGTGGCATTGGCACAATGCCCCCCTCCCCCCGGCCAGAGCCTTAGTACCAGTATGCATTGACAGGCCCATGCATCATAGTCCTTTTTGAGACCCAGCCAAGTTGTGTGCCTTTTGGAGAAAAATGTTCAAGTTGCTGGTGGGGGTATGAACAATTTTTAGATATCCACTGTAGTGCAATGGCTAGAGAGTTGGTCTAGAATCTGGCAGACTCTGATTCTGTGCCTTGTAGGCTTGATGGATGTTCTTGGCTCAGCCTAAGTAAACAATTGTGTTGTGTTTTCCAGAGGCAGTCTAGGTGATTTTGGGGCCCTGGACAAATGTTCTTGACGGGGCCCCAGAACCAGTGCCGCCCCACCACTGGCTCCTTGCCAAGGCCAAGCAATTTGGCAACCTAGGCCCCAGATAGAGTGGGCAGGAGTGCGTTGTTTCCTTCCTCCCCCCCCTCCACCCCCTCATACAACTAAGAAGGCCATCGGTGGAGTCACTCCAATGTGAGGCATGGAGCAGCTGTCTATTGTTAGCCTGGTTGTGATGGGGGTGAAACAAATCAAGGGAGAACAGCAATGTGTAAACCACTCTAGGTTCCCATGGGGGAGAAAACCGGGGCATAAGATAAACCTTTAATTTGGTGGGGAGGGGGTATATACATTTTATGTGTATGTGTCTGTATGTTTTATGCATTCAAATCACTTGTGGTGTACTTTAGAATTATATTGAGCTCCACAGTATCCCAAAAACCTTGTCCATGTATTGCAAACCGAAGTCAATCTACCACATCTAGGGTATTCTTCTTTTCCCTACTGCCTTCAATTTTTCTTAGCATTATTGTCTTTTCTAGTGAACCTTGTCTTCTCATGATGTGACATAAGCACTATCATCAATTGATATCTTCAAGGGAGAAAGCAGGCCTGATTTGGTCTGGACATGTCTTTTTCGGAGTCCATGGTACATGTAAATTGAAACTTTCTTCCCACTTCACAGTGTGAATGCTTTTTCCTCCTATGAGCTTTGTCTAAATTTTACTGTACTGATACTGCTCATTTGGCCAAAAGGCCTGCCCTTGATCAATGCCACATTAAATACTTCATAATAAAAATATGTTTTTAGAACCATTTAAAAGTGTCCTTAAGTGCCATACGCCGATTTAAAAAACCATAAGCTAAATGTTTGGGAACACAACCAGATATGTGAATGACTGAAATGCAGCCCAATCCCACTGCTACTTAAAATCCATTTTTGATGGAGGTCTGGATTGTCTTACATTGGTGTCATTGGGCTTGGAATCAGGAACCTGGAAGCGTTCCATGGGGGCTACAACTTTCATGCCAAGGCTAAGAGGGTGGGAACGGGATCTCTCTGGGGTGGCAAACTCTGGCCTTGGAAGTTACTGGCAATTTGGGGGTGGGACTTGTGCAAAGGAAAATCTGAGTAGGGATCTCCCCCAGAATCCATGGTCCGCATTTGCCCTCTAAAGAGATTGCCCTTGGAAGCAGCCAGTTTATCTGTAGGGAACTACTCTCTCTAACCTGAACTCAAGCCCAACCAGGAGTTTGGCAGCCCTAGGAAAATTTCTGAAAAAGATGGCAAAGGAGGGCCAGCAACTGATAGAGGCATGGAAGCCCACACCAGGACAGTAGCAGGGGCCTACTTGGGCAAAAGGGACGACCAGTGCTCTCATCCCCCATAGTCCACTCCTTTCAGCCCCACACAAACCCAGTTCCCCCACCCCAGCTGCCACACACAGACCCAAATCCTCCACTCAGCCCCTCTCAGAACCAAAACCACCCTCAGCTGCCCCACACCGAGTACCCCAGGAACAGGCTGGCCAGCCTGCCCCATTGTTCCCTATGCTGGGAACCAACCTCCCATCAAAGAAGGGAACACAGACACACAATCATTAAGTTTAAAAAACCTTTATTTTCTCATTTTCAAATTACAAGTGGTCAACAAATCACAACATATTACACTTATTGTCCCTCATAGCACAACACAACACAATTAACTACACATCAGAGAATCTTAAACACAATTTTTTTTTTGAAATGGACAAACAGTAAAGTTTTGAACATTACAACAGGTTACATAGTGAGCGGGCACAACAGGGCATGGAAACAGAAGATGATCATAATAACTACCAGCCTAATACAACTCTCCCTCCATAAAACGACTTAATGGGGGGGAACCACTGCAACAGGGTCCAGCAGAACCTATGTCATTTCCTGTGGCTGTGCTTTCAGTTCAGACACACAAAGCTGAACTGGGCACTTCCAAGGCACTGGACAATGGTATTTCTGGAGCAGTTCTGCAGAGGTCTCCCCCCACCCCCACACCAGCCTCAGAATTTACCTGGGAACATCTGTGAGAGATCATCATTGGCCGGTGCCCATCCACCACTCTTCCCGCATCCCCCAACCATGCAAACCCAACATTAACATCAAATTTTTTTTTTTAAACATGAACAGAACATCAACTTTTAAAAAACATAAGCACAACATTTTTTTTTGGGTTTTTTTCCTTTTTTTTACATGAACAGAACATCAACTTTTAAAAAACATAATCACAACATTTTTTTGGGTTTTTTTTCCTTTTTTTTACATGAACAGAACATCAACTTTTAAAAAACATAATCACAACATTTTTTTTTGGTTTTTTTTTCCTTTTTTTTACATGAACAGAACATCAACTTTTAAAAAACATAATCACAACATTTTCTTGGTTTTTTTTTCCTTTTTTTTACATGAACAGAACATCAACTTTTAAAAAACATAATCACAACATTTTTTTTTGGTTTTTTTTCCTTTTTTTTACATGAACAGAACATCAACTTTCAAAAAACAGTACAACAATTCTTCTACAATTTTTTTTACAATGATTTCATCTGATAAAAACACCTAAGCAATCCCTATCTAACCTGTTTCTCCCTCCAGTAGCAATCCATGTTTCTGGGGCATTATTTTTCATAATAAATTTGGTCCCACAGGGTATGTCTCAGTGATGGGAGATGTTTTGAATACCCTGGGGGGGGGCTTTCAAATTGCTGGGTGTTTTCCCTTTGCCACTGGTTCCTAACCACCCTCCCTCTACTGGCCGGTTTTAACTGTATATACAGGGTTTTATACAGGGGAGAGCGCGATTCCAAAGGATTGGACTCATAGAGGATGCAGGCCACAAGTTGGGCTCACCTCAGTCACTCTGGAAGTCCAGTCCTGAGAAATCGAAGAGGCGAGAGTTGACCTTCAGGAAGGTCAACTGCTCGACTCTCCATGGGAGAAGGCGAGTGCGATGTGGGCCGACAATGTCGCCCGCATGTGAAAAGACGCGCTCGCTCTCCACGCTCGTCGGAGGGCATGAGAGCAGCCGCTGCGCCTCGAGGGAGAGGTCCGGCCAGACCGACTCCTTCCTGGCCCAGTAGCTGAGCGGATCGGTGGAGAGCGACTCGCAGGGCTCCGCGAGGTAGTCCCTGACCATCGCCTCCGCCGGATCCTCTCTCACGGTCCTCACGACCCCAGAGGGGACGAGGGCCCACCGGAGCATCTCCATCTCCATCGGCACTCCGGTGGTGGCCTCGGGGGGGGCCTGCGCAGAGGGGGCGTCAGAGGGACCCGCACGGCAGGGCCCCTCTTGCGTCCCCCCTGTCGACAGGCGTCCCCTCTTGGCCTGCCTGCGCCTCACCCAAGAGCAGAGCCCGTCTCTGGCTTGGGTGAGGTTCCCGTCCCGCTCGGCGAAAGTGCCCTTTATGCGCGGGTCACACATGGTCGCCAACATGTATGACTCTTCCTTAGTGAGAGGAGTTAGCCTGGCAGCTATGCCCTGCTGCAGCCTTCTCACTAATGCGCGCACCGCTGGAACAAGGTCAGCACGGGGCGCGACCCGGTCTGCAAGGGTGGCCAGATTCCTCTGGAGCGTGTGCACCAGGGGAATGACCAGACCGAGGGTCGCCGTGTCTGACGAGACCGCCACAGTGAAGTCCTTGAAGGGCTTCAGGACCTCCACTGTCTGGGTGATGGTGAGCCAATCCTCCCGGTTGAACTCACCCACCTGACTCGCACCGCGGTGCTCGGAGAGCCACGCGTGGAGTGCGGCCTGCTGCTCCACCAAGCGCTCAAGCATGGCGCAGGTGGAGTTCCAGCGAGTGCTGACGTCAGTGATCAGAGCGTGCTCTGGCACACCTGTCCTGACCTGTGTCTGGCGCAGTTCGTGCGTGGCCTTCACGCTGCGCGAGAAGTGACCCGTGAGCCTCCGACATTTCTGGACAAGTAACTGGAGTTCACGGGTCCGGGTATCCACGGGTTCCTTCGAGGAGCCCAACCCCAGCGCATCTCTCACCACTAGGTGAAGCTTGTGAGCGGCACAGTAGACGCTCTCTCGGCTCACTAGATGCGCCGCTGCCCTCATGTTCTTGCCACCGTCCGTCACCATGCATCCCACGGTGGCGGGTCCCTGGCCTATCCACTCGTCCAACTGTCTCCTTAAGGTGGCAGCGATGTTCTCCGCCGTGTGGGACACGTCGAGCACCTCGGCGTGAAGCAAGGCCTTGCAGTAGCCGGCCTGGCGGTCTCGCATCCTTCCCTGTCTAGCTGTGCTAGGCACCTCCCCCCGGCCCCCACCCAGAACCGACTCGGGTTCCCACCAGTGAGCAGTAAGCGAGAGGTACGCTTGCTGCACACTTGGGCAGGTCCAGATGTCCGATGTGAAGTGCACAGTTCTCCCGGCAACCCGGGACAGCTGTGCCTTCACATGATCCCTGGCAGCCCTGTAAAACGAGGGCACCACCGATCTGCTCAACGACGTGCGAGCAGGGACGGCGTACCAGGGAAAGCAATCTTGGAGCAGCCCTGAGAAGCCGAAGTCTTCAACTACGGAATACGGTTGCCCATCCACTGCTATCATGTTGACGATGTGGCGCGTGATGCGCCTGCTCGCCCTCCGGATCCCCTCTCTGGGCACACTAGCGCCCTGCATACCAAGCATCTCCGGGAGAGAGGCTTGGCGTCCCTTTCCTGCAGGTACCCTTGGGGGGAGAGCACCAGAGGAGCCTGCCTCCTTCTGGCTAGCTGGCGGCCGTGCGGCGCCACTCGAACCCTCCTCCCGAAGAAGCACCGCCTGGTGGTGCCTCTTCATATGGTACCTCATCCCAGACGTGGAGAGATGCCACACATCTTTGCCACGGCTGACGCGCTGCCTACAATGCAGGCACAGGGCTGCTCGGGGATCCTCCGTTGTCTGGAAGTGCTTCCAGAGTTCGGAGGAAAAGGGCATCCCACGCTTCCCAGGAGAAGCACGTTCGGGACCACCCTGCGGCACCTCCTGTGAGGTGCTCTGGCCGGACACACCGTGTCCCACTCTCGGCCGGGCAGGTGGGGATGGACGAGGCTGAAGGGGCAGAGATGTGGGCTCTTCCACCACAGTCTCTGCCTCTTCCTCCCGCGTCCTCTCCTCCTGCACAGCCGCGAGAGGCCTGCTGCTGGCCTCAGAGGAAACTGGGGTGGACCGCCCCAGGGGGGGTCTCACGGGCAGTTCCTCCAACATCCTCCGGGTTCCTGGGGTGAGCGGGAGCGCAGGGAAAGTCATGTGCTCCGCGCCCATCCCAGGAGACACCACATGCTGCCCCTCCTCCAGCAGCTGGCTCGCAACCACTGGAGGAGGAGGAGCCTCAGCAGCAGGCCCCTGCCCAGTGCCAGCCCCTGCCTCACGCACCCGGGTTGGGGGTGGCCCTCCAGCAGCTGCCTCAGGAAAGAGAGTCTTGCGAACCCTCTTCCTGTCACCAGAAGCCAGGCTGGTGAACGGCAGCAGCGCAGGGGAGGGCCTCCTCCGCTCAGATGGAGGGGCTGCCGCAGCAGTCCCCCTCCCCCTCCCCTCCTCCCCTCTAGATTTCTCCCTAGCCTTTCCCCCGGGTCCCCTCTCTGCTTTCCTCTCTGACATACTTTCCCCTCCCAAATTCAACCCTAACTAATCAGAAAAGATTTAGAAAACAAAGGTCAACTTTGTTTTCAAGACCTAACTAACCTGCTATAAATCTGTGTTTCTAGTGGCTCTGTGACTTGGAGATGAACAATCAAGTGCCTTTTTAAGCAACCCTATTTATGTCAGGGAACCTGAGCCTGCCAATCAGCTGAATTCCTCTGGAATTGAGCTGGCCCTAAACCCCAATAACAGGTGACGAAGCCTTAAACACTCACACACTAGTATGCCCGGGCCGGCCTGGCACCACCACGTGTGCCAGAGATGGGCAGTGGAACCCTAGTTATGGGGGCACTAATGGGAAGCCTATTGACAGCTATTACAAATTTTTATATATATATATATATATATATAGAATTCAAACCTAACACTCACTCACTAATGCTTTCCCTGCTGAGTCCCTATTTAGTTTTTTAAAAAAAACTAGGCTCGGTTTCCCTAATAATTATGTTGAGGGCAATTATCCACTGATCACCTACCAACTGGCCTACCTACCTAAGAGACACTATTTAGCGGGACCGATGTATCTGTGGTATGTCGGTGTGGGGTGTGGATGTGGTGTTTTGAAGATGAGCCTCCCCCCTCCCAAGCTAGCAAGAACCCACCCCCAAGGCCACCCAAATGTCAACCCGGACTCGCTCACACTAACACCAGTCCTGCAGTCCAGCGATGTTCAGGCGGTCTTGCAGCTGGTCCTCCTCTCCTCCACGATGCTGTCAAGAAAATTGGAAATGTTAGCAGAGTCAACACCACACGCCGCACACGCAACCCCAAAATTCAAGGCCCCGTTGCACAAGCCAAGTCAGCCCCCCCCCCTTAAAGGCTAGGGCCAACCAGCAGCAAAACAAAACACATCCACCCAGCAGAGCTTCTGGCCTGTGCAGGCCAGAAGCTGGCACACTCATTTTTTAGTCCTGTGAAACAGCAGTTCATGCCCACCCCACACTCAAACTTGAAAAATGAAACATGAAAGAAAGCTGGCACTGCGATCAATGCTGGCCCCCCTAACCCCCAAACAATATCCTCTTGCCCAACCAGAAAATGCCCCCCCCCCCCGGCCCAAGCCATAAAGACAGAGCCAAAGCATATGCTCGCAGGTAGGCACAGCAGCAGACATAAGCTCAAAAACCAAATTTAACAACAACCCTACCAGTCCACCAGTGCAGATGTCCAGCAATGTTGATCCTCCACGCAGAGATCTGCAGGCCGATGTCCACCAAGTGCAGTCCAGTCCAGAAGAGGTCCACCAACGATAAACAACCTGAATGTGAAGCAAAACAGTGAGTGCCAGGCCAGCAAACGGGAAGGGTTACCAAAGCCGGAGCAGCAGGCCTGTGTGTGGGCCGAAGGCTGGCACAGTTGATCAGGACGGAGCCTGTTGGGAATCCTTGCAAGCAGGGGACCAGACACAGAAACGCAAGCCACACCATTCCAGATTGTGGAGCACAACTGTGAGTGCCAGGCCAGCAACCAAAAAGGGTTACCTTGGCCAAAGCAGCATACCTGTGTGTGGCCCACAGGCTGGCACAGTTGATCAGGACGGAGCCTGTTGGGAATCCTTGCTAGCAGGGGACCAGACACAGAACAGCAAGCCACACCATTCCAGATTGTGAAGCACAACTGTGAGAGCCAGCCAGAAGAAAGGCTTCTGGCCTGTGTAGGCCCGAAGCTGGCACACTCTGGTTTTAATCTTAAAACAGTGGATCAAGCTTAAAGAAGGCAAGCACAACAACCAATGCTGAACCCCCCCCCCCACCATCAAACATTGTCTGCCCAACCTGTCCCCCAGGCCATACCTGTGTGTGGCCCACAGGCTGGCACAGTTGATCAGGACGGAGCCTGTTGGGAATCCTTGCTAGCAGGGGACCAGACACAGAAAGGCAAGCCACACCATTCCAGATTGTGAAGCACAACTGTGAGAGCCAGCCAGAAGAAAGGCTTCTGGCCTGTGTAGGCCCAAAGCTGGCACACTCTGGTTTTAATCTTAAAACAGTGGATCAAGCTTAAAGAAGGCAAGCACAACAACCAATGCTGAAACCCCCCCCCCCCACCATCAAAGATTGTCTGCCCAACCTGTCCCCCAGGCCATACCTGTGTGTGGCCCACAGGCTGGCACAGTTGATCAGGACGGAGCCTGTTGGGAATCCTTGCTAGCAGGGGACCAGACACAGAAAGGCAAGCCACACCATTCCAGATTGTGAAGCACAACTGTGAGAGCCAGCCAGAAGAAAGGCTTCTGGCCTGTGTAGGCCCGAAGCTGGCACACTCTGGTTTTAATCTTAAAACAGTGGATCAAGCTTAAAGAAGGCAAGCACAACAACCAATGCTGAAACCCCCCCCCCCACCATCAAACATTGTCTGCCCAACCTGTCCCCCAGGCCATACCTGTGTGTGGCCCACAGGCTGGCACAGTTGATCAGGACGGAGCCTGTTGGGAATCCTTGCTAGCAGGGGACCAGACACAGAAAGGCAAGCCACACCATTCCAGATTGTGAAGCACAACTGTGAGAGCCAGCCAGAAGAAAGGCTTCTGGCCTGTGTAGGCCCGAAGCTGGCACACTCTGGTTTTAATCTTCAAACAGTGGATCAAGCTTAAAGAAGGCAAGCACAACAACCAATGCTGAAACCCCCCCCCCACCATCAAACATTGTCTGCCCAACCTGTCCCCCAGGCCATACCTGTGTGTGGCCCACAGGCTGGCACAGTTGATCAGGACGGAGCCTGTTGGGAATCCTTGCTAGCAGGGGACCAGACACAGAAAGGCAAGCCACACCATTCCAGATTGTGAAGCACAACTGTGAGAGCCAGCCAGAAGAAAGGCTTCTGGCCTGTGTAGGCCCAAAGCTGGCACACTCTGGTTTTAATCTTAAAACAGTGGATCAAGCTTAAAGAAGGCAAGCACAACAACCAATGCTGAACCCCCCCCCCCCCCACCATCAAACATTGTCTGCCCAACCTGTCCCCCAGGCCATACCTGTGTGTGGCCCACAGGCTGGCACAGTTGATCAGGACGGAGCCTGTTGGGAATCCTTGCTAGCAGGGGACCAGACACAGAAAGGCAAGCCACACCATTCCAGATTGTGAAGCACAACTGTGAGAGCCAGCCAGAAGAAAGGCTTCTGGCCTGTGTAGGCCCGAAGCTGGCACACTCTGGTTTTAATCTTCAAACAGTGGATCAAGCTTAAAGAAGGCAAGCACAACAACCAATGCTGAACCCCCCCCCCCCCACCATCAAAGATTGTCTGCCCAACCTGTCCCCCAGGCCATACCTGTGTGTGGCCCACAGGCTGGCACAGTTGATCAGGACGGAGCCTGTTGGGAATCCTTGCTAGCAGGGGACCAGACACAGAAAGGCAAGCCACACCATTCCAGATTGTGAAGCACAACTGTGAGAGCCAGCCAGAAGAAAGGCTTCTGGCCTGTGTAGGCCCGAAGCTGGCACACTCTGGTTTTAATCTTAAAACAGTGGATCAAGCTTAAAGAAGGCAAGCACAGCAACCAATGCTGAAACCCCCCCCCCCCCACCATCAAAGATTGTCTGCCCAACCTGTCCCCCAGGCCATACCTGTGTGTGGCCCACAGGCTGGCACAGTTGATCAGGACGGAGCCTGTTGGGAATCCTTGCTAGCAGGGGACCAGACACAGAAAGGCAAGCCACACCATTCCAGATTGTGAAGCACAACTGTGAGAGCCAGCCAGAAGAAAGGCTTCTGGCCTGTGTAGGCCCGAAGCTGGCACACTCTGGTTTTAATCTTCAAACAGTGGATCAAGCTTAAAGAAGGCAAGCACAACAACCAATGCTGAAACCCCCCCCCCCACCATCAAACATTGTCTGCCCAACCTGTCCCCCAGGCCATACCTGTGTGTGGCCCACAGGCTGGCACAGTTGATCAGGACGGAGCCTGTTGGGAATCCTTGCTAGCAGGGGACCAGACACAGAAAGGCAAGCCACACCATTCCAGATTGTGAGGCACAACTGTGAGAGCCAGCCAGAAGAAAGGCTTCTGGCCTGTGTAGGCCCAAAGCTGGCACACTCTGTTTTTAATCTTAAAACAGTGGATCAAGCTTAAAGAAGGCAAGAACAACAACCAATGCTGAAACCCCCCCCCCCCACCATCAAACATTGTCTGCCCAACCTGTCCCCCAGGCCATACCTGTGTGTGGCCCACAGGCTGGCACAGTTGATCAGGACGGAGCCTGTTGGGAATCCTTGCAAGCAGGGGACCAGACACAGAAAGGCAAGCCACACCATTCCAGATTGTGAAGCACAACTGTGAGAGCCAGCCAGAAGAAAGGCTTCTGGCCTGTGTAGGCCCAAAGCTGGCACACTCTTGTTTTAATCTTCAAACAGTGGATCAAGCTTAAAGAAGGCAAGCACAACAACCAATGCTGAAACCCCCCCCCCCACCATCAAACATTGTCTGCCCAACCTGTCCCCCAGGCCATACCTGTGTGTGGCCCACAGGCTGGCACAGTTGATCAGGACGGAGCCTGTTGGGAATCCTTGCAAGCAGGGGACCAGACACAGAAAAGCAAGCCACACCATTCCAGATTGTGAAGCACAACTGTGAGAGCCAGCCAGAAGAAAGGCTTCTGGCCTGTGTAGGCCCAAAGCTGGCACACTCTTGTTTTAATCTTAAAACAGTGGATCAAGCTTAAAGAAGGCAAGCACAACAACCAATGCTGAAACCCCCACCCCACCATCAAACATTGTCTGCCCAACCTGTCCCCCAGGCCATGCCAAGAATAAACTGCAACACCTTTTTGCAGAGGCAGGCCACAGCAGCACATTGCCCAGCATCAAAAAAATTTACAAAAATTTTAAAAAGGCCTACCAGGTGTCCTCTCAGGATGTCCAGCACAGTTGATCCTCCAGGCAGATGTCCTCCAGGCTCCAGGTGCAGTCTCTCTTCTTCTCCTCTCTCGGTCACAGCTCAGCAGCAGCAGCAACAGAAGTGTTCCAGACAGTCTTGCTCCAAATTTAAATCCCCTGCTGCAGCCTCAGCCAAAGATTTAAATCTATTGGCTGGCATGAGAATGCAGCAGTGGGATTGGTGACTCCTAAAGTCCCCAGTCCCCTGCCTTTCCCCACCCACACTCCAAGAGCCACCCTCCTCCTGCTCCCCCTCCCCTACCTGTTAGTTTTGGCGGGAATCTCTGCTGCTTTGCAAATGCAAAGTGCAATGCAATGCTTGCACCTTGCATTTGCAAGGCAAAGCAGGATTCCCTATCCTCCTTTGCAAGAGGGGTGGGGGGTGACAGAAGGAGTGAGTGATTCACTCCTTCTCCCCCCCTCCCCTCTTCTAAGAGCCTGCAGGAAGCCTTTGCTTCCAGCAGGATTTTGCTAGCCGCTTGCTAAGGCAAACGGCTAGCAAAATCAAAATGGCGATTCTCGAATGCCGAAAGAATGCCGAAAGAATCCCGAAACGTTTCGGGTTTTTCTTTCGGCAATCCCGAAACGTTTCGGCATTCTCCGAAACGTTTCGGGATTCTTGAAGAATGCCGAAACACTTTTGTTTCGGCATTCTTTCGGCATTCAGAATGCCGAAACGCACATCCCTAGTCACAGCCCTTAATGCCTACGTTTCTAATCGAAAGTTAGCCACCCGCAGTCAGTATGGGTCCATCAAAGAACTGTGCGCATTCCTATGGCCCACCAAAAGCTTGAAGGCCCTGTATATTGCAGAGTCCCAGAAACCCGGAGAGGACCCAGAAGCATATTTAGCTAGAAAGCAGCTTCTTGCTGAGCTGGCAGACGAAGTGGACCTAGATGCCAGCGATGTACCCGACTTTGACGAGTTAGAGTTCAGGAGGGCAGTTATAGATGGACTCAACAGCACCACTCGCCTAGCCCTAGCAGGAGTAGAGCCTGGGAGCATCTCATGGGGAGACCTGGAAGCTCGCATCAGGAGCATTGCTGGCCTGTTGCGAGAAACCGGCGCCATCCGCCATGTGAAGTCCCCGGCCTCTCGTAGGAAGGAGAGCAAGCCGATAAGTGCAATCACTTACGCCAATCAGGGCCCCCACTCTCAGTACCGACCGCAGGGACGCAGCTCGTAATCGGAGGCAAGGGGAGGAATCCTGAGGGGAAGGAGCAGCAGTTTCAACTGGAGGAGAGGGCCAAGGGACTACCGCCCGGGAGTTTCCTTTGCACCCACCCCGAGTTACGGTTCCTCCTCCCAGCAGGGACCCCACGAGCCCCGATCACAGGATGCGCCCCTAGCCCCTTCTCACTCGCGAGCATCACACCCGTACAACCATCAGGTCTACCCGCCTCCAGATCAGTCTAACGCTTGGGGAGCATCGCAGGGCGACCACGAGGGCTACCGGGACCGTGGCAGCACGCCCCAGTCCAGGGACCCCCTCCGTTGGGAACTGTGGATGCGCCTCAAAAACATTGGAGCGAACATGGAGCTATTCGATGGAAAGCCCACGTCCGTTCTGATGAAGGCGATCATGGAGTGGGAAGACCAGCAGCAGCCCCCAGTACCCCCGTCGGCGCCCCCTTTACCGCCAGACCCTCCCTTCTCGAGTCCCCCGATAGCTGCGGTCCGGGAACGCCCGAGCCCCAACAACCCCTTTAGAGGAAGCGCCGCTTCCACCGACCAGGGTGCAGGATCAGAATAGGGTCGCCCCAAGTCCCAGTCTCCTTCCGTGGGCATAGTTGCCAAACTAAAGCCGGACACATGGGGGACACCGACAGTAAAGGCAGGGATCGGGACTCCCGGGGAAAAGAAGAAGCCTGCCACCCTCCTCATAGATACTGGAGCTTCGCTTAATATACTCCGGCCCACCTTAGTTACGAAGGGAACTCAGACCTCTACTACCATGCAGCTCGCCGGTTTTGGAGGCGGCATGCAGGAATCCCCGGTCTGGCAGGATATCCCCCTCTCCGTTGGGAACCTGGCCACCCGGATTTCGGCATGCGCAAACCGGGGAGAAGATGATGGACTTTTGGGCATGCCATTTTTCCGTGCCGAGGGACTGACCATTGACCTAGCAAATGGGCTCCTGTGGCGCATCCCAGGAGGCCCAGACTTTGTCAATGCAGTCCATCGATGTGCAGCCCTTAAGGCCCCCCTTCCTCTCACCCCCATCACAGGAGACCCCTGGGTTCAGGACTTTCCCGAAGTTTGGGTGACAGACAAGGCCGAGTGTGGGATAGTGAAGGGCGCCTGCATCCTGATTGAAGGAAAGGACCCCCCTCCCCAGAGACAGTACAAGTACCCAGCGGAAGCCGAGGCAGGGATAGCCAAGACTATAGAAGGACTCCTTGAGTGGGACGTCATACTCCCGATGCAGTCCATCTGCAACGCCCCATTGTGGCCAGTTCTGAAAGCAGATGGAGTGACCTGGAGAATGACGGTCGACTTCCGTGCCCTGAATGCCACCACCCCTCCAGTTGCCCCGGTTGTGGCCAAGTACAACAAGATCCTGACGGCCATTGCCGCTGGGTCCCGGTTCTACTCGGTCATAGACCTGGCCAACGCTTTCCACTCCATCCGGTTGCATGAGTCTTGCTGGTACAAGTTCGCGTTCACCTTCCGCGGCCAGCAATACGCATTCAAGCGGACACCCCAGGGATTCCACTCCAGCCCCAGTATTTGTCATGCCCATGTAGTTCAGATGTGGGAATGCCTCCAACCCTCCTCGAGGCCCCACGTACTGAGCTACGTGGATGACATTTTAGTCCATGCCCCTACGGAAGAATTAGCCCGCCAGATCACCAGGGAAGTCCTGGAACTCCTCCGCGAGACTGGGTTCAAGGCAAGCAGGGAAAAGGCCCAATTGGTTCAGACCAGCATCAAGTACCTGGGTCTGACCCTGGGACCCGAGGGACGCACCCCGGATGCCCAGCGAATGGAGGTCATTTCCAAGCTGCCTGCACCCACCGATGTCCCCTCCCTCAGAGCCCTTCTAGGAACTTTTAACTTTTCCCGAGACTTCATCGAGTCCTTTGCAGACAAGGCTCGCCCCCTTTATGCGCTCCTCAAGAAGAACACTCCCTGGGAGTGGGGACCGGATCAACAGACAGCCTTAGCCGAGCTGAAGCGCAGCCTGGCCGCAGCCCCGGCCCTAGCCCATCCAGATGTTACCCAGCCATTCTTTATTCAGCTGGCCGTGTCAGACAAGAACATAGGAGCCACGCTCACCCAGCAGCAAGCGGGAACCGCTAGAGTAGTAGCCTATGCCTCTCGCAACCTAACTGCAGTAGAGACCAAGTTCAGCCCATGCGAAAAGACGTGCCTTGCTCTAGTTTGGAGTCTGACCCATTGGGAATTTATCATAGGAGGCTCACGCACAATAGGTCAAACCACTCACACGCCCCTCAAATATATTCTGTCTGGCAAAATACAAGATGGACAAGTCTCAAACGCCCGCATAGCACAGTGGACCCTGGCCCTGGTCAACCGCGGAGTAGAGTTTATAAAGGAAACCACTGAGCCACCAGCTCCCTATGGCCTGTTAGTGACCGGGACCGAGCACGAGTGCCCCCTGGACCCGCCACCGCAGGTTGTTTGGCCAGTCACTTGGGGAGTCCCACTAGAGGAAGCCCGACTGAACGGCTTCACATGCTGGTTCTGCGACGGCTCCTCCTTTCACGTTGGAGGCTCCCCTCGGACAGGCTACGGCGCCATGCGAGTGAGCGACGCATGCACTCTAAAGGGTCCAGCCCGCCCCCATTCCAGCCAAGCGGCTGAGGTGCAAGCGCTTCTGGCAGTGCTTGAGTTTGAGCCCCCAGAAAGCCCGCTTGCCATTTACACAGACTCGGATTGGACGGCCAAAGCCGCCACGGTCTGTCTCCCGGTATGGCAGAATCAGGGGTGGAGAGCTAGTGATGGGAAACCCGTAGCCCACCTACAGCTATGGCAGCAAGTAGCCGCGCTCCTTCAGTCCCGCTCAGGCCCAACGCAGGTTACCCATGTCAAAGGACACCAAAAGACAAACTCAGAGACCGCTTATTGGAATGACCAGGCAGACCTCGCAGCCAAGGCAGCCGCCACTGAAAATGCTCCCTTACCGGAACCAGCCACCGATTGTCCTCTCCACCCTGTCACCACTCGCGCACAAGCCCGCAGCCAGGCTCAGGGAATCGCAGGAACACTAGACCTAGCACAACTGCAGATATCTGACCCAGAAGTAGCTGACCTCCTAGCCGCAGGAAGAGATCAGACAGGAAGACTAATGATCCGAGAAGAGGAAGGCATAGTTTGGGCAGTAGATACAGCCGGTGAACGCCACTGGGTAGTGCCATTGGAAGTCAGGGCCGACTTAATTCAGTTTGTCCACGAGCAGGGACACCGAGGCAAGGACCTGACTCTGGAGAGGGTCAAAGAGGTTGGATGGTGGCCTGGCATGCGCACCGAAGTAGCGCAATGGGTAGACAACTGTCTGTCCTGCGCTATGGTCAATGCAGACCCCACCGGACCTAGAGCTCCCCTCCAGCATCAGAGAATTGACGGACCCTGGGCTCTCATCCAGATTGATTTTATCGGCCCCCTTCCCCCCACTCCTCGTGGCAATCGCTACTGTCTCACTGTCATAGATCCCTTTAGCAAATGGGTCGAAGCGTTTCCTTGTAAGCGCAACAATGCAGCCACCACCGCCAAACTACTGTTTAATAATGTTTTTTCAAGACGGGGCATTGTGAGAGTCATGGACTCTGATTTAGGCTCACACTTCATCGGAGAAGTCACCCAGGAGCTTTGCAAGGCGCTAGGCATCCAGCAACGCTTCCACATAGCCGGCCACCCTCAAGCTTCAGGCGCCATAGAAAGAACCAACCGGACCCTCAAGGAGGCCCTCCGCAAAATGGTTCGCTCCTCCGGGAGAGATTGGGATGAAAAACTCCCCGTAATCCTAATGGCCATCAGAGGCACCACCGCAGTTCACGGGCTCACACCCCATATGGTAATGACAGGGCGAAGGATGCAGCTCCCGGAAGCCTTCTGGCTAGATACGCAGCTCCCTTCTGATATGCAGCCCGTAGTGATTAATGACGTTTGGGTCCAGGACCTGCTCTCATCCATACACGCCGTCCACATGCAAGTGGCCCAGAAGTTGGGTGCAGCCCAGAAAGATATGGACCGCAAATTAGGATGGGTCAGGAACCCAAGGCAGTGGGAGGAAGGACAGCTCGTTCTGTACAGGAAGTTTTCGCAAAAGGCGCATTCACTAGCAGCCAAATGGCAAGGCCCAGTCCCCATCACGAAAAGAGTCTCCCCAGCCGTCTATCAGGTAGCTATCCAGAGGAAGACAGGAGGCACTTGGCTAAAATACTTTCATGCCTCTCAATTAAAGGAATGGAAAGGGAAGCCGCTCCAAACCGCCCCTCCTGTGTATGACCCTGGGGGAGCCGCCACCAGCCCAGCCCCCCTCTGCCCAGTGATTCGCCAGATATCCCTTCACCCTGGGCCAGAGATACCCTGTGTCCCCTTAGACCAGACCTTTGTAGCCTTAGCATAAAAGAAACAGTAGAATATGTAGATGTAGGTGTGAATGTCAAAAGTTTTTCCAGTTCTATTCTTTAACTTCATTAGGCGGGCCCCACAGTTGGGACCCTTGGGGAAGACACGGCAACCAAAGCCAAATAGGACCACCACCGAAAGTGATTCTTAATTGGATTTTTAAGCCGCATGTTCGGAAAAAAATTGCACAGGCAAAAGAGATTTGCTGTGTGTGAAAGTGTTTGGAGAGGATTTAGTCCAAAAGTGAATGCATTTCCAATATTGGAGACACACCAATAAAGGTGATCTCTGTATTTGAAAACATTTCACCTGCCGTGCTGGTGAAGATCCCGCATCTACGTAGATTCGGGGTCTCACCTGCCAGACCCACGCTTTCGCATAATGGTCGGCTTTGGCTTTGAGGGCCGTGCCTTCCCTGGAAAAGGACCCCCAGATAGCCCAACATCCCTCTTTTACTAATGTTCATATTCGTCATGGTGAGTTGCTATACGGCGCCACCATCCAGTACGCTTTAGTGCAAAAGTAAAAGACCCGCCAGTATTTTGTAAATATGTACCCTCTGGAATATGTTATTGAGGTGCGTTCGCTACGCACAAGGGGCAGCGTGCCTCATTTACATAGCCAGGATCCCCCGCGCCAAGATGACCCCCGAACAACCCAGACCCAGTGGCGCCGGCAGATCTTGGCCGCCTCCGCCGCTGCTCGATAAACGCTGCCGAGCACCTTCGGCTCCACCTCAGCCCTTTCCGCCAGCAGCCACCCGCCCCATCTAATGTAATCTTTTCCCTTGCCCGTACCGTATAAGGGAAAAGAAGGGGGGGGGAGACATGTTGAAGTTATAGTGAAGCCCTGCCAGGCCTCCCAAGTGAGGGCAACCTGAAAGTAACCCACGCCCGTGTGCTTTTGCTTTGTGTGTTTCTTTCTTTTAACATGAAATTGGGGCCTCCCAAGGGAGTCCCTCCAAAAATTGATCCTAGGAAAAAATGGTCCGCTGAAATACATACATGAGGTCCTGCAAAAAAAGCAGAGGGAAAAAGGCAAAGCAAAAGCAAACCATCATAAAACATACCTTCAACCCTAACCTCATCTACTTAAAAATTATTTTAGAAAAATAGAACGAAGGTCTCCTTTAGCAGCAACCCTTATAGTTAATGGAAACCGCTCTCTAGTTTTTTTTTCTTTTTAAAACGGCAAGGCCAGGCCAAGCCGGACCGATAGCTCTCAGCCCGCAAAATAAAAACAGCCCGCCACCGAGCAAGGGGCACCTGAAGGCCACATAGTCTAGGCACCCAGGGACCCCTGGGGCGAGTTTGCATAACCCCGCCTAACGTACAGCCGACCCTTGCCTGACGTAAAGACGTCCCCCCTGAAATATACACACTATAGGAAGAAGCCCCCGCACAGGAGTTCCCCAGAGCAACAAGCTGGAAGGCCCGCTTAGTGCCCTGGGACTTCTCGTTCGAACCCCGCTTAATAGACAGTGCTGGCAGAAAAACGCCCTCCCTCTTTTTCCCCGCTTTACTTCATTCATTTTGCTGCAACAAACTCAGGGAACCTGTACTTACATCCGCAGGTCTCCCCAGGATATTTTCACCACAAAAGGAAAAGGAAGGCCAGGAGATGAGGCACCTGGCTACTCTGTGTTTGCTCGTGCTGGCAGGCACCCTAATAGAGGGACGCCCATCCAAATTAATGCCCTACCCCCACTGGAGATGTATTAACACCCTGGCAGGAAATGAAATGATGGTCTGCAAGGTTGTACAGCAGAGTAATATGACCACCCCCACGGATCGCACTAACTTCCGCAGTTGCGAAGAGCAGTGGATCCGACCCCCAGAGCTTGTTATTTTATGTGTGGGAGTGAAAACTATGTCCCAAGAATTAGTATGCTACTCGCCTACTGACACAGTGTCACCACTTGCCCCGATTCCATGTATGTTTCTTCCCCGTATCAGGCCTGCCCCCACCGCAGTCCCGGTGGTAGACAAATATACCACCCCTGCCAACTTCGAAACCTCGCCATTTGTCACTGAGGCTTTCGGACCATACTGTGAAGTTATTTTAGTGTCGGCCGCAGTATGGAAGGCAGGAGACCCCTTTAGAATGACCATCCCACTAGGCACCACTACCACTGAGTCTGCATCAGTCACTATCACGCCCCCTTCAGGCACAGCTCTCTCCTTTGCTATAGAACGCTGGGAGAACCTGACCTGGATTGTAAAGGAGGAAGACCTAGCCAAATACGGCCCACCCGATTGGATACTGGTTCAGCAGACGCCCGAATGCCAAACCAAGCCCCTAGTAGAGAAATTTCACCGGCTTGGGCTGCTCTTTGTAAATTTGACTCACGAACCAGGCAATTATTCCTTGCTGATCCGGACCCAGGAGACCCACACCATCCAAATTGGTCTTTGGAACGCAACATGTCAATAGCAATGGCATGTATGCAAGCCCAACAATTAAATCAGGCTGTGGCCATGGGGCTAATTCGGCAAGCCATGGACGGGCACTTGCCCCTGGAAATTAAAAGATTGATTATGCCCAAATTGTCACCCCTTGAACTGGAGCTTGAGTCCTGGTGGTCTCTCGTGAATTCCTCATTCTCACCGACCACCCAGGAGCTTAAGTTCGTTGTTATTTTGGCCTTTCAAGTTTTGTTATGTGCCTCACTACTTTATTTGGGCTGTTGGAGCCGCCAACAGCTCCAGCAACTCCAGCTGTCTTACCGCTTGGATCATTACAATCCCGACCTCCTCTTGCCCTAATGGTCATTCTTGGCGTCCTAGTTTCCTCCCTTACTTGTGTTATTGTTTATGGTGTTATGAACTATGCTTGTATTTTATTATGTGTACGGATCCTGAACCGGCCCCATGGACGCTTTGCTGCCGGACACCGCTCCGAGGCCCTCTTGTGGACTAGGGGGGGAACATATTTCCCTGCCTCCCAGCCCACGGCCCGCCTACAAACGACCGCCAGCCACCTCCATGAGGACTAGAACTGTGTGCCTGAAGCCCTTCTCGCCGTCTGCCGACCCTGCTCTGCGGATTGACGCAGACAGCAAGGGGGGGGGTGGAAGTGTGTTTTGGAACACATGGACTAAGTCTGCTTGTTTCTGTAAATATGCAACCCAGTCCAGCAGCTGTACTGCGGACTGAGCCATCTGTGATCTTTGTTGCTCCGTTGTTTTATGAATTTCTTGCCGTTGCTTTTTATGAATTTTACTCCCATGAATTTAGCCCCGAACTAGTCCCCCCCCTCTATCTCCTGCAAGTGCGCCCATGATCTTCCCATGAACTGGGACCCTTTTTATCACCCCCTATCAACTTTATCCCTATGAATTTGATTTTTAACCTTAGGAATTGCCTTTTTAACCTGACTCCCTCCGCCGAGGTAATTCTAGCATATCTATTATTTTATGAATTTGGTTTTAACCGGGACCCCTCCTGAACGGTCTCTTTTAAAGGTTATTTTATTCCTGATTTTAAGCTCTATGAATTCGGTTTTAATCTGACCGCATGAGTTGGCCTTTTAATTGCAGAGTTTATTTTTCTGTCCCCCATGAGCCCTTCCGCCGCTTACCCCTCATGAATTGTTTCCCCGCACTTGCTTTTACTATTGCTGCTATCATCTATGAAATTGGTTTTAACTTCCTGAATTATTGTTTTAATCCTATATATGTATTTATGGTTTTAAACACCTATGAATTGTTCCACCCTTGATGAATTGGTCTATGCCTTGCTTGCACATTTCACTTTTATCCTGTATGAATTATCACCTATCTATGAATTGCTTGTACTTGTATGAATTACCTTCGCCTTTTAATCCTGTATTCATGAATTGGCTCATGAATTGCCTTTGCTTTTAACCTTATACCCATGAATTTGCCGCTGCATATGAATTACTCATTGCTATGAATTGCTCATTACTGCTTATGTAACTATGAATTACTATTACTTATGAATTATTGCTATTTATTCTGACGATTGCACTTAGCACACCCCCTGGTGTGAACCCAGAGACCTGCAGCCCAGTGGCTGATCTAAATTGCACTTATTCGGTTAGGTGGTTCTCCAAACTAAATTTTTGAGTGACGCCTCCCCCTCCTTCCCATCCCACTCCTCCTTCGCTCGAAGCTCGACCACCGGACATTGCCGACCACTTCGCCTTTGAAGTCAAGTTCGGAGACCCACGCGCCTGACGCCACGGGGTCTCCGAGGGGGGGAATTGTTGCCAAGTAGGCCCCCTCCCCTGCTTTAAAGCCCGCCATGGACTTTGTTAAAGTTTCCTGCATTGCTGTTTTACTGCTACACCAGAGATTGCTTTGCATGTGTGTGTTCTGATACACGTGTCAGTTTCCTGCCTGCGTGTCAATTACCTTGCTGCTGCAATAGACTGTGTAGTTTACTGACTCCATGTTCGGATAACTGCACAAAAGGACTCTTTTCCTGGGCAACTCTGCCCAGACCTGTATCTGGATTTCCAGTGTGTGTTTGGACTTTATTACAAGTGTGCCCCGTGCCTGCATTGCCATCTGCCACGGACCGTGCCTGTTCCCTGCTTTGGACTGTGTTTTAAGTGTTGTTCCCCCTGCCTCCATGGAAGCCTGCCTCATATGGGCCCAAGCCGCTGCTAGCAGTCGGGCGCCCGCCGGGGAAACCTCCAGCGAGCCTGGCTAGGCGCTCCCTGGTCAGTTCTCGCCTGGAGCCTCCCGCGAGCCGGTCCCCGAGCTTGCCCTCGCTACCGGGCAGCCTGCTATCCAGCCCCAGCTATGCCCAGCCAGCATCCATGTTCTCAGGCAGCCAGAAGACCCTGGGAAGAAGACTGCTTTGGGAAGCCATTTCGGCGAAGCAGGCACACCACGTCCGCAGCGAGAGCCCCTCGCCCCGCTCTGCATATCTTAGGAGCCGCCCCGGAGAAGAACTAAGTGCCGACCATCCCAAGCACTTAGAGAATGCATCTCAAAGAAACCTCCGCATTCCAGAGCTGATGACATCAGGACAAGCTCTGTCCGCTGGAACATCCATTCAGCCCACTTGGATTTCCCCCTCCCTCTTTTGTCCCCTCTTCCTGAGGTGTCACTTATCACAATCTGATTAACAAAGTGGCCCATCCAAGCCATTCAGTAGCCCATTAGAACCTTTGTTTTAAACTGTGAGAACCACCAAGTACAGCACCAGCCCCAGGGTACGTTTTGGGGTATTTAAGCTGGTCTCCCAGATCACTCGGTGCCTCGGCCATTCCCTATCCAGACCTCCTTGCTGTCCGTCTGTGGTCCCAGTGCTGGCATTGGGCCACCCTCGCTGCTGTGTCTCTGCTTCACTCCAGGATAAGTGAGTATTTCCCCTATCATCGTTGGGAACCAGCTAATGCGAACGTCTCTGTATTTCATACTCTGTATTTCCTAGACCTTCTGTGTTTCTTGTATGATTGTGCAAGTTAGGCTTACGCCACACTAAATACACGTGTTTGGAACTTATTTGTTGTCTGCCTCTTTTTCACTAGAGTGTCTGGGATCGGGACCTCCGTATACATAGGTTATGATCCGCACTTAATTTTAAGTTACAGACTGCTACAGCTAATTCCCCATTATAATAAAGAGCAGTTCTGGTAACACTCGGGCTGGGGAGCAAGCCGAGGGACAGCTGGGACAAGGGAACCTTGTGGACGCACAATCTGCTAGACAGCTGCCGTCGCATCGCTTCCCACTTCTCCCGCAGCATAAACTCTTCCCGCAAGCTGTTCCAGAGGCAGGGGGAGGGAGGGGACCCCGAGCACCAACTCTTCCAGGGCCTGCCCACCCACTGGAACTCCACCTATAACATGATACATCTTTGGGTGGAGCAGAAGGGCCCATTGCAAGACATCCTGTCATCTTCGGATGTGCTGAGGAGGGGAGAGGAGTTGAGCAGCTCCATGGAATGGAGAGTCCTTGCCCAGATGTGCCGGATACTGAAACCCTGCAAGGATGCCACTGAGCTCTTGTGTTTGTATCAGGTCAGCCTGGGTCAGGTCATCCCTCAGATCCATGGCCTCAACTGGTTTCTGGCCCAGGAGCTCCAGCACAAGCAAGAGCTGCTCCCCGGGGTCTGGGACTTTGTCTGGAGGATCCAGGCCTGCTTGGCTGAGTGCTTGCATCTTCTACACCACAAGGCACCGTACCAACTGGCCTCCCTCTGTGACCCCCACATCAAGGGCAGCATCACCACACAGGCAGGTCAGAAGCAGCGCTGGAAAAAGGAAATTCGCACAGCGGTGCTCTGTTTCCAGACGGAGAAGGCAGGACAGAAGGAACCGGGCAGGGGCGAGGGGCAGGGGCAGGTGGTGGAGGAGGAGGAAGAGGAGGGGGAGGCGGAGGAGGTGGGAAGAGAGCCACACCAGGGAAGACCCACCCCAATGGCCCCATTCAATCTCTGGGCCTTGTCGGTGGGCTGCCTGGTTGGCCACTGCATGGTGAGCACACCTCTCTCAGTGGAGGACTCGGTGGGGGCCATGGTGCGCGAGTACCTTACTGAGCCCACCAAGCCCACCCATGCCAACCTTTTGGAGTACTGGGCAAGGAAATCTGTTGTATGGTCAGACCTGTCCATCATTGCAACAAACATCCTGTCCTGCCCTCCCACCAGTGAGCAGAGCAAGCAGGTTTTCTCCCAAATGGGAGACCTCCTCTGTCCCCACCACGCATGTCTGCACGCATGTCTGCACCCTTGACATTCATCAAGGTCAACCTCAACCTACTGGGGCACCCTCCCGGGCTCTGACCTACCCGGGCTCTGAGCCACCCTGGGGTTGTAGGCCCAGCTCCTCCACAGTGGGCTCAAGCCTCCCTCAGTTTTCAGGGCTGCTTCCATGGCTGGTGACCCTTTGCCCTCCTCTCCCAGACAAGTGCCAATTTCCTCTTTCAACCTCTCCCTCTCTGGATGATGCCCAAATGTACCCTCCCCACAACTTGTCCTGCCCATCCCGTTGTTTCTGTGAAAGCAGGAAGGTGGGTGTTTTCTGATGCTCCGGGTTTTGGGCACGTAGGGCAGCTCCGGAGCTGCGGCACATATAGTTGCACAGCATGGAGCCCACTATCCTAGGCTCCTGCTGTCTGCTCTGAGCATGGTGGGAATGGGTCCCTTGACTCATCTGTCCATGAAGGAGAGAAGGTGAGTGATGTTAGTGACAGCCTCCATTGCGGCACAGGAGGGCGGACAAGCCTCTGCCACAGCAGCCTGCGCAATCAGACACAGTGGGTGTTTGGGGCCTCTTGGACCTCCTCTCCCTTTCAAGCTTCCAGGCCCTCTTCACACCTCGCTCTCTCTGGGACCACTCCAACCCCTCCCAACAACCTCCCTGGTTCTGTCCATTCCCATCCTTTCTGTGAGGGTAGGAAGGTGGGTGATGTTGGCTGCCGCCACAGGGTACTTCAGTGGGATCCTTGGAGGAGGCCTCGCAAGTGTTGGGATCTTCCGACTTCACAGTCCCTCTTCACACATCGCCCTCTCTGGGACCGCTCCAACCCCTCCCAATGAACTCCCCAGTCCTATCCATTCCTGTCCTTTCTGCGAGGACAGGAAGGTGGGTGATGTCATCGCATGCCATGAACCATGGGTTCGTTCATTTTTTTTTCTTTGGTTCGTGCCCATGTCTAGAAGGGAAAAACTGTACATAGACATATCAGTTGGACACAAGGAAAGCAAATTTTAACAAACTGAACGTTATGCTGAATAGAATCCCATGGTCATAAATATTTAAGGAGAAAGAAATTCAAGAGAAGTGGGAGTTTCTTAAAGGTGAAATATTGAAGGCACAATCACAAATGATTCTTTTGAGAATGAAAAATGGGAGGAGCCTAAAGAAGTCAAGGTGGCTCCATAAACAGCTTTTTAAAGAGTTGAAAGTAGAGATGGGCCCGATCTGAATTACAATTTCAACCCCCCCCCCCCCGATTTTGGCATTTGCGCCATCATGACTCAGCTAATCGGTTCTGTCCAGGGCAACCAATCCAGCAGTCGGGAGTTTGCTTGTTCGGGACTTGATCAGATGGGTCAGTTTCTGTTCGGAATTGCAGACACTCTTGCGCCTGTAATTTATTCCTGGGGCAATGGAGTCATGGGAATGAGCTGTGTTTGCCCTCCTTCTGTCACCTTCGAAACACGAATGGAAGCCCAGCTTTCCTTGATTAGCAGGCTTCCTTTCAACCACGGAGCAGCAACCCAGGGGAGGGAGGGAGAAGGGGTGTTCTGAAGCCATGGGCATAAAGGAAAGGCAAAAGGCAGTGCGGGAGGCTGGGACGCTGCCCGCGCTGTTTGCCTTTCCCCAGGACAAGGGGTGTGTGGGCAAGCCAGCCGCCCCTTGTCCTGGGGAAAGGCAAAAGGCAGTGCGGGAGGCTGGGAGGCCACCTGCGCCATTTGCCTTTCCCCAGGACAAGGGGCGCGCAGGCAAGCCGGCCGCCCCTTGTCTTGCGGGGCAGGTGAATGGCATGGGCAGCCTCTGAGCCACTTGCACTGCCGCCAGCTCCGCAGCGCACCAGGACAGCCGGCTTGGTGCGTGGGCGGGGGCGACTCAGGAGCACACACATGTGTGCGCACGCTCAAGAGCCTGACTACGGTTGCCCTGGGTGCTGGCCTCCCCGATTCCCGATTCCAGACCAGAAATGAGACTTGATCGGTTAGAATCGGTGACCCACGTTTGGCGGCAGCCCAGATCCACGAACAGCTTAATCGGAATTTTTTTTTGGATCATGTCCACATCTAGTTGAAAGACAAAATAGATTCATTTAGGAAATGGAAGGAGGGCCTTATAACCAAGGATGCATATAAACAAATAACCAATTCTTGTTGGGAGAATGTTAGAAAAGCTAAAGCTCAGTATGGGGTTAGGCTAGCAAGAGATGCTAAAAACAACAACAAAAAAGGGTTTTTTGCTTATGTTCAAAATAAGAAAAAGAGCAAGGACATGGTAGGCCCATTGCAGGGATAAAAAAGTGAAATTTTAACAGGCAATGAAGAGCGGGCAGAACTACTCAATTCCTACTTTTCCTCAGTCTTCTCCTGCCAGGGAAATGGTGTTCATCATGGCAATAACAGAACACATGAAGAGGGAAGGGAGTTACAGCCTAGGATCAGCATTAGAATTAGAATAGAGGGAATTCTTATTAAAACTACAGATGATACTGAATTGGGAGAAGTAGCAAATACAGTCGAAGATAGAGTCAGGATACAGGATGATCTTGACAGGCTGGAAAACTGGACTAAAACAAATAAAATTAATTTCAACAGAGATAAATGCAAAATTTTGCATTTAAATAGGAAAAATCAAATGCATAATTATAGAAGAGGGGAGACTTGTCTTGGTAGTAGTATGTGCAAAAAGGATCTAGGGGGTCTTAGTAGAGTATACACTGAACATGAGTCAGCAGTGTGATTTGGTAGCTTTTGGGCTGTTCCAACAGAAGTATAGTGTCCAGATCATGCAAAGTGATGGTATTGCTCTAACTCTGCTCTGGTTAGACCTCACCTAGAGTATTGTGTTCAGTTTTGGGCACCACAATTTCAGAAGAATATAGAAAAGCTGGAACGTATCCAGAGGAGGGCAACGAAGATGGTGAGGGGTCTGGATACCAAGTCCTATGAGGAAAGGTTGAAGGAGATCGGTACCCTGGAGAGGAGATGATTGAGAGGTGATATTATAACCATCTTCAAGTACTTGAAGGGCTGCCACATAGAGGATTGCGTAGAATTGTTTTCCATTGCCCCAGAAGGTCAGACCAGAACCAACAGGTTGAAATTAAATCAAAAGAGTTTTCGACTAAACACTAGGAAGAACTTCCTGACAGTTAGAGCAGCCCCTCAGTGGAACAGGCTTCCTCGGGAAGCGGTAGGCTCTTTTTCTTTGATGTTTTTTAAGCAGAGGCTAGATAGCTATCTGACAGTAATGCTTATTCTGTAAACTTAAGCAGATAATGAAAGGGAGGGCAGGAAGGGTTACATTAGTGCTTAGTTCTCATGCCCCCTTTTTACATGCCCAGGGTAATGCTGATCACCACTTTGGGGTCAGGAAGAAATTTTCCCCAGGCCAATTTGGCTGGGGCCCCTGAAGGTGTTTTGCCATCTTATGGGCTTGGAGCAGGGGGTCACTGGGTGTATGTGGGGGGTGGGATAGTTGTGAATGTCCTGCACTGTGCAGGGGGTTCAACTAGATGACTTGGGAGATACCTTCAAACCCAATGATTCTATGACTCTACAAGTTGAGCCTCATCTGTGGTTTCATCAACCTGCAAGGCAATCGGAAAGCCAGTATTTTTTAGCTCTTCTGCCACTTGGCAGCTGACATGTCAATAATCTGAGAGCAAATAGTGTTATTTGATAGTGGAATTTCTGCAACCTGTTTTCTGTGCCGCTTTCCACAATCCATATCAACAATTTCCAAGGTACATAGCTTAATCAAAGTTTTGCCAATTTTATGAGGCTTTTTTATACTATGAGGTAAGCAACCTTGTAAGATGCCTCCAGAGCTGGCTTCTGTGGTGATAAAAATCCCAGTTTTGGCAATATCCTTGATGATTGGAACAGAGCTGCCTTCTGCTTTAAAATGTTGAGGTTGTCTTGAGAATTTTTAGGGTGTTTTTTTCTGAGGTGTTTATGAAGCTTTGAAGGCTTCATGATGTTGCTGCAAAGAGCTTTACCACATAGAACACACTGCAGCATTTTTGGTCCATCACAATTAGCTGAACAAATGAATCTGAACTTCATGTATTCTTCCAAATATTTTTTCTTCTTTCCTGACATGATAGTGCTGGGGTTTTCCCTTTTTTCCAGAGATCTGCTAAGTAACTGAGTCCATAACAGGATTTCAACAGAAGCAGCTTTATTGGAATAACTATATACAGAGCACAGAGCAAACACAAGCAACAGAACTGAACTAGTCTTCATATCCCAGACAGAAAACAATCTTGTAACAATTGGATACTGGGTCAACCCTTGCCTGGTCCTAGTTACTAGATAACTAGAGGCCCAGGCATGGGTTGCCACAGTAACAAATTATTACAATTCTAGTTTAACTAACCAGATATCTCAAGTTTAGATCAGTTTTACTGTTCAAAAAATTAAATCTTCAACAAATCCCAATCATCCTCAGGGATGTAAGATGCTTCAAAAGCTGTTGTTACAAATCTCATTGCACATTTCACTATTACTATTTTGTAAAACAAAGGTCTTTGGTTATTGTATTCTGTGAGTACACATCACTAACATTTAAATATGTTTAAAGTATGTCTAAATTTGTAGCATTTTGATCCACAGATGATCAAGCAGAGCAGAAGACTATACACATCCCACTATTCTTAAGACCCCATCTTCTGGGAAATGAATAATCAGAATGGTCAGTTTTAACAAAGCTAATCACCTATTTGGGGGCAGAAATGCAAGAAGGTTGTAGGCTGAGCTGGGAAACCATTTTCCTCTCAGCATTTTCCTCTTCATTCAAGAGTAATAAACTTCTGGAATTCACTACCATAGCACTAGCTTAACTGGCTTTAAAAGAAATTAAGTTCAAGGAGGATAGGTCCATCAATGGTTTTTAGCCTTGGCTAAATATAATTTCAATGTCCAAAAGCAACAATTCAGTTTTGCCTGGCTACTCTTATGTTCTTATTAACAAAATATGTATTTAATTAACCAGATAAAACAACAGTCATTTGCACAGAAGATCATTCATAGAAATGATAGTTTTACACTTTAATTTCTACCATAATGATAATAGATATCTAAATGTTAAGGCTGTTCTACTATCCCTATTCATTTAAATATTGTATAAGCTTAACCTGAAACTGTAACCTAAGTGAATTAGCAGAGCTGATATTTTAAGGCTTTCAAAAATACCATTTTTTAGTTTTAAAATATCTCTGTTTTTTTTTTCTTATATAAGTAATGAAAAATTCTTGAAATAATAAAAAAGTCATTTGTTATGATGGAAAAAAATAAAATGTAAAAAATTTAAAATCTAAACAAAAGTCTTTTCATCTTTAGTATGGGAATATCTATAGCTATTTTAACTCAAAGGGCAATTCTTTCCCTTCTGAGCCCTTAGAAACTTAAGTGTATAAAAACAGAGTCTTATAATAGAAGTGCCTTCTCAACCATAGCTATAGTGTTACTAGTGTGATGCTATAATAAATTGAAATTACTGAACCATATTTGAAATGTGATGGAGATAAGGTGCTGTATAACATTTGAATTATAGCTAGGAAAACCTAGGAAAATTCAATTGGCAGACAAGATACTGTTTTTATTTTGTATTTTTTAAAGTAAACAATGGTAAATCGTTAATACCATCACAAAACAAAGCATCTAACTCAAATTTAAGCAGTGAAAGAAAGGTTTGGTTTTGATAGGGAATTTCAAAGAAACTTTTCTTGCTTATCTTTTTTGGTACGCCATTTACAGCTGCTTCTTTCCACTATCAACAGATTTTGCTCTGTTTTTAAAAAGGAGAAAGACTATCTGAGGCAATCCTAACCAATCTAGGATAATGTAGGCAATGCAAAGACATCATCATACAGCCAAATCATCGCCATACATCAATCAGATGTGGCTATGCAACCATATCTAGATGCTAAATTAGAGCAAGGACAAGGAAACATTGGCATTAGTCTAAACAGACTTCCTGACAATATCTCAAAGGCAATTGCATTTGAAAATTGAATGGTATTCATAAACAATAAATATTCAAAAGAACACTGAAACATAATGCTGCAGCAATAATAGTAAACAAAATTATAGAAAAGACTAATCAGCCAATCAACATGAAGTGAACATTAAAGTATAAGTATACCATGTATATCAATGGAGCAGCTGAATGGTTTTGGAAGAGTATGAGCTGCAGTGTTGCAAATGTTCTGAAATAAATTATTCTTCTCTAATCTACCATTCAATCAGCTCCAACTGCTCAAAGACACAGGTAACCTGCAGCAAAATCCAAACAATTTAAAAGCTCTCATCAGCAATAATCTATTCTGCACATAAATTTCTTGACTGCTGATCATTGAGATTAGACCTAGGAGCAATAATCCAGTGAACTTCTCTGCATGTTGTTGTCATTGAGATTGTCTTTTTTAAGGTATAATTTGTGAAATGTCATCTTTAATCGCTTCCCTTTAAGCATTATTCCAGCTACAGAGATAGTAACATTTTCAGGAAGAGATGTTCACATATGAGCTCCTACAACTAAAGTTATTTATCAGTAATTTGCTAATTTAAATGATGAAGTTTTAACTTGGAAAAAAATAAATGGTATCTTTGCAACTGCTTGTCTTGCAGGAGTGGGAGTTGAACACAGGCTGAATCAGAACAGACTGAAAAAACCTGGTTCACACAAAAAGCATACACACATGAGTACATGGAGGAGGGAACAGGATTAGAGGGCTAGGCTCCAATTCCCACCTTTAACACCTGACAGGCAAAATTCAGATGCCCCACTGTGACTTGCATCTACTCCAGTCTTATCTTCTTAACCCTCTATAACTCCTTTAACAACAGCATTCATGTATCCAGCTTGTCAAAAGGCAAAGGATAGAATTCCAGTTAAGTGTTTACCTCTATACCTCTAAAGATGCCATTTTTATCCTACAAAAGGAACTCCCCATTCAGCTGTTAATTCCTGAAAAAACCACAAAAGTCTGGGATATTTTCCCATATAAGTGAAGCCAGCAGACAGAAAATAATTTAATAATGCATTACACTTTCAATAATGACCAATAATGACAATTCCAACATTCTTTAAATTTCTTGAAGGCTGAACATGATAGAGAAGAGCCAATGGGGGAGTGATTTATCAAAATAATACTAGACACTAGCAAAATAAATCATCAGGGTGTACTAACGACAGCCTAAACACTGACTTACAATCGCATTTACGTAATAACACACCAATATCACAAGTCCAAACTATCCTAATACCCCTGTTAAACATAACTCACCAGGAATACTCACATTAACTAAGACCTTTCTGTTAAGAAAAAGATAATTCTGAACTCCTCCAAGTCCTTTTTAGGCACAACATTCAGCAGGGAAATTCAGAAAGCAGCCATTGACATCTCTCCTTCCTGAAAGAAACCAGCAATTCAGTTTTCTTTTTGCCTTATTCAACATTTCTAGAATCATTTGTCCATACCAACCCAGACTTCATTATTTTGTTGCCCTATAAAATTGCCTAGGAAACTTGTAGGGAATTGTAAACCCTATACAGAACCCCTCTGTCAAATAATCCACATCTGCCCTGTTTGGATAGACAAGAAACCAATATAAAGAGCCTTGTGCTGAATTAGACTGGGAGCTTTTGAAGACCGCCCCCCCCCACCCCTGAATTTCCTTACTGAGAAAGGAAACCACTTCTTTACCTAATCTTGAGGATCTAACTGAGCACTCTGATGGTACTGTCTTGTCCGATTTTAGAAATGTTGATAAGAAAATGGTGGGTTTCTTAAGTACAGGCAATGAAGAAGAGCTGTCATTTATAAGACTTGCAGGGAAGTATATGTAAATGGCCATTATTCTGAAGTGCAAACCTTTGATCCCCAATTAGGAACGCCAGCCCCTCAGTGGCAGCAGGGAACTCCTACATCTACCGTTCAGCCCAGATCCTGCTTACCTAACTGGTTGGTGGGAAGGGAGGGGGAGGCAGGCCAGGAGGTACCATAGCATGTACTGAATTAGTGTGCGCATGTGCTTCTGATACTCTGATGATGCACTTCCAGCTGAAATTGGTGGAGGATCTTTCACAGACAATGGCAGTGTCACTTCAACTAACTGTGGCTATTGTGAAGCAGAAGAAGGTAATAGTAAACCACTTCTTCTTATCTCTTACCTTGAAAACCCTATGATGAGACAATTTAAAATGAAAAAAAATATATAGTGCTGGAAGGCAGGACCCTCAAGTTGGATGGCACTCAACTGGCTACTGAGGAAGAGCTGAGGACAAGTAAGAATAGTGCTATTCTTAATGATGGGACTGGATTAAAGCCAAAATAACGGCCAGTTGCAGATGTGAATAGGTGCAAAAGGAACATCCAAAGCTATGTGACACATATAATAGGAACAAGGAACATGAGAAGTATGCAGCCATACACGCTAGAAATAGTAAAACAGGAAATGGAATGTTTAAACATTGCAATCTTAGGTTTGAGTGAACTAACGTGGACTGACTCAGGACATTTTCAGTCAGAAAACCACAAAGTGTTTTACTGCAGAAATGACAAACTCAAAAGAAATAGTGTTGCCCTAATACTAAGGTGAGACATAGCACAAGCATTCAAGAGCTTCAGTGCAAAGTCTGACCAAGAAATACCAATTAGACTTCAGGGAAGGCCTGCAAATATAACCATCATTCAAGTTTATACCCCAACTACAGATGCTGAGGAGGAAGAAATCGAAAGTTTTATGCAAGTGTCCAAGATGAAATTGATCACACACCTAAACAAGATATGCTGATAACCATAGGTGATTGAAATACAAAAGTACGGGACAAAGCAGAATTAAACACTGTGGGAAAATTTGGACTAGGATCACGAAATGAAGCCGGAGAGTGACTCATAAGATTTTGTGAAGCCAGCAACCTGTTCATTGCTAACATAAGCTTCAGGCAACCAAAAAACAATTGTACATGTAGAAATCACCAGGTAACCAATACAGTAATCAAATAGATCACATAATTGGAAGCAGAAGATGGAGAATTCTATTCTATCTGTTAAAACAAGACCAGGTGCTGAGTGTGGTACAGATCATGAGTTGCTAATATCAAAAATTAGAATAAAGCTGAAGAGAAATACAAAAGAATCATGGTGCCAAAATATAATCTAAAGGATATTCCTGAAGAATTTAACATCCATGTAAGGAATAGATTCGTACTATTAAGTTTAATTGATCATGAACCAGAAGAACTATAGGCTGAAACCAGAGATATTATCAAGGAAGAATGTGCAAAGACTATCCCTGTAGCCAAAAGAAAGAAGAAACCTAAATAGATGACTGAAGAAACTCTTAAAATTGCTAAAGACAGATGGGAAGCAAAAGCAAAAAGTGAAGGAAATAGAGTCAGAATTCTAAATGCAGCTTTTCAGCACTTTACATGCAGAGACAAAGAGATCTATTATAATAATGACTGCAAAGAAATAGAAGGGAACAACAAAAAAGGAAGAACAATAAATCTGTTCCACAAGGTCCAGGAAATCAAAGGGAAATTCAAGCTACGACTTGGGATGCTGAAAGATCAACATGGAAATACAGTATCTGATCAGGACAAAATAAAGGAAAGATGGAAACAATACACTGAAGAATGATACAGAAGAGATGGAAAGATGACATATTTTTGAAGAAGAGTGATGAAGAACCAGAAATCTTAGAAAGTGAAGTAAAAGCTACACTCAAAGCAATTGGGAGAAACAAAGCACCTGGAATAAATGGAATACCAGTAGAGCTATTTCAAGCAACAGAAATGGAGTCCATCAAAATCTTAATGAGAATCTGTCAACAAATACGGATAACAAAACAATTGCCCATATACTGGAAACGCTCAGTCTACAGTCCAATTCCCCCCAAAAAGAGGATGCCAAAGAGTGCAGCAACTACCAGACAATCATGTTAATTTCCCATGCAAATATTTCCCATGCAAATTGATGCTCAAAATTCTACAGCAAAGACTGTTCCATATATGGAAAGCAAAGACTTGATCCATATATGGAACAAGAAATGCCAGATGTTCAAGCTGGATTCAGGAAAGGAAGAGGCCCTAGAGATCACATCACAAATTTATGATAGCTAATGGAATGCACCAGGGCAATTTCAGAAGAAAATCAGTATGTGTTTTATACATTACAGCAAAGCTTTGGGTTGTGTGGATCATGAAAAGCTATGGATAGTGTTTTAAAAAAAAGGAGATGCCACAACATCTGATTTTTTTGATGCACAATATGTACTCTGGATAAGAGGCTACTGTTAGGACAGAATATGGAGAAACAGAATGGTTTACAATTGGCAAGGGTATCAGACAAGGATGCATATTATCTCCCTACCTGTTCAACCTCTATGCAGAGCATATCATAAGGAAAGCTGGATTAGATCTAGAAGAAGCTGGAGTAAAAATTGGCAGAAGGAACATTAGCAATTTAAGATATGCAGATGACACCATATTACTGGCAGAAAATAGTGAAGACTTGATGAAGGTTAAAGGAGAAAGCACCAAAACAGGATTACACCTGAACATCAAGACGATAAAAGTAATATCTACTGAGGCGTTACACAATTTTAAAGTTGACAAGAAATTGAAATTGTCCAAGATTTTCTCTTCCTTGGTTCAATCATCAATCAACAGGGAGACTGTAGCAAGGAAATCAAATGGAGATTGAGACGTGGAAGAGCAGCTGTGAGGGAGCTATAAAAGATCCTTAAAGATAAAGATGTCTCTTGGGGATCCAAGATCAAGATAATCCAAACTATGGTATTCCCCATTGCCAACAGGCAAACTCTGATAGCCTGTCACTTTATTTACTTCATTTATACCCCACGTTTTCCCCCAATGGGGACCCAAAGCAGTTTAAATTGTTCTCTTCTCCATTTTAACCTCACAATACCCCTGTGAAGTAGGTGAGGCTGAGTGTGTGTAACTGGCTCATGGTTACTCAGCAAGCTTCCATGACAGAGCAGGGAATCAAAACTGACACTAACCACAATACCACCCTGGCTGTCAATTTCAACCCAAAACAACCCAGACACTTAGTTACCTCCCCTGCACTTGCAGATGTGATTGTGAAGCAAATGAAAAAGATTCCTTTCCCAAGTGATTGGGAAAGGCTCAAAAAGCAACCATCTAATCCTACACTATCACATGAAAAAGTGGGAACACAGGAAAACCTATATAACAAAATACTGAGCTGAAGAAATAGAGGGAGATTTTGTTTCTACAAAGAATCCAGCAAAGTGTCACAGCTAATAATCAATTTTTGGTCATCTGAATGTAGCTTAGGTGTTAATTGGCTTCTCACAGTTCCAAGTAACGGAGCCAGATGACAGTCAGTGGACATTTTAGTCCACAGCTCGTAGCCTAGATACCACACCTCAGATGTGTTTGCCTAGTTTGTTTAAATGGTTTGTAATTTGTAATTTTCTATAAGCCACTTGGGGTCTTTTGGAGTAGACAAGCAATGTAGAAACGTTCCTGTAAATAAGTAATATTATTATTGCATTTGGTAGTGAATTTCTAGATAGGAATATAGGATGCTTCCGGTTTGGGATTCATGGAGGTCTGAAGCAGCTCCATTCGCGGAGCTGACCGGACTGCCGTTTTAAGCGGCCGGCGGGGGAAATTTAGCCCGCGGCCGACTGCTCTCAGGCGGAGAGCAGGCAAAGAACGCTCAAGACCCTAGGGTGTGCTAGATCTCGGATGAGGGGGGGCTCTGCACAAAGGGTCCCCTCCCGATCCTTGAGGTCCCACCCTGCGACAGGTCGGCTACGATCTCTGCGGCAGTTCTGGGGCCAATTCGGCTGGCATAAGACCTACATACCCAAGCTTCGATCGGGGAAAGAAGTGGAGAGGAGAAGCTATAATCGAAACAGCGATTACAGCCCGAGAAAAGTGAAAGAGAAGGTAAAGATCACTATCTTCTGATATGGGACAGATTGATAAAAGCAGAGAGGAAGAAAAGTAGATTTTCAAACTGCAACAGGCTAATAATAAGGAGGGGAAGACTCGGCAAGAGTTGTATTTGAAAAGAGACTAAGTTTAAAGAAGTTATTAAAGAAATTGGACTATTGTTTTGAATACTTGCGGTTATGGAGCTGTGAGAAAAAGATACCATCGCGAGACCTACTGTGGGAAGTCGGGAGACAGGAAGTACGTAATAACAATAGAGTTGCTGGAGAGAAGCAGCCCTTGCCGGAGGGAGGAAGAAGGGAATCGCCATCTTTGAAAGGGGAAGGGTCGCGGCTTCAGCGGAAAAGGAAGTAAGCCATCTTGGATTTCAAAATCATAGAGGAACCATAGAGAAAAGACGCCCGACATTTTGGACTCTTTAAAAATTATTGGCAAGAAGACCGGGACATTTGAAATAAAAAGACATTTAAATTTTATGCCACGGAGTTAAGGAAGAGAGCGGACTCGTGGGAGCGAGCCAAAGCAAGCCCCACGATGTCAAAAAAAGAGTGGCAATCGGCAATAGAAAACCTGGACAAAAAACTTTTAGATGTGATTAAAGAACTTAAGGATACGAAATTGGAGCTGATTAAAGAGGTTAAAGAGGTCAAACAGACAGTAAAATCGGAGTTGTCAGAAGTGAAAAAAGGTATGGAAACAATACAAAGTGAATTACAAGGAACGCAGCAGAGAGTTAAAACAGTAGAAGACGCGATGGAGAACTTAGCAGACACGCAACAAACAGAGATGAGACTGATGAGGGGAAGGATGTCGGTTGCAGAAACTAAACACATGGAGAAGCAGCTACGGTTTCGTGGCTTGCCAGAAGTGGAAGGAAAGTCAGCGCAAGAACAGATGACTGAGGTGTTAGCTGAATACCTGGGGAAGGAGGAGGAGGAAGTTGTGGCTATCCTTGATGTGGCATACCGTGTAAATTCGAGAATTGCAACCCACAGGAAACTACCAAGAGACGTGATCGTGCAGTTTACGACACGAAATATGAAAGAGAAGATTGTGACAAAACAGTTTCAAGATCCATTGGAGATTGATGGCAAGACGATTATCATAATGAAGGAATTACCCAGGTCAGTGTTATTAGATCGGAAAAAATATAAAGTGCTAATTCAGATCTTGAAGGACATGAAAATCAGGTACAGATGGGAGTTACCAGAAGGTGTGTCCTTTGAGTTTGGAGGGGCCAAAAAGCGTATTAGATCTGAGCGAGAGATGGAGCGATTTATAAGGGACAATGAAAAGGACTTACCAACAAGATCATGAGTATGGAGTGTAAAGTTTTATCTTGGAATGTAAATGGACTAAACTCACCAAACAAGAGAAAAAGTATTTTCCACTGGCTATTAAAACAAAAATGTAATATTGTTTGCTTGCAAGAAACCCATATTCGAAAGCAGGATGCAAAATATTTAAAAATGGGGAAACTGGGCAATGAATTCGTAGCGGCCTCTAATAAGAAAAAAAGAGGAGTGGTGTTGTATATAAAAGAGGAGCTACAGCCAAAATTTGTAATAAAAGATGTGGAAGCCAGATTTATAGCAGTGGAATGTACATGGAACTTAAAAAAAGTATTGGTAGTCGGAATTTATGCACCTAACGGTGCAAAAGAGAGCTTCTTTGAGGATTTGAGGAAGCAATTAGATGATCTTTCATACGACCAGATAATTCTTGCTGGAGACTTCAATGGAGTGACGAACTTGGAACTAGATAAAAAGACATCAACTGTACAAAAGAAAAGAGGATTGTTACCAAAGCTTTTTTTTGAGCTGATACAACAGGAGACTTTAGAAGATGTATGGAGAAGAGAAAATCCTAAAAGTAGACAATTTACTTTTTACTCTTCAAGACACTGTACACTATCGAGAATTGATATGATCTGGGCCTCGAAAGACTTAGCGTTATGGACTAAGGAGGTAGAAATAATGCCGATGGTAGACTCAGATCATAATCCAATCATGTGGAAATTAGGGAGGAGGAGAAAAAGGAAAGCATGGAGAATAAATGAGGACTTGTTACAGGAAGGAGAGAACGTGGAGATGTTGAGAAGAGAGACAAAGTTCTTCATACAATATAACGTGAATAAAGAAGTACCAACTGACAAAGTTTGGGATGCCTACAAGGCGGTAATAAGGGGCATACTAATGGACTTAAATGGCAGAGTGAGAAAAAAGAAAGAGGAGAAGAGACAAGAGATTGAGGAGAAAATAAAAGCCAAAGAAATACAGTTAAAAAAGAGACCAGGGAAAAAGAAATTATATCAGGAAATTAAAATACTTCAAGAACAGCTGGCAGCAATGAACAAGGCAGTAATAAGGGGCATACTAATGGACTTAAATGGCAGAGTGAGAAAAAAGAAAGAGGAGAAAAGACAAGAGATTGAGGAGAAAATAAAAGCCAAAGAAATACAGTTAAAAAAGAGACCAGGGAAAAAGAAATTATATCAGGAAATTAAAATACTTCAAGAACAGCTGGCAGCAATGAATAATAAAGAATTGGAGTGGAACCTTAAAAGACTGAATCAGAAAGTGTTTGAAGGAGCAAATAAACCTGGAAAGTATTTGGCATGGCAACTAAAAAAGAGAAGGGAAAAGAAAATAATAAACAAAATATGTGAGGACAATAAAATGTATCTGGAACAGACTACCATTAGTAGAGCCTTTTACAAATTCTACGCTAAGTTATACAATAAGAAAGAGGTGAATAAAGAATCAATAGCGACATATTTGGAGAAAATGAAACTCCCAGTAATTTCGGAAGCTTGGAGAAATAGACTGAATAATGAAGTAACGGATGAGGAAATAAGTAAGGCAATACAATCTGCAAATCTGGGAAAGGCGCCAGGGCCAGATGGACTTATGGCTAAATTTTACAAGACAATGGCCAATGAACTGGCACCATTCCTAAAAGAGGTGATCAATGGAGTTTTAAAGGATCAACGGATTCCAGGTACCTGGAATGAAGCGAATATATCACTGATCCCTAAAGAAGGCCAAGACTTGACAAACGTGAAAAATTATAGACCTATATTGTTACTTAATAATGACTATAAAATCTTTGCGAAGATACTGGCGGAGAGACTGAAGGGGTGGCTTTCGGAAGTTATTGAGGAGGAACAAGCAGGCTTTTTGCCAGACAGACAAATCAGAGATAACTTGAGGACAGTGATAAATGCTATTGAATACTATGATAAGCGTTGTGATAAGGAGGTTGGTTTCTTCTTTGTTGATGCTGAAAAGGCGTTTGATAATTTAAACTGGGACTTTATGTTTGCCACTATGGAAAAGCTACAAATGGGAGAAAGATTCATTAGAGCAATTAAGGAAATCTACAGAGACCAAAATGCAGCAATTGTGGTGAATGATGAAGTGACTAAGAAATTAGCTATAAGTAAAGGAACAAGACAAGGTTGCCCGCTGTCTCCGCTGTTGTTCATTTTGGTATTGGAGATCCTGATGATACAAATACGACAAGATGAAGAAATCCGTGGAATAAAAATAAAGGATTATTCTTATAAGGTCAGAGCATTTGCGGATGACATAATGCTAATTGTAGAAGACCCAATGGAGAACATGCCAAAAGTGATAGATAAGATTAAGGAGTTTGGGGATCTGGCAGGTTTTTATATCAATAAAAAGAAATCAAAGGTATTATGCAAAAACATGACTAAGCAAAAACAACAATCGCTAATGGAAATAACGGAATGTGAAGTAACAAATAAGGTGAAATATTTGGGAATTGAACTGACTGCAAAGAACATAGACTTATTTAAAAACAACTATGAAAAACTATGGACTCAGATAGAGAGAGATCTGATCAAATGGAACAGACTGAATTTGTCATGGTTGGGAAGGATTGCAGCAGTGAAGATGAATGTGTTACCAAGAGTAATGTTTTTGCTACAGACAATACCAATCATCAGAGACTCTAAGCAATTCGAAAAATGGCAGAGGAAAATATCAGACTTTGTATGGGCAGGCAAGAAGCCTCTAGTGAAAATGAAAGTTTTACAAGATGCAAAAGAAAGAGGCGGAATGCAACTGCCCAATCTAAGACTTTACCATGACGCAATTTGCCTAGTGTGGTTGAAAGAGTGGATGACGTTAAAGAATAAGAAACTACTAGCTCTAGAGGGATATAAAAAAATATTTGGATGGCATGCATACCTATGGCATGATAAAGTAAAGGCGAACTCGAGGTTCCTGCATCATTATATACGGAGAAGTTTATATATAATCTGGAAGAAGTACAGAATCTATTTACAAGAAGGAACCCCTTTGTGGGTGGTTCCATATGAGGTGATAGACCCGAGAGCTGTTGATAATGAGCAACAATGTTTAACTTACAAAGAAATAACTAGAACTGAAGCATCTAAACTCAGAATAAAGACTCAGGAGGAGCTATCACCTTATTACGATTGGTTCCAGTACAGACAGATTAGAGATCTATATAACTCGGACTCTGTAAAGGGAGGTATACGAACAGAGAATTCGGAACTAGAGCAGACCCTTCTTAAAGAGGACAAGAAAAGAATATCCAAGGTATACCAAGTACTGTTGAAATGGTATACTGAGGATGAAATAGTTAAAGTACAAATGGTGAAATGGGCCATAAACTTCAACAAAGAAATAACAATGGAGGCATGGGAATACTTGTGGAAGACTACAATGAAGATAACGACATGCACCAGCATTAAAGAGAACATTTACAAAATGATTTATCGTTGGTACATGACACCAAAGAAGATTGCGCTAGGGAATTTGAATACTTCTAATAAATGCTGGAAATGCAGGAAGCACGAGGGCTCCCTCTATCATATGTGGTGGACCTGTGAGGTAGCTAGGCAGTACTGGGGGGAAATAATAAGAGAAATGAGTGAGATTTTACAATTTCAAGTAAATAAGAACCCAGAACTCCTGCTACTAAACCTGGGAATGGAGGGAATTCCAGCCCATCATAGGACGTTGATATTTTACATGACGGCTGCAGCTAGACTTTTGTACGCGCAAAAATGGAAAGTACAAGAAGTGCCAACTATTGAAGATTGGATTTACAAATTGTTGTATATGGCAGAAATGGATAAAATGACAAGAAAACTGAGAAATCTGGACCCAGGACAGTTTAACACAGACTGGGAGAAGCTGAAACAATATTTGGAGAAGAAATGGGAGGTGGGAGGAGAACTGTGGCAGTTTGAGAACTATTGAAATATAATAAAATGCAGAGGGGGGTGACTTTACCGGGGGGGAGAAGAGGTAAAAATGAATCTCTAAGCAGTTATGTTATTAGATTGATATATATAGAATAATAAATAGAATATTGACAGAAAATAACTAACCATAAGGGTTAACTATAAGGATTGACTAACTAATAATATTTTCTTTCTGATTTTGTACAATGTACCAAACTGAATATGTTTATATGAAGGTATATATGAGTCAAATTGATTGATATCATATATAAAATATTAATGTAAACAAATATAACTAAAACAGAAAGAAGAAGATAGAATGAATAATATATAGAGTATAAGTTAAGTTGGTTGATTTATATGATTGTATGGCTTATATAGTTTATATAGTTTACGTTATATAGAAATATTTGAAAACGGAATTATGGGATAAATTGTTTATCTATTATGGGTACAGAGTATTAAAAATAGTCAAAGAAGTATTGCTTAGAATAAAAGGAGAATATACATTTGATTAGATAGAGGAATATATAAAGAGTAAGGGAAAAGGGACAAAGGGTTGGAAAACTGTTGGAAGTCAACAAAAAGGGGGGGAAAGGGAGGGGGTTAGAAATTGGGAAATGGGAGAATTGATTGTAATGTGAAAATAATTGATCCTAACCCAATAAAAATTCTTCAAAAAAAAAAAACCAGCATTTTTAAAAATTCTCCTGCTGACCAATAGAGTGTCAGCAGGCAACAAGTACTGGTGGCTGGAAATCTGTCTGCCTACAGTGGTCATATGGAAAATCTAAATACAAGAACTAACTGCAATAAAAACTAAACTTTGAGTCTTAATCTGTGGCTGAATGTTTATAATCTCCCTTTTCAAATGAGTAGAATTCTAAAGCAGATTCTGCCTTAGCTGGAATCTCTACTGGAATCCTAGATGGTGACTAAGGCCAACACATTTTCGACAGAGAATTATGCTAGCTCAAGTCAATTCTGAAAATGTATACCTTTCCTTGAGCCAAGAGAAAAGGTGGAGTATAAATATTTTAATAAAAAACAAAAACTAATATAACCAGAGAACTTGGAAATGCCAGGTGGGGCCCAAGGCCATCCTTAGGCTACAGAAATTTTCTGCATCACATTGTGACTTCAGCTGTAGTCAGGGATCGTGAAAACAGGCCTATTGCTTTGCTAGAATTAGAAGTTTCCCCCATAAGAATGCATATTTTAGCTGAAATTTTTAAAATATCATACAGTTCATATTGATAAAACAAAGGCCTATCACTTAATAGGCTTTTTCCTTTAGACAAACAAACAAACAAATTGCTTTTCTAACTTGTGCCACCAGAGGCTAGAGTACAGAAAAATGTGCCCAATTTACCTTTAGAACCTGGTTTTCACCAGAGTGCCTCACAAAGCTGTGATGAAGTCTGCAAAATATGATCCTTAATGAGCAAAATGCAAGCATACCTCTAGGACTGCCATATCTTTGAAGCATTTCCTTCTTGAAATACCTGCACCTTCTCCAATACTTAAAGTCTTGTTATAGCTGGAGAACTGTGAGATGTTATTGATTTTTCTATGCCAAAAGACCATTGCCTCTAGGCAAGAGGGGCATATTGGATTACTGTATCTTTTGCTTCCAATTTCCACTTTTTATATCCCAAACACAGTAGGTTTGTTTTACTTTAAATTGTTTATGCTCTGTGCAGTCACCAGAGAGATATATAGCCTGATGCTACTTTCTCTTGCATTGGTTAAAAACAGAACAAAACAGAACGATCCAGTGCATATATACTAGTTTAAGCAATGGTCCAATAACGCTCATATTGTTCATTTGCATTTAAATGTGTAGAAGAATTACAACACAAAAGTTCAAAAAATCAACTGACATACAATTTATTTTGTGCTTCAAGTCTGTGCTGCACAGAAAGCATCAAGGGAAATAGACTAAAATGGTATTTTAATAAAAACAAGCATGGAATTTTTTTATTTCTTCAAAATCTCAGGTGTGTAGTCCATAGCTTCAGACTGATGTACAATTCTTTAGAAGTCACTCCTCTGTTCTTTGGCAAGAACAGTTTGAAAAAGGCTTAGCATATTTTGCTATACAAACATTGATGCACAGTCCTTGCACAGTGGGAAGGAGAATGCCGGGAAGACATCAAGTTGTCCCTTTTAATTTCAATCTTCGTACTGCTTCTCAAACCTTTGCTGGGAAATTAGGTAAATACTGTTAACTCTGTCAACGTTTTCTTTTTTACCATCTTTGGCAAAAATTATATCTAGCTCCAGATCCAGAGGTGTCAGAGCCACAACAATAACCACCACAACTTCACCACTTTCTTTACAGAAGCTAAATATAAAGCCTGTTAAATGAAAATAGCATCAAATTAACCTACATCATCATTTTGAGAACTGGTATATAGGTAGTGATGGCCAACATAGTGGGAGGATGGATCAAAACTAGGTCATGAAGTCTCCATCCACTGCTGTCAGAATTGTCAGCAGTACAGTAATATAACATAAATCAGGTATCCCTAACCTTTTTGAGCCTATGGGCACCTTTTGAATTCTGTCACAGGATGGTGAGCACAACCATAAAATGACTGCCACAGGAAGCACAGCCAACCATAAAATGGCAATTTCCGAGGACTGGGGTTTGTTGTGTTTGGGCCATGTAAAGGGCCCTGCCGCTTGCAAGCGGCAGGTCCCTTTAAACTATCAGCTGGCATGCTGGGGGGAATCCCCCCCACTGCCTACCAGCTGATAGTTTAAAGGGATCTGTCGCTTGCAAGTGGCAGGAAAGGACCCTTTAAATGATTAAATGCCCCTTCCCCTGCTGCTAAGCAGCCGGAAAGAGGTATAATTTCTGAGGTTGCTGATTCACTTTTTATATTGAATTCTGACACCAACAGTGTAGTTCTAAAACACAGTAACTGATTTCTAAGCCCACTGAGTTCAATTGACTTAGAAGGGTGTAATTCGGCCTTGGATTGCAGAAAACTTTCTGTGTGTACATTTATGGGCTGTTAAAAACAACCCAGACACTTAGTTACCTCCCCTGCACTTGCAGATGTGATTGTGAAGCAAATGAAAAAGATTCCTTTCCCAAGTGATTGGGAAAGGCTCAAAAAGCAACCATCTAATCCTACACTATCACATGAAAAAGTGGGAACACAGGAAAACCTATATAACAAAATACTGAGCTGAAGAAATAGAGGGAGATTTTGTTTCTACAAAGAATCCAGCAAAGTGTCACAGCTAATAATCAATTTTTGGTCATCTGAATGTAGCTTAGGTGTTAATTGGCTTCTCACAGTTCCAAGTAACGGAGCCAGATGACAGTCAGTGGACATTTTAGTCCACAGCTCGTAGCCTAGATACCACACCTCAGATGTGTTTGCCTAGTTTGTTTAAATGGTTTGTAATTTGTAATTTTCTATAAGCCACTTGGGGTCTTTTGGAGTAGACAAGCAATGTAGAAATGTTCCTGTAAATAAGTAATATTATTATTGCATTTGGTAGTGAATTTCTAGATAGGAATATAGGATGCTCACTATGCTTGGATGGCAAAATTGTATCTAACTTATATGGAGTGGACTGCAATGACAAATTTTAATAGAAAAGCCATTGATTGGAAAGTAATGGAAGGAGATAAATTACTGGTTGCTTGAATGTTTTTATATGTCACAGATATGTCAAAGACTCAACATATTCTATACACCTGACTGTATGGATTCCAAGTCAATAGGTTGTATTTGGACAACTTTTCCACTCCATCTTCCTCAATTCCCTTTCTTACTATAACCCCTGTTCTACATGGCTTTTGTCCATACAGGTCCTTTGCAGCTTCTATAGTGATCAAATAGGATCCTTTCCTTCCTTTTCCATCAATGTAAAAGCTCTTTAGATCCAACCCAATTTGCTTGTCTGAACCCTCCTATAGAAATTAACCCTGTATAAGCTTCAAAAATATTAAGAAATTACTTAATAGGATTCTTCTTCTGATGTAAAACTTTGTATTTAAGCAAGTACATGCAAAGCCCTAAACACACAGGTTTTATTATGTGGTTTTATATGCTGTCAGTTTACCATTTTTGAGATATCTAACTTAGGCAACAGCACAGAAGTCTGACTCCCAGATCTTGAAACTTGGAAAGACATCCAATTAAAAACACCTGTTATGCTTGATGTTGACTTCAACAGCATGAAAGCTCAGTCAATACATTTGAAAGAAATGCTCTAACAAGGAATGAAAAATAACATGTCACAAAACTCCTGGCAGTATTGTCTGTTTCCTGGTGTGTTCAAGCATTTTGTGATTCTTTGTAAAAAATGATGCACATGAACATCTTAAGAGATAATATACAACCTAGAATTGTATGTGCTACATAATAGCAAGCAATAATTTTTGATTGCTTCAACTGGAAAAAAATCATTGTCACTAATGTTCTAATCCTAAGGAAAATTACATTCAGGTAAAATTAATAAAATAAAATTAATAACATTAATAAAATCCAACTGAAAGAAGAAGTAGTATGAGCAAGTATGCATAGGATTTGGATATATATCTCATCCTTCAATAGAAATTAGATAGTCTTAATCCATTGGTTTATTTGGGACTTACTCATCATACCTGATGTTAAATGAACCATGGCAAATATTTAAGGAGAAACAATTTGAATCCTCTTTTGATGAACTTTTCATTGATAAGGAATCTCAAAGAAGATATCCATGATCCAGAAGTGTATGTGCACAGAGCATGTGCACATGTTCACCCACATTTTTTTCTGGCAGAAATCTCTTTATCTGCGTCACAGAATTTCCCTAATTTAATTTGTATATATAAACTGAATCAATACAATTATAAAATTTTACCCTAGGACTCCACATTTTTCTTATCAGATTAAGTGTCCATGACAAGCACAGACTTGTGATCAGTAACCACTTTCAGAAGCCTCCACACCCTTAATACTCCCTCTGAGGGAGTCTGCATACATCCTCTATTCTCTAATAGCACTTTTCTTATCCTTTGACTCTGATAACTCTTCAGAACCATCAGCAGACTAGAATTGTGCTAGTCCCCCACAAAACCTCTACACAGTAGGAACAGGAGTAGCCTCCTACCCTGCTTGAGGGTATGTCTTGGAATCAAGCATGACCCTTTTTATTTTCAACAGTTGTGTACCAGGAAACAGGGCATAGAAGTACATATTTCCCTGCAGAACTAGTTAAGCCTAAGTAAACTTCAGGCTTTTGCTGAAACAAACCCTTAAGCCAGAGGTCCCTGACCTTGCTGAGCCTGTTTGCACTTTAGGAATTTTGAGAGCAAGTAATAGAAAAATAAAATGGCTGCCATGGGGGGTCTGGGGCCAATCACAATATGTTAGGAGGTTCCACACAAAGCATCTCCTACAATGAAGGCAGATATTTTTGAACGGGTGCTCCCTACAGATGAAATAGTAATTGCTCCTCATCAACCCCTTTCTCCTTTGCAGTGGAAACCAGACATCTGGTTCACCACAGAGTTGAGTGATCTAAAGAGGACTTGGGGAAAACTTGTACTGAAGCTGACAGAGCACACTACGGAGCCCACTGGAAGACTTACTGAGCTATGCTGACAGCAGCAAAGATATATTTCTTTTCTCCAGCCATTGCATCAGCTAATTCATGTCCATTCCAACTGGCTAAGGTATCTCAACACCTTTTGAACACTAAATTGGAACTTTTGCTAGTTCAAGAACAGACAATTAGCTGCAACAGCTTTGCAAAGTTTTTTGCTGATAAAATAGCTGGAATATGCTACAATCTGTACACCACTTGTAAAATAGGAAAGGCAGAAGTAATGCTTAACACACTGTCTGATCCATTTCTGAATCATTTTGCCCCAGTTAAGAGATAAATATTGACAGAATTTTAGCATCTGTGAAGGCCACTATTTGTACTCTGGATTAGACATGGGCATGAACCAAAAAAAATTAACAAACCAGCGGATCGTGGTTTGGTGCCGACAATGATCCCGAGGTTGCAAACCGCAATGAACATTTTCCGTTGCTGAACAGATTCACAGTTTATGGTTCATTGGGCATGGAACGGCCCCCGTGGCACTTACAGAGCCCATATTCCCGGGGAGTCAGTCCAAAAAGGAGCACGCTGGTATTCCCAGTGATGTAGGAAGGTGGGTACCAGCGGCCGCCGGCGGGCTTGGTGGGCACAGGGCACAGGGAGGTGGAGGCGAGCCGCCTCACCTCAGGGGGTGAGGGGTCTGGCTGCTCTCCGGTGGCACCCCCCATGTACCTGCATGCAAGGGCAAAAAGGAGCACGCTGGTATTCCCAGCTATGTAGGAAGATGGGTATTGGCGGCAGCTGCCGGACCTGGCAGGCAGGGGATGCTGCAGTGAGCCGCCTCCCCTCAGGGGGTGGGGGGATCTGGCTGCTCACCAGCGGCACCCCCATGTGCCCACCCGCCAGGCAAAAAGGAGCATGCTGGTATTCCCAGCGATGTAGGAAGGTGGGTACCAGCGGCGGCCACCGGGCCTGGTGGGGACAGGGAGGCGGCAGTGAGCTGCCTCTCCTCAGAAGATGGGGGGTCTAGCCGCTTGCTGGCAGCACCCCCCATGTGCCTGCCTGCCAGGCCAAAAAGGAGCACACTGGTATTCCCAGCAATGTAGGAAGGTGGGTATTGGTGGCGGTGGCTGGGCCTGGTGGGCATGGGGAGGCAGGAGGGTCTGGATGCTTGCCAGTAGCACCCCCCATGTGCCTGACCACCAGGCCAAAAAGGAGCACACTGGCATTCCAAGTGAGGGCAGGAATGTGGGTTATGACGGTGGCCGCCGGGCCTGGTGGGCCTGGGGAGACAGCAGTGAGCCACCTCTCCTCACCAGTGGTACCCCCATGTGCCCACCCGCCAGGCCAAGGAGGAGCATGCTAGTATTCCCGGCATGGGTGGGAGAGGACATGACATTCGGACAGGGGCCTGATCCCCCAGCAACTGCAGGTCCTCACCTCGGGGTCCCACTAAGGACAGTACCCACCTTCCTGCCTTGCCAGAAAGGATGGGAGGGAGAGGACATGTCATCATGAGGAGGGGGAGGGGGAAGATCCCTCAGCAACTGTGGGTCCTTACCCGAGGGTCCCACTGAGGAGCAGTGCAGTGGTGGCAGACAACAGTACCCACTTTCCTGCCTTGCCAGAATGGATGGGAGGGAGATGACCTGTCATCATGAGGAGGGGGAGGGGGAAGATCCCTCAGAAACTGTGGGTTCTCACCCAAGGATCCCACTGAGGAACAGTGTGGCGGTGGCAGCCAACAGTACCCACTTTCCTGCCTTGCCAGAAAGGATGGGAGGGCGAGGACCTGTCATCATGAGGAGGGGGAGGGGGAAGATACCCCAGCAGCCACGGGTCCTCACCTGAGGGTCCCACTGAGGAGTAATACGGTGGCAGCCAACAGTACCCACCTTCCTGCCTTGACAGAAAGGACAGGAGTTGCGGGACACATTCCCACCCAACTGAAAGGGGTCCCATCAGTCCTATTGACAGGGGAGCCACCACATTGTCAACCAACTGTATCCCTATACAATACAATAAGCTGCATGATCGCAACGGAGCTGTGTAACCAAGGAGGGAACAGTAACAGGATTATCTCTCGTGAAGCAGGGGCTGACATGACCTGCCGCCCTGCCTTTGCGGAAAGTAGGGGATGGGCAGGACAGGAGACATTGATTGGACGGGTCAGAGTGGTTCCTGAGAGGGGGAGACAGAAACGTGACAGCAGCAGCAGCAGCTTACATCAGCCACCTTCCTGCCTTTGCCGGAAAGGATGGGTGGGAGAGGACCTGTCATGTGGGAGGTAAGTGAGAAGATCCCCCCACAACTGCCAGTCCAAAGAGGAGAGCACTGGTATTCCTGGCATGGGAGGGAGAGGATGTGTCATTCGGACCGGGGGCCTGATCCTCCAGCCACTGCAGGTCCTCACTCAAGGGTCCCACTGAGGAACAGTGTGGCAGCAGCCACCTCCTGAGCCATCAGCTTCGAAGTTCTAAGCAGTGCTGTCCCAGACCCCGAAGTGACAAGCTCTGCGAGAGTGGCCTGCCGGAGCACTCTGCTCCAACCAGAGTCACCCTCAGGGCAAAATGACCCTCCCACTGACCCACGCTCACAAAAGCTGGTCGACCCCTCTCTCCCCCCAACAGATGTTTCACCGGGTGAGGAGGGAGACAGGCTTCTTCAGGTGCTGAGTCAGGGTCGTCGAAGACAGGTGCTTTGGGTTTTTGACCCAGCGCACCAGGACATCACAGGCATGGCACCACACCACACAGGGGTCATCAGGAGGAGCCCGAAAATGCCTCCATATGTCAACCGCTAACTGTCCCAGGGGAAGGAGGACGAACAGTTGCAGGATGCACTGTGGGGCTGGACACAGATGACGGGGTGAGGGGTGGACTGCAGGTGGGGACACCACCAAGAGTTTGAGATGGGGACGAGAGGGATCTTTCATAACACACATACCATTCCTCCAGGGATCCATCACCCACACACCTCTCCTCAAAATGTTGAGAGAGATTCTCTCCCCCCTGCGCAAATACCTCTTTGGCCTCCTCCACAGCCCACACAGGTGAATTGGGGGGAGCGGAAAGACTCTCTGCAGCCCCTGAGCCACATCCAATACTGCTTTCTACAACTGAACCAGGAGGACTGCCATCTCACTTCACCCCACAACCACCCTTGGCAGCCAACACAAGAGGAAGACTCATTGTGCCACCAAACTAGAATTAAGGAGGACAGGAAAGGAGATGACTCTGTGTGCCCTCCGCCACAGTGCCCACTGACCTTGGCCCCAGGGCCTGGCAGCAGCCTTGGAACCAGAGGCTGAGGCTAGATCCCTAGCCTAGCACACCAAGATGCCTGACCACCAGATAAGGCACTGGAAGTAATACTGTGAGCCCTCCTTCCCCTGGGACAGTTAGCTCTATATCTCACTATCCAAATCCCCTGGTGATGCAGTAAAGATACTAAGTTGCTGCTTGTCAGCTGTCATCAATTGGCTGAAAGCAAACATGTTGAAATTGAACCCAGACAAGATGGAAGTGACGCTGTTTGGAAAAGCAGAGATCCTGAAGGATACTGTGCTTCTCATCTTTGATAGGGTTCAGTTGACCCCAGCTGACTCAATTAAGAGCCTTGGGGTTATACTAGACTCAGCAGTTCTGCTAGAGAAGTAAATAAATGAAGCTGCAAAAAAAGGTTTTCTCCTAACTTAAACTAGCCTGGAAGATGGTCTCCTCCCTTGACACGGCCAGTCTGGCCACCTGGATTCATGCCACAGTAACATTGATACTGGACTATTGTAATGTACTCTACACAGGTCTCCCCTCAAAGTTGACTTGGAGACTCCAGCTGGTGCATTTAATCCTCATTTAATCCCAGGAACTAAGTGGAGCATGCTTATCACACCCATTTTGCAATCACTCAATTGGCTTCCCAACAGTTACCAGGCAGATTTCAAGGAGACGAGTATCACATTTAAAGCCCTTCATGACATTGGCCCCTCTTATCTGGACAACCGCCTCTTTCCCTATGTTCTGCCATAGCAACTTCATTCATCTGTATGGGGCCTTCTCCAGTTACTATCCTGCAGCTGGGCAAAATCAACAGCTGCCCACACACATGCTTTCTCTGTGGTGCCCCCCACCTCATGGAATGGCTTGCCTGAGGAGGTCAGGAAAACTCCCACTCTCCTGGCTTTCTGCAAACTACGTAAAACTGATTATTTTAGAGGGTTTAGAGGGATTATAGGGCTGGGTCATAAGAAATAGCTCAGAAGGATGCCTTGGTAAAGACAAGGACTATATGCTATGTTATTGGATACTGTATGCTGATGCAGGTATATTCCACTAGGGAGTTTCTACATTGCTTAATAAGCCATTTAAATTAGTTATGAGTTGTTTCAGAAAGATTTCATCTATGCTCGACTTTATGCTTATTTTCAAATTTTCTGCTACTGAATATCCTGTGTTCATTATTATACTTGCTCGGTGAATCTCCTACCTGTTGATTGTATTGTATTTCACTTGCACTGTGTAATCCACCTTGGATCTCAGTGAGAAATATGGACAATGAAATAAAATAAAGTAAAACAATGCCTCCCGTGCTCTTCTGAAGCACCTCCTGCTCCAATGAGGTGAAGAAAAGCCAAAATTTGCTCTTTAATTTGTGGAAGTGCATCAGGAAACACATTGACAGGCACCAGAGTACCCCTGGGCACTGCAAGGGGTATCACTGACCTAAGCTAACTTCTTACCAGTATACTGATCTAATGAGTCATGGTACTCTACTGATTATCTCAGACTTACTCAGAGCCTTCACTGTGAACTGCCAGAAGTCTTGACAAGGCTGCTGTGTGCCCAGACTCTTATCACATTTAGTTGAATCTTTTCAAACTCCAAGGAAATATAGAATGTGGATATGTACTTCTTTTGAAAGGAAAAATGCCATGGGCACGTGGAGTGTGATGTTATGTCAATTAGCATGTAGATATTGGTGATCATTCTTCCATATGCATCTTCCTTCCTCTTATTCATGCATTCAAGGGTTCTGCAAGTGTTTCTCAAAACATTCCTAGCGGTATAAAGAACAAAGATAAATATTAAAATCAAATATTTAATTTCTTGCCAGAACCAAATGGGATTTCTTCTCTATTTCCTTTATCTGAATTAACTCAATGGAAACAGCCCTCATTATATAAGTCAGAATTTTGGACATGAGCCAGAGGTCTCTTGACCTTTGGCTCTTAGCTTGTGGCCTACAATAGCTTACTGAATTAAGACTTTTTCAGGATTTTTATTATTTTTGTTGCATATTTTAAATTGTATTGTTTTAATCAATTGATCTAGAAATTTCTGCCAAATGCTTTGGATCTCTCAGGGGAGAAAAATGACGTAGAAATGTAATCAATATAAGAAAAATACCAGAAACTTACCATATTATCACAAACATAACAACTTTAAAGAACATATTTAATCTGCAACAGCATAAAATCACCATAAAGACCTTTGAACGAAAACTGCCTTACTAGCACTTCTGAATATATAAAGGCATGACTGTTCTCATTTCCATTGGTAGCTAGTCCACCTCTGACTAAGCCTCTCTATAGGAGGTACCAGGTACCTTATTTGCCATACATGGTGGAACAGGTATGATGAACAAAGCTGGAACACATACAGAAATCCATGGATGCAAATCATAAGGACTTTATGGTCAGAACCAGCACCTTAATGTTAAGATTCTAAGACAGGTATAAAGATGACAAAAATGAGTCTTAGTTAAAAGATGACACAGTTTATTTTAAAGTAAACGTAGTTTCCATGGAAGTTAAAATAATTAATAAACAATAGTTAATAAACAATGGGCTATATCAGAGAAATCTGAGGAGTTAATTTCATCACCAGATTTAGTTAGAAAAAAGTGTGCCTTTTAACAGCACCATGAATATGATTATCAATTATCAATCAGCAAAAGTACTCACAAAATACCCACAAGCATTTAACATACTTTGCCAACTTCTTAACCAGCCATCTCCATCTCAACTGGATTCAGCTTCAGCTTCCCCTTAAACACTTGAAGACCACAGCATCCAGGCAATAGCCCAATGAAGAGACTTTATGGTTAATAAAATATGCAAGTGGGTGTCATCAACAGTTTGACCAGGGGCAGCTTGCCTGCTAGGCAGCCACCCAATCATTATAGACATTTCATTCAATAGCTTTGGATTTGAAAGTAGAATGGTAATTTTCAAAATGCACACCCCTAATGGTGTCACTTCCAGGTATCTATGCAATTTTCCCCATCAAACCCCAAAGAAACAGTCAATCACATTAGAGAGCTAGTGTAGTATAGTGGTTTAAGTGTAGGACTAGGATGTGGTAAACCCAGGTTTGAATCCCAGCTCTGCCATGGAAGCCCACTGGGTGACCTTAGGCCAGTCACACTCCCTAACCTACCTCACAGGGTTGTTGTGATGTTAAAATGAAGGAGAGAAGAATAATGCAAGATGCTTTGAGTCCCCATTGTAGAGGAAAGGAGGAAATGAATGAATATATTATGATGGACCCTCCTTCACTTCCTCACTAAGAAGTAGATTTTCCCATCCAAATTCAGTTTCCCAACTTTGACTGAGCAGCCCCAAGTAGCATGTTAATATATGAGGGTTTGAAAGTCTGTTCATCCCCCCCCCCCAGGAAGCAGATACAATTTTGGCTTTTAGCCCAGTCCAGGAACCTGATGGGGGAAAGCAGGAGCCATCTTCCTTTTTCTGGAAATGGCACTGGAGATTGTATAATGTTCAAAAAGAAATAACAACTTTATTTAACAGGCAGAGATTGAGTAGCTGTAGTCAGAGGATGGAAGTGCTGGGGTAAAATTTGGTTGGTATTACACAATGCACTTTTTGTAACAGGCAAAATTATATCCTTGAATCTTACATTCTTGGCTCTTAACAGTGAGAGGTGTTTTACTTAGTATTTTGGTTACAGCAACAATGTTTCTTCACAAATTTCCTTATGACATTTCAAGTTACTTGGAGTTAGTTTAAAATTGTTTTCCCTTCACAACAGACCTGGGGTCCTCCACAGAGCCAAACCCCCTTTAGAAACTTGGCAGAAGATATAACCCTTCTTCTTTTGTCTTGAAAGGAGTCTCAACCCACTACTAAATCAGTCTTGCCATAACACACTCCTCATTTTCTTTTGTCTGTGCAAAGCAAGTTTCAGCTTAAGCTGACACTTATACTTTTAATTCTTAAATAGAATTCTTCCTCAGGACAGTAATAATACAGTTAAGGCAACAGAGTCATCTACCCTCACACCAAAGGGAACCTGTCTGACCTTCCCTGTCAAACTCACTCATACACACTCAACAATCCTCTCAGAAATCAACTAACTCATTTCAGACTGGTTCTGAACTGACCAATCAAAGAGGAGGGAGCAGCCTGTCACTCAAGATCTCCATTCCATTCCATAGTTAATTCTTTCCCTCCCAGTTCTCTGATTGTGCTGCACTTAAGAAAATTGCTTTTAACTACAGTCCAATGTCCCATCCTTTGAGAACATTGTTTAAGTAAGGTTCTCTCAAGCCTCTCTGAAGCAATGGGGTAAGCATATGAAGTTATACATTTTTAAAACTTGCAATTAAAATAATAACATTTAACCTTTTACAATTAATATACACAGTGTGAGCAATCCAAAGTCTAAACCTTTTGGTGGTCCTACAGAGTGCATCAGTGATGACATTCTCTTTACCTCTGATGTGAACAATGTCAGAGTTATAATCTTGGGATTTTAGACACCACTGAATTAACTTGCTCTTTGGGCCTTTTACCTGGTTTAACCAGTGTAAAGGTGAGTGACCTGTGCAACTCACCTGTGCAACTCCCTCATAGGTAGAGTTTCAATTTACCTATGGCCCACACAATAGCTAAACACTCTCTTTTAATAACAGTGAGATATTGTTCCCTTTCCACCAGGTTTCTACTGAGGTACAGGATGGGGTGTTGTTGTCCATACTCCCCACACTGACTAAGGGTTTTGAGAAGTCAGGTGCCCTCAACACTGGCTCTGTAGTCAAAACACATTTAAGGTGATCAAATGTCTTTTGGAATTGGGTTGTTATGATGATAAAATGGAGGAGAGAATAATAATGAAAGCTGCTTTGAGTCCCCATTGGGGAGAAAAGGGGGAATGAATGAATGAATGAATGAATGAATGAATGAATGAATGAATGAATGAATGAATGAATGAATATAGGTATGTATGTAGGTAGGTAGGTAGGTATGTGGTGGCCTGAATAAGGTATTAAAAAACATTGGTTAAAAGACAGAACCATGAAGCATCCCATATGTCAACTCTCAAAAAACTGATTCTGCCACTTCAGAGACAATTCTCTGTGCCTGGTAAGACAAAAATAACCAGTCTATCAAAGCACTCCTCTCTTCTCACCTATCTCACTCTTCAAAGGCTCAGTCAGACTTAGGCTGATCAACCCAGAAGCATTGTCCTGTCCCTCAGTAGATGGCAATCATTCACCACCACAACTAAAGCTGTCTCTACCTCAAACCCAGGCCTAAATTCAAATTAAAATAAGTCAAGAGCAAGTGTGTTATCCTGCAAAATGTGGAGTTTCTGCCTCTACTTATTCAATTACTTAATAAAGGCACAGTTTAGGGGCAATATCAAGGTATTACAGTCATTCAAAATAAATTCAGTGTTTGCAAAGAGGAGTCCATAATGAGATTTGAGGAGATGTGAGAAATGACAGACTATTAGACATAAATCTTTTAATGACTGTATTACCCAAATGGCTGTATTACCCAAATGGCCAGAGAGTGTCTACCTTCTGGCTCCTGAGGTATTGGTCTGAGCACATCTAAAATGCAGACTAATTGACTCTGCTAGTGTTAACTTATGTCATCATTGTTATTGTTATTGTTATTGTTATTGTTATTGTTATTGTTATTGTTATTGTTATTGTTATTGTTATTGTTATTGTTATTGTTATTGTTATTGTTATTGTTATTGTTATTGTTATTGTTATTGCCACCACCACCACCACCACCACTGGAGACCTAAGTATCAACCAGATATCAGTGTAATATGTACGCTGTTCCAAATAGCACTGTCTTTTTCAGTTCTGTAAGTGTTATGTCAGAAATCTGCAGTTTTTCCATGTGAATTGCAAAGTTTTTCGAGATGGTTCCAAGTGCCCTGATGACAATGGGGACTACTGTTGCATTCTTCTTCCATAGTCGGGTGGTTTCTATTGCCAGATCTCTATATTTAATAATTTTTTCTTGTTCTTTTTCTTCAACTCTGGTAGCCCCAGGAATTACAATGTCGATTATCCAGACTTTTCGATTTCCCACGACTGTTACGTCTGGTGTATTATGTTCAAGGTGCCGATCAGTTTGAACTCTGAAATCCCACAAGGTCTTTACTTGTTCATTTTCTAGAACCTTTTCCACCTGATGTTTCCATGAATTCTTTGATAGTGGCAAGTTATACTTTTTACACAATGACCAATGAATCAGCTTTGCAACTCTGTCATGTCTGTGCAATTTTGCTGCATTCAGAGATGTTGTTGTTGTTGTTGTTGTTGTTATGCCTTTCTCATTGAGATTCAAGGCGGACTATATATATCAAGATCTCTTAAACTGAGCTAACCAGTGCTGTGATGAGGAAAGGGGTGAGGGAAAACTTATCCCCTTTACTGTTCCCCCAAATGGGGGGACAGTAAAATCAACACTCATTATAATTGTCAGTCCCTGGCAGTTAGGTTCCCAAGTTCTCCATGGTTAACATGCAGGTGTTCCAGTTGAAATAACTTTATTAGAGATCCAATCAGTACAAGGTGCAATGACAGTTGAAATTGGCAGAAGTGATGTATATGGGGTTAGCAATGTTAGTTATAGGGAATCTTCCCACCAAGGGAAAGAGGACCGTTAAGTAAGTGGGGGGGGGGTTGTAGTGAGACATTGTTTTGAGCAAGCAGTGAGAACGATGGGCTTATCTTTGGTTCTCAGGAACAGCACACTGTGAGCCAGCTTCGGCTGGCTGTCAAGGACACTAGCTCATTGGAGCGAGAAAGTAAACGTTGCAAGATAACAGACACAGAGTAATAAAGAACTTCCCCTACTCTCAGGAACCATAGTTAGAACCCCTATACATTTATGGCAGATATGCAGGAGGCATATATGATAACAATAATGGGATGGTGGAGTAGCGGCAGCGGCATCAGCAGCTCCTGCTGCTGCTTGCTGCTTATCGTGAAAAAAACTGGCTTTTCCCGATGTAACACTTCCAGAAATATAGGTCTTAAGACCAACAGGAAAACAATTATTTATCAATCATATATTACATATACATAATCATTCTTTTAATATCACATATCACAATATTGCAGCCAATTTTTATCTTCATTTTACAATTGTTTCAATCTCCTGTAACCCAGAGTGGACCAACATATCCTTAATGTTTTTTGTACGTCTGTATCCAATGTTTGGTGTCAATTAATTAATTAATTAAATGACACCAAACATTGGATACAGACGTACAAAAAACATTAAGGATATGTTGGTCCACTCTGGGTTACAGGAGATTGAAAGTGAGGATTATTCGTTGGGTATGTTACCACCCCCTCGGGAAACTTTTAACTGCACTCATTGTGCAGCTTGTAAATTCATGCTGCAGGGGGAGACAGTGGATTTACCAAGTAAAAGGATTGTAATTAATTTGAAACAATTCATAACGTGTCAAACTTTGGGAGTGGTGTACTTAATAATACGCCCTTGCCCAAAATTATATGTGGGTAGCATAACCCGACCTCTGAGAGTACGTATTCTGGAACACGTATCCAGAATACATAATGGGGTGAAGGAAGCCCCTTTAACACAACATTTTTTAGATGAGAAACATAAGGCAGAGGAGATAAAAGTAGCAGGACTTTTTATTACCACCAAAGAATCTGACTCGCAACTAACTCTATTGAGAAAGGAGGCAAGGTGGATTCATATGCTAAAAACCTTATCACCACGGGGACTTAATAATGAATTACCACTGAAAAGCTTTCTGGTTTGAGTGTAGTGCCTTTGTAGAATGGAATTCACATTGCTTTTAGTAACCCGTATAGGCATTATGTCATTACAGGTTGCAAGTTATTTCAGGATACACTGAGAAATTGAGGTTGTAACTTGCAGGTGTCACCGATTTGTGATGAGATCATGGATGTTATTGGTATCTCCCTGTATTGTAAATCTTTTTTTGATCAGTGCTAGTATAAAAATGTGAACGCCAGGAACTGCATCACATAGGAGTTTTCCACATCATTGGGTGAACTGACGGTGTGCCTGTTAAATGACTTTTGATGGGTGGGCATATGTAGATGTTTTAGCAAGACCATTGGTAATTTGTAATATATAAAATAATCAATCAATGTACTATTAGAGAATATATAAATGAGCCAAAATGAATTTATGTAATATTTATTCATTTTTATGTAGTTGTAAATGGTTGCTCCTGAGGAAGTCCGTGGGGATGAAGAACTAATTGGAAATTGCCGGCCTTAGTTCCGGGCACCATTGAAGGTTCCACTTTTCATCTTGGAACAAACCATGAACTTGTCTAACCAGCTCCTGAAAGGACTTTGATATAGTACAAGTCATTAATTTGCCACGTCACCCCTTGATCCTCCTGGGGAGGATTCTTGAATGATATATGTAATATAAATTATATGCTGAAACTTGTAAAACAAAGATAAAAATTGGCTGCAATGTTGTGATATGAGATATTAAAAGAATGATTATGTATATGTAATATATGATTGATAAATAATTGCTTGCTGCTTATCAGCTTCAGGAACCCTTCCCTGACTCTCTACCTCCTGTCCTCCTGCTGCTCTAACATGCCTTCCCACCCCCCACTCCCAAGCTCCTCGGAGCAGATCCTGAGCAGAACTGCTCTGCTTTTCCTTTGAGAACTTGGAGGCGGAAGGGAGGGCATGTCAGAGCAGCAGGAGGATGGGAAGGAAAAGTCAGCAAACAGAACCCGAAGAGAGGAAAACTCAAGCAGATTCACTCTGCTTTTTTTCCAGCAACTGCAGAAAACAGGAGGATGGGAGGGAAAAGTCACCAAAGAGAGCCTGAAAAGAGCTACTTGGAAGGTGGCTGGAGGAGAGCCTGCTGAAGTCTTCCTGTGAGTTTGGCATCTCTGGGTATGAAGGGGGCCATTATAGGGCCCCGGGATCTGACGAATCATGAACCTAACAGATTGTTTTGCGAAATGAGACAATTTGGTGAAATTTTGTGGTTTGTGTTTCATGGAACGCGATGGACCACGAAACTTAGGGTTCATTTTTTCCCATTTTGTGCCCATCTCTACTTATCATACAGAATCATAAAGCATACACATACATTACTGAATTGCTGAGATCGATTATCCTGGTTAAGACTGAAGTTTCATAAATGTCCTAGTATATGTGTAGGCATAGGTTCCATAACCCAGAAAAGAGAGGGGTCCAAGATGGTAAAGTTCTCCAAATACTCCAATATTGACAAAATATTGATGTGTGTGTGGGGGGGGGGGAGAATCCCTTCCTGCATCTATATAACACACACCAAAAAGTACAGTGGCTTGAGCTCAGGGAAAAAGCACCTAAGGAGCTTCCAAAATAAACCCTTGAGGATGCAACAGGGGAAAGAGGAAATGGGTAATTGATGAGGGTTAGAGGTTGAGAGGAGACAGAAATCTTGATACCTGTTGATTGGGGTATATTTCCATGGAAAAGATACTTATTTGCTAGTAGTGATATAACTCTGCTATACTCAGTTGTTTGATGCAATAAAGAGCTGAACCTTGGAGGATTAAACCAGCATCCTTGGGGCAATTTACCATTCCTTTGTGGGCTTGATGTACAAATTAAGACAGGGATATATATCAAATTGTGGAGTTGTTTGAACTTTTTAGAATGTAGGGATCAAATACTATTTCTAAAAGGGAGGTTGCAAAATGTTCAGTCCCCAGTAGTGCAATGGCTATGAATGCCCTCCTATTCTTTTTTTTTTTAAACCTACCTTCAAAATACTTCAAAGTATGCAAATTATAACTCCAACTTTGCTCCCTAATGCAGGAAAGACAGCTTTTCATATGCACACACATATACACACGAGAAATGCTTATATTGAAATTCTTCGCGTCAAAGATAAAATAATTTCTCAGTAAAATGTCAGGGAGGAAAGGAGAGGGGAGAGAAAGTCTTAAATGTAAAATGTGATCTTGCATAAACAGACCCCCCAATGGGCAGGCTATAGATACATTATTTATTTTGACTCATTATGAATGACTTTTGCTAGCTCACACGTGGTTTCCTTTTCCACTTTCATTTATGAGTTAAATGATCATCAATAACTTTTAGTAATAAATAACACATTGTCCTGTGTTCCTTTGGCATAGTTTTCAAAAGCTATAGTAAAGAAGATCTTAAAGCAGGCTGTTGCTATTTGGTGAAATGGGCACCTAACTTCCTTAGGGGCCATTTGAAATTTCTATCCTAAGCTTGTAAGACTACATCGAACCCTGAACAGTAATTATTATTGACTTAATCCTTTCCACCGTTGTATAGATACCTGCTGTGTTTTGTACCCTTTCTGCCTTTTTCTAGAAGTGACAGACTTAGTGCTACAAAGTAGGAAAGTAATAATACCAAAGGATTTCCTGAACAAGAGAACATCTATAAACAATCACCCTTACACTGTTCACTGTAAACATGAAAGGGAAAAAGCAATGGGACCCCTATCCTTCCCACACAAGAGACTGCAGCTTTATTGTTTAAAGCATCCCTTGAAACCATTGCTCAGAGTTGTTCAGAAAGGCACAGAACAAAAGGAGTATGCTAGAGCTCTTTCTTTTTAAAAAATTCATTTTAAGAACGATGTTTGTTTTCATCTAGGAATGTTTACAGGGTTTACAAATGCAAAGTAGTAGGATTCCTTGCTAAGTATCATGCATTTGTATATTTTTTTCTTAATTACCCAACAAAAACACTGCAGGAATTAAATGTTTATTTGGACTTTGCAAGATGGACTAGATTTATAGGCTTTAATGTAAAATTTAGGTTGTATTTCACTGATCATTTATTGACATTATTATTTTTTTAATCCTTATGTTCCATTGGATTGCCATCTGTGAGTGATGGTCAGGACCCAATAGTGAAGCTGACTACTTTCTTGACTGTAGCACATGGTATCGTGATTTTGAATGTAGGCAACTATACACTGTTCTTGTTTTACTGTTTGTGGTCCTAATGACTTAACTTTTTAAGTGGAGATTAGATGGGTGCTTTAAGGTAGGACACTGAGCAGGCAAACATACAACAAAGTTCAGAACTAATAGAAATTTTTCCTGTTCATTATTACAAGTCAATCCCCCTTTCCTCTGCTTGCAACTGAAAACAAAAATGTTTCTCAAGATCCTATGTTGCTTTTATGTCTGGAGAGTTGGTATTCCTCAGATTAACTAGCTGAGGAACATTTGGTCCATGGTCAGAAATTTATTACTTTAATCTCTAACATGGTCTCATTGAAACTGTACAGATTGCTGAAGCTGATGTGCTTTCTGTAAATGAGATTTGGAGATTAGCAGTAAAACTGGGGAAACACTTTACATCCCTTTTAATAATTTTGAATAGGCTACTGAGTGAACTGGCTAGGCAGGGATGGCAGGGTAACCTGCACCTCTGCTGGCTCATGATTTCGGGGCTTTAGATTAAGAGACCATTCAACAATACGGAAATGTTTGCAGTCATGTGAGGATCTACTGTTTTACATAATTATGAGGTACTGCAAGCAAAAGACAAATTACTCTTGGAATTAGTCCATTCAATTGTACAATCCTATGCCTAGTTACTGCATTTGAATCAATGAACATGAGTAATAGGCAGTATACCTTGTATAGTTTTGTATATTCTGCTCAGCGTAGAAGCCTGTTGCACAGCAAGTTTTGACAGTGGCTAATATATATACATTTTAAAAACCTACCTGTTCCAACCAGAGAAATTGTAAACATTGTAAAATGAATTCATGACCCATTTATGCCTGTCTTTGTCAAATAAGGCCTGTGTGAAGTTCACAGTTTACTTGAATATCATCAACAGAAGTGTGTCCTCATCTAATGAGAGTTCTTGGTCAAAGGATCAGAACAATTTCATTCTCAAAAATTATCATTTCCTGGGTAAATCAAATAGCTGACAAAAGTGTAGTCACACATCAACACCTACCTTCCATGAATTCATGTGTTTAGGTTATTCCAATGTCATTTGATTCTGAAATTTGTTATGCTTTGTTTATAAGACAATATATACCAAATGTCTTGTTTATAAGCAGCAATCATTTTATTGCATTAAATTGTCTTTTCCCATTATGTTCCTGTCAAAAAATGATGATAGATGTAAACCATCAAACAAGGCAAAATTTTGTTTTCATTAGGAAGCATTTCAATTGTATCTCTGTGTGTTTCTTAATCTTCTTATGTGTAACCTCTAGGAGTTTCAGAAAGATGAGAAACACTCAAAATTGCCTGCATGCTTTGTATTTCCTCTCCTGAGATTTTTCAGCGGCTTCCAGTCAGCTTAAAATAATCTTTACACAAATAAATCTATTCTTTTGTCTTATTTAGTCTTATCTCTCAAGTCCATTTCAAGAGTGGGGATATGAGCAAAATAATAATATGCATTGAGCAATGCTGTCAGTTACTGAAAGGGCCAGTATACTTACAGGTTCAATACAAATGGAGGGGACACAAAAATGGGAGAAATTTTCTCTTTCAGTTACAAAAATATGACTGCAGAAAACCCACATTAATTTTTTTTTATTTTTATATTTTTCAGAATCAGAAATAAAAATAATAAAAATAAAAACAATAAAAACAAAACATTAAAAATGTATCTGAAGAAGTGAACTGTAGTTCACAAAAGCTCATACCCTACCCCAAATTTTGCTAGTCTTATAGGTGCCAGTGGACTCTTGATCTTTTCTAAAAGATCAAAAAGATATTAATTAAAATCCAGCATAAAAAACCCCAGCACAGCATAAAAACAGAGACCATTAAACAGACCACTGACAGCTTAAAATAGCCATTTGAGATGAAAATAGTGTTGAAAGATCAACCCCCTAATTAAAAGTCTGGATAAAGAAATATTTTGGTTTGATGGAAACCAACATAGGCACCAAGCACAGCTCAGGGAGAAAAACATTCCACGAATGAGATGCCACTACTGAAAAAGCCCTGTCTCATTGCCACCCACCTCACTTCTGAAGGTAAGGGCAGAGAAAGCAGGTCTTGTGAAGCAGATTTTAACTGGTAGGCTGGACAATATGACAGATATTAACTGGTAAGCTAGACAATATTAGCCATTTGGGGCTTTAAAGATAAGAACATGCACTTTGAATTGTGCCTGGAAACAAATGACCAGCCAGTGCAAATCTTTCAGTACTGTATTCACGTATCCCACCTTAACAGTAGCCTAGGGCAAATGGCAGGAGGAAGAGGGAAACTTACTGGGTGTGGGGGAGGGTCTCATCAGAGACATCACTCCCAGAAGTGATGTCATCACATTACTGGGCCCACCAGAACCACTGTGGTTTGGGGGCAAAACTCTATGGTTTTTGCCAAAATATCAGGGCTTCACTCAGTGACATGATTATACCACTTCCAGTGATGTCACAGCATCACCACCTTGCTAGGCCTGTCCCTAATTTCCTGCTCCTTTCCCCATGGCAACCAGCTGAGCAGTAGCAGTAACCTTGTACTGGGAGCATGTGCTTTTCACAGAGCCACAGTCTGTGAAAGCAATTTTAGCTGTCTTACATTGTAATCTTCCCTTGTAGTTTATGTTTGATGATTGCTACTCCATCATCTACAGCCAAGCTCTACTGCAACATCTGTCCCAGTCCTTCAGACAGAGATTCTCACCTGAGGGATATACAATAGACATTTTTGGAATGACAATATCCAATTTATGTAGTAAGGAAACAGATCAAGAAAGCCAGAATTATATTGGCCCCCGCTACTTCGGGAGGCAATGGTGTCTGGACACCCCCATGTCTGTGGGAGACACACAGCAGGTTTTTTTGACTGGAGAGTTTTTCTTCAGCCGTTTATCATTCTTGATAAGAAAATGATCGGAAGATACCCATTTGTGCCTGGTTTGGTGAGTTCAATGGAAAGATTTACTGCCTGGACTACTTCCAAGTAGTGTCAGATGTCGGATTGATGGAGGACCCAGGAATGCAACATTGTTAAGAGCTGCACTGGAGTGAATGGATGACCCCCCCCCCCAACCTCATTTACTAATTGCTTTCTTTGATTCCTTATCTACAGTTAGGAATCTACAATACAGAATGAATCTATACAACTTGGGTGAAAAAACTTCTCTTGCTTAACACTTGTTTAACCTGGAAGTGTTTTTTTACATTGGAAAACAAGTATTTGCAGAAATAAATATATACACAGGAGCTTGTTTCATTTATATTAGAAATAGACCTGGGGTGACTTTTTTGCTATGCATTTGGAAGTCTGTGCATTTTCTTTTCTTTTTTTACAACCAGAGAAGGTAAACAGTCTGGAGTGAGTTGAAATTGCAGTGTGAAGAACAGCCTTGAAGATAAGCTGGCAGAATACCATCTCCCTGAAAGGCCTCTGTTGTTTTGAAATTACTTTAGGTATTTTGTTTTCATTTTTGTTTTTTGGCTATAGAACTCGGGCTCATTAACATTATTTTCTGAATTTATGGAAATAACACTCTGAAAATTCTATGAAATTGGACATTAATTATATTAAAATAATTGGATTTTATTAGAACTGAACAGAGAAAGAATTTAACTCAAGGGGATAGTTAAAAAGAAGAAAAAGGAAAGAGAAAATAATTTAAAAAATTGTTGAGGTTTTTGTTTGCCTCATAGAATATACCCAAAGAGTGAAAATGGACTGAATTGGACAGTTCTGAGTCTACATCAGATAGATAGCCAAGATGTGAAGTTGGAATATATAAAGTTTGTTTTGGATTGGCAGCCTAAATATGGCAATGAAATGTACAATAATAAAAGAAAAATAAATTAACAAGAGAAGCCACAATATATGTTGTGAAGATTTTCAAGAATGGAAAGAAAGAACATTATTCTGGACTGGAAGGGGAAGAGGATAGAACAGTCATGAAGACATAAAATAAGAACTTTGAGAACAACTTTTTTAATAAGCCTCATATGATATACCCAAAGAGTGGAAATGGACTGGATTGGACTGTTCTGAGTCTACATTAGAGATGGGCATGAACCGGAAAAAAACCGAACCATGCGGTTCATGGTTCGTCAAATTTCATGAACCATGAACTTTCACGAACCTGCCCCAGTTCACAAACTGGTTCGTTTGGTTTGTGAAAATATCACATCCAGGTCAGAAAATCATCACTTCAGGGCCAGCAGAAGGTCACTTCTGGGCCAGCAGAAGGTCTGCAGGAAGTCCATCCCTTGTTGCCTAGAAAACTGATTGATTGGCACCAGGCTGCCTGCAGTCACGAACCAAAAAATGAACTAACTGAACCAGCCTAAAATGCATGGCGCTTCGTCAGAAATGGGATCTGACAAATGGTGGTTCGTGAACCATGAACCGGTCTGGTTCGTGCTTAATTTTGGTTCATATTTCAGTTCATGCCCATCTCTAGTTTACATCAGATAGTTGTTTCTAAGGTGAAATTGGAATACATAAAGTTTATGCTGGATTGGCAACCTAAATGTGGCAATGAAATGTACAATAATAAAAGAAAAATAAATTAATAAGAGAAGCCACAAATTAGGTTGTGAAGAGCTGAAAGAATGGGAAGAAAGAAGACCATTCTGGAGCAGAAGGGGAAGAGGATAGAACAGTCATGAAGATGTCAATAAAGATCTTTGGGAATAAATAAATAAGGGATGAAGGGTAAATAAAGGGGCCACAAATTTGTTTTGTAAAATTTATTTTAAATTCCTAATAAAAATTTGATGATATACGCTTTTATAAAATAGTGAACAAGATTAAAGGTTTGTAAATTAAAATTTAGAAAGGGAACAGAAGTATTATTCTATTATTTTGGGTGGTTAATGTATAATTGAAAGATCAATTTGTAGTTCAGACCAGAGTTGTATTTGCTGGGGAATATGACAGGGGAGAAGGGGAAGAGAGCATATGGAGAAATGTTAAAGTGGCTTGTCCGATGTTAATAGAGGAATTGAATTTGAATGATGTGGGCTCTAATTGGGATTTTCAAATTTATAATTATATAAAGGGTATTGTTTGTATACATAGCAATTAGAAACCCTTGTTGACTCTCTGTGATTGTAGAAGAAAATGGATTAATGACCAAGCTATCTTAAAAGGTGGAGTTGAGATGTTAAAGAGACAAGATAAGATATATGGGCAGCTCAATCCTATGCCCCGAGGCAGCGTTGATGCTCATGCGCCAAAGTAAATGGGGTGCCGTTCCATAGCTCCCTATGGACTTTTGCAGGGAAGTCCCGCCAGTGACCGAGTGTGCCCGCCCACCTTTCCCCTGACAACCCCACTCACACCAGCCAATGGCCACATCCCTGACATCCAAGTGAGGGGCAAGCAGTGGTGCAGCCAATGGGGAGGCCGCAATCCCTGCTGCTGCCAATAGGCCCCCCTTCAGAGAACAGGCATCCCTGCCAGGGAGGGGAGCAGAGGTGACAGTGAAAGTCCGGATCAAACACCCACCCTCTCGCCCGTCCAGCCCCCATTTCCAATGAGGGCCAGGCTAGTGGCTGCAGCTTGCTGCACCTGCATATCCACGCCACCACCACCACCACAGGAAACAGGTTCCCCCCCCCTGAAATGTAGGACCAGATAGTAGGGTACTGATCTCAGTTGCCTGGAGATCAGTTGTAATTCTGAGAGATCTCCAGCTACCACCTGGAGACTGCCAACGCTAAGTAGTCCGCAAGTTCCGGAGAAGCAGGTGGGGAGAGGCGGGGTCTTCACTGAGTGAAGATGAGTGACAGGAACACACATTGGGAGGCCAGGATACCGTTTAGAAGCAAAGGGAATGAAAAGCACCCACAAACTTGCTGCAGCGCTGCTTGAACACATCACTGCATCTCTACAATGCGAGAACATGGGTGGGACCTCGACAGCCATACCCCAGTACCGGGGAGATGCCCTTCTCTAGTGTGGACTGACAGGCCCTCCCAATGCCAGATTGCCCAAGTCCATCCCTGCTTCCGCAAACACATCCCCCACTCCCTGGCAGCAACTTCCCACGTGCAGTGACCTTCTTCCTGGCTTATCAGATGCCAGTAGCTCAGACTATCAGAGAATGAAAGTCCTCAGTGCCCTCCCCTGCAGACTTTCATGGGCCACAGTTCGATTCCCACCCATCACCTGAAGTTATATTGAAGGGAGGAAGGGGGCAGGGAGGATGGATACATTTGTGGGGATGTGATACATTTGTAGGGATGTGTAAGAGGACTTGATACATTTGTAGGGATGTGTAAGAGGACTTGTGTGACAGGGAGTTGAGATGGCAATTGCAGGCAATGTCAGTCAGGCATGAAAGCACAGAAGTTTGTTTTTTTTCCAACTTGTTTTATGAAACTAGAAAAAGTGCGATTGTCTCTCAGCTGGAAAGGGAGCCAAAGCATTTTGTGTATCCCTCGTTCTGTGCTCCCAGGGGCGAGGCTGAGATGCGGACTGCCTTGAGATGTTGCTTTCTGGGCTGGATCTGAATGACATTCGCAGAGAATTACGGGTGGGGGGTGGAAGCAGACATGCTCAGTCATCTCCTGGATGAGTCACGACGTGCCTGCAAGAGAAATACACACATGTGGGCTTTGCCTCGGTCCATGGCCAAGGCAAAGCCCACACTCCAACATCTGAGAAGATGCACATAGTAGAGAGCAGCAGCAGCAGCCCCACAGGCGCAGCTAGCAACCAGCTAATGCAAGACCCTCTGGCGAGGAAGCGCTCTGCCTTGGGGTGATTTTACCTTTAAGGGAGGAAGTTAACAGGTAGTTACAAACTACAAACACATGGTCAAGAGCAATTTTCTGGGCAACTGGCTCTGGGGCAGGCAGGGGCTGCCACCACCATCCTCTCCCCTGCCAAGCCTCACCTGAAAAGGATTCAGTCAGCCAAGTTCAGGTGATGGGGCAGCCAGCACAAATCAGTGAGCCGCACCGCCCCATCTCCTTCTTACCTGTAAGTGCTACCTCACTCCTTACTGAGACGGAACTTCAGAGTCAGATCACCTGCAAGGAAACTTGAGTGATTATTGTTAGTTAGCCAGACATCCTGGACTTTGCCCTTCTTCCCTTGAGTGAGTACAAAGTTCTCCCAGTTTTCTTGCTAAGTCTCCCCAGTGCACTCAGTGCGCGCCACCATGAGTACCCTCTCTCCCGCCTCGTGGTCAAAGTACCCACAGCAGAAGGCTGATGGGCAGAGCTTTCAGCCGTGTGCTCACTTACTTGAGGTCATGAGCAGCGCAGCCGGACGTTTTGTAGGGTGCATGAGCAGGTGATTGGGTGCGAGGAGGGAGGCTTGCTCACTCCGGAAGCAGACGTGGACTGGCCCCCGTGGTAGTTCCCATCCTATGCTCCTTCGGGCTGCGGGGGCAGGGCTGAGCAGTGAGAGAGGGGCTCATGTTTTCCCGTTCAATGGGCGCCTATGGGCTGCACCTCCTTTTTTCCTGGAATAACTTTCCACCACTGGAGGGGGCATTCCCAGAGCTGGAGTGAATTTGGAAGTGGACTAAGTCATGCCCCGCCTCCAGCCCCACCTCCTCCCACGCCAGCATGGGGACTTGTGCCAGACTTGTGCGTCCACCTAGCCGCCAACGTGCCCACTGCCTGCGACCCGTCTGCAGTACTGCGTCTCGGGCAGGCACCAGCAGAGAGGAGTTTACGTTGGCCTAAGTGCCATTTATGCCCACGCAAGGCTTAGTTCTCTCCCTACGCAGTTTCCACCCTGCTGCTTAGGATTGTGCTGATACTGTATTAAAGAAAAAAAGGAAAAAGGAAATTAATTAGACCACAAGCTGATGGATGTGAAAAGTGAAGTGTCGTAGGGGGAAAACTGTAATGATTAACAATTTGAGTTCATTTTCTTTTTTAGTTCACTTTGTATAGGCCACTCTAGGCCTTTATTAGTTAGTTGTTGTTGTTGTTGTTTTACCTTCTTCTGTGTATTTTTCTTTTTTCTGTTACTATTTTTACACAATAAAATAAAAAGTTGTACTTCCAGAAAGAAAGAAAGAAAGAAAGAAAGAAAGAAAGAAAGAAAGAAAGAAAGAAAGAAAGAAAGAAAGAAAGAAAGAAAGAAAGAAAGAAAGAAAGAAAGAAAGAAAGAAAGAATTATATCAAGAGACAACTTGCTGCAAGATACACCCAAATGAAACAATAGAACATCACTACTGGTCACATACAGCTCTCAGCTCAAATCAGTTCCATGCATCATTAATGACCTGCAACTTATGCTCAACAATGACACTTCTCTTACAGGCACTGGGAGGCAAACCTCTTCTTGCCCACAGACAACTCCCTAATGCTAAATAACTTTTCACTTGCAATAATACAGCTCCAAACATGGACAGACTTTGGGATCAGGGCATGCAACAAACTAAGATGCCAAGTTTGTCTCCATACTCACCCTAACAGTACAATCTCTGGACCTAAAAACACCAGCCATAGCATCTCAGGTTCATTCACTAACTTGCTCATCTTCCAACGTTAATACCATCAAGTGCCAACAATGCCCTTCCACTCTTTACATTGGACAAACAGGTAAGAATGTAGACAGAATGGACAAAAGAATAAATGGACATAAATCTAATATTAAAAAAATCTCCGCACACACACACACACACACACAAGTGGGAAAACATTTTAATCTTCCAGGACATTCCATTGGTGACCTAAAAGTGGCAGTCCTCAAAAAGAAAAAATATCAAGGAAAGATTAAAATACAAGATTGCTGAAGTTGCGCTTGCAAATTCAGAATAATCCCCACCCCCATCTCAGGCTGAGTAGGGACATAAGTTTCTTCTCTCACTAAAGATGCTAATTTTCTGCATTCCTTCCTCCTTCTTTAATAAAGCTGATTACATTTCACATTGTGTCTTTAGTCTATCTTACTTCTTTGCAACACCCCTACCACTTCTGACTAGGATATAAGGACTTACAGATTCCTACTTGTATCTGACAAAGGGAGCTTGACTCTCAAAAGCTTATACCCTGGAAAATCTTGTTGGTCTTTAAGATGCTACTAGACTTCAAGCTTGCCCATTAATGTTGTTGTATGCCTTTTATATGATCAAGAAGTTATATCTCTATCAGATAAATTTATGATAGTATGAAAAACAGCATTTTGTATACATATTAAACTAGAACATGTTTTATTACTCTTGTCTAACTCAAAGATTCCATTTGTTGAAATTCTTGGTTCTATAAAAAAAAAATGTTCTCCTAATACGTGCTGGTTTTCTTTTTTTAGAAATGGATTCTCCCCTATTCCTTTTATTTTACTACGGGACCCTCATGGGTACTGAGAATTTCAGATACTTTATGCTGTGTGTTACAGTTTTCATTTCTGTGAAATGTCCTAAATGTATTAACAGGTTTTCCTCCAAAGTACTTAAGCTGTATTCTGACACCTATTTACACTGCTCTTGGCAGTGCATTATATTTAAGGAACCCTGCAAATGAACAGATGTATATTCATGTAGAAATAAACTATGTTTATGTAGTAAGAAACCACGTTTTTTAAAAAAATGTATGTTGCATTTCACTTGCTTTGGGGATTTGAGAGATTTTAGTGCATATGAAAATGAGAGATTTACTACCCTGGCTTGTTCAAGGCACAGGGCTGACAGTCGCTGTGCTTCACCTAATCCTTATACCTTTTCAAAGGCATTTTGCTTCTGACTTATAGCTTGACTCCTGTTTTAGTTCCAGCTGCCTATGCATCCCTTAAGCAGAAGCTGTCACATTTTTATTAGATTGTATGGTGGTTTGGGGAGCCTGACAGTAATGAGACCACCAAGTTGAGGACTTTAATTTGACCACCAAAATAAATTCACTTCTCCAGTAATCTGAAAGGTAAAGACAATGTCCCAGTTTATAAGAATGCACATGTATTTGCTAAAATCTGTGACATCCATACAGAACAATCATGCACTAAAGAAAACATATGTTCACAGAAAAATGATGTTCTCTAATAATGTTACAGCTTTGCTATGTCGTGGGCTTTCGCTTCTTTATATGACAAGAGAAAAGGAAACACGTTCATGTTCTATATATAGTTCTTTTCTGCTATATACATTAACCCAATTTGGAGTGGGTTAGAGGTTCCTTGTAAGGCAAAATTTCTGAAGAAAACTGAAGGAAACAAAATAAATGTTGATGAAAGTAAAATAATTCGGGGGTGGTGCTGGCATGTACTGCAAGTTGGAAAGAATGTCAAGTTGATCCCAGCTAATGCCAATGATTTGACATCATCAGCCCCTGGAGGAAGCTGACAACTAAAAGTGCTAGACATTACTTCTTTTACGAGTTCACCATGGAGCCAACCCCTGCTCCGCACAATCACACAGCAGCTCCTAGGAATGGCTTCTGTTTAAAAGGAGAGTGCAGACTGGGGGAGGAGGAGCTCCTGCCTTTCCCCCAAGCATTTCCCCCTGTTCAAAAACAATGTGGAGGAGAAACATTTTCCCATCTCTGCTGCTCCACGTGTGTATGTATTGCAGCAGAAATGGGAAAACTCCCCCCACTGTTTTTGCATGGGGGAAAAAGCTTGAGGGGAAGGCAGGAGCCCTCCCTCTCATGGTGGCAGCTTTCTGAGACTGTTTGTGCTCTCCTTTTTAAAATAGAAACCATTCCTAGGAACTGCTGTGTGGCCACGTGGAACATGACTTGGCTCCATAGCGAACTTATAAAAATGTAACATCTGCTTTGGCTGCTGAATTTTAAATCTCTGCTGCTTCTATGTATGGATGCTACCCTCTTGCCCACCTTCTCCAGGGAAGTAAGTAGTGATGGAAGTATGAAGTAGCATCCACTGGATGGTACTACTGAGGAAGAGAACAAGCACATGGGTAGCAGAAATGGCAGGAGGGTAAGTGGATTCACTGGAATTATGCATTGAGATCAAGGCTGCTTCCATAAGAGAGCTGGAAAAGCTGCCTTTGATGTGGAAGGGCAGTGAGCAGCATGGAGGTAAGCAGGAATGGGATCCACAGGTCAGGTTCCCATGCAGCCTGCTGCTGTCCTTGCCATCCATCACACTGGGGCCCCTGCAGCCTGGCAACATCAATTTCGCTCTTCATAGCTGAGCTACATTTAAAGGGAGACAGCAATTCAGCTGTGAACTGAAAAAGCTGGGTTAAAGACTTCATGGAAAGGAAACGAGGCGCTTATTTCTTTCCCCCTCACCAGATTGGCTGCTGGAGGGGCATCCACACAGACCCTCCACTTCTAGCCCCCCTGCATTCTTTGAGTTATGACAAAGGAGTTTTCTCTTTGTTCAGGCACAAAACAAAATGCTGTGGGAGCTCCAAGAATCATACTTAGAAAGTATATGCCATTGTGTGAAAGCTCCTCAGAAGTGTAGGACAATGAATTCCATGCTTCTCTCCTTGCTGTATCCTAATGTATCAGAAGATTAGTCTGAGCCTATTCCTCAAATGTGCATTCATGATGGAGTGGTCATGAAATTGCTTCACTCTGTGCTGAAGGTTTTTTCCTTATTTTTCACTGCCCATACTATTTCAGACACTGTTCAGTGACAGGGTTAAATGCTTTTAAAAATCTACTGAACCCATAGTCCTTACTATTTTAAAAGCTGCAAACTGTAGCAATGGGTTCACATTCATGCTTTTGTCTATTGGTCCAAACTAAATGTTTTCAGTACAGTCTCTGCCTTTTCCACAGGTATCCCAGTAGCTAAAATCCCTTTATCATAATTGTTGGCTATGATCATGCACAGAAGATCTGGAGCTAAAGATCTGGATAAAAGCTGCTGTGTAGCCCCAATAAGGATTTGGGAAATCTTGAGAATTTCTGGTCCCATTGCTATTTCTTTTGGAGCTGTATGTCATCATCATTTGATAACCAGGTATAGTCTACCCTGTGACTTTCAATTTGGAGTGGAAGAATGTCCCATTCTAAATGGCTGTCTCACATACTGGGGAACTGTCATTTTTAGAGCACCACAGCTCAGGGTGGGACCAGCAGGGTGTACCTCATGTGCTCCACTGCCACTGTAAAGGTAAGGTAAAGTTTGTGCCCTGCAAGTTCAATGCCTGCCAGACCGAGCACACACCTGAAGAACCAGGTGGGCCCTGCCTTTTTCTGACTTCTGACTAGGCTTGCTTTTGCAACTGGAGGCTCAGAAGACACACTGGGTCCAGGCAATCAGTGTGACAATCAGTTGCGAGATGGATTGGTCCAGGCAACCAGGAGTGTGAGCCTGTAGTGAGATGGCTTTCACCGCCATCACTTTCTCATGGGAGGAGCCACCTTTGTGGGGAACACCTCTGAGCCTGTGTCACTTCAGCCCCAGCTCTCACAGGGCTGTTCCTCAGACTGACAAGGATGAACTAGACTCCTCTACTGCTGCTTGAGGAGAGAAGCCAGGGGAACAGGAGAAGGAGAACTGGTGCTCCAAAAACCCCTCCCCTGTCTGGATAGAGGCCTCAGAATTGTGCAGGGTGAGGCACTGAAGGATGCTGCCATCCAGAAAGAGTCCTCTTACACACCTCACCTCACAGATAGCACCTAAAATGTTGCTATGATCATATATGCTGATAATATTCAAGCAATCCCACAAAAAATTAATCTATTTCAAACCTCTGACCTCAAATAGGAAAGCTGTCTCCTGTGATTGAACAATGCAAACCTCTGTCCTTGGGGTGTTATGTTTCTCAGAAAACTACAGAGCTGTTGTGTCTTTGCCTAGGAATTAAGAAGACAGCAGAATAACTAACTGAGTGGGCCAAACAAATAGCTACAGATCTCCCTCTTAAGCAGGCCCCTCCCAACGTGCATTGATTCTGATTTGAATTAAAGTTGCTGGAAATCCATTGCGGTGCTTTTTACTCATCAAAAGCTACAGCAGAACTCTATGAAAGTATTCATTTTCCCCTTTTAAGCAAACAGTTCTTGTGTTAAACATAACTTTAAAGAGCAAATGTCAATTTAATACATAGCTCTTAGATATAAAAGTTATCCTCAAAATTAAATATGTGAGGCAAGGCTGTTATCAGAAAACACTGAAATATGCTCCTTGACATATGCATGAATGTATGTATTTTAAGTTGATTCTTTTATTGCATTGATTTAAAAATACAAAATGGGACATCCTGCTGTTAAGAAGATGAAAAGGCAGCACTTTAATAACTCAGATATTCTTACAGTTGAGAAGTATGCAGGATTTTTTTTAGTCAATAAAGCAGAAGAAAAACAGATTTCAATGACTGTAAGAAAATTCATGGTACCATGAAAATCATAGAAGTTTGTAGAGAATTATGATAGCCAACTGATATGTCTATTGAACATTTTGAAAAACCATATTCAGTAAATTATTATTGTCTCCTTTTTAGAAGCTTCAGAAGTAGAATTTGTATGGCATGTGATACAGAAGACATACATGAAATTATTTTCTAACGGATTAATTCAAAGCAGGCCTGCACAATTTGTGACCTACCAAGCCAAATTCAGACCACAAGATATGTAAAACAGCCCACCAGAACTTTGATACAATGTTTGGACTTGCAGCCTAACTGGGCCTGCAGAAGCAGACATGTTCTCATGTGATGGAATGCATTTTGACTTGCTGGGTCATTGAGTTTGTCAAGCTGTCACAGTCCAGCAGTGGCAGGAAGACATAGCATGGCCAATATTATGATGTCATCTCTGGGTGAAACTTGGCAGTCATGTCACACCCACTCCACAATGTTCTATGGTTGCCTCAACACCATTTTTTCCTGTCACCACCGGACTGGCAATCCTGGCTCAGCAAACCAAAATGCATTCCACCATGTACAGTGGCCTGACTGCCAAATGACTGTTATTTTCTTCCTCCTTTTCCAAGGATGGAGACTCTGCCCACCTGGACTTACCTCCATGAGCAGAGGACACCCCAGCAAGGGCACCTAGAGCTGCAGAAGAGGATGGAACAGAGGTCAGAACCCCAGAGGAGGCAACAAGAACAGGTGTGGTGAGCACAGACAGTGGCAGGGACTGCCACCGCACCCCAAACTGCTTCACAACATAGCAGGAACAAGTTCCTGAGGGGCAGACAGCCAAGCAAGACCCTGAATGGAGCAGCTCCTCCACAATGCCTAGGGAGGATCCTCCCCCAACCTGCAGATCCAAAGGCAGCGTTGCCTAATAGCAGCAAGTATAGCCCACCCTCAGAGGCAGTACCACCCTGGACTGCCAAGGTAGGATGGCAGGAAGAGATGTTGATGTAGTGGTCAGGCCACAACAGGTGGTGGAGGTCAGTTAGCCCCACCCTGCAAGCTGACTCCGATGAAGTAGGGAGGGGCCAGGCTCAGGAGAGCTCCAGGGAAGTCTCCAACAGGTCAGTGGCACTGGAAATCCCTCTGGAATAAAGGTGAGGGCACCCAAGGATAGAGTGAAGTTTGGAAGAGGGGCGGGGAATGGCCCCAGGGCAGTCCTGTAAAGCTGAGCTTGGTGGGGCAGACAGGGTGGTATGTGGAGGAGAGAGAGATGGGACTTGGAGGGAAAGAGGGAGAGAGCATGAGTGGAGGAGAGAGAGCTGGGACTTGGAGGAAGAGAGAGAGAGAGAGAGAGAGAGAGCATGAGAAAGAAGGCAAGCAAGCAGGTGGGTGAGCAAAGAAGCTGACAGGTGGCTACAGTGGTGGAGAAAGGGTGAGAAGGTGCTACCCGCCTCCTCCTTGCTTCTGGGGCACAATCCCAGGCCAGAAACAAAGCAAAGGCAGAGAAAGAAGGCAAGCCCCTCCCTCAGGCACCGACGCTCCTGGTGTGAGGCCTGACACAGATGCCACACTGCAGCAGGCAGTTGTGTATGGTGGTAGGGGATTGCCTGATGCTGCCTAGAAACTGGTAACCCTATGGGCCACAGGTTGTGTTGGTCAGTTCTACTAGGTACATTTTAGACTACAAATGTTTCCCAAATTATCATTGAAGATTTCAACGTGTACCAGTATCAAAGAGAATGTTTATAAGATGATCTATAGATGGTATTTAACGCCTAAGAAAATTGCGCTTGGAAATGCAAACATGTCAGATAAATGCTGGAAATGTAAAAAGCATGAAGGATCATTGTATCATATGTGGTGGATGTGTGAAATAGCCAGACAGTTCTGGGGAGATATTATAGAAGTAATAAATGAGATTTTGCAGACCCAAATAAAGAAGAACCCAGAGTTATTGCTACTGAATTTAAGTATGGAAGATGTTCCTATACAATACAGAACATTACTATTTTACATGATGATGGCAGCAAGACTTTTATATGCGCAGAAATGGAAGGTGCAAGAAATACCAACTATTGAAGATTGGATGCATAAATTGCTGTACATGGCGGAAATGGATAAAATGACAAGAAAGCTGAGAAATCAGAATTTAGTAGAATTTTTTACTGATTGGGGAAGATTGAAAACATATTTAGAAAAGAAGTGGGACGTGAAAGGGGAATTACTGCAATTTGAAAATTATTAGAATTTTTTTTTTTATTAGAAGAGACAGAATCTTTACCATATGAAGTGAAGTACTAGCTAATTGTTAGCCTAAATTTAAGTGGATTTGGAGTTAATAGATATTGGTAGAATTAATAAAATAGATATTTTATTTAATTGTTAGCTTAAACTTAAATATATTTGAAGTCAACAGAAAGTAATAGATAATAGATTTTAAGTTAATAATAATAGTTCTGAAGTTAACAGATAGGGCTTAGTTGAACTAAGTAGAATGTAAACATAATATAATGAGTTACAGAAAAAGGGGATAGATTAGGAATAGATTTATAGGGTTGGAAAGCTGTTGGAAGTCCTGAAAAAGGGGGGGAGGGGGGAATGATATTGAGACGTTATTTGAAAGTTGTATGTATTAATATTCTCACCTAATAAAATTTTGAAAAAAAATGTTTCCCAAATTATTGGCACCCAAATTTCTCTCCAGATTTTGAATTACTTGGTCTTGTCTCTGAAATGGAATCACTCCATCAGGAATTCAAAGGATCTTGATGCAGTCATACAAGCATATCTGGACTGTTTGTTTGTTTGAAATGTTGCATCAATTCACATGTGCATATCACTAACATACAGCAGAGTGGATACAAATGTGCTGTATGAAGAAAAAGTGTCTACAACCTATGCAATTCAAGAAATAATTTTAAAAACATACTAAGAAAAATCAGAATTCAGGGAGAGTGAAATACTGTGCATGCACAATAAAAGAACAGAAGAGGAGATACTCACTAATACCAATTGCACATTCAGCAACAAAATCACATGTGTAGAACCACATGCACTCTTCCTTCCTGATTCATATGCAGTATTTTGCTTGTGGGAATTGAACACATGTGACGGGGTTATACAGCTTTCATGCTGCATTCACCAGTCCCTCAATCAGGATATCATTCTTTAATTTAAAATGAAGTAAGTAATACATAGTTAAAAGATGTGAACAGAGAATAAGGTTTTAGAGCAATGATCTACCTCATTAATATCATAGCTGGTATAGTTTAGATAGGCTACATAAATCCCATTGCAATTCATGGAATGTAATCAACCTAACTATGCACAGAATTGCAGCTGGAGTCCTTAAAAACTTTTGCGTTATGAATAACACAACTCAGGGTATGATGCACTACATGCTTTTTATTTAAAATTACAGTCTGATTAGAGATAACTTCATGCTTCGTCTAGACAAAGTGAAACACTTTAAAGTTTCATTGATTTGAATGGAAAATTAAACTATGCTTAAATATCACCAGCTGAAATCAATGATATTTAGTGATATCCTAAAGCATAGTGATTCCCTTCTAAACCAATTGACTTCAATGCACTTATAAAGGTGTAACTCCACATAGAATGACACTGTAAAAGTGCTTCATTTTGGCTAGATTGCACCCTTAGTTTACAATTATTTAAACTGCATATATCAATTCTATTCAATATAACATTTTTTTTTAAAAAAAACTCACAGAACATTTTAAATGATTAACAAAAATAAAATAAAGTTAAAACACTTGCATTGTGAGAACAGGAAAGACATTGTTGCCTTTGGACAGTATAAGCATACATAACAGGGTAGGGCAGAAAAGAAAGAAGCCCTGGGATGAAGTAAGAGGCACTGTTTCATCAATAGTGGAAACCAGGGCTTTTTTTGAGCCAGAACACCCTGGAATGGTGTTTCGGCACCTCTTAAAAATATCCACTTGAGTGGTGGATATTTTAAGAGGTATTATTAAAATGGCTTGTTCTGGCCATTTTGGGCACGGATTGGGCCCAAAACGGCCAGGATTGTGCCACTGCAGGGCGGGGGAGTGTTCCACTGCCTGGCAGTGGCCCGTTCCAGGCTGATTCAGGCCCAATCCGGGCTGTTTCAGGCCCATTTCAGTTATTTGGGGCCTATTTAGGGCCTGGATCAGCCAGGACTGGGCCTGAAATGGCTAGGATCGGGCCACTGCCAGGTGGAGGAGAGTTCCCCCACCTAGTAGCAGCCCATTCCAGGATGACTTGGGCCTAATATGGGCCATTTTGGGCCCATTTAGGGTGTTCCTCTGCACTGCAGCAGCCTATTCTGGGCCGATTCAGGCCCAATCCAGGCCAAATTGGGGCCCCCTTGGAGCACAGGAGCACACACGGCCTGTGTGATAATGTCACTTCCCGGAAGTGATGTCATGATTGCTTGATGCCTTGATTACTTGAAAAGTATATTAAAATACTTCTTTAAATAGTGATGTATAGTTAATGTCGTGTGTCTGTGTTACGTACTGTCAAGTCACTTCTGACTTTTGGCAACCCTATGAATGAAAGATTCATTCAAAGCATCCTATTATTCTATTGCTCAGATCTTGCAAACTGGAGGATGCAGCTTCCTTTATTGAGTTAAGACATCTCCTTTTCAGCCTTCCTCTTTTCCTACTGCCTTCAACTTTTCCTGGCATTGACTTTTCCAGTGAGTCTTGTTTTCTCATGACGTGACCAAAGTACTATAGCCTCAGTTTCATCATTTTAGTTACCAGGGAGAATTCAGGCTTGAATTGATCTAGAACCCACTTATTAATCTTTTTGGCATTTTGGCATCCATGGTATCCATCTAGCACTACATTTCAAATGAATCAAGTTTCTTCCTGTTAGCTTTTTTCAGTGTCCAACTCTCACATCCATAAATGGTAACAGGGAATACCATAGAGTGGATTATCTTGATATTGATTCTATTCTGGATAATTCTGGTCAAGCTTGATTCAGATATAGTTGGATAATTAAAAAGCACTGTCTAGTTAGCTTTCTTATATCAACTCATTTAACTCCTGGCAAGAAGTACACCACAAATAATGTTTTAGGTTCATTGCTGAGTATAGTATACAAGTAATACTATTACAGAGTTTCTGCTTTCAATCTATGAATAAAACATGACTAGTCAGCATTCTTTGTATTGGCTCAATCAACGGAAAATCATACCATCAATTATAAATACATAAATCATTAAAAGAGAGCAATTACATGAATAAAAAAAAAAGTATCTTGCCCAAAGATAAGCAGGTCACAGGCAAGGAACACCTTCTAGGAAGTAGCTCCCAATTAATTCAGCTTGTCATATTTATAGGGTTTCGAAACAATCTCCTTACAATAACTATCTGTTCCACTTCAAAGTGCATACATACTTGGTTAACTAATTATTTTATATCTTCAAACACCAGATATTTGAAAAATCCTCTTAAAGTATTTAAAAATTGCTTCCTCCAATCTTAACAAAGTCTATGTAAAATCAGTAATTACAGGATCCCATACATATGAATATCTTTTGGCCCGCCATCGTCTATAATAGAGGCAGGCATGAACTGAAATACAAACTGAAGTTTGTCATGAACTGGACTGGCTTGTAGTTCACAAAGCAGCAGTTTGTGGGAGCTCCTTTCTCACAAATTGTGAAAATTTTTAGCCCAGTTCGTTTGTTTCATATTTCAGTTTGTCACTACAGACAGCCTGGTGCTGATTAATCAATTTCCTAGGCAATGGGTGGGAGGAGAATGGGCTCTCTGCAGACCTTCTGCTGACCCAGAAGTGACTTTTCATGAACTGAACAAACCGGTTCGCAAACCGGGGCAAGTTCGCGAAAGTTCGTGGTTCATGAAACACAACGAACTACAAACCGCACAGTTCAGAATTTTTCTGGTTCATACCCATCTCTAGTCTATAACATTGTCAGCTTCTAGAGAGTTAAAGATTCCTGCCATTCTCAGATACTCTTTGTATTTGAGCCTTGTTATGTTGTTTGCATTAGTATGAGTTAGATCACTCTTCTAATCTACACAAGACCATATAACTGTATTGCTCTACTCTTTTGTGATCTTTACTGTTTTGTGGTCTTTAAAGTCTTCTGGAATGTTATTTGGATTATTTTGGAACTTCAATTTTTTTAGTATTTATCTTTATCTTTATTCTAATTTTTAATATTAACAATTCATGTTCTGCAAAAGCTCCGGGTCTTGTTTTAGCAGAGAAAATAGAGCTTCTTGAGCTTCTGCTTCTGATTGTGTAATCTATTTGGTTCCTGTATTGGCCATCTGGTGATTGCTACATATACAATTGTTTATTAGGTTGCCTGAAGTGTGTGAATATGATTCAGGCAACCTCAGGCAACATGAACTAATTATTAGCTTCACAAAATTTTGTGAGTCACTATCCTACTTCATTTTGTAATCCTCGTTCCAATTTCCCGATAACGTTTATACACGAAAAGGGATTTCAAATAAGCTGCAAAGAAGGAGCTAGGAAAGGAAACAACTGGCTGATTGGCCTATTCAAAGTAACATTATACACATTTATAACTTCATATCATGCACCAAGTTATTTGATGGCCAGTTCTAGAAGCTCTACATGGCCTAATTTCAAATTCTCTTGAAATTAGGGCCAGGAAAATATTCTTCCTCCCCTAATTCTAATGGAAATATGTGCTGATTGCCTCCATTGTTTTCTTTAATCTCAACACTGGCTGATTAGAAATAAGGTTTTACTGACATCACTAAGTCAAGCCATGGTGTTCACATAGGGATTTTAAAAAAAGAATTAAGAACTAATAGTATTACTTAGGAAAATATGAAGCTAATTTATACTATCAGACCACTAGTCCAACTAAAGTACTGTCTAATCTGACATAAGAATCTCACAAACATTCCTATAAATATTGTTATATAGTTAACGTTCATGGTCTATAAAAATGGAAATGAATTAAAATATTGCTACTTTTGGATGGATTGCAGTGGTAGTTTACATTCTTAGGGCAAGCTACTGAGGACCTCTTATTCAAGATCCTGTATAAGTAGATTCCAGAGATAAAGAACTATGATCAACTACATGCAAATCCTCTGCTCTGTACAGAGCCACAGATAGTCCCTGCAGACTCAGGATAGTCAATTGTAGCATTTATATAGAGAGGGAATGAAAAAATTCACCTATAATGATCTTTAACTTTACTGCAGCTTCTCCATTCACTGTTAACCTCAAGAATGCTCTGATTACAACTAACACTCCTTTTTTTCTCTACACACACAAGACTTCAGGTGTTCTTTACTTTACCCAGGGCCGGATCTAGGGTTGCCCATGACCGGCTCAACCCAAGCCCAGTGGTCCACCACGTATATGCTTTGAGTGCGCACGCTCCCAGCACTGCATGATGGTATCACTTTTGTGATATCATCATGCGCCCCCCCCCCCTCCGGAAAGCATGCCGCCTGCACTGCCACTGGAAAGAAGGCAGAAAGCCAGCCACCCTGGTACAGGGTTTGCCACGGAGCTGGCAGTGGCCGTGCAGGTGGCTGAATGGAGGGCTGGAAGGGCACCCACCCACTGATGGGGCAGCTAGCTTGCTGCATGCTCCCCTCCAGCAGCAGCATGGGTGGCAGACTTCTGGGGGCTGCCCTGCACTGCTGCCAGCACACACGGCAAGCTAGCTGACCCATCAGTGGGGCAGGCAAACATCACAGGTGGCCTTTCAGCCCTCCACTCAGCCACCCGTGCTGCCACTGCCAGCTCCACGGCACACACTATCAGCTGGCAGCCACACCTGCTGCCCCTTCTTTGGCGGTTCCAGAGGCAGAGTAACCCCCCTCCCCCCTAGATCCATCCCTGACTTTACCCAGGCTTTCTTTACTTAACCCAGGCCTATACCTCAAGAACACTTTCCCTTTGCAGTTTGAATTCCACTAACACTACCTGTGGCATTTTGCCCTGTTTGTGGGAGTTATATTTTGCTACTTCCCAAAATGTTTCCACTACCACCAAAGACTTTCTCCTCAGATTTCTTCTATTTATTTGTATTATAGGAAATCTTTGTTATAGAGAGTAGTATGTTAGAATGGTCTGCGTAAGCGTGTGGCTGTGAGGTAAAAAAGAGATTCTATATGCCAGATGAAACAGGTGTTTTGCTTAACCTGAAGCAGAATGTATTAATAAGTACATGTGATGGCTGCAGAATCTTGATAACTGTATTGATTTCAGAATAGGTTCTTAACTTTGGTGCACCTAAAATAATTCTATATTCTTAAAGGAATCTTCATAGTCCCAGTCACAAAGACTAATTTTCCACTTAGATCTTCACTAACAGAATATGTCCGACTGGCGGACAAGGGCCTAAGGCCAGGGGCTGACTTTACCACCCTGGAAGAGGAAAATGGCAGCATTTTCCGGCCATTCTGAGGGGTGGGGCCTAGTGCCTTAAAAGGTGGTTCCTTCCCGTCTCCCAGCAGTTGCTGCCTCATGCTTGGCCCATCTGCCCACCCTGTAGCTGTGTGGGATTAGCTGGTTGCTGGTTACCAGGGCCAGGTTGGAATTTTTTCATCCTCCCCTGATTGGCCTAGGGGAGCGTGGTTTTTGCTTACATAGGTTGAATGGGTTGTGGCTATTGGTCAAGGTGGTGCCAAAGTAAGGAATCCCTGACAGGATAGAGTTGGGGAAGTGAGCAGGCTAGTGAGCACCCCTGGCATATCCCCACTGGTGGAGATATAGGAGCCTGTCAGGATCATCTGGCATGCTACAGAGTTGCTAGTGAGAGGGAGGCTGTCTGGTGGGTTCTCTTTCCCTCACGTGCCATGGCTGGGGTGATTGGAGCTTTAAGGGAATTCATCTGGCTGACTGGCTGGGTCCCAGCTATGTTGATGGATGGCTCTTACCTTGGGCAGCGGGGCTCATATAGACAGGTCAAGGCAGGATCTAGGGGTAACCCCAGGGCTTGAACTGTTCTGCTAGTTAGGCCCATGCCAGATTTGAGTTACTGTTATAGTTAATGCTGTTGCTAATAAATAGTGGCCCTTTAGTACCCAAGCCTTGTGTCCGCCTCTTTATTTCGACTGGGTGGTGGCAGGGGCAGGGGATAAACACTCCTCTTATCCACACATACATGGATACTCTCAGGCTTTTCCACATAGTTTGCCTGACTTAGACAGAAAATGTACTTTCTCTGAGATATACACAGACATACGCAAGCTTCCACACAGTTTGCTTGACTTAGCCAGAATGAATATTTCATCTCAGCACTCTGTCTTAAAAACTGCAATTCCCTCTATCTGTTAGAGTACATCTACCATCCAATCACAGTACACTTCACTCACCCATCCAGCCCCCTCCTTCTCACATCAGAGGCCTCTGTTTAAACCTACAGTAACAAATATTCAAAATCCTTACATTAATACACAGAAATAAAATGAACAAACATATTTACACATTAATCATTGTAATACCCAAGGACAATAATATGAGATTGCTGAGCTCTGATGATAGATGAGTTCACCAGAAGGATGAGTTCCTGTTTACCTCAGGAAATCTAGTGAAACTCTTTGTACTAGGTTTTTAAATTTTTTTTTGAATAACTGGGGAGTCTCCCAGTATGCAGAATCCAGCTTGATATTAGTGGGGCCTATAATGTTGAGATCATTCCCTAGTGTTAATGCAAATTATTAGGTAACATTTTTTTCTTTCATTTCATTCAGCGCCAAAACAGAGATATTAAAGGATTACTGGCAAGAGCAGGTCATTAGGTTTTTACCTTCCATTACCCTGACAAGAATGTATTGCTTTAGATTACGTGAAGATCATCAAAATGAAAGAGAGACTAATTGTAATCTGCAAGTATGTAGCACAACTTTTTTGAATGACATCTTGAAATAGCTTTGGAGGATGAAGTTAAATGGCAACGTAAAAAGACAAAAAGCCACATTTTCCTCACACTTCAAGTACCCTGCAGATATTGATTACAATAGAGGATGATGCAGATTGCTAAAAAACCTGACAGTTGCATTCTCACACATCATTCAGAATTGAATAACAAATCTATACGTCAAAGCAAAAAATACATTGTTTATGTCTGTTTACAAGATCTTACAAATAACTCTGTTTCATGAATTTTGATGTTTTAAAGGATAGTGATGATCATGTGGAAAACAAAGGTAGATTGATGGAAGAGGGCAATTTCTGTTCACACCAGGCACAAGCACATTTATTTAGTATTTAGTCATTATTGAACTTGTAAGCAACACAAACTCAAAGAAAATGTTGGGATTCCGCCTGAAGGAAAGCATATGAGAAATTTGAAGGAAAACTAAAAGTTATTATAAGAATCATAAAGTATATCTGGGGGTTCACACATTCCTGTTAGAATGGTACATCACCATTATATATATTTAGAGAATTAAATAGAAAGATGTTAGGAGGGGAAAGGCGGCATGGTATAGCCTGTTCTCTGCAGATCTCAGAAGCTAAGTAGTAGATGGGGGATTACCAAGAAAGACTCTACAGAGAAAGGCAATGGCAAACCACCTCTGCTTCTCACTTGTCTTGAAAGCCCCTTGTTGAGTTGCCATAAGTTGATTGTGACTTGATGGCACATACATACATGAAAGGAAAGACTCCGGAGTAGATGGTTTACTGGTTGTTATAGCTACTCCCCAACCCAGAGTCCATCATATGTTCTGATGAAAACTTGCTTATTTAGGCTTCCCACTTCACTTTGGAGGAGAATGGAACAACTTTATATATGAACCTATATCTGCTTTCCATTATATTTAGTTAGGGGATTTATAAGTCACCTTACCTTACTATTATGTCCCCAACATGGCCAACAAGATCAAACATAAACATATCCATGTTAGAGATGCACACTAAAAACACAACAATAAAATCATAGTTCCATACCTTAATATTTAATCCAGACCATTTAATTTGAAAAAGAAGCATCATTATTCTAGACTGGAGGGCCTAAAGATACCTTCATAGCATTATTACAGTAATACAATATTCACAGCAGTATTACAGCAGTCTCATGTGAATGTTACCAAAGTTTAAGTCTGGCTTTCTCCAGGAATGGACACAATTTGTGTACTAATTAATGTTGATAAAAGGTGTTCAAGACAATTTCAGATAACCTTCCCATGCAAAGAAAATAAGTCCCAAAGAACCCCCAGACTGTGAACTCTGTTATTCAGAAGAGTATAACCCTATTCAGGATAGATGAAAATTGATCGGTTTTATTAATTTAAGTTTTAATTTATTGCCTCTCATCTAGCCTTCTGCTGTGTCCAGGCACCCGTTAAGCACCTCCACTGCATCCTGGAATTAGCTGGAATTGAGGAAGAGTGTACTTATGGTATTGTACTCCAAATCTCTGAATAATCTCTCCCACAAAGCAACTTGAAGAAGCTGAACAACGGTTCCCCCGCACTCACATGAAGTAACAAAAGCTTGTATAAAAGTGAGCATCCCACACCTATTTTTGCCAGACATTACAAAAAGCTGATGATAGCAAAGGGTGCTGAGAGATCCACTGAAGTGAACGGAGAAGGCCTTGGAAGCAAGAAACTTCCTTATGCCTTTTGGAATTTTTACACCCAGAAGAAAACTCAGTATTGGGCAACTGTGGTCTCCAGTGCAATCCTAAGAACACTTTCCTGTAGGGTTGCCAACCTTCAGGTGGTGGCTGGAGCTTTTCCAGAATTAGAGAGAGCTGCTGTTGAGGATAAACTCCATACCATTATATCCTGCTGAGGCTTCTCCCTTCCCCCCTCCCCCAAACCCCAACACTCTTTAGGAATTTCCAGATCTGGAGCTGGTAACCCTACTTTCTTGGGAGTAAGTCCTATTGAGTAAACCTCAGTAGTAGAGGTGGGCATGGACTGGGAAAACACCACGGACTGCTGGCCTGTGGTCCCTCAATTTTCACAGACCATGAACTTTTCACGGACCATCCCATTCATGGACCAGTTCGTCGGTCCATGGTCCGTCACTTCCAGGGATCACCTCCTTTGCACTCAGAGATGCCAAACTCACAGCAAGGCTTCAGCAGGCTCTCCTCCAGCCACTCTCCAAGTTTTGCCAAGACCTCCAAAGCATCTGCCCCAGGAAACTTCCAGTAGATACTAGGAGTTGCAAATGCCAATTGACTTGTATTGGCTTGCAGCACCAAAAAGTTGCAATGAAACAAAAGGGTGGGGGAAGAGCCTCCTCACTCACCACACAGACACCTCCCCAGCCGTTGCCTAGGGAATTAATTCTTGTTCCTTGCTAGCATAGAACAGAATGGGAACTCTCTGGTTGGCAGGTAGAACTGCCTATCAAGGTTTTGAGGGCTAAAATTGGTGTTTCCCTGGCAGCAGAACGTCCACCCCTCCATTGCCTAGGGAATTAATTCTTTCTCCTGGCTCACATAGAGCAGAATGGGAGCTCTCTGGTTGGCAGACAGAGCTGCCAATCAAGGTTTTGAGGGAAGATGGCATAGCTAGTTATCACTAAAGCAGTAAACTTTAATTGAGTAGTACCTGTAGAGAAAAATGCTTAACTTTCTTTTGTATTTAGCCTTTCTGAGGTAGAATGGCTGCTTAAAACTTTGGTCAAGAGGCCTTGCTATTCTAAGACATTTTCTAGCCCACAAACTCCCCCTTTTCTGCTTCTAGCCGTTTCTCTTGAGAACGGAGATGCCTCTCGCTTCTCGAACACTCTGACCTTGCAGATTAGATAAGACACTCAGAGCGAGAGAACCTCCATGGCCAGACAGTAAACCAATTAACATTCTTGCTTCATGAAACTAATTGCACCTGCAAGATGGGAGGGGGTGTCTTGGACTGCAGCCATACACCTAACTCCTTTTTTGCACACAGTCACTTTTGACTATGAGATCACACTCTTGCTAGCCGATTGGTGGACCGGCCCTCCCTTCTCGGGTGGCAAGATTGGCATAAAAAACCCATTACCAATAATGGACCTCAGATTCTGTCTGGGTTGCAGTAACCACTATTGTAACTCGGTCAGTTTCTCAAACTGGCTCTGTCTGGGGATGGACGTTCTTGAACCCATCCATTTTGCTGTGCTATGAAGCCTGACTGATTTTGCCTCTGTGACCAGAGATTTTGCCTTTTGCCTTCTTGACAACTTTTGACAATCTACTTCTACTATGATATTGGTATGTATAAGTTAGAGCAAATAAAGCTATAGGTATTTTTGTTTTATTCCTCACAGTCTGTCTTGTACCATTGTATGTGACCTTGCACCTTAATAAATAATTATATTATATTTTGTGCTTGGGTGTGTGACTTTGGGGTCTCAAAACTCAAGGTACTTTGCCGAACCCATTTTTGCTCGTTCTCGTGAACCACCTACCTAATAACATTTTGCTGTGCACTCTACCTGCAAGCACAACCTTGCTAGGTAGACTTTGCTCCTTTTAGCTCCCTAATAGGCTTGGAGGGTGTCCCTCTCCTCCTAAAGCTTTTGGGAACCCTGAGGGACTGGTGGCAGAATTGAGGGCATTTGAGGGACTTTCCTTCTCTTGCCAATTTGCTAATTTTGTTTAGCCCGGCTGATAGACCTTTGCTGGCTCTTCCCCTAAGCTGGGTCGAGGCACTGAGGGCCTGAAGCCGTGACATGGTGGCATTGCGGTGTTGATTTAGTCTAATTACTGGCCTGGGGTCAGAGTTGGACTCTTTTGAGACTTTGAAGTAACTGCCTATTTTGTTTGTGCAACGGTCACTTTGAGATTTTCTGTGAGAGTTTTTTGTTTTGTCAGAAGCAGTTAGGCTTTTATGATGGCTGCTGGAGGGAAAAATACTAACCCCTTCCGTGGACCTGTTGATGAGTCGTTATACACCATTGATTCTGTTGGAGAGCCAGATAATCGGGAGGAAGACTTGCAGACTACTCCCCCTGTGCGTCCCAAGACACGGGCTACTGAGCAATCTACTCCTGCAGATTTGCAGCCTTGGCAAGATGACCAGAGAACAGACGACCGACCTGTTCCGCCTCCACGTGCTAAGATTCAATTTACTACTCCTGTGGACTATCTTGAGGATGCTGTGCCCTCAAAAAGCCGTTCCCGGCATTTTGCTGGAATTAAAGGACAAGCAATTTTGGAGGATGAGAGCCGTAGTGATTCAGAGACTGAGCTGGAGAATGAATTTTGGCGGCGGCGTAGGCGACGGCCCAATGTGAATTTATGGTCTGAGGAGGATGTGGAAGAGAGAGCTGCGAGTCCCCGAGACAGGACCCGCCAAGATGTTTCCTTGCCCAGACCTTCTAGAAGACGTATGCCAGATGTGCATTTCTGGTCAGCAGACGACGAGGAGGAGGAAGAGTCTATGAGGCCGAGGAGACCGGCTGACAGAGACATCTCCCCCGTCCGACCTGCTCGACCTCCACCGCTTTCGCCGTGGGCTTTTGACCGGCGCCTGTTTCCAACTTTTAAAGACGGCCAAGATCCTCTTGGATTTTTTTCGCTCTATGAACAGACTTGTAAGGACTTGGGTGTCCCTAATCGTTACTATATGCTGATTCTAAGATCTCAAGTTACTGGAGTCCTTGCTGACTTGCTGGGGAATTTGCCTGCTCAAGCTGCTGGAAGCTACCCCCAGTTTAAGACTTTGGCTTTGCAAAGATTTGCCTTGTCTTCAGAGAACTACCGGCGGGCCTTTAGGAGAGTGGAGCGTAGCCAGGAGAACTACTATCTAACTGCTGCCAAACTCTCCCAGAATTTGGACCGCTGGCTTGCTGCAGAAGGTGTCCACTCGTTCCTGCAATTAAAAGAGCTTATGCTGAAAGAGCAATTCTACAGAGTGTTGCCTGAAGACCTTACTGCCTTGGTCCAGGATTGGGACCCTCAAACTCTAGAGCAAGCAGCTGAATTGGCCCAGAAGATGAAACTGCATAGGCAGAGATTTGGTGGAAAACCTGCAGTGGGAAGTGGAGGGACTATTCGTCCAGCTGCTGAAGTTTCAAAGCCAGCTAAAGCCTCTGAGACTGGCAGCGCCTCTTCAGCAAAGAAGATCACCTCCCCCACTGTGGCTGTGAGACCACGTTTGGAACCACGATCGGGTCTGTGCTTCTATTGCAAGGAAAAAGGACATAATGTTGTGGACTGTCCTGTCCTGAAAGCCAAAGGACAAAAGAAGACTAGTACACCTGCTTCTACTACTCGTGTTCGAACTGTGCAAGCAGCTCCTGCTGCCTCTCAGCCTGAGAATTGGGAAGATGATGCTACGGTGCCTGTCCAGCAAGCTGCGACTGCTGTTCAGCCAGCCCAGCCTACACAGCCTCCTTCGGCTCCTGTTACAGCTTCTGTTTCTGCTGCTGCGCCCAGTGCCAGCCAACCTGTTGCTATGTCTTTCATTGACCCACAGCAAATAAATTGGGCTCAAATGGAATTTAGTCATGAACTGAGGATTAACTTTGTTCAAGTTTCTGGCTTAAGAGATTCTGGGAGCGACGTCTCATCTGTTCAACGTCAACTTGTGCAACCTGACCAGTTTTTGCAAGGTAAAACCTTAACAGTTACTCCTTATTCTAGCCAGCCTATTCAGAAGGAGTTGGCAAATGTGCATGTTGAATATAAGTTCTATAATGGATCACTGACTGTGCTAGTTCATGATACAGCTACTCCTGCATTTTTGATTGGAAATGACTTAGCTTATAAATCCTTTTGCTGCATGCCTGCTGAACTTAAACAACAGCAAAAGCCTGAACTTTGTGAAGTTAGTGTGTCAGCCCAGCCTGTTGCTGTAGCAACTGCTCCTCCTTCGGCTGACCGGCCAGCGTGCCCTGAACCTTCTGACTCTGCTGTTGTAAATTCTCAAGTCTTTGCTGATGAGCAACTGTTTATTCAAGCCCAGAAGGCTGATGTCTCTTTGAAATCGTGTTGGGAAGCTGTGGAAAAATCTCCTAGATGCTTTGACCAACCTAGAGTGAAATTCCTTGTGGAAAATGGATTGCTTTACAGAGAATATGTTGCTAAGAAACTTGATACTCCCATCAAACAACTTGTCGTTCCTCAGCCGTTCCGGGAGAAAGTTTTGCAGCTAGCTCATGAAAATTTGCTTTCTGGCCATTTTGGAGTTAAACGGACTTTGGAGAAAGTTAGCCGCTCATTTTATTGGCCTGAAGTGTGCCAAGCTGTTACTGCTTTTGTCAAGACTTGTGATGTCTGTCAACGTGAAGGATTTTCTGCAGACCACCCTCGTGCCCCTCTGCAACCGGCACCTATAGTGGAGGAAGTTTTTGCCAAATGGGGGATTGATATTATTGGACCTCTTGCTAAACCGTCCAGGAGTGGAAAGAAGTTTCTCCTGACTGTTATTGATTTTTCCTCGCATTATCTGGATGTGACCCCCCTAGCCAACATCACTGCTCCTGCTGTAGCGCGTGCCCTGCTTGTTGTGGCTTCCAGATGGGGTCTGCCTAAGACCATCCGATCAGATATGGGACCTTCTTTGGTGAGTGGCTTAATGAAAAAAGTTTTTGAGCTTGCTAAGATTGAACATCAAGTCACCATCCCTTATGCTCATTGGGAAAATGGCTTGACTGAACGTGTTAATCGTACAGTGGGCCAGATGCTGAGAAAATATGTACTGGACTTTGGCCCTGACTGGGAAAAATCTTTGCCTTTTATGATTGGGGCTTATAATGACACTTTGCAAGAGAGCTTGGGCTTTTCTCCTAATCAGATTGTTTTTGGCCGCTCTCTGAATACTCCTTTGACTATGCTTCGCCAGCAATGGGAAGGCGTGTCTGCATTGAAGCCTATGTCTGTTGTGACTTATTTCCACCAACTGAAAGAGACTTTGGCTGCTATTTGGGAATCTGCAAAACTTCATTTGACCAAAGCCCAGACGTTACAGAAGCGGGCTTATGATAGAAAAGCTGTGCCTCGAGAATATTTCCCTAAGGATAAGGTCCTAGTCCTCAGCCCTGTTAAACCGCATAAAATGGCTGTGATGTGGACTGGTCCTGCTGAAATTGTCAAAAAGGAGAGTGCTGTGCATTATTTGGTTGCCTTTCCTGAGGCTCACCCTCAGCCTAAGCTATATCATGTGAACTCTTTGAAAAAATACCATGAGAGATTGCCTGGCATGTTTGCTCTGAAGTGTACTGAAGATGTGCCTGATCAACCCCTTGATTTGCTTGCTGAGAGTAAAGACCCTGGGGGCATTGACAGCATTATTTTTGATTCTGCTTTGTCATCTGAGCAAACTGCTCAACTTTATGCTGTTCTGGAAAAGTTTGCTGATGTCTTCACTAGCCGTCCAGGAAGAACCTCTTTGCTAACACATACCATCAATACGCAAGATGCTTTGCCTGTTGCTAGCCATCCTTACCGTGTTAGTGGCCAGCATGCTAAAGATATTGCTTTGGAAATCCAGGAAATGTTGGATCTGAATGTTATCAAGCCCTCTCAATCAGCTTGGGCTGCTCCTGTTGTGCTCGTCCCTAAGAAGGATGGAGGGATTCGTTTCTGTGTGGATTACAGGAAGTTGAATGCTGTTACAGTTTCTGATCAGTTTCCTCTGCCTCGCATTGATGAACTTATTGAGAGGCTTGGCAGAGCTAAGTACATTTCTGTTTTGGACATGAACAAAGGCTACTGGCAAGTCTGTTTGGATGAAGATGCTTCTATCAAATCTGCATTTGTCACTCATCTGGGACTTTATCAATTTATTACTATGCCTTTCGGCCTGAAGAACGCGCCCATGACCTTTCAGAGGTTAATTAATACCATGCTTCAGGGCCTCTCTGAGTACTCTTGTGCCTATTTAGATGATGTGGCAATTTTTTCTGATACCTGGTCTGATCATATGTACCATTTGTCTCAAGTTTTGACTCGTGTAAGAGATGTTGGGCTTACTATTAAGGTCTCCAAATGTCAGTTCGCTTTAGCTGAAGTTTCTTATCTAGGCCATAGAGTTGGTGGTGGTACTATTAAGCCTTTAGAGGCTAAAGTGCAAAGTATTTTGGACTGGCCTGTACCTAAAACTAAGCGAGAAGTTCAGTCCTTTTTGGGCCTCATTGGCTATTACAGGAGATTTATTAATCATTTCTCTACCCTTGCTACACCACTCACTGATCTGTGCAAAAAACGTCAGCCTCTTAAAGTGGTTTGGACTGCTCAGTGTCAGTCTGCCTTTGAGTCTTTGAAGGCTTGTTTGATGCAGTCCCCTGTAATGATTGCTCCTGATCCTGCTCAACCCTTTTTTGTACAAACAGATGCAAGCCAAACTGGAGTTGGAGCCGTCCTGTGTCAAAAGGGGCCTGATGGAACTTTACATCCTGTTGTCTTTTTGAGTAAGAAATTGCTGCCCAGAGAATGTAACTTGTCTACTATTGAAAAAGAGTGTTTTGGAATTGTCTGGGCTCTGACTAAACTAAGATCCTATTTGTGGGGACAAAAGTTTACACTTCAAACAGATCACTCCCCACTTTGCTGGTTAGACAGAGTTAAAAACTCTAACCAGAAACTGTTAAGATGGAGTCTTGCTTTGCAAGATTTTGATTTCACTGTGCAACATATTAAGGGTTCTGAAAACATTGTGGCTGACAGATTGTCCAGAATTTACTGTGATGTTGTTGGTTAAATTGTTTGACCTTGATTGCTTTCTGTAACTGCTCTTATTACCTGAATTACAGTATATTTTGCTTTGCTTCCAAATGTAAAACACTGCCTTTATATTTTTTCTTTCTCTTGCATTCACAGCGGCTGCTAATTTCTCAAGTTACCTCATTTTACTGTTTTTATGTGTTTTTACCCATCCTTTTGTGTTTTATTTATGCCTTTTGGAAATACGGGTCTTTTAATATTGCACATTTTTTACTACTAGCATTTTTCTTTTAGTTTTTTAGATGAAATTTGAGTAAACCCAGTAATTTCATCTCCTGAAGGGGGAAGATGTAGAGAAAAATGCTTAACTTTCTTTTGTATTTAGCCTTTCTGAGGTAGAATGGCTGCTTAAAACTTTGGTCAAGAGGCCTTGCTATTCTAAGACATTTTCTAGCCCACAAACTCCCCCTTTTCTGCTTCTAGCCGTTTCTCTTGAGAACGGAGATGCCTCTCGCTTCTCGAACACTCTGACCTTGCAGATTAGATAAGACACTCAGAGCGAGAGAACCTCCATGGCCAGACAGTAAACCAATTAACATTCTTGCTTCATGAAACTAATTGCACCTGCAAGATGGGAGGGGGTGTCTTGGACTGCAGCCATACACCTAACTCCTTTTTTGCACACAGTCACTTTTGACTATGAGATCACACTCTTGCTAGCCGATTGGTGGACCGGCCCTCCCTTCTCGGGTGGCAAGATTGGCATAAAAAACCCATTACCAATAATGGACCTCAGATTCTGTCTGGGTTGCAGTAACCACTATTGTAACTCGGTCAGTTTCTCAAACTGGCTCTGTCTGGGGATGGACGTTCTTGAACCCATCCATTTTGCTGTGCTATGAAGCCTGACTGATTTTGCCTCTGTGACCAGAGATTTTGCCTTTTGCCTTCTTGACAACTTTTGACAATCTACTTCTACTATGATATTGGTATGTATAAGTTAGAGCAAATAAAGCTATAGGTATTTTTGTTTTATTCCTCACAGTCTGTCTTGTACCATTGTATGTGACCTTGCACCTTAATAAATAATTATATTATATTTTGTGCTTGGGTGTGTGACTTTGGGGTCTCAAAACTCAAGGTACTTTGCCGAACCCATTTTTGCTCGTTCTCGTGAACCACCTACCTAATAACATTTTGCTGTGCACTCTACCTGCAAGCACAACCTTGCTAGGTAGACTTTGCTCCTTTTAGCTCCCTAATAGGCTTGGAGGGTGTCCCTCTCCTCCTAAAGCTTTTGGGAACCCTGAGGGACTGGTGGCAGAATTGAGGGCATTTGAGGGACTTTCCTTCTCTTGCCAATTTGCTAATTTTGTTTAGCCCGGCTGATAGACCTTTGCTGGCTCTTCCCCTAAGCTGGGTCGAGGCACTGAGGGCCTGAAGCCGTGACAGTACCCATGTGATTAGGAGTCACATGAATGCTCTTCCACATTAAAAAAAACCTGTCATGGAGAAGGGGTCTAGCTAACCATTGTAATGACATATTGATTTTCCACGTGCAGAGGAATTTTTCTTTGGATAAGTATTGAATTGGATAGTTTCCCATCTGTAATCTAAAGTGGTCTGCTAGCTAGACCAAAGTGAGCTGCTTGTACCAGTCTATACAGCACTTGCTCAATGTAAACAATTATTTCATCCAGAAAGTTGTCAGGCATTTTGTGTGGCAGGGTTTCACTATTGTTGAGAGTAATTAAGAAATATTCTCATTTGGGAAGCTGGATTTCGAGATATAATAATCAGTCATTTGTAATTCATTATGAAAGGGGGGGGGGTCATGTCTTAGTAATAGGCTGCTTTCAAGTAATGTCCAGTGGGTGTTTAATCCAATTAATGAGAGTTCTTCACATATTCATAACAAAACGAATGGTGCTTATGAAAGCTAATGGTGGCCAATTATTAATACCGGTAGTTAATTACTATTTACTGTTCTTATAAATATAATGAACACCGTCTGTTTTCTACACTATTTAATTAACTGACAAGGAAAATAAATGTCCAACACACTGCTATTATATGCTTCAGGCATGTCTGATGCTGTCAATTATTTTAACAAATAGTAGGAGACATAAAGCTAGAGCAATAGAGAAGTTTATAGGAGAAGCATCAATTCTTCCTCATTCAAAATTTTTGTGCCTCTCATGATAGGGTCAAAAGATGATTTGGTGACCTACCCACCCTTTATCTCCTGAGCAGCATACACAGATAACATGCCTCTAGCCCCTTTTATCACCCTGATTTCTTACAGTAGATAACCCAGTTGAGCAAATTCCCTTGCTTTTCTGTGTTTTTTGTCAACCTTTAGAGGATTCAGAGGAGGATGTATATGGGGAAGAACCTGATTCAAATCCATCATTAGGCATGAAGTTCCCAAAAGATATTGGGTAAATCTGTTTCTCAGTCTGATCTATGTCACATGGTTGTTGTGAGACTAAAATGAGGAGGAACACCATATACTCTGCCCTGGTGTCCATGGAAGAAAGATGAGATTCAGGTGTATAAATGATTGTTCAGGCCTCAATCTTAGACAATACTCAATATTTTCAAGAATTTCTTTCTCTTTCCTTACAGTTACAAAACATCTGCATCATATATTTTTTTTCTAATTATGGAGGATCAGAAACCATCTTCTATGTGTCCTTTTCTCTGTTGTAACACTTTTTATGCAAATAGATTGCTTGCCAGAGCAGAATTTTCATGGTTAATCAAACTACAGTATTATTCCCATGGTTTTAGGAAGTTAAGAATCACATTGAAGAGATTACAAAGTAGATGCTCAGAATGGAGTCATGAGAGGGACTTCCCAGGACCACGTGGTTATAAAAATTGAAAAAAATTAGTTTGGGGAGGTAAGCAGGTTAGTCTGCAGTAGAACTGCAGGGTTTTGGTCCAATGGCACTGTGATTACTACTCTCTTTTAATTGTGTGGTTAAATATGATACGTCTTTAACTTTCTTGTTATTTCTCTCTCTTTCTCTGGACATGTAATGCTGCCACTAGGAATTTAATTCCAACCCAATTAATTAACCTTTCCCATAGTATTGTGCCCAAGCTCTAAGACTCTTCATTGGACTACTTAGTCGTGAGGATGAGATTAAAAAAAAAAACTCGAGGTTTAATAATAAACAAAATAAAACTTAATTTGCACAAGGAGCGTATTGGTTTCAGGATGTTTAGCAACTTTTTTCAGTAAATAAAGCAGTGTATGTTAATAACTTTGGACTGAGGTGTCACAACAATCTTTCATTTCATAATCACTCCTCTGTCTTCAGAATGTGCTTTTTTCAGTCTTTATTTTATTTTACTCAAACTCTCCCATGTAACTCAGGTTTCTGTCAGCTTCTTCATCTCACACTCTTATAATACTCTGATAATATTAGGATTTGACTTCCTCTAATCTCTAATATGTCCTTTATAAGTAGTCTACTTTCCTTTTAAAATCTTAATGTTTTTCACAGCACTACATGAGATTCTAATCAGAAGACTGCTTTTCCAGGCTTTGTAGACTGACTCTCCAGACTGTTAACTGGGGACTCTCTCCCCCCACACACTTCTTAGCTCTGCCCATACACTCTCAGTCAACAACCAATCACCTCTCTCACTCATCCTTTTTCACCCCCTTGTTCTTCTGCAACTTACCAAACATTTAAAGAAACACACACTTAAATCATTACAGACACCTTAGAGACCAACAAGATTTTCAGGGTGTAAGTTTTCAAGAGTCAAAGAAGATATCAGAAATGCAGGCATATTCCCACTCATCACCATCTCCCCCCAAAGCACCCACCTTGCTTTTTGTTTAACAAGACCCTAGTTCTTTAGCTGAACTTCAAGTTTGGCCCACAGGTTAACACACAATTTCAGAGATTTTGAATTAAGGAATAACATTTTTTAAAAAGATCAAGATGGGTAGCCGACATGTTAGTCAGATCTTTTTTAAAAAAAATACATAACTTCCAACTAATTGCCTGTGTAATTTAAATCCTGCATACGCAGTTCTAGATTGCTATGGACAAATGAGCATGTTTTGCTCCACTGTAAATTCTGTGTGGATATCCAAACAAAGCCTACCTTTGCTAGGTAGGCTTCAGGCTGTTCCAACTCGGAACGGATCAGGAAACTGCTTTTAGGTGTTAACCCATTGATTACTGCTCCCAGTGCTAGATTTCTTGCTGCAGTGTGTAAGATTCATAAGGAAATAGTAAGAAGTATAACTGATTTTTAACAAATATGATCTATTTCCAAAGAATTTTATGAGCAAATTATGTATAAACCATGTTTTATGTGCTGTAATTTTATTTATTCTTATTTAAAGGAACAGTTTTGGATGTTCTGTGCTGGTCCTAGACTGTATTAATAAATATTGTTGTTGTTGTCCTATTGGTGTTAACGACCCATATTGCTATGGACCAATTAGATAGATGTTTTCCAAATACAGTGATCAGCAACCATCACTGTAACTGCAAGTTGAGCCTTGCTGAAGCAAGTATGTGACTGTCAGGTTATATCAACTTCTCTGCAGACGCATTCAATCCAGGGAAAAAGTAAAGACCTTTTTAAAAAATGCACCTTCCCTAAGAATTTTTCCTGTGGTTCCCCCTCCCCCCCACACACATTCTTGTATCCCTTTTTAATGCAATCTGTTAGCAGATATGAATTCCCCATCACGTATTTCATTGCAATACCATGACCAAAAATCTAGTTAAAAGTGCTTGGGAGACAACTGGGAATCTGATGGGACTATAAGTTAATAAAGGCAGAACATAAGGTAATGCTGCAATGATGTTTTTCTACTCCTTTCAGTCACAAGTTTATGTTCATTAGACCACAATGGGTAATGAAAGCTGTGCCAAGTAGCATAATTCTGAAAACTGTTAATTAATCACATCACAGTTATTACAGTTGGGAATGTCTTTCCCCTTATATGGGCTTGCTACATGCATTTTGATGAGAACTTCAGCAAAGTGATATCATAAATTACTAATATGAGGAAAAATTCTCCTGATAGATTACATTACCTATACTGCGTCCAACAACCATGATGCCTAGGTAGAATACAAAGGAAACAATAGCAAATGTCTAGCAAATGGCCAAAACTTTTACAAGAAAATGAAAGGTCAACATTCCTGAAGTTGAGAGCTAGTTCCATTGCCAAAATAAGCTACCTATTCAAATTGGTCATATTTTGTATAACTAGGCATATCAGAGGATGTTAATCCCCTTAAAGCATTCATGTTGCTTTGGATGTGAGAATGAAAAAAATATTATAGAAATATAATATTTGTATAAATATAATTCTTTTACCTAGGTCCAACTATTTTTAGCAAACCCATCTTTTTAAAAATCAATTAATTATGATTTCCATGTTCTCTTTAGTTTTATGATGTTTAACACTTCTGAAAAGGAAGAGGGGTACATTATGTTTTTAATTATACTTTTTAAAGTTCAGTACATGATTTTGTACATTTCATTTTCTTACATAATTACTGATACGTGAAAGAAAAAGAGAGCACGTGCACACATATATATTAAATACACTCATTTTTTTATATTACATGATGGAGAGTATAGTGAATGGATACACGATGAATAAGATTCTCTTCCCTCTACAAAGATTGTATACCAATGACTATGAAGTGTCTGGCCATGTTCAAACATAATTTTGAGGGTTTTTTGCTTGAGCAGCATGGCAACTTGATGTACAATATGTGTTTTACTACATTTTTAAAATTGTGTATGTTTATATTTTGTAAACCACTTTGGGCATTAGGAAAAGGTAAATGTTTTAAATAAATAAATATGGCAACCATTTTAGGATAGTGATTGTATTTTGCGATAGCTCTAGAATGGCTGAGTAACTGGAATTGACAGAAAGTCACAGGGTATGATACAGTCACTTTGCTGAAAAGAAGCAGGTGTGGGTATGGTCAGAACCTGGATGGATACCAGTTGATAAATCTGTAATCAGAATTCCAGATGATTAACTCCCCCTTCAGAATTCAATGTGGAGTTTCAAGGGTTCTCTTCTGAGTTTTCAACCTGTGAGAAAACTCGGAAGAGAACCTTTGAAACACTGCATTGAAATCAGAAGGGGGAGTTAATTATCCAGAATTTGGAAGAAAATTCAAAGAGGTATGGGGCCAAATGCAGCAAAAAATTGCCTGTGCAGCAAAGGCCAAAATATCAAGTCAAAAGTGAGTGAAAGGTTATAAATAGGAGGAAAATCCTTTTATATATTTTCAAGGGAATTTTCTGTGCTAATTTTTTATAAGATGATTCTCTTGGAATATTTCAGCCCACAAATATACGTAACCACTTTGACACATCTGTAAATGGCAACGAGTGAAATCCAGTTTTCAGTTTCAAAGTCACATGCATGCCTTCTATTGATTCACACAAGATGTTTGCAAGCAAATGGAGACATAGAAGTCACTTCTGGGAATGATCCACTGTAAACAAGAGATTAGTTAGGTATCATAAAATATAATTTCTGTAGTTCAAAGAATGTTACAATTATTTAATTTGGGCTTTCCCCCACAAAAAAACTGAATGACAAAACAATGTGTTTTTTTTTTTAAATCAGAGGTTCTGTTATATGAGCAAGCAAAACAAGATATGTGAAAGAACTAGATAATTAAATAAATGCAGTGCTCTGTATATTTCCAAACCACTGCTAGATGATAGTGCTTTAATACATCAATCTTCATGGTTTGCTACCCGCATATCAAAAAGGCCACTTTTCTTAGCATGAGCCAGCTGAGATTGAAGGAACAGTAGCCCCTCAAGTGTCCTCAAATGAAGACAACTGGAACAGTAACATCAACTCCCTTATAGAAGAGCAACAAACTCTCTTATAAGCCTCAATAGTAGTTGTAAGATCCTCTTTTTTCAAGTAGCTATTAATCAATGAGCAGGATGGCAAAGCATCTTTTATGGCATGTTTCTGAAAGAATTTGATTAAGAGGTTCTTTTGGGTCTGTTTTGAGGTGTATGTGAAATATGAGTGCTTTCATAATTATAATGATGTTTTATTGGTTCTTGTATTTGATTGTTTGCTGATTGTCTTTAGACAAGGCAGGATATAAAAAGCATAGACAAATAAAATAAATCTATAGCTATGTCTTCATTCACGTCATTTCCAACATTTTCAGCTACCCTAACATTTGGAACACTTGGTCCAATTCACCTGAGATGTGGGTATTCTTTAGTGGACAGGCAGTAGACTCTCCCCTGCAATTTCTAGTGTCATTTGGTTGAAAAACAACCTCTCTAGCCACTCTAAAATAAGTCCCCCATAATGGAAAAACTGCTAATCTCATTACTTACTTTGTTAAACAAACAGACCATAACCAGAAAGCATGACAAACAGTTTTCAGCAGAAATGTATTATTTTAGATTCTGTCAGTCACTGAAGTAGGAAAATGAAGTTAATGCAGATAGGGATTTTTTTTTAATGCCAATGTTCATCTGGAGCTCTCTGCTTGACTGCTGCCATTTTAGGAATCAGTAGAGAGAGAAGAGTGGCTGCACAGACAGAGACCTATTTCATGGGTTTATAAAATTAACCCCCCTCCCTTGTTCAATCTGCTTGAAAGAGAGGTCTTTAGATTAGAATGAGGATTGTGTTCTGTGCAAATTTCTGCCATTATCTTTATAAACAGCTGCATCAGACCCTAGAATAGATTGCCAATTGAAAATAATGGTCCTAAAAAAAACAACACATGGATTTGACTCTTGAACCTGTAATGTTCTATCCAGAAGTAAGCAATCATGCTAATTTTTTCCCACTGAAGGCTGTATCAGAGATTACACTGAGAATATTTTCAGTGCACACACCTAGTAGCTGAAGTAAGATTTGGGCTGCTGCTCTGTGCACATCTACCACCAATTGATTTCAGTGGGTTTCCTTGGTTTTCATCAAACTTGCTGTCAATGAAGTGTAGCCAGTTGTGCCAGCCTAAGCAGAGTTACCCTTATAAGTTAGTTGAAGTCAACAACCTTAGAAGGGGGTAATTCTGCTTAGAATGGCACTGTAAGACTACAGCCTTGAGGTCTATTTCTAATTTTCTCACAAGTAAATCCTATCAATTTCAATCAGATTTTTTATTTTTTTAAAAAAGTTTTATAGTCTTGAACATCTGAAGAAAGTCCAAACATCAAGGAGTAATATTAAGCCTAATAGTTTCACTTAACAAGCAATTACAAAACTGATTACAATACTCACGATTAATATATCAATGCACAATATCAGCTTGTCAATTGAAGTCCAAGAAGTGCTGTCATGGACTATGCTATGCTATGCTATGCTATGCTATACTGTTCTCATCTCAAGTCTACAAAAGCTGAATATGCTTTTTGCAACCCCAACCAGAATGAAGAGATAGACACAGGCTTGGAACTGAAGGGCCTTTTATTAACATGACCATAAACATTAACGATGGCAAGAGCTAACTAAGCAATACAGGTCAAATCATGGGGTCATCCCTGGACCTCCGCCTTGAACTGTCTGGGCAAGCCCCTCAGTGTAGGCCATCCCTGGAATGGCTGCAACCTGGCCAGACAGGCAAATGGATCCCCCCATCAAGCACCTAATGCCCCAGATGCACAGCATGAGGGAAGGCCGTGTCCCTGGGGATCCCCGCAGGCATCTGCCCATGTTATGGTAGCCATCAAAAAGCATACCACACAGTTGGCAGATCCTGTTCTCCACCCATGGGGAAGCTCCTCTGGGTGCTTACCGGCCCGCACCCTATTCCCAAAACTCTCCTGCCACTGCAAGGGTCAAGCCTCTGCTTAGACCCTCGCCCGCCACAGGTGGTTTAAAGCCAACCAAAGCCCTTGCCATGGGTCAGCAAGAAATATCTTGTTGCCCTCTGTTGACAAGTATACATCGTTGCCTCAGTAGAGGTGGTCAAATTCAGCCCTAATTCTCGGGTGTGGTAAGTAAATTCCCAAGGCATCCCTCAAGGGTTTTTAATGGCATGATTAGCCTTACGTTGGTCCCCCTCGATAGCCCTAGGTTCTAAGGCTTCCTAGCAAAGCCGTCTTTGTAGCATCTCAGACCAAAATATAAGCACGCCTGGCCATTGGCTGCTTATAACCCGAAGGTCTTCAGCTACCTGTAGTGACAGGGCCATTCCCTGCACTAATCCCAGGTCATTACCACTGAGGTGGATGATCAAAATCTGTGGGGGAGGATCTGTCCTTCCCCTAAACAAGAGCGACAGTAGGCCCATCCATCTAAGGCCACACCATCCCTGCCACTCGACAGTGCCCACAGCACTCAAGCCCAGCTGGGATCCAATCAGTGTTCTCCTGGCTTGGTAGGCCACCCAGAATACCATGCTGTGGCCACAGATCAGTATCCTCTTCTTCCCTTGGCCCGACATGGCACCTAAGAAAAGAGCAATTATTATGGCCTTTTAAAACAGAGAAAAGAGGCAAATATAAGTTCTAAATGCACCCGACCTCCACCTGCCCACACACTGAATCACCTAGGGAGAGTATCCCATGGCTGCTGCCATAGAGGCAGCCCCAATCCTAAAAGAATGGGTGCCAAATTTGACCCCCGGCAAACCAATTTTCTTAAGAGCCCTCTCTGTCATAGCCCCAAACTGATATTTAGTTAACAGGGTCCGATCCTCATGGCAAAACAAAATACCCCGGCCCTCACCATCAAGCTCCACATATTCCTTGAGAGCCAAAACAGGGCAAAGCTCCCACTTCACACAGGGTCCAAGAAGGAAAGTATTTTCCCCAAACTCCAGAGAGCAGCCCTCCAACATTTTACGGATCCTGAAATCCCCTGTGGCTTCTGGTAGCCTTGCTCGCAAAGGCTAAAGCAGCCAGCTGTCCCCTAATGGACCTGACCAAAAGGACTCTCCCATGCTGAACCCCACAAAAGTGCAACAGGTGTTCAGGCGGAATAGGCCATAACTACTTAAGCCTAGCCACCTTCCTAAACTCATGAAGCTGCCCTAATGCACGGTTGTAGGCCCTGCGTGTGCTGGGGGCAATGGACAGTTGGATTGCCCTGTTTGCTTCCACCATCCAAGCTGCCATAGCTCTTGGGGTATCCAAGCTGGTTGCCTGTTGGACTCAGGGGCAAGGTGCCAAAATTGTTCCATCTGTTGGCGAGACAAAGCGTCTGCCACACCATTGTTAATTCCTGGAACATGTCTGGCCCTAAATAGAACATTCAACTGCAGGCAATTCAGGGTGAAGGCATGCACAAGCCTCATTACCCTGTGGGATTTGGATGACAGAGGGTTGACCACATGCACAACTGCCAAGTTTTCACACCAAAAGTGGACTGCTTGGTTGGTCAACTCTGGTCCCCAAAGCCAAACTGCCACTAATAAGGGGAAACATTCTAAAAATGTAAGGTCTTTGGACAACCCTGTGCTTTCCAATCTGCTGGACTGATTGGCACACCAATGGCCTCAAAAAATACTCCATAGCCCAAAGACCCAGAGACATCAGAAGTGACATGGAGTTCTTCCTCTAACAGTAGGTCCTCCCTCCCCATTGAAAGAACTTAAGAACTCCTGCCAGACCTTCAAGTCCCCCCACATACCTTTACTAATCCATAACCGATGATGGAGCAACTGCAAGGACCCCATAGCTTCACACAGCCGTCTGAGGAAAGCCCTCCCCAGGGCAACTGCCTTGCAGGCAAAATTTAAATGGCCAGCTAATTGCTGCAACTCAAGAAGAGTAACCTTGCCCTTACTCAAACATTCAGCTAGCCATGCTCTGAGATCTACCATGAGAGAGCACAAAGCCAGGGTTTTTACTTGCTCTTACTATCTACAATTACAATAATTCAGGTTGCAAACAGTGGTTTCCTTGGGGATCATTTCAACCCCCAATTCCAAAACTTGTGTAAGACACTGGATCTAAAAGTGTATATTTTTGTACAACAAATATCTATTGTTTAAAATTTATCTTCGTAATTTATGTTTTCACTATTTGTTCTACCTTCCCATAAAATTGACATAATGGATGGAATAGATTAACATTATACATGGAAACAGTACTAAAATCATTTTTCAACATTTGTTGGGGGGGCACTAGAACCCTTAAATATAATTATGCAAAGTACTTTCACTTTTAAGCCAAATCTATTAGGGGACAGAATGACCCTTTTCACAATTTAGATGAACCTCAAACTTAAAAAAGAAAACCAGTGGGGAGGAAAGATGGGGACTTCAGGGCATTGCAGTTCACTGGGGAGAAAGCATAACAGGGTCAAAATAACCCCCATTTTCTTGGGAGGGTTTTAAGGAGTAGAATCCTTGTGCCCTGTCTCAGTACAAAAACAATATTTACAGTAGAGATGTGTCTGAAGTTCTCATTCAAAGTTCTTTTGAAGGTCTTAGAATTCTGAAATACTTTGGTTCCATTCTGGAAACCAAGTATTTAGAATTCTTTATTGTTTTATTTTACATTTTTGGAAGATAAGTGAAGTTTCTTTTATTTGACTGCATTTTTACAACAGTTTTTCAGTGCTGTGAGTCAGCTAGAGACTCAGGCTCAACAGGAGCCTGTTTAGCTTATATATCTTTTTCAAGTTAAATTTTCATATAAAAGGCATAAGAGAAGTAAGGCCCAAAAGCACCAACTGGAAATAAATTTTGTAATTTGTTCACTCCTGGATTATCAAGATACAGATACCATTGTAAATAAATAGTTTCTAGTTAAGCACGTTCTTAGTGTGTTGTTCTCATAACACAATAAAGGATTCCACCCAAGATCTTTGTGTTGTTGTGGTTGTTATTCCAGAAAACAAAGTTACTCTCTAAACAAATTTACCAAAATGACAGGTAGGGAAAAGCTTTTATAGACTAGCTAGGAAATCTTGGATATTTTTTTCAGCCATTAGGTTTCTTTGCTGAAGCATGTCTCTCAGCTGTAAAATCCATTTTTCATACATAATGCTTTTTAAACACATTTATTAAATCCTTATATAACAACTTGCCAGGTTTCTGTGGAAGAGATAAATCTTTAGTGGCAAATGTCACAAAAATCTTTTTCTTGAAAGCTTCTTCACAGTATTTTCTTACAATTAACTGCTCAAGCTTTGGAGTCTGTGCTTTTTTATCACATTAAAACTAACACATTTCCCTGAAGAGCTATTTCAGCTTCATTTGTTTGTTCATTTTAACAAAACAAAAATTCTTCTGACTACTGCCTGACTTTCCCAGCAAACTTTGTTACTTTCCAATAAAATGTCTGCTTCAGGGTACAAGAAAGTTGTACATGGCTTTGTACATGGCTGGTGGGCATCTAGTTCATTAAAATTAAGAGAAGGACCAAACTTACCAGTTTTTTCACAGGAAAAAAAATAACTGGTAAAATTTCCTTTGAGTTAAAGAAGAGGATCCAACCAGGCTAAGCTGGCGATCCTGGGACATTTCTGTGCAAAAACCATGTGAGACAAGGGCTGTAGTAAGGAGAAGGATTGGATGAGAGATTAAGTGAAAAAGCTAGCTGGATCCAACCCAAAAGCTTTTTCTTCCCACTCTGCTAACAATGAATAGACATAGGATAGGAGGCAGAGCACTGAAATTAGAGTTCCCAAGAGCATACCTTCCAATGAATGGGCATAGGATGAGGCAGACTGCAACATAGAGCATCTAAAATGAGTGAATCTGACTACTGCTAAAGGTACAAGATGCATAGGACTACCAACTCCAAAGGGATGACAAGATGTGGAATCAGAATGTGAAAATATTGTTTCACTTGAGGACCTGAATAAGAGCCAAATTCAATCTTCCAGCCATGTATAGCGGTCCAGTTGGATCTCAATAAATTGGCTTTTTGTGCTGCCTTCTTGGGATTTTGGGGAGGTTGTCGAGTCTCTTCTTGGCTGATGTGTCATGGATTCCTGTCCATCCAGTGACCTTTGAATCTGACTTTTGCTGTGATAACCCCTTTAGCTTTGTGATTATATGAAAAAGGGTGTCTGAGCTTTTTATTGATGATATGGACTGTCTGACAACAGCTTGCTCTCCTGAGAATCCAGGCTGAACTAGTCACCAAGGAACTGGAAGATGTATGAACCTAGCACATTAAAAACATTTAAAAGTAGGAGAAAGGAATTTGAGGAGAAGTTTTGCAGGTACAATGGCTGAGGAGAAGGAAAAGAAGTCTAAATGATGTGCTTTATACATGTATTTTTGTAAATAAATACTTTAATAAGATATCTTTCTTGAACTGTTTTCTTCATATTTGACAAAATTCATTTGAGAATGGTTCATTCTTTCACAGTGAGGTTTAAGTAAGAATGGCCCACATAATCATAACCTCCTGTTATGTCTGGCATCTGTACCTCCTCTAAAGGACAATATGTAACAGGTAGACTCTCTTTAGTTTAATGGGTCAGAAATAGAGCAGGTTCATTGTGTATCCTCATATTGCTAATTACTGAAATAGAATGGGGCTGAAGTCCAGAAGCTTAATCTAATTAACCTTGAAGCTCTTTCTACTTAGACGTTCTTGGGACTGGTTTTGTAATTATACATTTAAAATTACTGCCATCAGAATTTCTCTCTGGCTCTGATATTCCAAATTATTGGATCGTGGACATCAATGTCTTAGTAACCTACTATTGGTCCACACACCCCAGAATGCAACATAAGGCACAAGCCAAGGTTGTATGTGTAAAGTGTCATCAAGTCACAGTTAACTTACTCATAGAGTATTCAAGGCAAGAGACTTTCAGAGACAGTTTGCTGTTGCCTACCTCTGCATAATAACCCTGGGCTTCCTTGGAGGTCTCCCATCCAAGTACTAACTAGGGCCAACCCTGCTTAGCTTCCAAGAGCTGACAAGATCAGGCTAGTCTGGTTGATCCAAATCAGGGTACATCAAGGTCAAACTAGGTTTATTTAAACTGATCTGCTGCAAATACTAAAGCTATTTAAACTATTATACCACAACATGGGCAGGTCAGCTAAAAGTACCTCAATAAATTCATTAAGCCAACCCTAGCTTAAAACTCAGCACAACCAATGCCATGCTTTTCTTATCATTTACCTGCAGAGAATTGTACCAAGTGTAGGGTTGCCATCCTCCAGATGCAGCCTGAAGATCACTTAGAATTACAATTGATCTCCAGACAACAGAAATCAGCTCCCCTGGAGAAAATGACTACTTGGAAGGGTAAGCCAAATGGCATTATACCATGCTGAGGTCCACCCCAAACCTCACTTTCCCTAGGTTTCACACCCAAATCTTCAGGAATTTCCCAACCTGGAGTTGGCAAACCCTACCAGATGGTATTGAGCTCCACAAACTCACAGACCCAAAACTTTACAGAAGCTAGGAATCAGCTGATGCTGCCTACCACCAAGGGAGACACTTACACACAAACCACAGGCTGCCTAGCTGATAATTAGCTGGCTCAGAGAAATCCCTTCCATCAGCTGATGCCTCAGGAAACTCAACAAGTTTTTCCTGCCTATCTCACGTTAACCCACACATTCCTGCCAACTTAGCTAGGAACTCTACAGCTATTGTCATGGGGCCCAGTTAGGCTGAGGTGTCCTCGGAGGAAGAAGAATCTTGTGTAACTAGCTAAGCCAGCCCTGAAGCAGCTGAAGCCAGTAATCAGGAGGAACAGCTGCTGGCAGATCAGAGTTCATGGCCAGCAGCTGAGCCAGCTACCCCAACACCATGCAGCCAAAACACCACTGGTGAAGCCCAGCCAGCAGTTACCCAAAGCCCTCAGTTAGCAGCTGAGCCAGCAGCACCAATGCCCTCCAGTTCCACCACCACTGGTGAAGCACTGCCAAGGACGTCCAAACCTCCAGCTTCACCCAGAGAGTGCTGTAGACAAAAGCAGTGGGTGGAGTTGCAAGAGAGGCAGCAGAGTGCACACCTCCTGGCCAGATGCCAGCTGCTTGTGGAGAGCAATGAGGAAGTCACAGGATAGCTCCCAAGCAGCTGGCTGTCAGCCCAGCTTATCTATAAAACCCAGCCACAGACAACCAGGAGGCATGGAAGCAACACGTTGGAATCCTGTTCCTGCTGCGACCACTTCGCTGAACCTTGCTCTGCCCTTGCCTTGCCGTGTGACCACCTGACTGTGCCTTGACCCTGCTTCTGGATAGCCCTTGCTCTGACTGGTAACTGACCTATGGACCTCTTGACTTGCTTCTGGATTCTGAACTTTGGACTTGAAACTCTCATCTGGCTTTGAACTCGTGCACTGACCTTGGACTGGACTTGGACTATCCTGCCTGTGGTGACTGGGCCCACAACAGCTATTTAAATCTGTGACTTCTCTGTCTTCTATATTACATTAGCATCATTTTTAGGGTGGTGGAAATTGCATGTCTCTAATGTTCAGGATGACCCACTTCTTCCTCATTTAACATGTGGAGTAACTATATGTTAATCATATCAAGTCACATTTCTCAAATTTAACCCCTCCCCCCTGTACCTGGTTGCTCAGTTTTTTGCCTGAGTTGCTGCATAAATTGTTTGACTGGAACATTCTGGAAAGAGATAATTTATTTCATGTTCACCTAAGACTAGATAGCTGATTTAATTTTGTTCTCTAGTTTCAAAAATATTCACCTAAGGCACCTAATACAAAGCATGAACGTTTTCAGGTCAAAAGGAATTGGTTATAGTTCAGTTTTAACTCTAATACGTGCTCTTACCATGTCCTATCCACATCTGGTAAAATGTGTGTCTAAATGTCTAAATTTCAACCATGGAAGGCTAAATTGAAATGCTATAAATTATGAAAGTTTTCCTCTTCTAAATCAATGAGAAAAAAATCAGAAATATTTGTCAAGTAAATGTATCTGCGAGCTGAGTTTTCACTTTGACAGCAGTGACCTACTAATTAATTAAAGCTTAAGTATAACCTGAAATATAAACTTATGGGTGATTCTCTTTCTTATAAATAATTGACTGGCCCATGATATACTCCTGGATTTGGTCTGATGGGCAACTTTAAACTTGTCACTATTGGATATGGTAAATATTCTCAAAATGAAAATTATACCTAGAATTATGTATGTTTTGTGTGCAATACCTTTTTATACATCTTGCATGTATAGTCATAAAATTACCATCTTACAACTAGAGATGGGCACGATCGGCATTATGATAGGAAAATACCCCCGATAATGGTGTTTGCGCCATCTGGACCCGGCTGATCGGTGCCGTCCACAGCAACAGATCCAGTGGTTGAGGGGGGGGGCGCTTGTTCGGGGTTTGATCGGGTTGATCGGTATCTGATCGTGATCCAGACACTCTGGCGCCAGCAATCTATTGCCCTGGCAACGGAGCCAGGGGAATGCCTGACTGTGTTTCCCCTCCTTCTGTTGCCCTGGAAACCCGAATGGAAGCCCAGCTTGCCTTGATCAGCAGGGCTTCCTTCTAGCCACGGAGCAGCAATGCACTCACCAGTTAGGAGAAGAGACCCAGGGGAGGGAGGGGGAAGGGGGTGTTCTGTAGCCATGGGCACTCCAAATGTTTTTTGCTTTTTAAAAAAACAGGGCTTTGTAGGAGGAATGGCTGTTTTTCCATCTGTCACTCTCTGTTTTTACAGAACAAAGGAGAGCCAAAAGGCTTGAGGAAGCACACCAAAAAAGCGGGAAACACCAGAATATGAACCGTGCAAATTATATTATCAGTAAATAAACAAGTGCTGTATATATCATAGCATGTGTTTTCAGATGAGTTTGCACAAATAAGTTCAAAGAAGACAATTCCAACTCAAGTCTGCTCTGCTTAGTAGTTGCAGAACGTCAAGATGCTGACAAATAGTAGTAGCAACGCCGTCAGCGGTTTCCAAAGTCAATGAATTAGGCTCCAAAGTCAATAAATTAGGCAAATTAGGCAACAAGCCGTGCCAGCCGCCTTTCTTCACTCGTTTCAGAAAATTTCTCTTTCCTCAGGCCATTTATGTCTAAAAATAAACCGCAGTACAATGAGCTACAAAGCACCCCCGTTACAATACATTATGTATAATTATTTTACATAAATATTTTTGCCCAAGGTAACCAATTCACAGTTGCTGTCCATGAAATTCAAACTCCCAATCCCTGTCTATAGGGAAACATCATCCTGTGCCTGGGAGGGGAGGAGTATCTTCCCTTTCCCAATTATATATAATGATCAATGAAATTCGTTGGTCAATTAAAGGCACCGCCCATTTCAAAAATAGCCCTTTGTAGCAGTATTATTTAGGGACTATATAGGACCATAATTGCAATCACTATCTGGTATTCACAATGATAGAAGATACAGTACAGTGCAATTTTCAATACATAGACAAATGCTTAGAGGGCAATAAATATATAAATAAGTGAATGAATACAATAGTAATAAATAACAATGATATAAACAGCAGTAATAAATAATTACAAACTTTAAAAATAGTTCATGCTATTTAAAAAAATTGTCCTCCCTGTAAGGGGTGTTATAAAGGGCTCAAAGTATGTTTCACCCCAGGGTGTGAATTTTTCATATCTATAAAAAATCCTGTGAAGGGATATAATCAAATCTCATACAAAAGAAGAATAATCCAGTTCATTATTGAGACCACGAGGACACATGGTCTGAAGGCGGAAAATCCATCGTGCCTCTGCCTGTAGCAAAAAACGATTTGCATATCCCGACTTGTCTATTATTTCCAAGACTGAAAACTTTAGTTATTTTTCATTTTTATGGTGGACCCCAAAATGCTGGGTAAGAGGAGCATCTTGATTGCCAGTTCTTATTTTTGAAAGGTGCTCCTGAATTATAAGGCGGAGCAGCTGTGAAGTGCAGCCCACGTATAGAAAATTGCATTTGCATTGAATGATATACCACGTTGGCAGTAGAGCAAGTCGAAAACCATCTAGAGAACAGAGGAATGCCTCGGACAGGGTGGGTGATGGTTTTAAGATCTGTACTCAGTGGGCATACACTGCAATGGCCACACGGGAAGTGACCCTGTGGAACATTGCTAATGGCGCCCCGATCTTTTAGATCTGAGTGTACCAGTACATCTTTCAGGCTCTTTGTTTTTCTGAACCCAATCTGTGGGGGATCCGCGCACCCTGGGATATCTAATAGCATGTGCCAATTTCTCCTGATGATCTCTGAAATTTTCCCTGAGAGGGGGGAGAAATCTAAAGCCCACGAAATCCCACCGTCTGTACGGGTTTTACGTTCCTTATATGTTAGATCTCTTCGGGAAATTGACTCAGCTCTGTGTTTTGCTTGTTTAATTACCTGCTTGGGATAGCCCCGTAATTTAAAGTCCCAGTTCATATTTTTTTTGCTACCGTAAGGTAGTCTGTGTATTTTGTAGCGTTCCTTCTAATCCTTAGAAATTGCTCATAGGGTATATTTCGCTTCAGGGCAGAGCGGTGATGGGAAGAATATTCTAAATAAGACGCTCTGTCAGTTGCCGTTTGATAAGGTTGCACACCGAGCGAAGTGGGAGTTTTCTTGTAAATAACAACATCAAGGAATGTAACGTGTTGTAGACTCCCCTGATGAGAAAACTTGATGTTAGGGTCTAGGGTATTGATCCAATGCATGAAATTCCTTACTTCCTCGGCACTCCTCATGATCACAAGAATGTCATCAATGTACCGCCTTATGTAAATTATATGGTTGCAAAAGGGGTTAGATGTTTTGTCAAAAATATATCGGTCTTCTAAGTTAGCCATATACAAAATCGCTATGCTAGGTGCAGCGGAGCAGCCCATGGCCACTCCTTTAACTTGATAATAGAACTGAGACTCAAAACGAAAATAATTACGTTCCATAATCAAATCCAAGAGATCAAGCAAAAAATTGCTGGGTGCAAGTCTAGAGGGCCTCCTTTCTAGAACATCTCCAATAATTTGCCTAGCTTCCGGATGTGGTATGGAGGTATATAAAGACTGCACATCCATAGTAAGCAGGAAGGTGTCATAAGGTAAAATTAAAGACTCAACAAAGTTGATGAGAGTCGTCGTGTCTGTGTGTGTGTGTGAATGTCCCCTCCCTGAGGGGAGGCAGCTCATTGCCGGGTTAAAAACTTTCCCTCCCTCTGCTCTGTGTGTAAATGTCCCCTCCCTGAGGGGGAGGCAGCTCGCTGCCGGGTTAAAAACTTTTCCCCCTCTGCTCTAAGTGTGTGTGTGTGTGTGTGAATGTTCCCTCCCTGAGGGGAGGCAGCTCATCGCCACCACCCACCTTCCCACATAGCTGGGAACAGCGGGGCGCCCCTCCGCTTTGGCCTCCCCGATCCACGGATCGGAAATGGGAGTTGATCGGTGTGGATCGGTGATTTGGGTTTGTCTACCACTGTGGTTCAGTGGTAGAAGATCTGTTTTACACACAGAAGGTCCCAGGTTCAATCCTTAGCATCACCAGTTGAAAAAAAAGATCAGGTAATGTGAGAAACCTCTATTGAGAGTCCAAATGAAAAATACTGCCTTATCAGACCAATGGTCTGACTTAGCTTCATGTATGTGTTCATCTACAGCAAGAAAATTGTGGGTAATACCAATGGACAGGCAAGGATTCTTTAAAAAGAAGTGACAAAACATGTTGGAAAAGGATTGTTCCAAACATGTTCCAAAAGCAGAACAATAGAGTTGTTCTGTTGGAAAGTTGGCACACCCGACAGCAGCAACACTGCTTAAGCTGGGGGCCATCCTCTGATGCCTTGCCTGGGGGAGAGACAGAACCCCTCCTCCCCAGGCATCTGGGTATTCGGCTGGTGGGTGGAGCCAGCGCTTTAGAAGGCAGCTCCACTTCCTGGCCCCTCAGTCACGTCATTTGCTCAGCCCACCCACCTCACCCTGTTGTAGTGCAGGATTAGTCAGCTGCTGTTTCCAGAGCCAGGTAGAATTTTTTTGCTCCCATTCTTGATTGGCTGCTGAGAGTGGTTTTTTTTTCATCTACCTTACACTGCTGGCAGGGGTTAGAAGTTTTGGCCTGGATGGTACCGTTTAGGTTCCCCTGGCAGGAGATTCTCGAGGAACAGGGAGTGGGCCAGTGAGCACCCAGTGGCATTTCCCCCATGCGTGAGGGAACAGGGTCTGCCATCAGTGTGGTATGCTTGTGACAGCTACCACGGCATGGGCAGAAACCTGCGGGGATCCCCAGGAACAAGTCTGTCAGTGTCAGGTGGGGCCGTGTGCGCCGGTGGGGTTGGGGTGGTCATCCTGGCCTTTTCGGAGTGGGTCCGCCTCCTCCCCTGACACTGGCCGCCTGTTCAGCCGTGCTACCCAGGCCTGTGGCAGACGAGGGCTCCTCCCCAAGAGGCCTCAGAATTCGGATAGGCGCTGGGCCTGGCTGCCCTGGCTGACTTGGGACCGCTGTCTCTTTACTTCAGATACAGACAGGTCCCCTCCTCCCAGTACTCATCCCTGGCCTGGGTTCTGGAGCCCTCCTTTATACCTCCCCCTATTCCCAGTTCCACCCCCGCCCCCAGGACCCTGCCCCCATGGCCAGGCCCACCACCTTGAGCAGGTGGGGCCAGAGGCCAGGGCTCTGCCCTGCCCTAGGCTGCAGCCCCAGGCTGTGCTTCCGGCTGCCCGGCTGCCTCCCCTTCTCCTGTGCACTCGTCTGCACCGACCTCTCCCCGGCCCAATCGCGGCTTGCCTCCAGCACAGCGGGGGCGGGCCCGGACATGGGATCGGCATCTCAGGCTGGGGTGCGGCTGGCGCAGCCTCAGCTGGTGCCAGCCGAGCCTGCCACACCTCAGGGTGCCCGGAGGCTGCGCCGCACTGCTGCGCCCACTCCGCCACACCATGGTTTGTCTGGGAGCTGCTGCCTTGGCCGCCACAGCCCCAGCGGCAGGCTGCATCAGGTGGACCCTGCCCTGACCCCGGGCCCGGCCACCGCTGCAGCTGTCCCCATTGCTTCCGCCATGGCCATCCCTGTTGCCACCGCCGCGGCCGTCTCTGCTGCCTCTGCCGGCACTGCAGCCATCTCCGTCATCACTGCTGCCGGCGCCTTGGCCATCCCCAGCCGGGCCCTGCTGAGGTAAGGAGGGTTGGGGGGAGGCCCGGGGTGGCTGCTCATCTGGGAGCCACGGGCTGGCACCGGACAAAGTCCTTCCCTCTTGCTGTATGGCTGGAGTGTTAGGAGCTTGATGGGGGGATCCAATGGCCTGGCTGGCCAGGTTACAGCCATTCCATGGATGGCCTACACCTGGGGCTTTGGGGCTTGCCCAGACAGGTCAAGGGGGAGGTCCAGGGCGACCCCATGGCTTGACCTGTACCGCATAGTTTGCCCTTGCCATAGTTATGTTATTGTTCTATTAATAAATGGCCCTTTACATCCAAGCCTGTGTCTGTCTCTTATTCCAGCTAAGGCAGCAAAGGATTGTTCCAAACATGTTCCAAAAGCAGAACAATAGAGTTCTGCTTCAGTCCAATAAAAATTCAACTACAGAATATTTCTAGGTTATTTAAAGCTTCTTAAATATATTGGGCCATTTGTTTATATGTTTTTTCATAGTTTGATTATAAATTAAATCTCTATAGCAATCCTAGTTTTATACCTCATGTAGCTAATATAGTGGAAGGGACTTTAAAATATTTTATGGGTATATTAGAAAAGTTAATGATTGACTTTTTTAATTTTTTCAGCTGTTTTGATGCTCAATAACATGGTAACTCCATTACTTTTCTAAAAGTATGTTAAATTCTGATACATTTGATTTTTTTCTAGCACCTTTAATTCACAGTAATTGAAAGTTGCCTAACAGATTTGATAAGCACTTTGAAAAATGCTTGTCTCTGTAAACAATATTGATTACAAAGTCATGAACCAAATAACATTTGCTACATATACATTTCCTGGGTTTTGCTGTTTCAAATTAGATTTGGGAGTAAGTAAGCCTGGACAATTCCACAGTTTGAAAAATGATTTTTTAAAAGTAAATGTATAGCTAAGTAGAAATGTATAATAACTCTGTCATTTCATTTTGTGGATGAAATCTTTCTTATAATGTTCTTGTTGAATAAACAAAGCAATTCAATAAAATCACAGAATAAAACAAAACTACAGTTGGCCTCATCCTAAGCCTAGGTTACACTTGCTGAGGTAGTATAATATTGAAGTGGTCGAACACAATGTACTATTTTGAATTTCAGGCGATGGATTCCAGCTTTAAAATTTCCTTATAAAAGCTCCATTCAGATAGAAAACTAGCACAGTGGGGGAAAGCTTCTGCCCCACTCTTTAGTTAGCTGTTTTTCTATTTTCAGGGAGTTTCTATCATCGGGGAACATTCCAAAATAAGCATGATCCATGACCTTACCCCTGCAGACAGAAATTGTACTGTCCAGGTACTGGTCTGTCAGCCTCGCCCAGCTCAGCCTCCCCTACACCCTAACCCTCAGCCATGGGTCCCTCAAGTGCCATGGAGCTCCTAGCTCACGCAAGGTGAAGACTGGAGTTGCCATGGATCCCTGAAGGTAGTGAATGAGTGGCAGTGTGGAGCAAGAGCAGTGGCTTGGTAGACATTTGCCGGAGGTGGAAACAGCAAAGCACTCCTGACTGTTGTAGTCAGCCAGTGCCCAGCCAAAAGCAGTGATGCTGAGCCTGTCAGTAGCAGCAGGACTAGGCTCAATCACAACACAAGCTAGCCCCATGCCTCAGGGGCAGCTCCATGTCTGGCACTGGCAGAGTCAGTGAGGAGTCCAGGGAGAGGGTCAATGCCACAGCTGACAGGTTGTCAAGCCAATGAGGGCCAAGGATGGGGCTACTAGAGAGGGCTTCTAGGGAGGAAGGTGCTGCTGGAGCAGGTGCTGGGTCATGCCATGGAGGTAGGGCCATGGGAGGTGGGTTTGGGAGACTGGGGAGGTATTATAGGGAGTTTTCCCACTCTGCCCAGGGAAGAGAAATGGAGCATGAGTCTTGAGGCTAAGGACTGCACCCTGGGAATGAAGGAAAGCATCCAGGGTGAAGAAACAAATGCTCTCTTTTCACTTCCATAACTGAGGCCACAGGAGGACCTTCCCAGGATGGACGCCACAATGGTGGAAGGGCAGGAACCCACCCCAACCAAGGAGGTGGCTCACATGTACAATCTTTTCTACCCTCTATTCCCACTTCATTCTCCTGCATTTTTAAATTATGCCTGAGTGATAACACAAGAGGGAACAGTTTAGAGGATTGCTATGGAGCAAAGCTTTAATCATAGAGTTTCTTTGGATTAAAGTTTGGCAATCCAAGTTTCTAATCCTCAATCCTTCCTTTGGAGGTATACTGCATCAACAAAATTGCTGCCTTCTTCTTGTAGATAACATAGACACAATAGAATCATAAGAAGAATTCCTAGAAAATCCAATCTCCTTTCCTTCCACCTGTCCATGCCATCAATGAGAAGTTGGTCATTTGATAAGCAAGCTTCAATTTCTTTACATGCAAAATATTGCATGTAACCATCAATTACCAGCTCAATTCCAAGTTTTGACTATCACATACAAAGCCATTCATAGCTTTGGTCCCTCATACCCACAAGTCTGCCTCTCTCCCAATACTCTATCTCTACAACTTTGATCATTTCATCAGCATTTCTGCAAACTATGGAAAACTGAATTATTCAGGAGAGCTTTTTTACACAGGTATGAGGTCTGTACTGAAAGGAAATGGTTCTGGAAAATGCTTTGGTAAAAGGATAGGGACTGTAGATTTTACTACTATGTACTTTCTGTTGCTCTAAGTATGTTCCTACTAGGTAATTTCTTCATTGTTTAATGGTGGTGGAGGAGAGTGCTGTCAAATCATTGCTGACGTATAGTGACCCCTGGTGGAGTTATGACTAGAGACTAACAGAGGTGTGTTTGCCACTGCCTGCCTCTGCAACCCTGGTCTTCATTGGAGGTACCCTATCCTATTGCTAACCGAGGCTGACCCTGCTTAGCTTCCAAGATCTGACAAGATCAAGCTTGCCTGGGCTATCCAGGTCACAGCCATTGTTTACTATGTCATGTTTAATTGTTTATGCTTTGTTTCAGCTGTGTACCAGATTTCTGCTTGTTTTCAAATTTTTGTAATCTAAAACCCTATGGTGGCGTTTATTGAATGTCCCTGCTGTTGATTGTATTGATTTACAATGTGTAGTCCACCTTAAGTTTCAGTGAGAAAGATGGAAATAAATAAATAATAGGGCTTCGGTTCAACAAACAAAGACTAATGATGAAGCTACATGTTTACATGGCCTTCACGTTGGCAAAGAGAGGAGGCAAACCTCCTTGTGGCCACTGGAGCCTCACAACTTTCTGCATTCATGAGTTACAATATTTTTTTCACCTAAAGTCATAATTCTTAGACTCAGAATATGAATTTTGGCTACATCAGATATTTTGGCTACTTATCAGAATTTTGGCTACTTCCATCAGATCCATGATAAGCATTGTGCTATGAAATTTCTTTTTCACCCCAGAGTATAATCTGAGCTGATTGAGAACTTCTCAGTCCACTTAAGAACAATAGCAAAGAAAACGAATTAAATCATTAATGAACAGGATGAACTCATAGATATATACACATGTATTTTTTCATTTCTTTTAATTTTCATAGATGGTAGGGATGATGGGGAGACAATTTTTCAATTTACGTATTTGTTCTGGTAACTACCCATTTTTGTTTAGTGTAGTGGTTAAGAGCGTGGGACTCTAATCTGGAGAACCGGATTTGATTCCCCACTCTTCCATTGAAGCTAGCTTGGTGACCTTGGGTCAGTCTCAGCTTCTAAAGCTCTCTCAGCCCACCCCCCAGGGTGTTTTGTTGGGGGGATAATAATAGCATACTTGGTAAACCACTATGAGTGGGTGCTAAATTGTCCTGAAGGGAAGTATATAAATCAAATGTTATTATATTATGTTTTTATAACATTTTTAGTGGCAATATTTCTATAAAATTTTGTGAGCATGGTCAGGAAAAAAGAAAACTACAGCTGTATCTTGAGTGAGAAAAAGCCAAAAAAGATCAAGCCATTTTTTTAAAAAAAGTTCATAATAATCATCCATGAAGTGAACATGAAGCCATATAAAATGTCCATGCACATCCTTACTATTTCATATATTCTGAGACACGAGGGTTTGCCACCAAGTGTCAGTAGGAGGTATCAGACAGTTTTTAAAACTTGACATTTTTTAACCATTTATTTTCCAACTTTAGATAGAGTCAAAAAGGAAACAAAGAAAAAATTAAGGACAAAACCACCAAAGCTTGACCTGCATAGATACAAATGCAAAACCACCAATCTATTTTTAAACCATAGTTTCAACATAAATTTGAATATTTAGATTATCAGTTTTCAATATGATTAATAAAGATTGACTATAATTGTGATTTTTTTCCCTCTTAGTAAATAGTAGATTATTACAAACCAGCTAGAATTAATAGTAGACAAATATGACTCAAGATGAACTTTAAATGAAGAAGCAATAATTAGATCTGAAGATAAAATCTTAGAACTAGAAAAAAATCTAAAACCTCAACAACAAAAACTGTCGGTTTTAGATTAAGACTAGAGGGATTAATGAGTAGTTAGTAGTTAGTAAATTTAGTTACTAGTAGTAGTTAGTAAATTTAGTCTCAGGAATATTAGGCTCTTATTTTTTGGATAGTATAAGAATTATTCCAGCTTTTAGGGTTAATTCTTTTAGTGGCAAGAAGAAGACTGGCCTGTAGAAACATCATAGGTACTTTTGAAAATGTCTTTATTAAATAATTAATTTTGTAAAAACTCAGAGAAGTTCCTTGGGAAAGAGATTGTAGTCTGCCAGTGAAGACCTGTGTAGAAAATCACTCCATATGACTGCTTCTGTGAATATACCTTTAAGAAGATACAATTATTTTTTAAACCACCTATTTTGAAACAAATACACTTAACAAAACTCTACATGCTCTTATAAATACATTCTACTTTTCTTTAAGCAAGAAAGATCCCTTCCCCCCCCCTCACAACTACTGTTGTGTCAAATTAACATCTATAGCAAAGCCTTCTTGTATTACAAGTTAAGCGAAAGAGATCTGAGGATAAAGTCTTTGGAGGCAACAAAATATAGGCCATAGAAACAAAAAAAGGAAAAGCGTTCTTGAGGTAGAACCTGGGTAAAGTCGAAAACACCTGAAGCTCTGTGACTGTGGAAATATAAGTAGAGTTAATTTGAACCAGGGCCCTCACCCACCCCATCCTCTCCTACCACCATACCTCCCTCTGACTACCAGTATTTCAATGGCAGCACCTAGTCCAATTTCTCCCAACATACAGATACTAACAGTGCAATCCTATGGAGAGTTACTCCAGTCAATGAAGTCAATGGCCTTAGACTGGAGTAACTCTCCATAGGATTGCACTGTTAGGCACCAAATACCATCAGCAACAGCCTGCTGTCACTGAAAGGTCACAAGGGACTAGATCCTACTTTCTAAAGTTGCCCCACTCTTTTCCTTATTCATATTCATTTGATCATTTGAAGATGGCTATATAGAAATGTGCTTAGTGTGCATAGAACAATGTTGTGAGTATAGATTTCCCTTCCATTTCAGCAGAAGCAGTAGATTCACATGAACAAATTAAAAAAGCACATTTTGTCTGTTCTCTAGACCAAAAATGCATAAAGCTTCCTTGGAGACTTTCCTGTCTTTAACCTCCAACCCTATCATACTATATATGTTTTGTATAGTAGCTCAAGAAATAATGCATTGCAATAGATCATTGCAGATGCATTAAATTAATTAAATTAACTCCTGGCTCTGAAAATATTATTTTGTTTAATGGATGACATCCCACCCAGATATTAGTTGCTATATCTGACAATGAGAAAAAGTAGATCTTATGTGAGAAACTACTGCCAACTGGGCCAGGGGCTTGCCCCCTTAGGCTGGTGGCAGCTCTTTGCCCCGCTGAAGGGATGGAGGCAGAGTCTTCTACCCCCTCATCCGGGGTTTAGCTTGGGGGGCGGAGTCTTGCAGCGTTTGCTGGCTCCTCCGCCCCTTCGGCTTCAGTTGCGCCTCGTGCTCGGTGGAAGCAACAGCTCTTCGCTTGCTCCCCAGCACGAGGCCTTTCCTTACGAGGATCGTCGGGTTGAGGCGTCTCTGGCCGCATCGCTCTGCGCTGGATCCCGGCTTTCCCTTGTTGGCTGGTTGGGTCGGCTGGGCTTCGGAAGCGCGGCGGCTGCCCGCTCCTTTCCCCTTGTGGGGTTTGGCCGTTTCTCTGCCTCCGCTCCCGTTGCACGCGCAACCGAGGGAGTGAAGGGATTGAGGGGGCGGCTTTGCCGCGTTTCTTGCTCCGCGGCTGCCGTTCGGCCGGCCCGCTGCCCTGTTCCCGGCGCCAGCGGATTTGCGCCTAAAGGGAAGGCTATTTCTCTCCCCGCCGCCGCCTTCGTTGGCCGGGCGGGCGGCTTGGGGGGGGCGCATAAGGGGATAGCCGTCTCTTCCCCCAACGCCGCCTCCGTTTGCCTTACGGGCGGCTCAGGGGTGGGTGCAGCGGGCAGTTTGCTCCCTCCCCTGCCATTGCTGGCTCGTGTACAGCCGTGCCGTTCAGCACGCCCCCCCCCCTTTTAGCTGTGCGTCGGCCATTTTGACCCCACCTCGGCAGCCATTTTGGGTCTCCTTCAGGCAGCCATCTGGGCCTCCGCACTGTTAGTGATAAGGCAGTATTTTTCCGGGGCCTTCATACCCCCCCCTTGTTCCTTATCGGTGATAGGGGGCAGAATTTACAGGGCCTTCGTCCTTGTATTAGAGCTGCTTTGACTAAGTGGTTAAGTGGTTTGGCGGTGGATCAGAACCTGCTGGTTCACATCCCACTGCTGCCCTGAGCTGAGTAGTGGGCAGTGGGTAGGCTCTTCCTCTCCGCTCACACCCCCAGCTGTTCGCTGGTTGGGTCTGGTAATCCCATTACCTCGGCGGGTGGCAGTGACTGCCTGCTGTTGTCTTCACCACTGCTCCCTGGTTGTGAGATTTATTGAGGATGGGGCCCAAGAAGGGGGTGGGTAATTCGAAGGGTAAGCAGCCAGCCAGGCGCCCGCCAAAACGCGCTGCCACTGCATTGTCATCTGACGAGGAGGATGATGTTCCCGCCAGACGTGATATATTAGCTAGGATTGCTGCTTTGGAGCAGGCACGGGCATCTGCCGCTCGGCCGGCTGAGCCTGCATCTAAGAGACCTGTTAGGCTTGCGTCTAAGGCTGCGTCTCTTAATGATATCCTCTCTCGTTTGGCAGTTTTAGAGGGGGCATCTTCTGGTAGTACATCGGTTCCGTCTACTTCTGCGGCCAGTCAGGTCGTCGAGGATGAAGTGAATGAGCTGGCAGCACCAGAGATGGAGGGGAATTGGACCCAGGACGCTGGGCAAGTGGCGCTGGTGGTGCAACCTCCTGAGACCGAGGGTAAGTGTTCGCTTGCCCAGCAACCGGGCACCTGGCCATGGGGTCAGGCACATCAAACTATACAACATGCTACATGTACACATGCTAGTGCTCCACCTGGTCCCAGCTTGGTTCCTGACTGGAGCCACTGGAACCAGCCGGCTGTCCCGGGCCAGCTGCACGGGGCAACTGGGGCAGCCGGCTGGATGGCCCCCTCAGCCCAGGCTCAAGGCATGGGCCTCGTGCCGTCATGGGGGTCTTATTATGGTGTTCCATGGTCCCATTATGGTTCTGTGCCTTATAGGGCTCTTCCTGTGGGTGACACTGCTATGCCATTAGGTGATCACCTTACCCCGGCTACGAGGGAAAAGATTTTGCGCGGGGATTATGTAGATATCTTTACCCTTCTCTTCAGGGAACTGGAGAAGAAGGATAAAGAAGACCTGGAGGATAGGGACAAGGAGCGCCTTAAGCGCCGTAAGATCGACAGAACCTGGGCTAATTGGCTGCCAGGCTTTCTCATTTACGCGGGGGTCATAGCGCGGGCTCAGCCCTGGAGGGCCGCCCCACTCTTCCAATACATGGATATTATTTATAGGGCCCATACGGAGTTTGCCGGAGCAGCCTGGATGCAATATGACGAAGAGTTCCGCATGTGGGCTGCGCTTAATCCTTCCTTACCCTGGGATCAGGTGCATCAGCATTTATGGTTGCAGCTGATGACCCCAGCAAAATCCTCAGTCGGCGATAGATCAGATAGCGGTCACATCGTCCAGCGTGCATCGCCGGCTTCTTGGGTGTCTCAGCAGGGTACTTACGGCTCCCGCACCTCTGCGGGGCAGTCGGTTCAGCCCCGACTGCTTTGTTTCGAGTTCACCTCGAAAGGGGTTTGCAGCCGTAAAAACTGCCGCTTTGGCCATGAGTGCCCTACATGCAGAGGTCCGCACGCCCTTAATGCCTGTAAAAGACAGCGGCCATTTGGTAAAAAAGGGGGTGGCCTCCCTGGGCAGCAGGGGCCTGGTAAAGGGCCCCAGCCCAATAAAGGTGAGGGTACTTAGGGCCCTGCTGGCTGGTTACCCTAACAGGGCTGATGCCCAATTTTTGTTGCATGGCTTTTCGTTCGGTTTTCGGATACCTTTTCAGGGTCCCAGGACACCTTTTATGTCACCTAATTTGCGTTCCGTGGTTGGGATGGAGGACGTAGTAAGGGCAAAAATCCGGAAGGAATGTGCGGAGGGCAGGGTTTTAGGCCCTTTCCCCTCCCCTCCTGTTCCTTGTTTACGGGTTTCTCCCCTCGGAGTAGTACCTAAGAAGGCAGCTGGTGAATTCCGCCTAATTCACCATCTGTCTTACCCCCGGGGTGGTTCAGTCAATGACGCAATACCCGAGCATTTATGCTCGGTGCGCTACACATCTTTTGACCAAGCAGTCAAAGTTGTAAGGCGATGTGGGCGTGGAGCGGAGATGGCAAAATGCGACATCAAGTCTGCCTTTCGCCTTCTCCCTGTTCACCCGGAGGACTTTGAGCTCCTTGGGTTCGCCTTTGAGGGCAGCTATTATATGGACCGGGCCCTCCCGATGGGTTGTTCGGTTTCCTGTGCTGTGTTTGAGCGTTTCAGCACATTCTTGGAGTGGGCCCTTCGCCGGAGGCAGCGCTGCCGTGACTCCGCCCACTATTTAGATGATTTTATCTTCGTTGGACCCCCTGGGTCTGGACAATGTGCCCGGCTCTTGAGTGGCTTTATAGCTCTAGCGGAGGAATTGGGTGTCCCTCTGGCACATGAGAAGACAGAAGGCCCCACGAAGGTACTGACCTTCCTTGGTATTGAGCTGGATACAGAGCAACAAACTTCCAGGTTGCCCTTTGCGAAGCTCCAAGAGTTAAGGGCGAGATTACTGTCCCTCTTAAGTAAACGGAAGGTTTCTCTATTGGAGCTCCAACAGGTGGTAGGCCACCTTAACTTTGCTTGCAAAGTGGTGGCACCCGGCAGAGCCTTTCTAAGGCGCCTCTGTGGGGCGATGGGGAGGCTCCGGCTCCCACATCACAGGATTCGGATTTCTCTAGGTATGAGACAGGACCTTGAAGTTTGGAGCCAGTTTTTGAGCAGCTTCAATGGCGTCTCTTTTTGGAGGCAGGAATTGTTGCTGGAGGGTGAGCTGCAGGTTTCCTCAGACGCAGCTGGCTCAACAGGTTTGGGAATTTATTTTAGGGGGCACTGGTGTGCTGCAAAGTGGCCTGACGCTTGGGTGCGCGTGGGTCTATGTAGGGACCTAACATTTCTCGAATTTTTCCCAATATTAGTGGCTGTTTACCTATGGGGAGAGGAAATGGCCAACCACTCGGTGCACTTTTGGTGCGATAATATGGCAGTGGTGCAGGTCATGAATTCCCTCTCATCCAGATCCCCCAAGGTGATGAAGCTGGTCAGGGCCTTCACGTTGAAGTGCCTTCACCTTAATATTTTGTTTCTAGCCAAGCATGTGCCTGGGGTTCACAATGAGGTGGCAGACGCTTTGTCTCGTCTGCAGATGAACCGGTTTCGACAACTTGCCCCAGAGGCGGATTTGCTGCCTGCCCAGGTTCCTCCGGAGCTATGGAGGATTGGGAATCCGAGGCCTTCAGGGCTATCCAGTTAGCTCTGGCCCCTAGTACCAGGAGAGCCTACGACAGGGCGGTAAGGCACTTTGGTGGCTTCAGGCAGGAGGTGGGTTTACCTCAGTTTGGCCGATCCCAGTCGAGCACGTAGCTCGTTTTTGTGTCGCCCAGAAAGGTAGGGGTTACAGGGTAAAATACATTCGTAGCCAGCTGGCCGCTTTGGGCTTTGCCTCAAAGGCTCGCGGCCTTGTCGACCCCACAGGTGACTTCCGCATAAGGAAGATGTTGGAGGGTTGGTCCAGGGAGACTGCTGTTGTGAAGGACGCCAGGCAGCCTATTTCACCTAGTATCCTTCAGGGTTTGAGGGCCATGTGGCCCTCGGTTTGCAGTTCACATTTTGAGGAGCTTTTATTCCATGCAGCTTCCTTGATCGCGTTTTTCGGAGCTCTTAGAGTTAGTGAGCTCGTCCCCCGGTCCCTTAAGGATGATTCTGGTAGTGCTATTTCGGCAGCTGATGTTCAGCTACGGGGAGATCACGTGGTGATTCGCATTAGGCGTTCCAAGACCGACCAGCATCAAAAAGGGGTAGATTTGACTATCGGTCGCTGCGCACTTAAAGATTTGTGCCCAGTGGGAGCTTTGAGGGAGTACCTCAGGGCTCGGGGTACAGCGCCCGGGGCATTGTTCTGCCATGACAATGGTTCCCCGTTGACAAAGTACCAGTTTTGGACTGTCACGGGTAGGGCCCTCTCAAAGTTGGGGCTAGATGGGGTCAAATTTGGGACCCATTCTTTCCGCATAGGTGCGGCTTCTACAGCCGCAGCTATGGGTTACTCCGGAGCGGAGATCCAAAAGGTTGGGCGGTGGCGTTCCGCTGCCTACAAATCTTATGTGAGGCCCTTGATCGGGAGCCAATCATGCTGATATTGTCTTTCTTTCAGGTGCTGTTGCATGGCGCGAGAGGGTACGCATCCTCATTTGTGGCCATAGCATGGTCTTTTGGGCGGCGCACCAAGCGAAGAGGACGCAGATGGGGTCCCAGCTTGGACTCAGCCGCTGGGCCACGGTGGAGTGGCAGGGCAGAAGAGGCCTGCGTTGGGCTGGCTTACTGCCATTGTTGTTCACGGGAAGGAGTTCCCCTCCCCCGCACATTCTCGTTGTCCATTTAGGTGGCAACGATCTGGGTCTTACAAAGGGCGTGGCCCTTTCATGGCAGGCACGGGACGACTTCGTGGAGATTCGAAAGAGATGGCCCGGTGTCCTGATCTTTTGGTCGGCAATGCTTCCGCGCAGAGTGTGGCGGGAAGCATTGGACCACAATGCTATTGAAAGGGCTAGGCGGATGGCCAATAGAGCCCTCTTTAAAGCAATGACCGGTGGTTTGGGGATATATTTACCCCATCCGCAGATCCTGGCTGAGTCTACTGACCTCTACAGAGGGGATGGTGTACACCTCTCTAGCAGAGGTAATGATATTTTCTTGCATGACCTGCGGCAAGGGTTGCGTTTGGCCTTAAGCCATTTGTGGGGCGCTGAGGCCTAAGCAGAGGCTTGGCCTCTGCGGTGGCAGGTTGTTAGTTAGGAAACAATCTGTAGCGGGCCGGTGAGCACCCTTGGCACCTCCCCATTGGTGGGGAATCGGGGTCTGCCAGAAGTGGCTGGCTGCCGTACGGCCCAGTTGCGTGGTTGGACGCCCTAGGTGGGGAACCCCTGTACAAGCCAGTCTCCCCCCGCTGCCGTACGGCCGGGTGGGGGAGCTTTACAGGGGTGAACCACTTCGCCTGGCCAGGCCGGGTCCCAGCCACTTAATGATGGCTCGCACCCGGGGCAGCGGGTGTCTCGCCCAGACAGGTCAGGGCGGGGTACGGAGCGACCCCAGGGCCTGACCTGTACCGCTAGTTAGGCCCTTGCCGTAGTTTAAGTTTGCTGTTGTTTATTTAAATAAAGCGGACCATTTTATTACCCAAGATTATGTCTCTGTCTCTTATTCCCAATAGTGGGGCAAATAATGCTTCCAGTAATTACAGTACTTCATTTCCAACAAAAGTTAGTTAATAATAATGCTGTCCAATAAGAATATAAAGGAACATCTTGGCAACTTAATTAGAATGTACAAATTATTACATTGCGCAACTTAGAAATTATATTTATACTTGATTTCTCCTTTATTTTTATTTGAGTCCACAGTTGAATTTCTCCCTTTCAGTACACACAATGAAGTTCTATGTGAGAAACTGTTGATTTCATGAGAGATCTTTCCTAATATGAAAGATGATTCCACTGCAAATGTAAAATTCTGTGTACATATTACACAATGCTATGATGTTTTGGATCATATTTTCTGATCAAAATCTAAAATCTCACCTGTAGGGAATGTATGCTTGGATATATTCAGTTTAAAAAATATATAATTGAAAAATACCTACTTGGTATTTTCCAGGTATATTTGGGGGGAGGATTTAAATTTATATCTGGGATTCTTGAATATACCAGTATTCAGATACTGGATATTTCCGGAAATATTCAGGAATATCAAAGACTAATCAGTGCTGGAATTTTAAAAGTCACAGTTTTTTGTTTGTTTGATTTTTCAGCTTTCCCAGAAAAAGCAACGAGGGGAAAAGGAGACAGCTCTCACAGGCAAATGGCATTGCATGTTAGGGGGAGCTTTGACTGCCTATCCAATCACAGTGATTGGCCATAAAAAAGCTGACCTGGCTGCAAAGAGTTTGACTCTGTTTCAAGGTGAGATTTTTTTTTTTTAGTGTTCATGTGTGTCTGTGCCTTGGATTACTAACTTCAGCTGACTGTCTGCCTGCCTGGAAGACCCTCTCGTGTGCCAGGATTGGTTTTGTCTTTCTTTTAAAATATTATTTAAATTATTTAAAGTTTCCCCTTTTTGCCCTGGGGGAAGGAGGAGGGAAAAGGAGCCTTATTTCCTAGTTTGATTCTCTTTAATCCTGTTTCCCCTGGGTTTTCTTTTGTGCTGTTTTAGTTTTTAAAAGTCTTATGTTGCTCTGTTAGCTTGGGTTGTTTTAGAATTTTAAATTAATTGCTTTACACTTTAATTCTAAAGGGTTCATAATGTGTTGGGGGGGGGTCCAGGTGGTTTCTTTGCTGTTTCCAAAAGTTTATCTTTTGGCAGGGACATTATGCTGGTTTTACAGTGTTGTGTTTTTGGGGGGACTGGTTTAGTTGAGTGGAGTTTGGTGTTTTCCTGCTGATTCTAAAGAACTACCAGATTGGTTCTGCTGGGTTGTTTGATACTGCTTCTGATGGGATTCTTTAGTTTGATGTTGGTTCTGTCAGATTTTGTTGGATCTCTGTGCATTAGGAGGCTTGTGGCCAGCATGATTGCTCTTGTGTGTTTAGCTATTGGTTTCTTTGCCCTGGAGAAGGAAATGGATTCCCCTCTCCCATAAGAAAAAATGGAGTGTAGCTGGCAGCACCTTGTTCAGGGGCCTGTAGAACTGGACCCCTTGACCCAATCTACTTGAAACCTGATGGGTCTTAATGGACAAGCAGCAGCAGCTCTGTTATAATGTTGGAGTTATTAGTTTGAAAACCAGTTATTCCAACCCCATCCCTCCTGGGAAATATCCCTTAGGGAATAATGGACCTGAGTAATTTCATAATTCTGGGGAAAAACAAAACAGATACAAATACCAAACCAGTATGGGAGGACCTAAATATCAAGAATACTGGTATTTATGGCATTTTCAATATCCAAATCTGGAAAAAAGGCCTATTTTTTTAGCACACATCCCTGTTTACATGTACTCCAGTGTGCTAGTCTGTATATCCCTTTAATTCTAATGAAGGCAATAGACACATATGAGTAATGGAAGAAAATGGGGGTGTGACATAAGGGGTGATCCATGTGTATATTGGAGCTTCAATATCTGTTGGTTTGTTTTTTTTTTAAAGAGCACTGGGATAGAGCAGAGAAAAGTACTTAGGCTAAGACTACAAGTTGCCCTCTCCTTGGCTCAAATCTTGTTTCTGTCATGAACTCCCTACATGGATTTAAGATCACTACTCATTCTCACACAGAAGCTGTTGAGGGGACTAAGAGGACAAAATTCTGGGAGCACCGGATGTTCTTGGGGTCTGTGCTACCAGTTAAGTCATGTAATTTGTTTTCATATGATGTTTAGAGTGGGTCTGGGTGGTTCAAGGGGGAACAGAGAATCTTGGCTTGGGGTCTCCTGGTGGCTTTTGGCAGCCCTTCTCATGCGGTACTCCATCTGCAATATGACAATATAAGTGCTTAGGATATCTAAACTTTTTTTTATTTCTGTGGCTTTTATATTTCCAAAGATTCTTTTCTGAAAGCATTCTAGCCTATGCAACCTTCTTTCCACTAGATTTTTGGGGTATATATTAATCACACAGTTGCTATTCTTTCCTTTTCCATTTATGTACATATAACTTGAGCCATGTCTGCATTATATTGATGTTCCACCCTGAAAAGCCATAGTTTCTAGGGGTAGAAAAGTGCAAACCCTTGCAAGTTCAGAATTACTCAAAACAACCATCTTGTTATGTGTTTGGTGCACAAAAGAACTCAGTCTCTCTCAGTTATCATAAAAAGCAACATATGAAAAGGCCCATCAAAAGGCCAAGCAATCAATCCATTTTTCTTCTCACTGTAATAAATACAAAACAATAATTTGCCCAAGGGTAACTGTGAGTAAGCTACTCTCTGAATTTATAATACAAGTCAGCCCTTTATATATGACATCCTCAGGTTTACACATAGGTCAAGCGTGAAAGGTCAGTAATCACTGTAGGCTAATAACTTCATTCTATGTTTGACATACTTGCCTATGGGTTTTATTTTAGCTTCTGCTCAAAAAAACCTAAAGGCTCTTTTCATAGGGTATAGAAATTGTTTCACAACTGTATTGTTTCTCTGTACTATTCAGGCAGTCCATGGAAAAATTACTGAAAGAAAACTCCTTTGAGCAAAACAATAGATATTGTTATTTTTAATAAGATACATACGTATTGTTTGCTTTTCATTGTGTAGTGTCTGATGAGTTGGATCCCACACATTCCATAGACTTCATGCCAGAAGAAGGCCAACAGAAATCATCTAAATAATGTCTAATCTTACTTGGCGCAACATTTTGTGAGAAGTACTGACGGTACTACAATGCTTAAAAGCCTCAAAAAAGATAGAACATCCCATAGGAAGTGCTTTATCAAAATAAAACTGTCATTCAAACAGAAAACCTAACAGCTTGAGGTCCAAAGGATGGAGTGGGGAAATCCTAAAAGCAGATTTTATACAACACTTTCACACCATGGTATCCTCCTGACCACATGACCTAACCTTGTCAAATCAAAAAATGTGTACTGGACTAAACACAGTTTATTTGGTATCCCATGAGGGATCTACTCTCTCTAGGGATGGGTTAAATGGTGAATGATCCTATATTCCCCTTGAACCTTCTTTGGCACCACACCAAATAGAGACACTATTAAATTACTAAAGAGCAATACTATATAGAAGCCAGCAATTCTTTCCTTCCTCATTTTCTTTACAAGTTTTCCCTAACCACATGTTCTAGGCCCATGACAAGCTTGAAGCTCTTCGCCTTGAAAAAAAGACCATGGACTCAAACAGGGAATATGAAAACCACTACTACAACTCTCAGCTAGGTACACTTCATCCTTTCTTTCGGGGTACCTATCTAGCCACCAGTGTAAGATCTTAAGCAGTACTGGACTGGACACTTTTTGCAGGGCCACACCCTGTACCGCCTCTCCACCCCTCTCTAGGGTAACCAGCTCCACATCCACCTCTAAGCCTTGAACCAATTACATGCTGGAAACCTCATTGCCTCCTGGGGCAACCCTTCTATGTTGCTGAAGTCCTAGCACAGTAACTGGGTTGAACTGGCTGCCTGCCCCCTCTGAAGTGGAATCAACTACTCCTTTTGAAGTGAGCTGCCTAATATCAGAATACCTCCCAGTTAATGGGTGCACAGGACCTAAACGTTGAGACCAGAGTTGCTGGTGCTTCTTGTCTCAACTGTACCTCTAAGGTTGCCCTCATCTGAAAGATCTCATCATAATGTAGCCATGCAGACCCACCTTATTCTGCATATGCCCTATGAATAATATCTATATGTTTAAATCATATAGTCAGGGACAAGGCCCTGTCCAGCAGCTCCAGAACAACTACTGCCATATAAATATTATATGTGGCTAGCCAGTTATTCCTGGTCCTTTCTGTTGGGTTCTTCCTAATCTTTTCCTGCTCCCTATTCTCCTCCTTACTCTTTTCCTTTATCTCTTTCTTAACAAAGGAAAAAAGATCCATATACTCTCCCCACCAGATTTTCAATTTAGTTACAGGCAAGAAAGTGTTCCCCCAGTGGAAAGGATCTTTCTCCGTAAAAGAAATGCTTCAATGGCACACACTGTAGGCCCAGCTTTTCAAGAAGGACCACGAGTAGCCCTGATACCATCATCTGGTATCACTATCTGAGGGGCATCTGGCCCTAAGATCTGTAAAAGCTGATTCAATATGTTGGAACTGGCATTCTCTGAGAGTGGTGCATGGGGAAGAGACCAAGGGGTGTGGCACCAAGATGACAAAAGAACCCATACCTCCCTAGGTCTCCCCAGGGAGAAGGAGGAGCCATGGCTCAATGGAAAATCCCCTGCTTTGCATGCAGAGTGTTGCAGATTCATTCCCAGACTCTCCAGAGAAAAGGACAAGGCAGTTTGTAATGGGAAAGACCTCAGCTTGAGAGCCTGCAGAATTGCTACCAGTCTGAATAGACAATACTGACTTTGGTGGACTGATGGTCTTATTCAATATAAGGCAGCTTATATGCTCAATTCACTTAATTCACAATTCGCCCAACGCTCAATTCACTTAAACCATATGATCCAACAATATAGCCAGAGTAAGCCAAAGCAGAGCATAATGCTGTCTCTCCTCAGCAGCAGGTGTCAGGCCTGGCTAGAGGATTCTCTCAGACTCTCCACTTCATCAAACATGGTTGTATGAGTTAAAGGTCTTTATTCAGATAAAACTCCCTAGAAGTGCACTGATACATAGTGATTGCCTAGAATGCTGAAGCAAAGTCTTCCCCGAGAGGGTATTCCCCCAGTCCTCTCCCCCCAGTTCAAACAAGTCAGTCGAAGTCAGTGAAAGTCCTGAAAAAGCTGCAAAGCTTAATTTCCCAAGATCATTTCCCAAACTGATAATAACTCTGCAAAGTGTAACCAAAGTTACACTACAGGAAGAAAGCCCATCCCCACCCCAGTAGATATGCATTCACAGTTATGGCATGCAGGCTGGCTTGCCTGCCTGACAGCAGGTGGCAAAAGCCTGCCCCAAAGGGAGAGGCTTAACTATATAGCCCCTCATTTCTCCTCACCATTGGCTGACCACCTTCAACACCCCAACAATGTTACCTCATGACTCATTTGAAAAGAAGGGGCCAGGGCAAATAGATCCATGGCCATAATGCTGTGAATGCATCTTCTTTTTGGCTGCAGTTTTTGTTTTGGGTTTTGCTCACTTATGTAAGGTGTTATAATAAGGTGAAGTTTTGCATTAACTTAATTGGTTAGACAATATATTCTAGACAGACTGAATTAACAAACTTAATTTGTGTTCAAAGTTGTGTTCACAGCACATGTTCAGCAGTGTATGGTGCACAGTGATAATTCAGCCATCCCGGCCAGTGGCAACAGCCACTCAGGCCGGTGGCTGCTTTTGCCTCCTCGGAAGGAGGAAAGCAGAAGGCACACCCTGGCATCCAGGGCTTAGCATTGGGGGCGGAGCCTGTAGCCTTAGCTGGCTTCTCCGCCCCATTGCATTCAGTTGTGCCTCATGCTCGGCCTGAGCAGAGCTCATTTCAAGCTCTCTCAGCCGAGCTCCTCTGAGGCTGGTTTTACTGAGGGGCCTCAGGGCTTGGCAGCAGCAGCTGCCTTAGAGAAACTGTACTATTCCCCTGCTTGCTACCATCGGACTTCATGAGGAGAGCCAGGGCCCAGCGCCAGGCTCACTGGTTTGGCAGAGACTTTTTTCTCCTTATTTACATTTGGGGCCTGTTGTCTATCAGTCAGGAGGGATAAAGCAAGATTATGCCCAGCCCTTGAGGCCTCTGGCCTACCTAGGCTCCTTCCCCCTCCCCCCAACACTGTTTTACTTCGTTGAGAGAGAATACTTGCAGCAGCAGCAGCAATAGGCTTTGCTGTAGGCCACAGGGGTGAGTTGCAGCCATTTAAGGGGTGGATTAGTTCATACTTTATTGCTACTGGCCTAGCAGGGTGGATTCTAGTAGTCCCCCCCCTTCCTTCCACCTAGGCTTTATCCCCCCTCGCCATTTACACATACTTGGGAGGGAGTATTTCTAGCAGCAATAGCTCGGCCTTGGCCTGCAGGCAGCAGGAGCCATTTTGCAGTTTATTCAGTGGGTGCAGCCATTTTGAGAGAGGCACTCAGTGACCTTCTTAGCCTGGCAGTGCAGCCATGTTATGAAGGCATCTACAATATGCACAGCTCCAAGAGTGGCCATTTTGAGTGTGGCATTTGTGTGGCCTGATTTGCCTCCTGCTTACTAGCAGTTGCAGTCATTTTGGTGGGGCTTGTGCAGCTGCCTGCAGACTCATCCTTTGAGAATGATTAAGAGACCAAAGGGAATAGGGAAATACTGGGCTATCAGTGTCCATCAGTCAGGAGGCCTGAGGCAGGGTAGGCCCAGCCCCCCCTCAGGCCTCCAGCCTATCTAGGCTCCTCCACTCAATTGTTTTACTATATTGGTGAGAGTACTTACAGCAACAAAGGTGGATTGCAGCCATCTGAGGGGCAGATTGCTTCACACCTGGGCTGCTGGCACACATTATTACTTTTTCACTCATGCCACCAATGGCATATTGTGTTATTGCATCTGTTTTAGCAAGTACTGGGTTTTATGCAAAGAAAGAGGCACTGAAGGGTGAGAGGAGGTTAACCATTTGATTGGCAGTGTGTGGGATTTGATGAATAACATTTCATTTATAAGAAACAGAACAAATTGATGTTGGAGAACAATCATCATGGTTGTCAGGCTTTGCAGGTTGCTGTAAGAGCATGGTGGACTGCCACCAAAGAACGCTATCCAAAGCTTCTCCAAAGAAGGGGGAAGCAGTATGTGCTCCACAACCAGGAGACCCCGGAGGCAAGTTTCTTCCTCTGCTGAGTACTAGTGGCATCGGGGACCTAGTGGCACATCTAGATGCCAGGAAAGGCCCGGGCCCAGAAGAGGAAGCTAGGTGGGGAATCTTCTGAAGGGTGGGGGGTGCAGAAAACTGCAAAGTTGTCATGTGGGGCACAGAAGTCTGAGATTTTATCTGTCCTTTCTGACAGTTTAGTGCAACTGATGGACGGTAGCTGATCTGGGCTAGCCTGCCTTAACCCAATCCGGTTGCATGGCAGTGAACCGAGTGACAAAGCTGGGTCCATATGGCCTAGGAGGATTGTTCAGCACCCCCGGCAGCGATGAATCTGGCGAAATGTGAAAAACAACATGGATATGGCTGAAGGAGGCTGGTAGCAGTGGCAGTGCAGCCACCTAATAAGGAGGTAATGAGAGCATCTGCCATACTGGCAGTGAGGGAAGCGGATTCCAGACTGTAGAGTGCATGGCTGTGAGGTGGTATCTTGGCAGGTATCCAGTGGGCAGTGATGGTAGGTCCATTTGGCCCTGGCTGGGGTATGCTTGGCCATTGGGGGCCTTGTGGGTCAGTCCCTGCCTCCTTACCTCATGGCTCTTTCCACCTAACATGGCCTGGCTAGCACATTCCAGGGTTAGTCCCGACTGGTTATGTGAATGGGCTTATATGGTGGGGTAGCTTAGGTGCTGTCCACTCAAGTTCCTATCAGCACACACACACACACACACACTTCATTGGAGCACGGACTGGCTATGTCATGGCTATCCAGGTCCCTCAGGGATGGCTTCAGTCCACCATATCCTGCCCTAGGTGGTTAAGTGTGGGTGCCAGGTGCTGGTGGATCTGTGGGAAGCCCAGCAGTAGTCTGGTATGAGGACCCAGCCCTATACAACTGAGGGTACCTCGGCAGCATGGAGCATCTCCCAAACGTGCCAATGCCTTGTTTTGGGGAAGAATGTTCCTAGGGATGGGAAACTCCCTCCTTTCTGGCTGGTCTCCCCCACTTTTTGGTCAGGTACCAGGCAGCCTGCTGTAGTTCATTCCATTCATCACCCTTCCCACCCAAAGAAGCCCAGTAAATGATGCCTGTGCGGACACATGCTTTGACTGGCCATCAGGTTATCAGCGGTGCACAGTTGCACAGAAAGGTGAAAATGAGTTGGCATTTTGCCTCCTCCGGGGCCTGCCTGCGGACTCTTTGCTTTTGGGTTGTCATTCAAGGACCATCCCTACACGGGCAAGGCTCTGCCAACCGGGTGCTCTGTCTCAGGTGTGACTTTTGGCTGCTTCAGCTCTTTTCTTGAGGGGGCATGTAATGCTTACCCGCAGCTTTAACACGGCCATGATTATCCCACGGTTTCCATATCTCAGTTTTAGGATTACAGCAGGCATGTGGGAGGACCTCTAAGTATGGGGGGTGATCAACTCCTTTACCTGAGTCACTTTATAGAGTGAGGCCTGTTGTTAGTTGGTGTGCTTCAGGCCTTCTCCGATGTCTGCTTGAAGGTCTTTGATGGCGGCCCTAGTTAGTTTGCCCTTGAGGCCGATGGATCTCTGGCCTGGATTCCTCAGGATTTCCCCCTTCCCCAGCTTGGAAAGCAGAGGTGTACAGGGCAGTCTAGTTTGCCATTTTACTCAGCACTCAATGGGCTTTCAATACTGCTGAACACCTGTTTAGGTCGAGGGGAGGCATGGCAACTTTGGTTTAGCGTGCCCCCCAGCTTTGATGTGACACTTCTTTCAGCTGTTCTGCCTTGTTGTGGCCTAATCCCTTAAGGATGGGTCATGAGGAGCCTTTATGGCTCATGACACAAATCTTAAAGGTGTCAAGTTTGCAAACAAGCCAACGGCAATGGGGCTTAGGAGGCTATTGGGCCCCAGGGTGGTTGGGAGCTATGCCCAGGGATCCCCTTGGCCTGTACATGGAGGTCCAGCGATAAGATGCGACTGTTCTGACATGCATGGCACACCCCCATCTCAGATCCCGAGTGGCCTGGTGGCTGGAAGGGAGATGTAGTTCTCTGCCTCACCTCCTGGTCATATAGGTGTGGTCCTCCACCTCATGTTGGTCATTCACTTTGTGGTAATGACCTTGTCTCACAGGGCATGGCTCTTTCCTTACAGGCTCACACAGGCTTGCAGCACCCAGGCGAGTAGTGGCCTGAGGGTTTGAGGGGAGGTTCCATCCTCCACCTCATGTCCTGGTCATTCACCATGTGGTGTTGACCTGGCTCACAGGGCAGGAATTTTTCCTTACAGGCTCGCACAGGCTAGCAGCGCCCAGGCAAGTAGTGGCCTGATGGTAGAGGGGAGGTGTGTGCCTCCACCTCACATGCTGGTCATTCGCCGCGTGGTGTTGACCTTGTCTCACAGGGCATGGCCCTTTCCTTACAGGTTCACACAGGCTTGCAGCACCCAGGCAAGTAGTGGCCTGATGGTAGAGGGGAGGTGCGTGCCTCCACCTCATATGCTGGTCATTCACCGCGTGGTGTTGACCTTGTCTCACAGGGCATGGCCCTTTCCTTACAGGCTCACACAGGCTTGCAGCACCCAGGCAAGTAGTGGCCTAATGGTAGAGGGGAGGTGCGTGCCTCCACCTCACATGCTGGTCATTCGCCGCGTGGTGTTGACCTTGTCTCACAGGGCATGGCCGTTTCCTTACAGGCTCACACAGGCTTGCAGCACCCAGGCAAGTAGTGGCCTGATGGTAGAGGGGAGGTGCGTGCCTCCACCTCACATGCTGGTCATTCGCCGCGTGGTGTTGACCTTGTCTCACAGGGCATGGCTCTTTCCTTACAGGCTCACACAGGCTTGCAGCACCCAGGCAAGTAGTGGCCTGATGGTAGAGGGGAGGTGCGTGCCTCCACCTCACATGCTGGTCATTCGCCGCGTGGTGTTGACCTTGTCTCATAGGGCATGCTCTTTCCTTACAGGATCACACAGGCTTGCAGTGCCCAGGCAAGTAGTGGCCTGATGGTTTGATGGGAGGTGCGGACCTCCACCTCACGTTGGTCATTCACCGCGTGGTAATGACCTTGGCTTACAGGGCATGGCGCTTTCCTTACAGGCTCACACAGGCTTGCACCGCCCAGGCAAGTAGTGACCTGATGGTTTGATAGGAGGTGCGGACCTCCACCTCACATTGGTCATTCACCGCGTGGTAATGACCTTGGCTTTCAGGGCATGGCCCTTTCCTTACAGGCTCACACAGGCTTGCACCGCCCAGGCAAGTAGTGACCTACTGTTTGATGGGAGGTGCAGACCTCCACTTCAAGTTGGTCATTCACCGCGTGGTAATGACCTTGGCTCACGGAGCATGGCCGCTTCCTTACAGGCGCACTCAGGCTTGCACCGCCCAGGCAAGTAGTGGCCTGATGGTTTGATGGGAGGTGCGGACCTCCACCTCACGTTGGTCATTTATCGCGTGGTAATGACCTTGGCTCACACATCCTGGTTGTTCATTTGGGAGATGATGACCTGGGTTTGATGAAGGGCATGGCCCTGTCTTGGCAGGTGCGGGATGACTTGCTGGAGAATAGCAAGCGTTGACCCGGCATCCTGATTTGTTGGTCTGCAATGCTTCTGTGCCAGATGTGGCAGGATGCATGGGACCAGAACGCTTTAGAACGGGCTAGGCGAATGGCCAACAGAGCCCTATTCAAGGCTAGGACAGAGGGGTTGGGGTTTTATTTGCTCCATCCGCAAATTCGGGCCAAGTTTGCAGACCTCTACCGAGGGGATGGTGTGCACCTCTCTTCCAGAGGTAACAGCATTTTTCTGAACGATCTGCGGCAAGGGCTTAGGCTGGCTTTAAGCCATTTGTGGGGCGCTGAGGCCTAAGCAGAGGCTTGGCCTCCGCGGTGGCAGGATTTTAGTTAGGGAAAATCTGTAGCGGGCCGGTGAGCACCCTTGGCACCTCCCCATTGGTGGGGAATTGGGGTCTTTCAGGAGCGGATGGCTGCCGTACGGCCCAGCTGCGAGGTCAGACGCCCTGGGTGGGGAACCCCTGGACAAGCCAGTCTCCCCCCGCTGCCGTACGGCCGGGTGGGGGAGCTTTACAGGGGTGAACCATTCCGCCTCCGCCTGGCCAGGCCGGGTCCCAGCCATTTTGTGGATGGCTCGCACCCGGGGCAGCGGGTGCTCGCCCAGACAGGTCAGGGCGGGGTCCAGGAGTGACCCCAGGGCCTGACCTGTACCGCTAGTTAGGCCCTTGCCGTAGTTTATATTTAATTGTTGTAATTTTAATAAAGCGGCCCATTTTAGAATCCAAATACTGTGTCTGCCTTTCATTCCGACTGAGGGGGCAAAATATTCTTAAATAATTAGTTCTGTTCAAGGAAACCAACTTTAAAAAAATCAGAGGGGAATGGAAATACAAAATAAAACTAAACCTACAATCTGTTTGTATATTCTTGGAATGGTGGATATGGATATAGGTTTCACATCTAAGCAATTACAAGTTTCTCAGCCTATTGAAGGATGTAACTCCTTAAAATGACACATAAACAACATTCTATCAACATATGTCCATTTCTATATTCTATCAACCCATATCCATTTTTGCTTCTACTATTGATTAAGTATAGTGTTCTTATGGTAGTGGTGGTGGTGAGAGCGCAAGCTGCGGTGGCCACGGCCTGCTCTCTCACTGCCACCACCACCACCACACCCCTTGTCTCTGCTGGCTCTGGCTGCACAGGGGCGGCTGTGGTGAGAAAGCAGGCTGTGGCCACCGCAGCTCGCTCTCTCGCCGCCACCACTGCCATGGCCCCTGTGCTGCCAGCACTGGCAGAGACAAAGGGTGCAGGTGGTGATGATGAGAGAGAACTGCCCGCTCTCTCTGCCCCTCCCTGGCACGTGGCACATTGTCACGTGGGGCACCTTTTGCCCCTGCGTGATGATGTCACTCCCAGAAGTAACGTGAACCAGTTTAAGCAATTTTCTCCTAGATGATTGTTTGAAGTGAGCAATTGACTAGATGGAGGTAAATATATTGAAATTTAAACCAGAAAAGGAGTAGTACGTAATGGGTAGTTCTAGAATTGGCACACATCTCCCAAAGATCAGTTTTGCATTCTAGGAGAGTTCTTGAATGTAGGTCTTCCTCTGGATATCCAGACAAAGACAGAGGATAAAAGCAGAAGTATTAGTTTTGGCTGAGCTGCAATCTATGCCCCTTCTTAGAAGAGAAAGATAATTCCTCAAAGGTGCATGCCATAGGAGTCCCCCATTACTCCTGCACTAATGAACTCTAGTTGGCACTGCCCTGAAACAGGGTTTTGAGACACAGAGAATTTTTAACCCCTGCTTTCTCCCAGCAGCTGATATTCAATGGCAGAATTACTGTGAATCTCAATCCTCTATCACAGTATTATACCTATTAGCCATGGATGGATCCATCCTCCACTCCTCAGCCTCTGAAACCATCTAAACTAGCAGCCACCACCTTATCTTGTAGCAGTTAATTTCACAAGTTAATTATGCATTGCACAATTAAGTACTTTCTTTTGTCTGTCCTGAATTACCTACACAAAGAACTTCCACTGAATGACACCACTTTCTATTATTATAGAAGGAAAGTAAGTTCTCTCTAGCCACTTTCCATATACTTGGTGTAATTTTTAAAAATCTCTGTCATGTCTCTTCTAGTACATTGTTTAATAAACTTAAACACTGTAGCATGTTATATGTGTTGTGTTGCCCATTTCTGTATTTTCCTAAGTTCTTCATATGTTTTTGGAAATCAAGTATACTTCAACTTGGAACAGTGGTTGTTTTTGTCAATGCCCTTTAACAGAATGCACCACTATTGATAGGTGTAGGACTAGGCTTAAGTCCTTCAGACCAACAAGATTGTAGGAAATTTGTACAGACAAGCTATATAAACTTGCTGTGCCTCATATGTACAGGCCAGGGGTGTGCAAAGGGAAAAAAGTGTAAATTTGATTTGGTAATACCAAACTGGAAAAAAACCATTATTCTCTAAATACTAAATTGATTCTCTAGTTCAGTTCAGTATTGTAGAGCAAATCTGGTAAAATTCGGCTATTGTTTCACACTGAAAATCAATTTGGGTTTTTCACTGGCTTGAAGGGGAGTCATTTTTTGATCAAATTTCGCCAAATTTTTAGGGAACCTAGTACTGACTGTCCTCTAGAGACACTACTAGTTTTATAAGGATTAGACCCTAGAGAGCCATTTTATGTCCCACCTCCAATCTCCACTATTCCCTATGGGGAAAACTATGGAGTCTATCCAGGGGGATAGGGGTGATATTTTCAAAGCAAAATCCACCAAATGTTTAGGGGACCTACAACAATTGAAACCAAACAAAACTTATGGCAACAGAAAACAGAACCCAGCAAAAAAAAAAAACACCTAGCAAAAAGCTATATAAATAAACAGCATTTCAAGACCAACCAACAGGGGAAAACAGCTCCCCCTCCAGAACAGGAGCATTTAATATAATTAAATGGAACTATAACACCAATGAACAAATCACCCACACAAGGATAAAATAACCCCCCATAAGAACAAGCAGCAAAATGAACAGTAACCAACTTCAACCAAAGCACTCTGCCATACATACAAAAGCCCAACAAAAGCAACCCCCACACAGCAAAAAATCAGTTTTAAAACACAAATTAAAAAACCTTTTTCTCTTCTCCCCTCAACCCTATCCCTCCCATACACCAGACAAACTCTCTACCCCCAAAGAGAGAGAAAAAACCAGTGAGTCTACGACTCTCAAACCAGGAAGTAGTAGAAGTCCTCCAGATGCACAAGTCCTCCAGGTGCAGCAGCAGATCTGAGCTGGCAGCAGCAAGAATCCACTGGGCAGCAGGATCCAATGCAGTCTACGTTGAGTCCAAAGCTGCCCAGGCCCAGGCCAGACCACAGAGAGTCCACAGCCAGCACTATCCTTCTAGAGAATCCCATTGGCCAGAGAAGGAGAGCACCTGCAAGGATTGGCCACTCACTCCCCCTCCCCTCTTCCCCTCCCTTCTGTTTCTGTGAAACTCTTCTCTCCCTTCTCCCCCCTCCCATCTGGTAAAAAAAGGCAGGAAACAGTGTTTCTTTGCTGTTCCTTAACAAAGGAACAACAAAGGAACAGTCCAGCCTCTATTACTGGTTTACCAAATTAACCCAAATTAATTCGATAAAGTTGACTTCAGGAATACCAAATCTGATTTGGTATTCCTTTTTGAGTTTGGCAATATTTAATTTTACTGAATCGGGTAAAATTCAATATTTTAAAAGGCATACCGAATTGGAATTGCACTTCCCTTAGCAGAGGCATTTCAAGTGCAGCTGATGACCCATCTCCTGATGACCCTGTCTGAATTAAAGGTGGCAGGAATAGAGTTTTGCTAGTACATAGGAAGGACTTATTGGCAAGCATGAGGCATGTAACACTGAAGGTAGGTTTCCCAAGTCAATCCTTCAGGGGCTTATGTGGCTGAAAGGATTATTGGGGTGGGGTGGGGGTTCCCTCGACAAACTTGTTTAAGAGGCACACTGGAGGACGGAACGAGGCTAACCCTCTCTGCACAGTCTTCTGTGCAGAGCAGGATGGACAAGTTGGAGGTTACCAAACAATGGTATCCAGCACAAGCTGTTCATTAAAAGTAACTGGCACTACATTTTAAGACAATTTATTGATGCAATTAACCATAAAATAAATGTATCTTAACCCATTTTCTGATGTCTTGTATCTTTGTTTTGGAGTCCAAGAAGACATTTATTTCAGTAACAGTGATTCTGAAACAAAGTTTGTCTTCTCTCATATTTTTTTCTCATAACTTGATAGTTCTCAGAGAGTGAAAAAATTACAGGAAATAAAATAAAACAAAATAAATAAAAATAGGCTATGTTTTGCAACCCCGCAGTTACCATAAAGCTGCCAGAAGTATACTTATTTGAATCATCTTAAAAATCAAAATGTAAACAGCAGCCATAGGGAACTGTACATACCTCAGCTATGATCTAGCTGTTCTGACTGGGCACACAGACTCTATATAAGAAGGAATCAAGCCGCACGCTCAGTAGGAAATGGCTGTGCATACAGAGTGTTTTCCATTTGTGGAAGAAATCAGAGAACTCCTGCATGCCAGGCACAGCAATCTATTGATTTCTCTCCTCTGTTTCCCCACCCTGCATTAAAACTACTAAGAGTACTCTTAGAACAACGGAGCTGAATTTTCATGAGTTTTGATTTTCATGGCAATATTTGCTTTTTTCAGCAAAAGGGCCAAATTTAGTAGAGCATCTATGCATATCATGAAAAATTACAAGCATGGATTGTTCATGCAAGACCAGACACTGCTTAGGGGAATTGTGGAAAACATTAAAAGATCAGTTTTTAAGGTTCCTGGAAGCACTGCAGTGACAGAATTAGATACTTCCACACATTCTAGCTGATAGTATTCTCAAGTTAATGAATCTGTGATTCCTGAGCCAATTGAGAAGGACCAAGCAGAAGCACAGCCACAGTCTGAACTGAGCAGAATTTCAGGAAGGATACCAGCTCAAGTGACTGCCTTGCCCACTGTCACATTGGCCCTGTTTTTTTGTTGTTGTTTTTTGCTTGTAATGAATAGTGATGCCACAAAGGCACATTTTCTGTGCTTTGTGGTACTTGTTTTCATTATTTCTCTTTCTGGAATTTCTCACAAATTATTTCTTTGCTTGAAATTTAAAATCTATAATAAGTTTATGTGACATGTTTGTGCCTCTGCAATCAGATTTATCACTCAGGGTGGCCAGACAGAAACCCATACACTCATTAGAATGACACACATTTTTATCATCAGGGCTGCTGTTTGTGCCACCTCTTCATCTCATTGGGGAATCCATGCTAGCGAATACTAATAATATCAGCATGTCCAGTTAGCCAGTCATGGGTCAAGGCAGTGTGTCTGATGAACTATAAAGAAGGAAAGGGAAAATCCACACAATTGCCTGTTTCACAGAGTCACTTTCTCAGCACCCCCTGTGTAGATTTCCAAGATGCCCTTTACAAGTAGTGATATAAGGACACACACTACAAAATATTTATGATAACACTTAGAATTCATAATAAAATGTAACCTTTCTAACATTTGCAGGTGGTGCCTATAACTGGTGAGCCAATTATAGTAAGAACTGGAGGGATTTAAAACACATCTGGTAATGATATAATCAAATTTTTAAATTAAACTGCGAAAACAATAAAGGGGAGTTCAACTGCTGTCTTCAAATTTTAAGATTATTTTGATTAAAATGCATACAGGGTGCTGCGAGGTTCTGAGTTTTTATTGATTTTTTTACTGAATACTGGGTTTTTTCGAGGGTAGATGTATTATACCGTCACCACACACAAGAAAGATGGAAACACTGATTAGACTGAATAGAAACTGACATTTTGGATATTTAATATACAAAATACCAAATTTATTCATGAAATCTCTATGAATCCTATTCACTCATAACTATTCAAAAGCATATTACTCTAAAACAAACGACATTCCTGATTTCCACATCTTCAATAAAAAGGTGAATATGGTGGTTATCATTCCAGCCCTCCAAAGTTTTGTTCTTAGAAATATGCCAAAACTATTCAAACCTACCTCAGATGCAAGCTACAATCTTATTACTGGGATGTAAGCCCCATTGAACTTAGTCCAATTTACTTCTAAGCAAGTGTTCATGGGATTAGGTTGGAAATCTACTTCTTATTTATTGTTGCTTGGCTGTGTAAACTGCAATTGATTTGGTATAACTCTGGGATAGAGCACATTTTTAGACCTTTCACTCCTTTTAAGATATAACAGGGATCTCAGCCTAAAGAATGTCTCCTTGAACTGACCAAAGTTCATCTCCAAGACTCAGCTGAGATTGATTGATATATATTGCTCTGTAAGGCAGCCTTCTATATGTCAAGAAAAGCAAAATAACATTCAAGAATTTATACCCAGGTCTAGGTGAATCGTGCACATAAATCAGAGACTTGTGATTTTTTCACAGAATAATCAAGTTATATGACCTGATGTAGAGGGAGTGTAAGCATAAACCACTGTCCTTTGTAAAACCACACTCTAATACCAAACAATAAGAATAAGTTTTCCTGATGTGTTTTCCTAACGTCTTATTAGAATTTATAAATCCATATAAATCCATATACTGTAGAAACTGTTGTGAAAAGGAAGGTGTTTGTTCCTTTTTGAAATCTCTCCTGTGAGCTAGCAAGACATGCTTCTGTTGAAAAGGAGTTTTATAGAAAAGATCCTAGGTCTGGCCATCACCCTCTGAGCTGCTGACAGTGGGGGCACCTGCAACACTATGATGATCAAGGCTTAGGGCACAGTCCTTATAATTTAAAATTAAAACCCATAGAATTAAAACTAAACTAAATTAATTTAAATCAAATTAAAACTTTTAAATACTAATAAGAATCTAGCTAGAACCAGGGCAGTAATTTGAAAATGGACCTGTTAAAAGTCTGGCTCTTGCAACCTTGTCATCATTTTTTCTTTCAAAAGTATCATGTTGTAGTGTTGAGTATGCATTACAGTGCCTGTAATCCTGTTATCCAGAAGTAGGCACAGTTGACACTCCAGCTGAAGCTGAAAATATGTCACATCAAGCAGCGGAGTTCAGTCAAGGAGTAGTTCCAGCTTGCAAACTTGATTTTTCAAGGGACGTATAACTGTGCAGATCTACTACCTATTCCTGGACTGAAATCCAGTTTATTGGTTCTTTTCCAGCCCATGAATGTCTCTAGATATTGTTTTGGAGATGTTTTGCCTTACTGAATTGTTATCAAAAAGGAAGATACAAATAGGTATTAGTGAAACACTAATATTTCTGAAGTTCAGATTTTCATATGTTCTCTCCCAGAAGTTATATTTATTAATTCATTGCATTTTTATTTCACTTTTCTAGGAACCTTCCTGACGTGCCTTAAAAATGATAAAAATAAAAACAAACCATTGAAATATATTAATAAAATCCAGCATTAAATAGCCCCAGCCCTGCATAAAAATAGAAATCACACACTACAGATAGCTTGAAACAACAGTTTCCAAGCTAAAAAATAGTGTTAAAAAATCAACCCCTTAGTTAAAAGCCTGAGTGCACAGAAACATTTTGACTTCTACCATAAAGCTCAGCTTGAATCAATCAGCCTAAATGAAAACCTCAAAGAGATTCATCTATACCCCTTAATCACTGGCTTCCACCTTCTCTGTTTTGTCTGGTGCTCCCTCACTGACCTTCCTCCTTATTCATTTTTAAGATTACACACACACAATTTTAAAGTTATTTTTTAACGTATTTTTAATTGCTTGCTACCTTGAGGGTCCTAGTTGGACAAACTGTAGAATACAAACATTTTAAATAAATATACCCATCAAGAATTAATGCAATGATTAATTGGGGAAGAGAGAACCACATATGTACTCTGAGATCCTTGGGGAAAGGGTTGAATAACAATGTGATAGACAGCTATGTGCAATTCCATATTTGTATTCAATTATCCTCAACCCATGTTATACACATAAGTGTATAAGTGTTATACACATGCTACACATGGACCTTGCTACATGGACTGCAAGTAGCAATTGGTGCAAAGTCGCATGCCCTGCTGTATGATTGCATTGTTGCTTGCATTTTCATTCAATTAGATATTCTTAGTGCTCTTGCGTTGTTCATTGGATGTCTTATAACAAGGACAAGGACAAGGACATTCAATTTATATACCGCCCTTCAGGACAACTTAATACCCACTCAGAGCAGTTTTCAAAGTATGTTATTATTATCCCCACAACAGTAATCATCACCCTGTGAGGTGGGTGGGGCTGAGAGAGCTCCTAGAAGCTGTGACTGACCCAAAGTCACCCATCTGGCTTCAAGTGGAGGAGTGGGGAATCAAACCCGGTTCTCCAGATTAGAGTCCCGCAATCTTAACCCCTACACCAAACTGGCTCTCATGGTGGAGAGCTCTCAACTCATAGCTGACTTATGGTGACCCCTGGTGGGATTTTCATGCCAAGAGACTAACAGAGGTGGTATGCCATTGCCTGTTTCAGCAACACTAGACTCCATTGGAGGTCTCCCATCCAATTACTAACCAAGGCCGACCCTGCTTAGCTTCTGAGATCTGACGAGATCAGGCTCACCTGTGCTATCCAGGTCAGGGCATCTTATATGGTATGATTGTATTTTTATCTCTTTCTGTATTCTGCGATCCTCCTTGAGTCTCAGTGAGAAATGTAGACTATAAATAAACTAGATACATAAATATATAATAAATGAGAAGGCTCCATCAAGCAATATGCTTATCCATTACCATGACAGCACATGTTGATGAACCATTGATTTGCCTTTTTCCTCCCACTGCATCACTGCATATGCCCTGACAAGTCACAGCGGTACTGCAACTATATAACCTGTGTCACTGTCATTGTGCAGTAGTCCTTTTACCAGAATGATCATTCATTTTCTGGAAAAGGTTGATTGGATAAAGGAGCTGTCACACTTATATTATGAAAACCTTATATGTAGCACATTACTTCAGCCCAATCCAGTATGCATTTCTGCTAGAGACAGGTAATGATACTTAGCAAATCATGTTTAATTCCTGTTTCTCACTATACTCCCATTCCTCATGCTCAACACAGAATGGAAATGCAATTTGACTTTCGTTATAATTCTCTTTAATTCTGCAGAAAAGTGCTTTCTGAACCTCAAGCAACCACAGAGATAAGATACAAAAACATCTTAAAGACTCCTTTTAATATTATTAGTATATTTTGAAACAAAATTTAGTCAGTTCAAAAATCTGGACACGGAAAGGGGTTTTCTTTCTTTTTTAATGATACTTTGGTATTTCTAGCAGTAACTGAAATGCCTAAACATCTAGAAGATGAGAAAGGGAAGAATACAGATAAAAATGGCAGGGCTTCTTTGAGAGAGCGACTTCAATCCATCTTCAAAGGCAGTTCAGTTTGTTTCTTGTCATTTTCAAGGGGTTGCTTTTGGTTTTTGCTTGAAGACACTGAGGCTCCTTATCAGTGAAAGCAAAATAGAACAACAGCAGCATTCATATGTGTTTCTCAAGAGCCTCTTTGATAATATTTATTCTGAAGAACACTATGTAAATGCAGATGTTTTGAAAATAGATCAGTTAAACTTAGCTCTGTATGGAAGTACTACAAATAATGGCCAGACAATGAATGCAGAGCTTTTATCAGACTGCCTTGAGACTCAAGCTTGGATGTACTGTAGGTTCTCATAGTGCTTTGTCTAAGGAGCTGCTCAGTTGCCTCAAGCTCTTTTTGTCTTCCCCTGGGCTCCAGACTCAAATGGCAGTAACAATTGCCCTGCACTGATGGCCAAACCAGGGATAATTAATGTATGAAGGAAGGGAAGGATGTTACTTGCAGGCCTTGACCCCATCTTAAAACCATAAAGATCCCTGCTGGATCAGACCAGTGGTCCATCTAGATCAACATCTGATCTCACACAGTGATCAACCAGTTACTCTGATGGGCCAACAACTCAGTTGCCTCTTGGTGCTGGTATTCAGAGGTTGACTGCCACAGTATCAGGTTTTCTGAATGCCCAGCTTTCATTTTTTTTAAAAAAAAAAGTCCATAGCCCTATCCATTGCGGAAATATGTCATTCCCCTTCTATTTCTGCAATGGAAGGGGCTAGATACTTACTTTTGAAAAATGAAAGCTGGGAATTCAGAGAACCTAGTGCACATATTTGTTATAAACTTTTATGGATATAATGATATTCTAACTCCAATTTTGAAAAAAAAAATTAAAGCCTTCTGAGACAGAGGGAGGAAATCGTAGCTGCTGAGACAATTTCAGGGGAAATGGCTGTCATATGGGTGGTGGGAAAATCTGGGTTTAGGATACATCCTCTGGCTCTCTCAATGGATTTTTGGCTGCCTGACTTGGAAAGTACATAATCTGTGGAGGTACTTTTTTAATTTTTATTGGTGAGTATACTTTTCAAATTCAATACATACATTCCCTCAATATCTAATTAACCCTATCCCCCACCCTTTTCCTCCCCCCTCTCTATTGACTTCCAACAGCTTTCCAACCCTTAACCCCTCTTATTACTTAATAAATCCCTTACTCTAAGCACATGCTAATTTTTTTCCAGGTATTCTATCATATATATTAAATATCCTATCAATATAGTATACTTCTATCAATTATACTATCAAATATTCTATCAGTATAATATACATCTATCAGTTATACTATCAATATAGTATAGATCTTATACCCCTCAATATAGCAGACCAGTATAATATAGTATAATATATAACAGAAGTCTTAATTTAAACATATTCTATTTCTTTTAAACATATATTCTATCAAATATACTATCGTCATTATAATATGTATTAAAACCCCTACTGTGTGCCCTGCCACCAATGTGGCACAGCATACAACACCGTACTACACATTCATTATATAATATACAATCTGATCCACTAACATTATAGTATATATAGTATGCCCCATCAGTATATTTATTTAACTATTCCCTTATTCATATACTCTAAAAAAAGTATTACTTATCCTAATCTCCCTATCTTATTCTTTACAAAATCAGTTCTAAATTTCACCCCTTTTGGTTATTGTGGGTTTTCCGGGCTGTATTGCCGTGGTCTTGGCATTGTAGTTCCTGACGTTTCGCCAGCAGCTGTGGCTGGCATCTTCAGAGGTGTAGCACCAAAAGACAGAGATCTCTCAGCAGCCACAGCTGCTGGCGAAACGTCAGGAACTACAATGCCAAGACCACGGCAATACAGCCCGGAAAACCCACAACAACCATCGTTCTCCGGCTGTGAAAGCCTTCGACAATACAGTCACCCCTTTTCTACTATATTATAATCCAAGCTTAGATTAAAATAGATATAAATTCTTAATGGTAAAGTCACTTCTCTCTTCTGTTTAAAATGTCTTATTTTAAAAATTCTCAAACTGCCACAGTTCTCCTTTCACATCCCATTTTTTTTCCAAAAATTGTTTCAATTTCGCCCAGTCCGCCAAATACTGTCCCGGATCCAGGTCTTTGAGTTTTCTTGTCATTTTATCCATCTCTGCCATGTACAACAATTTGTAAATCCAGTCCTCTACAGTAGGTACTACTTGCATTTTTCATTTCTGCGCATACAGTAATCTTGCAGCAGCTGTCATATAAAATAACAATGTTCTATTTTGCACTGGAACATTCTCCATTCCCAAGTTTAGAAGCAGCAGTTCTGGGTTCTTATTTATTTGGGTTTGTAACACCTCATTAATTACTTCTATTATATCTCCCCAGTACTGCTTCGCTACTTCACAAGTCCACCACATGTGATATAATGATCCTTCGTGCTTTTTACATTTCCAGCACTTATCTGACATATTAGCGCAATTTTCTTCGGTGTTAGGTACCATCTGTATATCATCTTGTATACATTTTCTCTAATATTCGTACACGTTGTAATCTTAATTGTATTCTTCCACAAGTGCTCCCATGCCTCCATTGCTATTTCTTTATGAAAATTTATTGCCCACTTCACCATCTGTACTTTCACTACTTCATCTTCAGTATACCATTTTAGAAGTATCTTGTAGATCTTTGAAATTTGTTTCTTGTCTTCTTGTAGCATTACTTCTTCCAATTCTGAGTTCTCCATTCTTATTCCTCCTCTTGAACAGTCCGATTTGTAAAGATCTCTAATCTGTCTGTATTGAAACCAGTTATAACAAGGAGACAATTCTTCTTTTGATTTTATTTTTGGCATTAAATGTTGCATTTGTATTATCTACTTGTAAGTTAAGCATTGCTGTTCGTTATCGACAGTTCTCGGGTCTATTACTTCATACGGGACCACCCAAGAGGGGATTTGATCTTCCAGATACATCTTATATTTCTTCCAAATTGTGAAGAGACTTCTTCTAATATAATGATGCAGAAACAGAGAGTCCGCTTTTATTTTATCATACCATAGGTATGCATGCCATCCAAATATTTTCTTATAACCTTCCAATGCCAGAAGTTTGCAATTTTTCAACGTTATCCAATCCTTTATCCATGTCAAACAAATTGCTTCATAATACAGTCTTAAGTTGGGCTGTTGCAAGCCACCTCTTTCTTTCTCATCCTGTAACACTTTCATTTTAACACGTGGTTTCTTGCTTGCCCACACAAAATTCGAAATTTTTCTTTGCCATTTTTCGAATTGTTTAGAGTCTCAGATAATCGGGATCGTTTGTAACAGAAACATCACACGAGGTAGAACATTCATTTTTATTGTCGCGATTCTACCCAGCCATGATAAATTCAACTTGTTCCACTTTATCAAATCTCTCTCTATTTGTATCCACAACTTCTCATAATTGTTCTTAAATAAGTCTATATTTTTTGCAGTTAGTTCAATTCCCAAATATTTTACTTTGTTTGTTACCTTGCAGTCCATTAATTCCATCAGTTCTTGTTGTTTCTGTTTAGTCATATTTTTGCATAGTATCTTCGACTTCTTTTTATTTACAAAGAAACCAGCCAGATCTCCAAATTCCTTTATCTTCTTTATTACCTTTGGCATATTGTCAATTGGATCCTCTACAATCAACATTATATCATCCGCAAATGCTCTGACCTTGTAGGTAAACTCTCTTATCTTTATACCTCGGATTGTGTCGTCCTCTCGTAGCTGGATCATCAATATCTCCAAAATCAATATGAACAGCAATGGAGACAATGGGCAGCCTTGCCTTGTGCCTTTGCTTATTTTCAGTTTTTTTGTCAGATCGTCATTCACTACAATCGCTGCACTTTGGTCTATAAATTCCTTTAACTGCTTGTATGAACTTTTCTCCCATTTGCAGCTTTTCCATGGTGGTGAACATAAAATCCCAGTTCAGATTGTCAAATGCTTTTTCTGTGTCTACGAAAAAGAAACCAACCTCTCTATCACAATGCTTATCATAGTATTCAATAGCATTTATTACTGTTCTCAGATTGTCTTTAATTTGTCTATTAGGTAAAAATCCCGCTTGTTCATCTGCAATGAATTCCGACATCCATCCTTTAATTCTTTCCGCCAACACCTTTGCAAATATTTTATAATCATTATTCAACAATGAAATTGGTCTATAATTTTTAACATTAGTCAAATCTTGTCCTTCTTTTGGAATCAATGATATGTTAGCCTCCTTCCAAGAATCAGGAATCCCTTGATCCTGCATAGCACCATTCATCACCTTTTTCAGGAGAGGTGCCAATTCTTGGCCCATTATTTTATAAAATTTTGACGTTAGTCCATCTGGGCCTGGCGCCTTCCCCAATTTCGTTGATTGAATAGCTTCTTTTATTTCTTCTTCTGTCACTTCCTTATTCAATTTCTCTTTCCATTCTTCAGAGAGTGTTGGAAGTTTCATCTTATCTAAATATTCCGCTATTGAATCTTTGTTCACCTCTTTTTTTTGGTATAATTTTGCATAAAATTTAAAAAAGGCTCTACTAATGGCGACTTGATCACCTAATAACTTATCATCTTCTCGTATTGTACTGATAATTTTCTTCTCCTTCCTCTTTTTTAGTTGCCATGCCAAATATTTCCCAGGTTTATTTGCACCTTCAAACGACCTCTGATTCATCCTCTTTAAATTCCACTCCAATTCTTTGTTATTCATTGCCGATAACTGTTCTTGCAGTATTTTTATTTCCTGATATATTTTCTTTTTGCCTGGTCTCTTTTTGAGCTGAATCTCTTTGGCTTTAATTTTTTCCATAATTTCTTGTCTTTTCTCCTCCTTTTTCCTCCTGTCTCTCGCATTCAAGTCCATTAGTATCCCTCTGATCACGGCCTTATATGTGTCCCAAACCTTATTTGTCGATACTTCTTTATTCAAATTGTACCGCAAAAAGGACTTGGTCTCTCTTCGCAGCAACGCAATATTCTCTTCCATTTGTAACATGTCTTCATTTATTCTCCATCCTCTTCTTTTACTATTCTTAACAAATTTCCACACAATTGGATCTGAGCCTACCTTTGGCATTATTTCCACCTCTTTAGTCCAGAGCAACAGTTCTTTGGAGGCCCAGATCATATCAATTCTTGATAATGTAGAGTGTCTTGCAGAGTAATATGTATATTGTCTATTCTTGGGATACTGTCTCCTCCATACATCCTCTAAACTTTCCTGTTTCGTAATTGAAAAAAATGACTTTGGTAATAGTCCTCTTTTTTTGTGTAGTCTTAGATTTCTTGTCTTCCTCCAAGTTTGTAACTCCATTAAAATCGCCTGCCAATATTATTTGATCATAAGACAGTTCATCTAACTGTTTTTGTAAGTCCGTAAAAAAATTTTCTTTTGCACCATTAGGCGCATAAATTCCAATCACCAATGTCTTTTTTGAATTCCAAATTATTTCCACCACCAAATATCGAGCTTCAACATCACTTAACACCACTTTAGGCTGTAGTTCCTCCTTTATATACAGCACAACACCCCTCTTTTTCTGTTTGGAGGCAGCTACAAATTCTTTTCCAAGTTTTGCCATTTTCAGATATTTTACATCTTGCTTTCTAATATGTGTCTCTTGTAGACATACAATTTTACATTTCTGTTTTACAAGCCAGTGAAAAATAACCTTATGTTTACAAGGTGAGTTTAGTCCATTTACATTCCAACATATGATTTTACACTCCATGATCAAGCTTTTGTGGGTTTTGGTAGGTCCTTTTCATTTTTACTAATAAAATCCTCCATTTCCTGGCCAGATCTGATGCTCTTTCTTGCTCCACCAAACTCAAATGTCAGTCCCTCTGGTATTTCCCATCAGTATTTTACTTTCATTTCTTTTAACATCTGGACTAGCTCTCTTTATTTATTTATTTCCAACAACACCGATCTGGGCAGTTCCTTCATGATTCTTACCGCCTTTCCATCAACTTCTAGTGGATCCTGAAACTGTTTGGTCACAATTAGTTCTCTTGTATTTCTTGTCGTAAATTGCACAATCATATCCCTTGGTAACTTCCTCTGAGATGCAAATTTTGAATTAATTCTGTACACCACATCTAGGAAAGCTGCAATTTCCTCTTCCTCCTTCCCCAGGTACTCTGCCAAAATTTCTGTATTCTGCTCTCGGGCGGTCTTTTCCTCTGTTTCCGGGATCGAACGAAATCTTAGTTGTTTTCCCATTTGTTTACTTTCCACGATGGTAACTCTCACTTTCAATCCTCTCATCTCTGTCTTCTGCATATCCATCGTATTTTCTACTACCTTAACTCTCTGCTGCGTATCTGATACGTCTTTTACCAGTTCTGCCATTTCTGATTTAAGTGTCTCTTTAAAGTCTCTTAAGTCTTTTGCCATCTCCTGTATCATACCTTTGAGCTCTTTATTACCTTCTGTAACTTCAGAAACTTTTTTATCAAGATTCTCCATCGCAGCTTGCCACTCCTTCTTCGACATCGTGGGGCTAGATTTACCACACTCCCACGAGTCTGCCCTTTTCCTTAAATCCGTGGCACTGATTTATTGCTTCCAATTGCTTTAAAAAGTCCCAATTTACTTAGTTTTTGTTAAAAGTTGTTTTGCTCAGTCCAAAATGTCGGGCGTTTTTTCTCTATGGTTTTAACTTGAAGCAAACGCCCTTACCTTCTTCCAAGATGTCCTACTTCCTGTTTCATTGAAGCCAAAACTTTGCCCTTCTCCGAAATGGCGAACTTCAATCTGTGGAGGTACTCGTGCAACATGCTTCACCCTCCCTTCAATGGTTTAGTCTTTTAATTTACAAGCAGGTCTTTCTTTAGGACTGTAATTGCCAGCATGATAATGAAGCATACATACATGAGCACCGATGGTCCTGGATCTTCTCTTACACATGGGTAAAAAAAATGCTGAGATATGTGGGATTTTGCAGAAGGATTCTGAAGACCAGAAACTTGGTTTATGTCACACTCAAGTGCGTAGACCAACAAAAAGAGCGTCCTTAATAACTGTACTGTCTTCTTATACTATTTTAGGGAACATAATCACTGCATACAACTCACATAAATGAAAGGGAAAAAACTTTCGTTGGTTAATGACTTTCTAGTCCCATCTGTGGTTATTTCTAATGTTTTATTGTATTGAAAAGCAATCTTTACCTCATAAACACATAATAAAGTCATTGGAATAAAAGGGAGTAGAGAAATATAAAAAAGTTTCACTTTAAGAGGTAAGCATTCTATGCAATTTGATAATTATTTTTATTGCTAGTTTGCTTTGCAATTTTTTGAGGAAAAATGTTTGTCTGTATTTGTAGCACAGCTAATTAATGTCAATAAATCAATCCCCCCTCCCTTTTTTCAGGGTAAGATCACAGTGTGACAGTTAAAACATCAAAAATAATGGCAAAATCTGTGTTAAGCTACAGAAGGGAAGAAGCTGATCAAAGAATACTTTTGCATGTTGATTTTTTTTAAAAAACTGATGCTTTAAAAAAAATCTATTGCAACACCACATTAAAAAAAGTCTTGCATGAAAGTCACAGTGAAGTATTCAAGACTGTAGCTGTTGGAAACACGAGAGATGGCGCCTTAGATTTACTTGGAGATTCAGGATAAATGTTGGAGCAATATCCTGCAATCAGCCCAGTGACCTGGAGCCAACTTCATGGATGATATTCTCATACTAATTCCTACAAGTAGCTACAAGAATTTCTCAAATTGATCCCATGATTTATTGGGAATATTTATTGAGAATATTCCTGTTCTGCCTTTTCAGAGTCCTGCTTGAGCCAGTTTGCATTTAAAATAATACAAGCAGGGGACCTGCAAGGACTTATGGGGAAATCTCATTTCCCCCTACTCCACCTATTTTCTCTTTCTCTTCCTCAAAGAAACCACGGCCCTTCCCTTTTCCTGCTTCCTTCTCTCTCTCTCTCTCTCTCTCTCTCTCTCTCTCTCCCCCACCCCCACCCTCCAACCTACCTTTATTGACTCCTCTGTCTTCAGCTTTCCTCCTTCCCTCCCTGGGAAAACTCTGTCCCAGCAGTGCAGTCCAGGCAGCATGAAGGAAGTTGTTATTCATATTTGGGCTGTGTTAGAATATTCATTGATTTTAAGAATGCTGTTAAACTATTTTCTTTTTCTTGAAAACTAACTTATGGTTGGTTGTTGTGGGTTTTCCAGGCTGTATTGCCGTGGTCTTGGCATTGTAGTTCCTGACGTTTTGCCAGCAGCTGTGGCTGGCATCTTCAGAGGTGTAGCACCAAAAGACAGAGATCTCTCAGTGTCACAGTGACTTATGGTTGACAAAAATGGACCCTCTGTGCCACTACTATAGCCAAAAAACTTACAACACTGGAGAGATAAAAGCTCTCTCTTCATAATTCAATGGACTGAGGACCTTATTTGAACATATAGCATACAGAAGAAAATTGTGAATGGAGTTGTTTTTAGGTATTTAGAATCTTTTAATAGGTGCTTATGTGAAGACCTGTCACTGTTGTCATATGGTTTCTGACACAAAGCTGTTTTAATTACGTTGGACCCCAAAAGTCCCTGACACCATAGGAAGACAAGAATCATGCTTTTCAGAATATAGCCACTAGACATAGGCACGAACCAAAAAAAATTAATGAATCCACAGTTCGTGGTTTGGTGCCGATGACGGTCCCAAAGTCACGAACCACAATGGACATTTCCCGTTGTCAAACCGGTTCATGGTTTGTGGTGCTCAGAATGGCCCCCATTGCACTTAGAGAGCCCATATACACAGAGAGTGTGTAGCAGGCTCTCTTCCAGCCAGCACCCAAGTTTGGTCAAGATTGCAATAGGAATCATGGAGTTATACCCTCTCCAATCCAAGGCCCCCAGGAAACTCCCACAAAAATCCAAGCTCAATTATACTCTCTCTGTCTCTCCCCAAAGGCTAGCAAGTAGCAAGCAACAGCTCTCATACTCCACTGCTCACTGAAAGTAAAAACCAGCCTAGGAGTGCAGTGCTTTTTATAAGCTGAGGTCCCATAGAGCAATGCAGGAGGTCTGTGTTTGACCATCAGAGCTGCCTATCAGGGAGATTGGAGTGCCCATGGCTACAGAACACCCCCTCCCCCCTCCCTCCCCTGGGTGTCTTCTCCCAACTTGTAACCACTTACCAATCAAGGTAAGCTGGGCTTCCATTCGGGTTTCCAGGGCGACAGAAGGAGCGCAGACAGAGTTCAGGCATTCCCCCGGCTCTGTTGCCAGAGGAATTGATTGATGGCGCCTGACTGTCTGGCTTCCAGAACTGCGGCCAGATGCACCGAACCAGGCCTCTTCTGAACTCTGGTTCATTGGCCGTGGACAATCACAAACCGCCAGATCGCGATCACCAATTTTGTGGGGGTTTGAAGTTCATAATGCGGTTTGTGCCCATCTCTAATAGCCACTATCTCTGGGCTTTGCATTAAGGGGAAAAACATCTTCATGTGCACCAGGTTATCAAATAGGTTAATCCCATTTACTTTGTTTGCATGCCACAGCTATACTATACTAGCATTATCTCCATAGTGTGGAGACAAACTAATAAGTTAATGAGATAGTACAAATAAAACAGCTTGCCATATAAAGCAGTTTCAAACAGGGACCAGACAACAGAAAATACATGAACTATAAGAAGGATCAGTTTTCCTAACATGTCTCAGGTCCTATGATTGTCTAGCACCCTGGACAAAAACTTCCCCCATTTTCCTTAATGTTCATAATTGCTAGAAATGATGCTGAAGAACAGTCACATTTTGGGTGGAGATGGACACAAAAAAGAATAATACTTGAAACGAAGATTTTGCAGTCAAAACAGCATGCATAAGAGTTTTGTAGTCATCTTTGTAAGCCTCCTCAACTGAGGATCTGTAAGTCTTATTTAACTATCATAGCTAATAGCTAGTTATAGAGCTTTCCTCCATAGTATTCCTCAGGCAAAATCTTCCCCTTATTTGTTCTTTTGCTCTCCCCAAAGTAGCAATGCACAAGTGAACGTACATGAGAATATGCACTGGATTGCCTCTCCAGATTGGGAAATTCCTGGAGATTTGGGGTGAGGGGGTAAAGCCTGGGGACAGCAGGGGTTAGGGAAGGGAGGGATCACATAATGCCATGAAGTCCACTCTGTAGAGCAGCCATTTTCTCCAGGGGATCTGAGGCTTTGGGTCAGTGGTTGCTCTTGTGTATTTGGCACTGGCTTCGTTGTCCAGAAGAAAGCATGGGACTCTTGTGCTTGATCTAAATAAATGGCTGACTTTTCATGTTGTCTGAATGGCTATGGAAGTCACTCAATGAAGTTAATTAGATTGCAAAAAATAACTTTATTCCATTTCTGACAAATCTGAGGAAAAATTAGGAGCCTAGAGATGGATATGGAATTGGCTTTGTGACCTTTGCTGCAGCTGGCGTAGGAGGTGTATACATTGAATGTTGTTGTTGTTGTTACAAAAACACTACAGCAAAAGCATACATTCTTTTCATTTTCCAAAAGCTCAAAAACGGATTGTTTCAAAGAGTTGAAACACAGCACTAAACAGAGTTTCACTCATTATTGTAGAGGGTGCTCTATGAAGCAATTTTCATTGAACTGAGGATAAAGTTTATAAGAAGAAAATTATTTCTCAGAAATGCTAAGATCTAATCAATAAAACATAGTCTGTCTAAAGGAGTTACAGCTCTATATATAGCAATGGCAAACACCGAAAACTCAGAAGATTATTATAAAAATAGATATCTCATAGAAGTTGATCTAGCCAAAGTTAAGGATATTAAAGGCTTGTTGATTCCCACAGAAGAGAGAAGATGTTAAGCATATGATTAACACTCTGTCTCACTTAGGAATATATTGGGGATTCGCAATCAGTGAATGGTATAGGCAAAAATAGCTGTTCCAGTAGTGTAAGTATTATTAAATGGGCAGAACTGTACTTTTGGTTATAGCACCATGTCTGGCTTGTCAGAAGTTCCATCACCATAAAATCATAACTTACAGGGAGACAGTGAATAACAGCTTATTCGAGGGGAAACCATGTGGGACAGAATATGGTACACACACAGCTCTTGCCTATCATTTGGTTATAACAGTTAATATAATTTATCAAAACCTATGTCTAATACCAATTAAATGGGTCTCTTCTTTTATAAGCAACAAGGCCTGTCCTGATCATCTTCAAACCCTACTCATATGAGAAAAATATTATTCATACATAACTATCAGGTGTTGTGGATGTTGCTGCTTGTGTTGTCTCTTTTTGCCTTCTCATGCTGAGACCAAGAGAGTCTGGTTTGTGTTCTTTAAAGGAAAAGGAAAACCTTGTATCTCCAATTTCCTCTTTTTGGCTGGGCTGGGGCACTCTGGTAGATATGTCACCACCACCAAAATAAAACTCTCTCCCTTTTCATTTCTCTCTCCATTGTTCTTAGACTCCAAGAGTGTGTGTGTGCACACACATGAGAGATGAAGGCATGGTTTTGAGTCTCTTTCTCCCTCCTATATTTTCAAGAGAAGAACATCATCATTCCTTTCCTCAGAATGGATGAAAGAGTTTGAAGACTAAGAGTGGAAATACATGTAGCGAATTACCTGGGGATGCTCAATTGCAGGGTTTCATGTGTAGTCCTTAATTCATGTGCAGGCTGTTCTTGCTCGGAGCACATGAATGTGCTTTCATGGGAGCTCCCTTTGTATGATTGCATCTGCAAGTGAATCTAGAGGGCAGAGCTTCAATTCAGTTCTGTTTTCACTGCAGGAACAAGTACTGAAGGCTCCTTTGACTGGCCAATTTGCATTCCTTTAAGATGTGAGAAAGTGTCAAGATCTGCATTTCAATGAATGGATGTGGGGGAAACTGAGATACTTTTAGCAGTTGAGGAAGAACTGATATTGGATGTATTCACATGGAGCAATTGATGGGTGAATGTGTGTGTGAGGACATGGAAAGTTGGAGGGGGAACACATGAATTAGGTTAACTTGAGCATCCCTAGTAACTTAGTAATGTTTATTTTCACTCTGAAAGAGACTGTCTTCAGATTCCAAGCCTAGATACAGTCTTGCCTCTCACCAATCTTTTGAACACATGAAACTCCAATTGTTGAACAATTTAAGGCAGAAAGTTTTATGAATTCTTCTGAGGCCTGGGAGGAGCTCAACAGATCAGATTTCGGATGGGCAGGCTCAGAGTTTCCCTCCAAACCAGTTCTTGGTCATTCACTTCAAAAGTTTGGATGAAGGTTTTACTGTGCTGTGCTGGGAAATTATTCATCTTGACCTCCTTTGACAGCTGACTAAATGGTGAGATTTGAACCTCAGGCTTTGCAGTACTCCCAGTTGCTGCACAGTGGCTTGAGCCGGCAACCGTACTTTGCCACCTTGGAAGGAGAAGCAGGCAGTGGCATCTCCCAGGCAGATAGGGATATGGCTGGGGGGGCGGAGACAGAGCCTTCAGAAGGTGACTCCACCCTCCCTGCTGGCAGTTGCTCTGCATGCTCAGCCCACCCACCTCACCTTGTAGTAGTGCAGGATTAGCCAGCTGCTGTTCCCAGAGTCAGGTAGGAATTTTTTCTCCACTCCCCATATTAGCAAGGTGGGAGAGGTGGTTTTTCGCTTACCTTGCACTGCAGGCAGAGGTTTGAGGTAATTGACAGTGGTGGTGCATCACTGTAAGTCACTGGCAGGAGAGAGTTTGGAGATAGGGAGTGGGCCGGTGAGCACTCCTTGGCAAGTCCCCATTAGTGGGGAAATGGGGTCTACCAGGAGCGGATGGTATGCTTGTGACGGTTACCACCACCTGGAGACTGCCTGCAGTGAACCCCATGTGCAAGTCCTTCCCTCATGCTGTATGGCTGAGGCTTTAGGAGCTTGAAAGGGGGAGCCATTTTGTGTGGCTTGCCAGGGAAAAGCCACTACATGGATGGCTTCTACCCGGGGCTGTGGGGCTCACCCAGACAGGTCAAGGCGGTGGTCCAGGGGTGACCCTGTGGCTTAACCTGTACCACTAGTTTTCCCTTGCTGTATTTAATGGTTGATGTGATATTAATAAAGTGGCCCTTTAGTTCCAAATCTTGTGTCTGCCTCTTCATTCTGACTGGTGTGGCAAAATTCTGTTCCCAGCCCATCTGTCACCAAATTCTTGTTTCTCTTTTCTTCAGTGCAGCTTAAGGATTTTTATGACCCACCTTACAGGTGTGTGTGTGATTTTCTAAGATACATTTCATCCTCTCATTACACTATAAACTATAGAAGTTGGGGTCTCATATAAGGCAGATTGCTCACTGCTAACATAATTGGCTTCTTCACCTATGTGGGAGAAGAGTTTCCTCATGTAGGCTCCTGGCTGACAGGGATTTGATCACTTGGGATACTTTATTGTTAGCACTCACACAGGGGCGAAAATACAGCATAGCCAGAGTATAATCTGCTACTGCATTCCCATACAATTTCCATTAAAATGAATGACAGTTATGCAGCATACTGCTTAACACATAGCACTTTTCACACTTCTTTGTGTTACCTCTACGGAAAGTAATACCAGATTTATAAGGGAACAGCTAAGGCTTATGTTTTGGCATGGGGTGGGAAGTTGGAGTATGAAGATAATTTTTAAAAAATAAGAGCACAGCATCACATTAATTATTTGGTTAACTGCAGTACAATTGGTCCTCATCCCTATGGAGTCCAATGAACTCATTGATAAAATGTAATACAGTGCTATGGAAATTAATGTTGCTTAGAATTTTCATGATAAAAAAATTAAACATCCCACATTGAATTTATCTTCAAAAATATGCTGCGCAGCTGCTTGGGGAAAGGTCCTTAAATTAACAATTTCTGTTGCAAAATTAATAGCTTCATGCTATTTCACAAAAGCAGAATTTGACAATTTACTACAGCTGTTTTATACATGATGATATAAAGCTCAAAACCCCTTGCAGAAATCCCACTGAGCTTTGAGCTAAATTTAAAAAGCTTTATCTTAAAAAGCTTACAGGTCCCATTTGGGCTCTGGTACTTCAAGACTCTTCCAGCTATCTCATTTTTTTTTTCTTATGTAGTGCTAGAAGACCAGACTCTTTCAAAAGTCATGGCTCTTTAATATACACTCTCTGGCAAAATGAACAATTTAGTAAAACCTATTAAGTAAAACCAAGTTATAAACTTGGTTATAAAAACACTGAAACAGATTTTAAAACCAGATTTTCAGAGTACTGCTGGTTGAATGCTTTCCTTCAACAGTGGTTTCCAAGAAACTAACATATGTGATATTGACCACATAAGTGAACCATTGATGTCTATTGTAAATCAATTACTAACTCAGGGCACCTTCCCCTGGCTGCTCAAACCATCAGTTATCCACTTGCTAATTAAAAAACATACCTAGACAAAAATGACATAGCCAGTTGTCACCCAGTCTCTAATCTGGGTAAAGTGATTGAGAGAGCAGTAGCTGACTAACTCCAGGTCTTCTTGTATAACTCTAGTGCTCTGGACACTTCTCAGTCTGGATTCAGACCAGGCCATGGGGCAGAGATGGTTCTAGTAGATGTGGATGATCTCCGTATGAATACAGACAAAGGCCATGATTCCTTATTACTTGTCCTGGATCTATCTGTAGCTTTTGAAACAATAGACCATGACATCCCATTGAGGCATTTAGAGACAAAAGTGGGCATCAAAGGATATGCCTTGGACTGGTTTAAATGTTTTCTCATGGAACAGACTCAAAGAATTGCCATTGGAAATCTGCTATCTCCAGAATGGGAATTATCTTGTGGAATTCTGCAGGGCGCATCCTATCTCCCATGTTATTCAACCTCTGTGTAAAGCCTTTAGGAGAACTCATTCTCAGCTATGGAGAGGAATGTCATCAATAAATAGATGACACCCAACTCTATATCTCACTATCTAAATCCCCACAGGATGCGGTAGAACTCTTGGGTTACTGCCTGACAGCTGTGGTCAAATGGCTGAAAATGAACAAATTGAAACTGAACCGAGACAAGATCGAAGTGATACTTGTTCAGAATGCAGAAATCTTGAAACACATTTTACTCTTTTGATGGAATTAATCTGACACTAGCAGACTTGGTTAAGAGCCTATGGTTTATACTGGATCCAGAGCTACTACTAGAAAAGCAAGTTAAGGCAGCCACAAAAAATGCTTTCTACAACCTCAGTCTAACTTGGAAGATGTCTTCTTATCTCAATATGGTCAATCTGGCCAACTTGATCCATGCTATAGTAACATCAAGACTTGACTATTGTAATGTACTATACATAGGTCTACCATCTAAGTTAACTAGGAGACTCCAGTTGGTACAAAACACTGCAGCTTGGCTGTTATGAGGAGCTAGCAGGAGCATGAGTATCACTCCCATCCTGCAGTCACTTCTGCAGTCAGCTACCTATCAATTACTGTGCTCTGTTCAAGGAACTAGCTATCACATACAAGGCTCTTTACAGCCTCGATCCAGCATATCTGTCCAGGGCCAGGAACCCAGCCCCAACAGACTTACTTGGGCGGCAGCCGGGAGCCTGTGAGGAGCCAGCCTGTCTGGCATCACAAATCAGTTACAAATCAAATGAATCATGCCAAAAAGTCGTGAATTTTGTGAAAACCACGGCCCCAAAAAACAGTTTCCTGAAACACAAATTGGCTCAATTCGTCACAAAATTTGTTTCATATTTTGATTCGTGCCTATGTCTACTTAGGGGATGACTGGATGCTTCCTCACAAAATTAATTCCCTAAAGGATAGACAATCTCGACCTAGTAGTGAAATTTTCCTCGCTGTTTTGAGGTACGTGAGCTCATCACTGCATTGCATACAAATGTATTCATTTATGTGTTACATACATTTTACATACAAAATCAAAAAAGAAAATGTAACATGAATATGTGATATCACTATTTTTGCAACTGGAAAATATTCTTCATCCTTTACCTATGAAACTCTGGTGATATTTTTAATCTATTTCTTGATTAAAATCTGATAGGCCTTCCTGGGATTGCATAAAATTGTCTCCAAGACCAGATCAATCCATAAAGGTCTCTTGAGTATAGCTGCTCTCAAGTAGCTCTGTGCCTTCTCTTTTACTAGAGAAAGATCAATGTGTTGGTAAAATCTCAGGTAAGCAATGCACTAAAAATTAGCTGTCATGCATCCATCTCCTCTGACAGGCAGAGCTATATTTATTGAGAAAAGAAGTATTGTGGGAATGACCCTTAAATGTGAAGTTTGGAAATACATGAGTTATGCATTATATTATATATACTAATACTTGAGCAAACTCATCTCTTTAGTTTTATTGCATATTTGGCAGCCACATGAGGGGAAATAAAGTACAGAAAGTAAGAAAAGTAAGAAAATTAAAGAAATGTCAAGGTCTCATCCAGTACTTGTCTTACCACTGAAGAGCAGAAATCCATTTTAGTGAGCAAACAATACTTGAGATATCGTCATTAACAATATGGGAAAATAAGACATTTTGAGACTGATAACTAGTTAAGGCATTCCTGTAGACATAAAACATAAAAAAATTAGATAATGCACTTTCTGTCTGATTTTTTTTTTAAATTTCCATGCTAATCCATATTTTATATCAGTATTGAAATATCCTAACTCTGTATAACAGATTTGGGGAACTTGTGTCTACTTGCTGCAAGAAATTCTGTCTTCACAACTAAACTGCTAGCAAGAATATTTCTAGATCCTACTCAACAAAAGAACTTCTCTGTATTTTTGAGCAGTATAAACTGATAATCTGGAAAGATCCCTTGAGTTTTTATAATAAGATTTTAGAAGATGCCTTCGTCTCTGTTTCACATCGAGGGCAGTTTCACATGCATTCAGTGTAGTACAGTTTAGTGATAAAGGACATTCTATCTGTAAAGAATATGGAAAAATAAGATTGAGTGGAGACAATATTTACATTTTAAATAAGCCTCACATCTAATATTTGGTTTCTCAATGTGAGCAGCAAAACCAATTGTCTATTTGCTCTGTTTAATAGGCACACAGATTTCATAAACTTCCTATACTCCTGAAAACATTCTCCTACATGAACAACTTTTTCTAAGGATACTCTACACAGAACTTTTTTTTAGAAGTTTGGAAGTATGTTGTTCTTGGTGGCTATGGAATAAATAGACCTGGTCAGGGGGAATGGTTATGCCATGACTAGGGATGGCAGGAATAAGGCAGGTTTCCCAAGACAGATAAAGGTATACCTTGAAGCAGCCTATCATGCATCCTGTGGTGGGGTCTGTTGAAGAGGCAACACCTTTGGTTCTTAGTAGAATCAACCAAACCTTTGGTTATCTCTGTGGCATAATGGGGGTGAGGAATAACTAGCATTTCCAAAACAGTTTAAATGTTGGCTAGGATAAACAAAACAGGAGAGAATTCTAGCACTGCTGAGAGCCAGGATGGATTTTCACGAAATGGAGCAGCCACGAGCTACCTCGGTTGCAACCTGACCTAAAAATTAGAGAGATCAGCCTTTTAATAAAGCCCTAATTTAACCTATTCATAGTTGCCTCTTTGTGTGTGTTTGAGAGTGCTCATACAAAATATCAGGCAGTCTGATTAAGAACTTACCTTATATATATGCAAGGAAGTTCAATCAGGGTCATTTTGTCTGGTGATCATATTTGTGCTAATGTTCTATAAATTTTAAGGGACTAACTTATTGTTATTTTTTTTCTCAGTGGAGAAATGACTAACAGCACAGGACTGATAAAGTCCTATACTGTTAGTCATTTCTCCACTGAGAAGAATAGTTGCATAATGTGTCATGCATATAAAATTTGACTGAGATAATGTTCACAGTCAAACCCTTCCTCATGTTAAGAGGGAAGTTTATGGATGGAATATCATAAATGCACCTCAGAAGTCCAAGGCACTTCCTAGTCCATAGTGGACGCCAGTTGGGCGGGAACCTAGAAAACTACCAGAACATGAGTCAGAAGTGGTTGACTGATGGATGGCCCTTTCACACCCTGGAGAGACACAGAGATAATGAGATTTCCTAAGAAAACCCTTGCCTAATCCCATCAATGCCCCACTACACTCCCTCCTCACCCACCTATCCTAATCAAAGTTATTCAGCAAAACTTCAGACTCAAGACAGTGTGTCAAGTACAAAATTATGCCTGTGACCCCTTTCCCTCTTACTCCGGGGCTGATCAGACCCTAGTTCCACAATATGAGTAATCAGTAGTGAACAAAGAATCCTGGCAAGGATCCTTTTAAACAAAACAAAACATCATTGAAATTACTTAAGCATCCTAAGCTAACCTCAATCATACTTGACACTCAACCCAAGGTTAAGTTGGCGAGACCTAGTTGTGGGCACAGGCTGCTCAAGAAGGAAAGGTCTAGTGAAAGTGGCAGTTAGAACTCTTCTCTGGCCCATCTTGGTCCCATTTGTAGGGTTGGTGACATTTTTGTAGGGTTAGTGGTATATCTGGCCCTTCTCTGTTCTTTCTTCACCTCTTTTATTCCCTTCCCTCTCATACCAAAATGCAGCTATCTCCTCTCTTGCTCAGTAACAGATCTTTCCTGTTTGCATCTTTGCTACCCCTTTTCAGGCTCCTCTCTGCTGTTTCAAGGTTCCTTCCCCCTATCTCATTGTGCTGGGGGGGAGGGTACATGGAGAGATTCAAGGACACACTGGAGTTGAACAAGCTATTCTAAGACCAGAGTGTTGCATCCTTGAGCTTCAGTGTACTTCTGCTTTTTATGCCTTCTCCATTTCAAAGCATGGCTTTGGACATTTCAGGCTAAAGTTTTTGAATATGCAAGATAGGGGACAGTTGCAGTTGCAGTTTTCACATTTACTGTTTTCTTGGTCCTGCAGACTTAGAAGCAGACATATAAGCATTTAATGACGCATAATCTCCTAGCAACTAGTGCTAGACCTGTCCAATCTCCCACTTTTACTTCCCTTCCTGTGGAAAAAAAACCCAAAACCAAAGGAAAAAAAACCTTCCTACGAACTTTTACGCACAATGCAAGGCAGAAACCAATGATCATTCCATATAGGGAGTGGCCACGTGGGTTGGAGGAGAGAGGGGTCTCCTCTAGCTAAGACCCAGGCTCATGTTATGCAGATTATGGTGAAAATCATGAATAATAAAAATTATTAATGGAGAGCCACACTAAGGGGAACCCAGGCAAGTGTGGACCTAGTTACCCATTCACTGCCCTTCTACTACTGTTCTTCACTTAGATGCCAACTGTGACTCGATAAGAAGTCATCAAAGATAATGGATCAAGGCACCAGAAGCAATGTTCCCCTGTCCAGAAAGACTTCCAGTCTTTTCTGTGTTTTTCTGATTAAAACTGTTAACCCTGGGCTAAAGAACAGGAAAGAATGGTCTAAGTTACATGTCCATGCATGGTCTTAGCACACCCAAATCTTTCCAGATCAGTAAATTGCATGTGGGAGAACCAATCTGGTTAGATTTTTTTTGTTTTCTGTCACACTTTACGTTGCCTTTAATTCAGCTCCTCCTCCTTTTTCATTCAGCTCTGGGTTAATAGCTTTAGTTGGAAAGGGAGACTGAGCAACCAGTCAAGTGTCCCACTTTTACTAATAAAAAATAGAGAAAGATAAAGTCATCCTTCTACTTGTGTGATTACCAGAAAACCAATCAAATATCTGGGAATATATGTGATGGGACAAAATGATAATCTATATAAAGATAATTACCAAAAGGTTTGGATATGCATCATTGAAGATTTACAAAGACAGAAAAAAATGAATATTTCATGGCTATGGAGAATCTCCACTGTTAAAATGAATATATTACCAAAATTGAATCTTTTGTTTCGAATGCTGCCAATTTATAGAGATGAAAAAATGTTTAAAAGGTGCAAAAAAAGATAAATGACTTTGTATGGAATGGAAAGAAACCAAGGATAAGCTTCAAAATACGACAAGATGAAAAAAGCTGACATGGATTGGTACCAAATATCAAATTGTATCACCAATTGGCAGCATTAGTTTTAATAACAGATTGGATTATAAATTCAAACACAAGACATATAATATTGGAGACAATTGATATCAAGGAAAAGATTCATAATTATTTATGGGTTAAGAAATCACTAACAGATATTCAAAGACAAGACAGCACTCATGTTTTGAGAGATGGACTATTAAGAATATGTTTTCAATATAGAAATAGACTAAGTCTGCTATCTTCACCAATAATATCACCAATATATGTCCACTATGATGACTAAAAGAAATAGAACTGATCATGTAAATTATGAATATATGATGAAAAGCATGGAAAAATAAAAACATTCCAAGGAATTCAAGCTCAAGGAAAAACATCCCATGGTTGATGGACCATCAAGTGGTGTCCAAATTTAAAGTGCAAATATCTAAAGAAGGTGGTTAACTTAGGGGAAAAACTAATCAGCAGTGAACCAAAACATTTGTTAGGAAGAATATATAAAATCTTGTTTCAGTATGAAACTGAATCAGAGTAAGTTAAAAATTGTATGATAAACTGGATACAAAATTTTGGAGAAAATATCTCTATGAGCCAATGGGAATCTTTATGGACTAAAAAAAATAAATTTACAGACTGTCAAATGGTAAGGGAGAATTGGTATAAAATGTTTTTAAGATGGTATATTGCTTCTAAATAAATTGCAAAACCCAAAAATGACAATAGTGAAAGGAGCTGAAAATGTCAATGTATGGATGCAACATTCTGTCACATATGGTGGGCACGCAAGAGAGCAAAAAGATATTGGATAAAAATACATGAAGAGATGCAAAAGATATTAAACTTCTGCTTTGTGATAGACCCCAAAATATGTTATTAAGTATCTTGTCAAGTAATATTGGAAAAGAACACAATGAACTCTTTAAATATATGGTGATGGTAGTGAGAGTAGTATATGCAAAAAAATGGAAAGTGGAATTTTGTCCAGACATAACTGAATGGATGAATAAAATGTATGTTTATGTGACAATGGCTAAATTAACGTCTTATATGCATAAAAGACCAATTTAAGAACTTCAGGAAAAATGGAAAGTCTTTTTTGATTATGTGGCTGAAAGATAAGTTTTTTTTAATATGCTGTATATAAAATGGTGAGTATAATGAATTTTAACAAAGAAGTAAAGGGATGGAGATAAGAAATGTTTTGTAGTTTTAATAATAATCTGCTCTACATTCTGTTTTTGATATTATGTTTACTATTTAATGTTACTTTTTGTTATATTATTTTTGATACTTTTTACATAATTTGTTTTGATATTATGTTTACTGTCTAAGGTTTCTTTCTGTTATATTGTCTGCACTTCTATAGTCCAGTAATATTGGACTATATAGTCTATAGTCCAATAATAGTCTATAGTCCAATAATATTGGACTATATAGTCTATAGTCTATAGTTCTTTCTATAGTCCAATAATATTTTGTTTTAATAAAATATTTTTTAAAAAACCCCGAGAAACACAGAGCAGAACCACAAGTGACAAAAGGCACAGATTGGACACCTGTCTGCTTCCCTCAAGTTTTGATGGGAAATGTAGGCATCCTGGTCTCGCAGCTTCACTCTCCAACTGCTGTCCAATGGACTTTTCAACTGTCACTTGTCCAACATTCCGCCAAGCTGCCTACAGACTCAAACTGTCACTGGCCCACCTGGAACAAACCAGTAACAGTACAGAGTTCATTTAGAAACTCCAGATTCAAAACTGAAATGGAAAATTTTTCAGTACACACCTGTAATAATCATTTCAAATGGGAAGTAAGGGATGGAGTGATGTTCCACAAGCCAAGAAACTAAAACATATAAACAACCTCTGCAGAAAATAAATCTTTGGCAGTTTTCCAAGGGTAGCTGGAATTTAGCAACATCTCTTTGTCAGGATATTCTACCAAACTTGTAGTTGTGGCATGAACACTAGGCATTTTTATGCACGTTTCCTTCCCCATACCAAAATATTAGCTGAATGAAATAAACAAGATGCATACTTCTGCAGAGCTGGCTGGCTAATAATCTAAAAGCGCAGATAGTAATCACAACACAATTTTATCTGTATGCATATAATTGTAATTAAAGTCAATATCCTTCTGTGAAGGTCCAAATGATATGTGCAATTACAAGAATTACACTAATTTTATGAACATCTGTGCAAAACAAAACCATAGCGAACCTTACACATTGGCAGACTCTTCATCTGGAAGTCAGCATGAGATATTGAAATGTTTGTGCAATTATGGTAAATATCTTAACCGATCAAACATATTAAAAGGAAAGTATGTGGTGTATAGTCACCACCTGCACAACGCGGCATATCATTGTACATTTTCTTAGGTCAACAGTAATACATCAGTTTACATCAAATGTGGATTTGATCAATTGTTCATTTGGATTCAAGTCATTATTTATAGCATGATTTAATAAGAGAATGACCTATCCACTGTCATGCATACAATTCACAGTGAAAGCAACCTAGCCAAAATGCTGTGAGAAAGAAGCATGGCTGCTGGATTTATATTTGTAAAGCACAGAGCTAAACCACATGAGATGAATTACACAAGGATGCTGAAGTGAAGGGAGATGCTGGGAAGCGTAGTTTGAAATTCACCTTTCTCTACAGAGCCAGCTAGATTGCTCCTCAGAGGGCTTGTTAATTTCAACTCTTTGCAGAGCCAGCAAAGATCCTTCAGAGGGTTTGTTATAATTGACAGAGTCTTCAGGAAGGCAAAAAGGAAATTAACAAACCCTCTGTAGAGCAATCTTTGCGGCTCTATAGAAGTGAAATTAACAAACCCTCTGATGAGCAATCTACCCTGCTCTGTAGAGAGAGGTGAGATTCAAACTATGCTCCCTGGCTAACATTGCATCTCTCTTCACTTGAACATCCTCGTTTAATTCATCTCATGTGGTTTAGGTCTAAACCTGAGCTTGAAAACACAATTCTGAACATGAGTTCAGCTATTCTTACTAAAAACTCGTTTGGGGCTGACAAATTCCTTACAAGGGTGAAAAGGGAGCCACAGAGAGTTCCCCTTCCACAGTAGTGTGCACATGTATCTCTATCTAAAATAGGGCCACATCAGAACTTACTGCAATGAGGAGTTGAGTTAATTCAGTTTATGGCAAGCACATTCTTACACTGTGCTTCCCTGTGGAGCAATAAATTTAGATGCTAAAAGTAATAAGAAAGCACAGATAAGTAGGTTTTTAATTGAAAATTATTATTTGCAGAAGGTTAATAATCCTAGCTTTTCCCCACCATTATTTCCCACCACTTCCTGGAACAAGGACTTAACTTTCCAGATCCTTTCGAATACCGTGGTGTATATTTCATATGGACCTGGTGACTTGTTATTTTGTGCATTAATGTCTCTGCCATTTCTCCATCCTTCTTCAATAAAGTGATGTATTTCAAGAATATGCTTGTGATGTATTTCAATTTTTTTTTAGAATTATGTTACACTATTAGCCAGATTTGAGTCTATGTGCTCTTTCTCCACCTGTGCAGTTGATGATAGGAATGCTTGAACACCCAGCCATTTGTGAGCAAGAAGCCAACAAGGACCCCCAATCATATTAATCAGCACTCCTCCCGTTACCATTAGGCAGGGGCCCCATGCTTCTCCCTCCCCCACAGACAAACCATTGCTACTACTCACCATTAGACAGCTGCTTTAAGTTAAATATGGGAAGGTGGGAAATTTGAGAATTGGCTTGCAGGTGAGTGCAACAGTCTTGCAAGGCATGCTCCTCTGTGGAATTTGACCACCATATGGTTTATAGCACTCCTAGTTGGTGGCATTAATCAGTTGCAACATAATCATGTTATCAATGTATTGGATTAAACTACAGTATCCAGGTGACATGACAAGAATTCAAAGTATTTGAAATCCAGTTCAGTATACTCAACATGAGCACAGTTGGCTCTGGAAAGAAAAATATGTAAGGCTGGAATATTAGAGAGACAAGCCATACAGCCCTCCCCCTCCCCAATGATAATACTTTAACAGGATTGATACAACCAAGGAAAGAAATTTTCACCCACCACTGCTGCTTTGGGTAGACAACAGAGAGAGATGGAAAACCAGAATGACTGAGAGAAAACACTGTGAGGATATGCATGTGCTTTCGCAATAAAACGTAAAATTATTTCAAGTCTTCAATAAAAAGTTAAGTTTTTGAAGTGTTCAAGGGTTTTGCTCACAATCTGTGATCAAATTGTGATTCAGATCGAACAGTGTTTTCCCTATTGCTGTCTGTATTTTTTATATCCTGGTTTGTGATACATTTAATCTTTTATAATAGTGTTAAGCTCTAGGTATCCTGGAGAGATTTGGCTCTCCTATCACATCCTTATCACAAATCCATTTTCTCAATGTACCTGAGCATTGTTATATATTAAGACACTGTCCCCACTGTAAGATTTTAGAATGGGTCATTGGATTATATCTAAGACTGTGATATAGGTAAAGTCAAGCACATTTAAATTCCATTGATGTCAGTGTAGTAGATATAACCATTGTATTCAGTGTTTCCTTTTAATTTTATGTGTTCATGAAGAGGTACTAACAGAATTAACACAAAAAAATGTATAAACTGCTGCCTATCATGTAACTTTGTGTACTAGGGAGACTGAAATAAAGCTTTTATATCTTTATGCTGTCAAGAAAAAATATGCAAACTGAATTCATCAACTGAATATCACGGAACATTTGGGTAGTATAATATCTCCATGTATTTGCTGTAGAGAATTTTCCTAACAAAAATAGCATTTGTACATTTTTCCTTTGAGAAGAACAGATGAAAAGCCAGCTTTCATTTCAGAAGCACAAAAGAGCATTTGAAACTGTTAATTCCTGGTTTTATTTTCATTTGCATAATATATTTTACATTAAGCTCTTGGATCAGAAGTCATCTTCCAGACACCCAGAGTCATATTGCCAACAACCCTGAGTAAAATTTCATGTCCTAGTGTTGGTCAAAAGAACACCTAAAGAAATAACCCAGTTACTGAAGCTCATTTGTAGATGGCTCATATTCCACTTTTCATAATGTATGGCTTCTTATCCTAATGTCTTCTCATCCTAATTCTAGTTTTTTTTATAAGAAGCCACTCTAAGAACAACACTTAGACTGAAACCCCAAGTAATTATGCCCTAAAATATAACTGTCTAGGATGAGGAATTTTCAACATGGCCTGAGATTTGTATCCTTACAGATTACAGCCATGAACAGGCAAGACATCTTTCTATAAACTCAAGAAAAACCCCAGGTACACATATGCATAAGTGGGAAGCTCTAGGACTTGTGGGATGTATCTCTTCCATTTCCCCCAATATTTTCTCATTCTCTTCCATGAATGCCCCCATAACCGCTCCCTTTTTCTGGAATCTTTCTGTACTTCCCACTCACCACCAGTCAACCTACCTTTATCTCCCCGCCCCTTCAGTTTTCCTTCCTTTCCTACTGCTGGCACCTGTACCGAGGAACTCTATAGTCTAGTTGCATGGTGTAGTTCTCTTGGTCAGGACAAACTGCCTGGGGGGGATCTGCAAAGACACTTCATTTTCTCCTGTATCACCTCCTTTACAACATTTCCTTTTCCTCCCTCCTCCTGGCAACCCACAGACCCTTACCTTTCGCTGCTTCCTTTTCTCTTTTTTTTAAATAAAATTTTATTGGTGAGCGAATAAACAAAAGAATCCCCCCCCAAATTTAACACATATAATCTCATTATTCCTCTTGCTCTATCCCCCCACCCTTTTCCTCCCCCCTCCCTATTGACTTCCAACAGCTTTCCAACCCTTAACCCTTCTTATTGCTTAAATCTAATTCATTTATATTTTCCTACCGCCTCTAGATCATAATATCTCTTACTCTAAGCACATTCTTATTTTTTTACATAAATTCTATCAAGCATACTATCAATATAGTATATATCATAACAATAGAACACAACAGTATGGTATAATATATAGCCAGATTCTCAGTGTCTCTTACTTTAGACATTTTCTATTTCTCTTCTTTTAAATATATATTCCATCAAATATACTATCAATATAGTATATCTCACGAAACTTAGATTGTATGCTATGCCACCGATGTAGCACAGCACACAATCCAATATAACCCAACCACATAATATATTATAATATAATGTCTGATACGCTACCTTATTGTTTTATACTATATACTACGCACTGTATACCTCATTAATATATCTGTTTAACCATTTTCATTGTCCCATATGTTCAATGTAAAATTCCCTTAAATATTATATTTGCTTAGATTATAGTTACATTCCCCCTAAGTGGTAAGATCCCTTCTCTCTCCCCTTTCCAACATTATTCTTTTAAAAATTTTCAAACTGTCACAGTTCTCCTTTTACATCCCATTTTTTTTTCCAAAAATTGTTTCAATTCCCCCAGTCAATAATATATTGTCCTAGGTCAAGATCTTTAAGTTTCCTTGTCAATTTGTCCATTTCCGCCATGTACAGCAATTTATAGATCCAATCTTCTACAGTTGGTATTTCTTGTGTCTTCCATTTCTGCGCGTACAAAAGTCTTGCCGCTGCATTCATGTAAAATAACAATGTTCTATACTGCGCTGGAACTGCCTCCATTCCCAGATTCAGTAACAACAGTTCTGGGTTCTTGTTTATTTGTATTTGTAAAATCTCATTAATTGCATCAATTATTTCACCCCAGTACTGTTTGGCTACCTCACATGTCCACCACATATGATATAATGATCCTTCATGCTTTTTACATTTCCAGCATTTGTCTGACATATTAGTATTGCCTAGCGCAATTTTCTTTGGTGTTAAATACCATCTGTAAATCATTTTGTACACATTTTCTTTAATGTTCGTACAAGTTGAAATCTTCACTGTATTTTTCCATAAGTACTCCCATGCCTCCATTGTTATTTCTTTATGAAAATTTATTGCCCACTTCACCATCTGGACTTTTACTGTTTCGTCCACCATAAACCATTTTAAAAGTAATTTGTAAATCTTAGATATTTCTTTCTTGCCTTCTTGTAATATCACTTCCTCTAACTCCGAATTTTCCAGTCTTATACCTCCTCTCAGGCAGTCCGCATTGTAAAGATCTCTGATCTGTCTATACTGAAACCATCCATAACAAGGAGACAATTCTTCTTCTGTCTTTATTCTCAGCTTTGAATATTGTATTTGTGTAATCTCCTTGTAAGTTAGGCATTGCTGTTCGTTATCAACAGTTCTCAGATCTATTACTTCATACGGAACCACCCATGAAGGAATTCCATCTTCCATGTACACCTTATATTTCTTCCAGACCATGAAGAGGCTTCTCCGAATATAATGATGCAAGAACATAGAGTCCGCTTTCACTTTGTCATACCACATGTATGCATGCCATCCAAATATTTTTTTATGTCCCTCCAAGGCCAGCAACTTGCGATTTTTTAACGTTATCCAGTCTTTCAGCCATACAAGACATACTGCCTCATGGTACAGTCTTATGTTGGGCAGTTGCAAGCCTCCTCTTTCTTTAGCATCTTGTAAAACCTTCATTTTCACCCGTGGTTTCTTGCCTGCCCACACAAAATCTGAGATTTTCCTTTGCCATTTATCAAATTGTTTGGAGTCCCTGCTTCCTTTTCTCCTTTCCATCCACCCACTACCTTTTATCTGCCCTGATCTTCAGCTACATTTAATATTTATTTCATTTATACCCCACTTTTCTCCACAATGGGGACCCAAAGCAGTTTACATCATTCTCCTCTCTTCCATTTTATCCTCAAAACAATCTTGAGAATGTGTAACTGGTCCAGTTTTCCCCACACTCCCAAAGGAGGAGGGAAGAAAGAAGGAAAAGGCAGCCATCTAATCAATTGACTGGGCACTGCCCCCCTTGAGTTGTGCAAGGCTCAGCTGGGCTTGGCCTTACCTCTCTCAACTCACACGGGGCTTGGACAGACAGGGCACTGTCTTGAAAGGGTCCGTACGAGCTGGCTTCTTCCTCCCCCATATTGCCTCACTGGGGTGGGGGGGGGGGAGAAGCTGAGCCAGCCACCACCTTCCTCACCTTTCCATGGCAGAATAAGCCAGGTGCCATCTCTCTCATCTTGTATTGCATGTGGCTTAGGCTGGCTGAGGCAGGTGTCGCTGCCTCCTTCTCCCCAAGCTGGGCTTTGGGGGGCTGTGACAGATACTGCTTCCTTTATCTAGTATGGGGCTTGAATGAGTTAGGAACCAGTTCTCCCACCTCACTTTGTATGGGGGCTGTGTGAGCTGGGCATTGCCTCCCCCACCTTGTCTCAGGCAAGTTGGGCACTGATTCCTTTACCTTCCTGTGGGGCTTGGGTGGGCCAAGTTAAGCCTTTCTGTCACAGGACAGGCCTGGTCCAGGTGCCCCTGCCTCCCTTGCCTCCCATGTTCAGGCAGGGCTGAGCCAAGTACTGCCTCACTCACTTCACCTTGTGTGGGGCTCAGGTGGGCTGAAGGTTCTGGTGGACCAGTCCAAACATTGGCTTCCTCATCTTGTAAGGAGGTTCAGATGGGCTCATGTGGCACTTATGCAAGCTGGGTGCCGCCTCCTGCTCCTTGCCTCATCTGGGCCTGGTTCTACCATCTCCACCTCACATAGGACTTGGGTGGACCAGGCTCAGCACTTCTGACACATGGCTGGCCTGGCACAGGTGGTGGGGCATCCTGGTGCACTTAATCTCCAATCCACCCTGGCCTGTGAGGTGAGAATATGTGACTGACCCATGGGCACCTAATCAGTTTCCATGGCAAAATGGGGGTTCAAGGTCCTAGTCTAAAACTGTAACTACCACACCACACGGTCTTTCATGGAATGGTCCTGATGACCCCAACACCCCCACCCCCACCTTTTACTGAAAGAAATCAACCCTGAAATGCTATAAAAACTATTGCAATTTCCTAGCAATTGTCACTGAGACCATCCATTTCTTAAAGCTAGAGGCACTCCTTTTATCATGAGGGAGTTTTTTACGCCCAATGTGTAGCCCTCCCTTTCCCCCCATGGCAGCCATCCAAGCCTGTTTGGGCTCCCTTAAAAAAAAAGAACTAATTCCCCAGAACTGTAGCTGCTGTGTAGCTACAGTTATCATGAGTTAATTCTGCAGCAAACTCCAGAGACTCCTGAATGAATATTTGAATCAATTCCAATCCAGTTTCAGGGCTGGTTCTGGGACTGAAACTGTAGCTGTGGTTGCACAAGTGGATAACATGCACTGGGGAGAGTGAGGGCCAAGCTACAAGTGACAAATGACACTTGAATGGCAAGTGGATTGAGTGGAGGGCAAGTGAACAGGGAGAAATACACTTGCTGTTCAAGTGTCATTCATCACTTGTAGCTTGGCCCTGAGACCCTGTTAATTCTCCTGGACCTCTCAGTGGCTTTTGATACCAATAATCATGGTATCCTTCAGGGCCACCTTCCAGGATTGGGACTGGCACTGCTCTACAGTGGTTCCTGTCCTACCTCAGGAGATAGATTTCAGAGTGTGGTGCAACTTTACCCCTTGGCCTCTCACCTGAAGGGTATCTCAAGGTTCCATTTCCCCCCCATGCTTTTCAAAATCTATGTAAAGCTACTAGGAGTGGTCTCTGGAGATTTGGGCTGAGTTAACATCGATATGCAGAAAACACTTAGCTTTTTCTCATGCTGCTAGCAGATCCTGCCTGCTGCTCCCTGCTGAGACTGGACAATCCAGTCTACGAGAGTCTGGCCCCTGGATCAAATCAGGGGATTCAACCTTGAGAATCAGGCTTTTTCGCGTGATCCCAGAGTCGAATCACACATCCCAAGTATTTTTTCTCTCAGGGGTAGGACAAGTCTTCTCTCTGTCACACCTAGCAGTTCCTGAACTACAAGGGATAACAGCTGAACTACTGAAGCTAGAGACATTGAAAACCATTTCTGGTAATACATTGACTTTGAACTACCTTGAAAGTGACACCAACACCTATTTTAATCTAGTTTGTTTTTAAAACTTGGGGATATGGTTGCTAAAACAGGTGATGTGGAGAATAGCAGTTTTAAGTAGATAACGATGGACAAATTTGCAAAGGCTGAACCAGGTGTAATCCTGAGTTCTCAGACCAAATTTCCACTATCCACCAGAAATGTGTAGTACACTTGCAGAAGCTGATGATCATATGGTTGTTATGGGGTTGGGAATTTCTTTTCCCTGAAATTTACTTTTTTAGATAAAGCCATTGATTCCTTCTATTATCTTTCCTCTCTTTCTTAAGAGCAGGATTTCTCTTTCGTTTCTTTTTCGAAGAAAACTCAAGGTACCCTTTTGTAACTTTAGCTCTTGCAGTTGTTTTATGTTATACTCCCCAGGGTGGTGTTCTAGCAGGAATATAGGAAGGCTTGTAAAGACATTACCCCCCTCTGAACATTTTCAAAGTTAAATTCTGAAATTTTGCACAGCCTCCATTCCTGCTCTCCCCCTCCCATCAAACTTTTGTTTGATCCAAAAGGAATTGATTAGAAAGTGATTCCAAATTCCTAAAAAGATGGAGGGAAGGAAGTGGATTTCTGGCAGAAACCAGACAAATAGGAATTAAAAGCATTTCTCTTAACGACCCTACATAGAAACTACAACTCCCATTATTTCTGGTTTTACCAGACATGCCATATATAGTCTAGTCAGCAACATTTCCTGGTATTGTGAAGCTACCCTGGGACATCACACATAGAATATAGAATATTAGTGCTAAGAAGGATTACACTGGTGGGAGTCGAAGAGGATATAAAACAGAAGGGACACAGTTATAAAGCAGATGGAGAACTGCTGGTTTAGGTAATTTGCATACCAATTTATATATTTCTTTAAAACCTCTTGGCATCCTCATTTCTATGGTGAAAACAGCAGTGTTTGAAATATATATATAGCAAAGGTGGGAAGAAGTGTTTTCAGGAGCAGCTTTTTCCTATCTCCTCACATTTCTTTTTCCTCGTGTAGCCTCCACTAAATAGTGAAGAGATGGAAACCAGAGTTCATATGTACTTGCCAGTAAGACAGATTTATTACATAAAGCTCCTGAGAGACCAATTAATATCACTAGGCTTGTCAAAATACATGTACCATGAAGAATACAGGCAGACTTTCAACTCTCCAACAATACAAGGTCACATAAGAAAAGGACACAAGGGGACAGGCACAATCATAGCAGAGAAAAGGCAATAAAGTCCAGCTGCGCATTCATCAAGCAAAGTAATAAGGACCTTCTACAATGGCCAAAGCCATGGCTACTCTGGTAGGCTTTCAAGCCTCTTTCCCCAAAAGCTAAGAAACAAAAGCTGATAATACAAAGCAAACCATACAAGTCATCACCTTTTTTACTGATAAATCTCCTATGCTTTTAACAACTGCATGGCCTGCAAAAGATGCAACAGGTGCAACTTTTCTCATGCAGTGAAAATAAACAGTTTGTGTATGTTAAAGGTACAGGAATTCTGTCAGACACAAAAGGTGGAAACGCATCAAAGGAAAAAGGAACATAACATAAAAAGAGACTGTAGCAGTAGAAAAGAGCAAGAGTCCAGTAGCATCTATAAAACTAACAAAAAAATGTGGTCAGGTATGAGCTTTTGTGAGCCCCAGCTCACTTCTTCAGAGCAGTGGCTCATGAAAGCTCATACGCTACCACAACGTTTGTTAGTCTTATAGGTGCTACTGGACTCTTGCTCTTTTCTACTGCTACAGACAGACTAACACAGCTACCCATCTTGATAAAAAGACACTGAAATGCTATCATTTTGAAAACAACTTTTTCAGTTCTAATTGAATTTGCAGGTAGAGATAAGATCACATGTCAGAAAGTTCCTAAGTACTTTCTCCTGCCAACCCAAGCACACATGTTGTGGGCTGTTTGTTCTCTACCAAGCAGAGGCCAGGGAAGGCCCTGCTTTTGTTAAATGAAACTTTCAAACCTTTAGACATGGTGTGCTGATGGAATTATTACACTGGTGACGTGAATAAAGCTACAGTGACCATGGTGATGTATGGTGTGATGCCGGAGTTTGATGGAGTCAGTGACTGGTCTGAGTATTTTCTGGAAAACAAGATTGAAGATGCAGATGCAAAAAGATCTATCTTTTTGACTGTTTGTGGACAAAATTCCTATTCCCTGCTGAGGAAGTTGCTGGCCCCTCAAAAGCCGGGTGAGAAAACTTTAAAAGAATTATGCAGTTTGGTACAGCAGCATGTGAGCCCACAGCATTCACCAGTGGTACAGTCCCTTCGGTTCCATAGTCACCACCAGAATCTTGGTGAAACAATTGCTGACTTTGTGGCAGAACTGCATCTTCTGGCAGAATTCTGTGAGTTTGGAGATGCTCTTGATCGCATGCTATGTGATTGTCTTGTGGCAGGAGTATGTGATTGGACCATGCAACTACACCTCTTAGAGAAAAAAGACCTTGATTTTAAGGCAGCAGTGGACATTGCTTTGGTCATAGAAATGGCAGCCCGCTGAGCCCAGGAGTTACAGAAGAATGGAAAGGAGGATACAGACGGCCTGCATTGAGTGGCTGCACATGGCTCCAAACTTTTGCCAAAATCACGGCTTCACTTCCCAGCTAGGGGCCAGCACCAGGAAGCTACTACACCAAACTCTACAGAGCACTGTTTCCGTTGTGGTGCCCTACATAACCCTGACCATTGTAAGTTTTGGAACACAATTTGATGGCACTGCCATTGCAGAGGGCATTTGGCACATTGCTGCACCACTCAGCTGTGGCCCCATAGCCTACCTAGGTGACAGAATTTTCAACAGAGGACAGCCAACCTTGTGGAACTATGCCAAGAGGAAGGTGAGGAAGACAATGATGGAATTTATGCTGTGTATACCTTGGGGACTGGTCGCTCACCACCAATACGGGTCCAAATAACCATTGCAAGTCGTACTCTGGACATGGAAATGGACACTGGGGCAGCATTCTCCATAATTGGGCAGGATGCCTTTGCTAGCTTATGGGCGCCAGCCACTCCACCACCTTTACAACCAGCTGGAGTGAGGCTCCAAACATATACAGGAGAGGCTATTCCACTGGCTGGCCCAGTGCTTCTGCCAGTGACGTACAAGGGACAGCATAAGGATTTGTTTTTGTTGGTGGTGCAAGGTAGAGGCCCAACTTTGATGGGACGGAATTGGCTTCAGGAACTGAAACTGGATTGGCAGAATATTTTGTTGCTTCGGTCACATTCAGGGGAAGATATTTTGGAACAGGATAAAGACATTTTTACTCCAGAGCTGGGAACCCTGACTGGGATGGCAGCAAAGATTCATGTGGACCCAAATGCACAGCCTCATTTTTTCAGGCCCCACTGTGTGCCATATACTTTGCATAGTAAGGTGGACACAGAACTCCAACATCTACAGAAAGAAGGTATCCTGGAACCTGTCCAGTTTTCTCACTGGGCCATCCCAATTGTGCCAGTGGTTGAGGCAGATAGATCTGTGAGAATTTGTGGGGATTATAAAGTCACTGTCAACAAGGTTGCTAGGCTGGATCCCTATCCACTACCTCGCATTGAAGATTTATTTGCATCCTTGGCTGGGGGGACTGTGTTTTCCAAGCTTGATCTCAGTCATGCTTATGAGCAGCTACTTCTCAATGATGAATCCAAAGAACTGCTAATGATCAACACTCATCGAGGGCTATTTAGGTACACTCGCCTACCTTTCGGCATTTCCTCTGCTCCTGGGATTTTTCTTTTTTTTATATATAATATTTTTTATTTTTAGCATCTAAAACAGTAAACTACAAGAAACTACAATAGTACAAGGGGAGGGAAAAAAGGAAAAAAGAGAAGGGGAAGGGGGGTGGAAAAAAGGGGAAGGCAGCATACAAACACTAAACACTACACTTCAATGCTTTCCCTTCATACTGCCATAATTAAAAATTAAAGCTTAATAAAGTAATGATGGAATGGTTGATCTTACAAAATACAAATTACAGTTCAAATTAAATCTCCCCCCCCCCCCCGGGCCTCGGACACAGTTCTCTCTGAGCAGCTACAGCCGCAGCGCTCATTGCCTCCCCCCTCCCTTCAGGCTTCGAATCTTCTTCTTTTTGCTTGGTGTCTTGCCCAAATTCTTGATTTTTGTCCACAAAATCCCTTAGCTGATCTTCCGAATCTTGTAAGCTTGATCTTTATAACTAAACCAGATTCCTTCCGGAAATAGCCATTTGTACTTTATGTCACGTTCCCTCAAGAGAGCTGCCAGCCTTTTATACTTAAGTCTTCTCTTCCGAACTAAAAATGGAACGTCCTTCAGTATCTTGACCTTATTTTCCAGAAAGTCCAAGTCCACATTATATGAGTTATATAGGATATTGTCCCGGACCCTCCTAGATGAAAACTCAATAACAATCTCGCGAGGCAGCTGCCGCTTCATTGCATATTTTGAAGAAGCCCGACGGACTCCCAAAATGGCGCTTTTAACTTCTTCTTTAGTTGCCCTCGCGGGTGTCGCTAAAAGTTCCGAGGCAAGATCCCTTAAATCCTCGTTTTCCTCCTCTTTAACATTCTGGAGACGCAAAATGGTCTGTGTTCGCTCCACTTGCAGCCCAATCAGCTGGTTTTCCACCAACTTTAGCTCCTTGTTCGTTGCTCTCATAAGTGACGCATTTTCCCGAGCAGACTTCTCTGCCCCCCCCGCTACTTCCTTCATGGCTTTCACATCACTCTCAATTAAGCCCACCCTTTGATCTGTTTCATTCAGCTTGTCAACAAAGGGTTTTATGGCTTCGATGACCGATCTTTTCACCAATTCCTCGAGCGACTCCCCTCTTCCCTGCAGGGCAGCCGAAACTGACTTGCCCAGAGAAGGACTCTGCTTTTTCGCTGCCATTTTAGGGGGGGGGACCGCCAATCTTCCGAGACTCTGTGAGGGGAAAAAAAATCTGAATCTTCTTAACTTCAGATCCCACCACTCCTCCACATGCGCTTGTAGTAACAGAAGGGATTCGCTTACTTACAGGCTTCCGCCTAGTCCTGTTCTTTGCCGTTTTCCATGGCCCGGCAGCACGCAGGGTGCCGCGTACGTCTGCCAGCCTCCATAGGGACAACCGGGCAATTGACCCCCTGCCTCGATTTGCCAGAGGGCTCTTCCCGCCGCGTCCCGGACCCAGACTCCCTCCCTGGGAGTCCTGGGGGCTAACCTTTGCAGATCAGCCGCCCGGTCAGGCTGCTCGGCCGCTTCCTCTCGGACCTGCCGAGAGGAGCGTCTGACATGGCCGCGAAAACAAAACCGAAATCTGCTCCTGGGATTTTTCAAAGGGCCGTGGAGGGCCGTGTTACAGGGGATTCCCAATGTTTTGGTTTATTTGGATGATATACTGATCTCTGGGGTAGATCAGGAAGCCCATTTAGATACACTGCAAAGGCTCAGAAACGTGGGACTTAAGAAGTAAGTGTTCTTTTATGGTCTCCTCTGTACAGTACTTGGGACATATTATCGATGCAGAAGGCCTCCACCCAGTCAGTGATAAGGTACAGGCTATTGCAGAGGCCCCCAAACCAACATCTGTTTCAGAGCTGAAAGCATTTTGGGGCCTTTTAAACTATTATCATGGATTTTTGCCCAACTTGTCCACAGTACTGGCCCTGTTGCATGAGTTGTTAAAGAAGAATGTTCCACGGAAGTGGGCAAGGGCTCAAGATATAGCATTTCAAACGTCAAAGACTTTGTTACAATCCTCCAGAGTTATAACACATTTTGACCCTAGATTACCCATCGTGTTGGCTTGTGATGCCTCCCAGTATGCGGTGGGAGCAGTTTTGTTCCATGTATACCCAGATGGCACAGAGAGACTGATTGGATTTGCATCTCGCACCATGTCTCCAGCAGAAAAAATTATTCTCAGCTCAACAAAGAGGCTTTAGGAGTGGTTTTTGGAGTCAAAAAGTTCTACCACTATTTGTATGGCCGGGCGTTCACCATCCTTACAGACCATAAACCATTACTCACACTTATGGGTGAACACAAACCAATCCCTGCCATGGCCTCCAGCAGGATGCAGTGGTGGGCTCTAACCTTATTGGGCTACAAGTATCAGATTTGATTTTGGCAGGGTGGACAACATTCTAATGCTGATGCATGCAGTAGGCTTCCCTTACCTTATTTCCCAGCACTGGTACCAGACCCAGGAGATCTGATCCTGCTTGTGGATTTGCTCAGTAGATCCTCTGCCTGTGACAGCAGAGCGTGTCAGCCTTGAAACCCATAGAGATGTGCAGTTGGCACCTATTGTGGATTGGGTGCAGCATGGGTGGCCTACCCACGTCCAGAAGGAGTTTTTGCAGATATTTTTTCAAAGATGATGGGAATTAGGATTTCATGCTGGATGCCTCATGTGGGGGAGCAGGGTGGTAGTTCCCCATAAACTTAGAGGACAAGTTTTGAACCAACTTAAAGACACACACCCTGGTATTTCCAGGATGAAACAAGTGGCCCGTGGGTTGGTTTGGTGGCCCGGCCTGGATCAGGACATTGAGCATTTGGTGGGATCCTGTGCTCAGTGTCAGGACAGTTGTCCAGTGCTCCCAGCTGCACCAATCCACCCTTGGGAATGGCCAACTCAACCCTGGGCTAGATTACATGTTGACTTTGCAGGCCCAATTAGGGGCAAAATACTGATGGTAGTGGTGGACACTCATACTAAATGGTTGGAGGTACAAGTAATGTATTCCATCACGGCTGAGGCCACAGTGGGACAGCTGAGGCAAATATTTGCCACTTTTGGTTTGCTGGAAATCTTGGCCACTGACAATGCCCCGACTTTCACAGGGGCCACATTCAGGGAGTTTATGGAACGCAATGGCATTCGACATATCCACACTGCCCCCTATCATCCCTCTTCTAATGGGTTGGCAGAATGGGCAGTGCAGTCAGTGAAATTGGGATTATGACACATGGGACAGCTACCTTTAGAAACTCAGCTAGCCAGATTCCTCTGGCGGTACCGAATAACTCCCCACACCACAACTGGGGTCTCCCCTGCAGAGCTTATGTTTGGTTGGTCCTTCTACTCACATTTAGATTTTTTGCGGCTGACAGTAGGTACTAAAGTGTGTCAGGGCCAAGCGGCTATGCATCATGGATGGCCCCCTCAACCTCTTCCCTGTGCTTTTCAGCTGGGGGACCATGTCTGGGTATTGGCTTTTGGGAGTGGGAGATGATGGGAGTCAGGAGTGATAAAGGGGCAAACAGGGCCAGTATCTTTTCAGGTAGAGCTGTCTTCAGGACAGATAATTAAAAGACACCTGGATCAGATCCGCATGATGTCATCACAGCATCAGGAACACCAGGGGATGGCAGTAGCAATGCAAGATGGGCCAACATTGAGGGGCAGTGGGGAGGTCTCAGATGTAACAGGGGAAGGGGATAATTCCACCACATGGGATTATCAACAATCACCAGCCGTTGCAGAAGAGCCTCAAACATCAAGAGTGACTGAGGCTCAGCCCCTCCAAGGTGATAGAGGTCAAGAACTGCCACAGACGACCTCTGAGATGACTGGGCCCAGGAGTTCTGGAAGATTATGAAGAAAACCAGACAGATTAACATTCTAAATTGAGTCTTAAAGGAAGAGGGGTGTTATATCTTGGCAAGTTGTGAATCTGGTGATGTTCCCATATTGGACTGTTTTCCCCTATTGAACTGTTTAGTATTTCCCCCCTGATCCCTTTAGGCTGAAAAGCCTGTGTAGTAGTTTAGTTTTTATTTTCACTTCTTGTTGTAGGCTGTTTGTTCTCTACCAAGCAGAGGCCAGGGAAGGCCCTGCTTTTGTTAAATAAATCTTTCAAACCTTTAGACATGGTGTGCTGATGCTACCTTTCTACAATTAAGTGTGCCATTTTCTATATTGTGGTCTCAAGCTACACATTATTATCAAAATTCTGGCAATTGTATGAAAATAGAGATTATTTTTAAAAACTAAATAATTTGTATAGATGCAACAGAGATTGACTGTTTTCTATAAGAACTGGCTCCTGATTTCAGCATAGGATATTATACACAGAAGAATATGGGATAGAAGCCTTTAATTCTTTTGAATAATACTAGGTAGAACCAGCTGAGAATCTGTGTCAAATTACAAAGGGAGAAAGAGAAGCAGCTATGAACTCCTGCCCCCACAGTGTAAAACAACTAAGCTCCAGATTTAGTTGAATCAGAGTAACTTCTTGTTCACCTTAGACAGCCAACATAATATAGTGGCTAGAGTGTTAGACTGACTGGGACACCTTATGTTTGAACCTCCACTCTGCCATGGAAGCTTGCTTGGTGACCGGATCGACAGCCACCCACACTGCCTTTTGCCTGCCCTGCAGGACAGGGGGCACGTGGCAAGCCAGCCACCCCCTGTCGTGTGGGGCAGGCAAATGGCATGGGTGGCCTCTCAGCTACTTGTTCTGCTGCCGCCAGCTCCGCAGCATGCCGGGATAGCCAGCTTGCCACGGGGCGGCACACACCACCCTGCATGATGATGTCACAGAAGTGACGTCAGTGCTGGGTGCGCACATGTGAGTGGCCAGTCTTTGGTTGCCCTGGGCACCAGCCCTGGCCAATCTCACACACTCGGCCTAATCTACCTCACAGAGTTGATGTGAGGATAAAATGAAGAAGAGGAGAATGATGGAGGCTGCTTTGGGTCTCCATTAAGGAGAAAGATGGTGTATAAATTACATTAAATAAATAGAATTCTGAACCTCAGCAGTTCAGTACTATAATGTATCCAGAAGTTTATGGGAAGGCCCACAGGCTGCTTTTAAATGCCCTGTGAATACCCATGATGTTTTTATATGTGCTGCCAATGCTGCTGTACACAATGTTACATTACACAATGTTATATTAGCAGCGTTGGTGTCTCTGCCACCACATCAAGGTGAGGGCACCAGATCCTCCTTCCCATTCAGTAGGACCCAGTGGCAAATTGAGAGCACTTAAAATCACTTAAGGGGCAAATTGACAAACTTTTACTCCAATATGATACAGAAACAGAACAAGTTAAAATGGGTATGTTGAAATGGACCCAGAATTTTGGAGAAGAGATAATATTTCAAAAATGGGAAAATGTATAGATGAAAGAAATTCACTGCAAGTCAAGTCAAGCATTAAGAGAAAATGGGTATAAGATGTTTTACCATGGTATATTACCCCAATATATATTGAAAAAATGGATAAGAAATAGATAGGGATGTGTTGGAAATGCAAAGAAGCATTTGGTATTTTTTAACATATGTGGTAGACATGTAAAAAAATGGAAATATATACATGCTGAGATTTAGAAGATTTTAAAAATGAATTTTGCAATGAAACCTGAAACTATGCTGTTGGGAATTTTGCCAGATAATGTCAAAAGAATATTGTTTGAATTGCTTATATATGTAAATAAACACTGATTAAAGAATATGAAAATAAATGGGAAATGTACTATTCCTATCACAGATAGAGATGGGAAATAATTGACACAGATTAATTCTGTTAAGGGTTCTGATTTACATCGGTTAAAGAAATGTTGTTTTACGTTTCTGATACAGTGTATAGATATATATGGTACTTAATTTGATCAATATAACATAACCAGCATTAACAATTTTATGATATAATATCCTATATATAATCAGTTGTAAGATAAGTTTATTATCATATCTTTTGGAAATATTTTAAAAAGTACTGTTTATTTTTGCTGAACCAGCAATCATAAAATATACATTAGAAGTGGGTACGAACCGGAAAAATTGCAAACTGTATGGTTCATGGTTCATCGCTGTTCAGGAACTGCAAACCATAAACTTTCACGAATGTGCCCCAGTTCGCAAGAATGAAAGAGGAGAAGGCTGCAAGGTGCTTTGTATTTCCACTGGGAAGAAAGGCAAGCCATAAATGAAGCAAATCAGGGTGCCATGGCACCTGCGGACACTTTTTTTGGTGCCTGTCTAGTATTTTTAGAAAGTAGACAGAGCTGAGAGGAACTGTTGCCCAGCAGAGCTTCTGATTGATCATTTAAAAAAAAATTGCTTCAGAAGCAGCTGCTTCCACAGAACAAGGATATTCACTGTATGAATGCTGTGTGTATGCAAGAAAGTGCATTTAAACAATATGTTCATTTTAAATAAGCATCCTGTTAGATAGAGCTTCTGTGTAAAATATTGAAGAGTTATTGCTAAAGTACTGCATGACCTCATTCCCTCACATTTTTTGGTTGGTTCTGCCTCCTACAGTCGCTGTTTTGTGGTTGGGCCCACCATCCTGTATTAGAATTCTTAAAGTGCCCAAAGGCTCAAAATGTTGGGGACCCCTGAAGTAAGTGAATAAATAAATAAATTTATTAGCTTACTATTAGAAAGCAGTTCTCTTTGTTTAAAATGAACAAGCATCATAGAAAGAAGTGTCTTTAAGAATGCCCAGAAGTATTTGCCAATACTACAGAGTGCCCTACATATCTAGGCTTAGTAAGCAGAGCTTCCATGTCAGCATGGAATCAGACTTGACCAATGGTGGGAATAATGGAAAAAATAAGCCAAGAATACACACAGAAATCTCTAGTTCAACTTGTTAAAGCAACTTCTGTAACACTGAACCAAATCTAGGAAACCAAATTGTAACTAGTCCCTCCCACCAAAAAGTTTGTGTGTTCTGTTTCATACCTTCCAGCAGCAGGCAAACACTGGGCTTGCATTGCAGGGCAGTGGCTTGTTTTCCTGAATATCATTATCCAATCAGATCCCAAGGGGAGAGGACCTTATGCTATTACTTAACTCTGTTAAGAGAGAATGAGACCAATGCGCATGAGTTCATCTCCCCACCCTCCACCCCATAGCTACCCAGGAAATGGCATTTTCTCCCTCCCTGCCAATCAGGTCCTCACAAGGGGGGACTCCCTCCCCTCCTATCAGCTTTTGAAACATTTGGAAAGGAGACTTCAGTCATAAGCTGCAATTCAAAAGTCACTTCCCTATGAGTAAGCACTACTGAATAACATGGGCCTCATATCTGACTAGACCTGTTTAGGATTGCTTCCATAGTCTTTCAGGGATCTTTCTTCTTCTCAGTCAAATGGCAACACGTACCTACTTCCCCCTTTCAAAAACATCCTGTAAGAGTTTCCCAGGGTGTGGAATGCTAATGGAGGGAGGCTTCACTGTATCCTAAGGAGGTTCTTTTGCATATGGATGACTCAGCCCAAACCCACCTTCCTGAGTAGCTATAAATTACCTGCCAACATCTCCACACTGTGACACTGAGAGATCTCTGTCTTTTGGTGCTACACCTCTGAAGATGCCAGTCACAGCTGCTGGCGAAACGTCAGGAACTACAATGCCAAGACCACAGCTATACAGCCCGGAAAAGCCACAACAACCATCTATTAAAAATCTGTTTAGAGTCTTTTATGAATGGCTTATATGTAGAGATAGGCACAAACCAGAAAAAAAGAAGAACCATGTGGTTCGCGGTTCGTCATGTTTCACAAACCATGAACTTTCACGAACCTGCCCCGGTTCATGAACTGGTTCATTTTGGTTCATGAAAATGTCACTTCCGGGTTAGCAGAAGGTCTGCAGAAAGCTCAACCTCTGTTGCCTAGGAAATTGATTGATTGGCATCAGGCTGTCTGCAATGACAAACCAAAAAACGAACCAAATGAACCAAGCAAAAGTTCATGGCAGTTAGTCAGAAATGGGCTCTGATGAACTACTGGTTCACAAACCATGAACCAGCCTGGTTCGTGACAAACTTTGGTTCATATTTTGGTTCATGCCCATCTCTACTTATATGGCAAATGAAATGGCAACTGAAGGTTTCCAAGGGGACATTCAAATGGGAAAAAAATATTCACTGTTTTAAAATGGAAACTTCCACTTGAAATGAAGTGATCTGTAGTGTCTACTGTAATCCCTTTCCCTGCCAAAGCAGGACGGGGGTGGGGTGGGGGGGTTAAAGAAGCACTACTCTTCAGGATAGAACTCTACGTCTCCCAAAATAGTAATTTGGGCGTATTTTTTAAAAAATTGATCTAATGGGATATCAGTGTGGTCCTCCTAATTCACCATCCCTTTGCTGAAAATTAGTGAAATGTTTAGCAAACCAAAGAAATGCACAGCAGAGATGTCTGTGTCTTGCCATTTCACTTCACTATACTCTGGCTAAATTAAGTGGCCTGTCCCAAAGCAAGTAGCTGAAATGACACAGCTTGACTTTAATGCCTTCCAAGGGAGGTCTAATTTTCTAATATCTATGAGCAGGTGATTATATTGAGTACCAGATGGATTTTGTTGCCTTTAGGTATCATTTCCCCATATTGCTCATTTTGAATAAAGATGGTTTAAAAAAATTAAATAAGACACTTTCCACCCTGGATTGCTTAGTTACAGAGAATCCCCATATGTTCATTACCAGGAGCAGAAAATCTTTCAGCACCATCAACATGTGATCTCTTTAATGTCAATTTGGCCTTGCTGAAGGTCTTTTTGTTTTGTGTAAGTCTCGTGTAATAACCTATAATCTCAATTGTCTCCTGTTGAGTGAACTAATAAGTATCTATATGAGTTTCATCTTTTAACAGCAGGCATCAAATGGGATCAGAAGTTCTTAAGCCCAGAGGTTGAGTGGTTTGATCAGAAATGTTGAAGGTCTGTGTGATTTACAAGAGGCTTAAAATGGCAGGGTTTTGTTTTACTTTGTTGATGTAAAGAACAGCAATAATAGTACTGCCAAACAAGGAGCATTTTGGAACACCAGCTTTTAAAATGATAAGACCTATGTGTCCTAAGCAGCCTTAATATAATGAAACCAGTAACACTAGCTTGTAAATATCTGTAAAAGTTCAGAAGTTTGTTTGTTTTAAGAAAGACTAATTCTCAGATTTAAGCCTATCTAGAAATTAAAGTTGTTTCCTGGGAATTAGTCCCATTGAATAAAATGGTACAACCATGAGTAGGCCTGCTTAAGATTGCTCTCAAAGCTGCTTTTATCATTCTTCCTTTTTCTTGAGTATAGGCAAGCTAGCTGTTCTCAGGGCCAAACTAGATGTGACATTTGCCATGAGCTGGGGTGGAGTTATTAGAAATGGATATATTTCATTTGGTAGCAGAGTTACCCACTCTGATGTACTTTCCTCAATATGTAGTAAGTAATCTTCAGGCAATTAAACTGTAAAAAAGAAAGAACATACAATTTAGTGAAGCAGATTCCATTCATGACAATATCTTGGATTAGAAAGAAAGTCCTAGTTTAAGGAATTATTTTACCTACCACCACAGCCCTCTTGCATGGCATCGAGGCTGGATATTGCTGTGTGGATGAGGCATTTATGGCAGAAGCTCTGAAAAGCCACTGGCCCCAAACTTACTGGGTCCAGCATTAGTGGGCTGCAGGCTTCCTTACCTGTCAGCTCCCCTGTGCAGCTCCCACAGCTGTGAGGGGAGCCCTGAGGTTTAAATTCCCAGCTGGCCAATTAGATCGGGCCAGCTGGGCAAAGGAAAAAGGGACTCAGTTCCCAAACCTGAGAGGCAAAGTTTCCTCTCAGGTCCACCCTCCAACTATTTAGGGAGGAGCCAGCTAGGGCGTTCGGAAGTTGGGCACTGAACAGCAATCCCCCCCCATGCACCTCCTTTTCATAGCTGATAGCTATAGGTTTAGTTGGCAGAGTTTTACATTTAGGGTAGTGTAAGCTGTTTCAAAAAAGAGGGGTTTGGGCTTGGTAACATTTTGTTTTTCTATGCACAATCTTGGAGTGTAATTGGGTTTCAATCTGTTTAAATATAAGGTTATGTGTGGGGTTGTTACTGTAATGTTACCTTTGTCCCAACTTTTGGCTGGTGGTTTTGGTGTTGGGCATGGATCCACTTTTGGAGGGAAACAAGGCCTGTGTGCACAGTTTCCTCAGAGATAGGGATTCCCATAAAGGATCTTGCACCCGGCATGGCAGTGGAAAGCCCAGCTTGAGGGTTGCCAGAGTATGCCTGCTTCCAAGTGACAGGGGAACCACATAGAGGCTACCGCCCATTGTGGATCCCACTAACTGTCATTCCACGGTTCCCCTTTCAGCAGGTGGACTGAAGGGGTGAGGAGGTCATTGGCTGGCAGATGGGTCAGCTGATGCAGGGATTCACACACCCTACACAGAGCCAGTCTCCTATCACTGTAACCAATAAAGTTGTGGCCTTTTTTCTCTACACAATGTTTCATGTGCATTTGTTGCTTGCCCAAGCACCCTCAGCCAAGCACCCTCAGAAGAAGAAACTCCCAAAGGAAACAGAGAGAGGCAAGGAGTCAGGAGGTGTTCTCACCTTAGACAAGAGGAAGCAGCTTATTATCAAAGGAGTTATACATAAACACAGAGAGACATGTAGTGTCCCCCAATGTCCAAGGCATGTTGAATTGCTTGTTGGAACAGCGGTTCCCCATCCCTACTGACAGACAGATTTTACACTGGGTAACTAATGTACCCAAGTATTCTAGTGCCAAATTTAGCTTGACAGCATAGTGCAAGGAGGGGCTTATGTTTTCCCAAGCTGAAACAGCTACTACAGTCCATGGAACCTCTCAGTGGGACAAATAAAGCCCTCCTTCACCATTTTGGCTTGGGAAAACAGTGTGGGAGGGAAGGTGAAGCCTTTCCTCTCCCTGTGCCATGTTTCTGAGCCCAATAGGGTCTCAGAGCTCTTGGAAATGTTAGTTCCCTGATGTAACATCTGTCTACAAGTTGGATTGGGGAAACTCAATCAAACTCACAGCAGATGTCACATCTACTTTGGCCCTCAGTGCTTACAAATAGAGATGGGCACGAACAGCAATACGAACTAAAAAAACCCACAAACAGCCCAATCTGCTGTTTGTGAACAAGCTGTTTGTGAGGCCCCATTCTAAACAAACAGGTGGTCATTGCAAGCCTCATTCATTGCTGTTCATCAAGCCAGACAGTCTGGCATCTGCAATCAATTCCCTTGGCAACTTAGGCAGGGATTGTCTGAACTCTGTCTGAATTCCTGCTGCTGCCCTGGAAACCCCAATTTAAGCCCAATTTAGCTTCATGGGCAGGTCTTCCTTCCAAGCATGGACTGGAGCTCCAAATTTGTTACAAGAGGAAAAGATCAGTGGGGAGAGGGGCTCCCAGCTCTGGCTTTCAGGGAGAGACAGCTGCTGTTAGAGAGACAGGGTGAGTGCATTGGAGCTTGAATTTTCTTTGTGTGTGGTGGGATAGGGATCTACCCCTTCAGGTTCCAGGGCTACTGCCAGGCTCTGGGGCCAAGCTATTATTTATTATTGGTACCTTTCTTGCTGCCTGCTCAGGTAGGGTTTCTGGGAGTGGTGCGGTAAGGATCTTGATGGCTGGAGGAGAGCCTGCTGGCCCCCTTGAACAACAAACAACGAACATGTTCATGAACAGGATCATGTTTGTCAATGTTTGTTGTTCATTATTCATGAATGGCAATGAACAACAAACACCATGTTCATTTTTTTTCTGTTCGTGCCCATGTCTACTCACGAATACTTAAAAACATTATTCAGTTTATATTTCAAGGAGGCTTCTAACTTTGCTATTTATCACTAGCAATCCACACATATGTTGCCTGATGGCTACCCCATACCACCAAAATTGTACTGGTTCTCTACACATTTGCATCATACCTAAGATATAAGTAAGCAGCAGTAATGTCAGCTGGCCATATCAGATTGTCATTATTATTTTCCTAGTAAGATAAATGTATTACACGACATTTACTGATATTACCTTTTCCCCTCAGTCCATTATAGGAGGGAGATGGACAGGCCTGCATTAATGTCTTGACTAAGTTTGTGAATAGGAGTTTATTTTTTATCTGTCATCTTCTAAGCAATCAGTCTAAGCAATGCTGAAGAGCATCAGAACATCCATATCTCCTTTGCTCCTTTTTAATCTGACAAGTTATTTTTTTCTGTCTACTTGCTTTGGGCCTCTATAGAGATAATCTAAGACATTTTGGTGTCTGAGGAAGAAAATTCACAAAGCAGCTATGTAGTGGTAAAAATATAATAATTGACATTTTGTTGTCTTTTAATGGTGCTTCAAAATCTGTTACCTGAGGCTGGCTGTCTCATTCTGTTTAACAATAGGGCCAAACTTGTGTCACTATACTGAGTTTGTAGACCTTGGGTGCCTTCCCCCTTTTCTGCATAGCCTTCCACAAGTTCTATGTTCCCTTGACAATGTTATGTAAAGGTAATCACCATATTTATCTACAGTTCATTTAGCTCTTAGTTCTTTCATACTGCACTACTGCAAAACTCAATGCTGTGTGAGGTAAGAGCTTGGAAATGGAAAACAAGATTGACGTCTCTGCAGGAGGGAGCCAAATAGAACCAGCTTGTCTAAAGAAGTGTCTGCTACATAGGGGTAGCATACATTTTCCTGAATAACTAGGGAGTCTCCTGAGTATGTGTAAGCAACTTCCTTGTCTACAGGTTGGTCCCTTTTGCTGTCTTCATGATAGTCCCTGAACCATGAAGTTAGATGTTAGGGGGAATGATTTTGCTCTTTTTTTAAACACTGAAAGCATTTAACTAATTGAAATTAAAGTATGGTAACAAGGGGCTTTAGAATCTTTCTCTTGAAACATAGAGGGGGGAAAAGAATGACATTTTCTCTCGGGTTTTATCCTAAATAAAATCACCATGCCTGAAATGGATTCCTATTTGTACCTAGTGCTGTTGCTGTTGTTCTAAAGGCTAACTTTATAGATGATTGCATTTATTTTCTCCTTTTCATTATCTATTGACTTTGGAGGGGGGGGGGGGTTATTGTACAGTGAAAGACAAAGTGTGGCTTACTGGTCAAGGCACTTAAGTTTATACCAAGAATCTTGCTTGTTCCCACAAGCTAACAAATAGCCAGTCAGAAAAAGCTGCTTTGACAAGAAACATTTTAAGTCTGCTCCTAATTTCCTTCATTTGTCTAATAATTTCAATAAATATTATGCATGCTAAGATGTTGAAACTCTGGAAAACACAACACCCACCATAGCTTTTTAGGTGATATGAGGCCAGGAGAAGATATAGTGTCATTCTTTCCAGAAATATGTGATAAGCAGTGGTCATCTTGAAGCCTTCTGAAATATCTGTTCACAGGAAACATTTATACATAAGATCAGTACACAGCACAATAGCACACTTCCTTGGCTCATAAAATATTAAGTGTCATGTTTCGAAGGGTACTTAAATGTTTAAAGCAGCTGTTTGTTGATTTATACATTGCAAACAACTTTTAGTATCAATCTTCCAGTGGTGGTCAGAACTTGCCATCTCCTTTTTCTTGACCTGTAGAGTTTAATTGACTGTGGTCTGCTCTGCTTACCAGCCATCTGGCTTATTTTCATTAAATTATTTTGTAGTTCTGTCAAGTAGTATCAAACAACAGCCTTGAATTTCCAGCCCCCAAAAACATTATCATTATGGCCATCTCATCTCTGATGAGATAAAGCAACAAATGTTTCTGTAATGAGCTATTTGAGGTTTCTCCCTCCCTGTCATCCCCATCCAGTTACCCATCATCCTACCAGCTTCCAAAGACAGTTATCCACAGGCAGACAAGGGGATTGCACCACCTTGTTCCTTCTCCTACCCTGGAAGTGACAGCAACACCTCCTCCCCCTCCAGCTGTCTCACCTTATGCTTTCTCCTCAGCCCTTATAGGGACCTGTTTTTAAATGGTTCCCCTTTGCCACTTCCCTGGGTTTCCAGCCAATCCCCACTCAGTCTCCTGAGTGGCCTTGCTCCCAGTCTTATCTGATGGAAGGGCTGGGTAGACTCTGCAGTACCTCAGCCCCTCCCATTCTATCTCAGCCCAGGGCAGGGCCTTTGCTCTGCCTGTCTGGTTTCCTTCTAAATTCGTGAAGTGTTACTAATGGTTCCGTCAGTGACCTGTGCCCTGCACTTGCCCCACATGGGCTGCCAAAGACCTTCTGTGGCTAAGGTTGAGCCACCTATGCCACTGCAGGAGGAAAGTGAGTTGTCTGTGTGGCTGAGGGTTTGTTGCCAAGAGTTCAGCATGTGCATTGGCAGCTGACATTCCAATGAGGAAGGTGGCTTGTGGAGGTGTCTGCAGCCAAGGTGCTAATGGAGGAGGTGCTGCAGAACCTGGAATGGTTCTTGTGGCTGCAGGACAGGGAGGGAATGGGCAGAAAGGAGGATGGTATTGCTGGACAAACTAATAATTTTTAAAAAATTAACAGCATCATCGAGGTATATCCTTCTAAGTACATTGCCTTTAGTGGACTTCATGAATCTTGTAGATATTGTAGTTGGAATTGTCAGTTTAGGTATTCTTAAGGACTACCTTATTCTTTAGACAATGTTCTAAAGGCTGGGAGATTATATATTTCCATATAAATGAGTACTGGGGCAAAAAGAAAAGTTAGCACCATATAGCAGAAAAGGTTTCCCAGTTCTGAAACTCAGGTGTTCATACACAGAATTACATACAGACATTAATGCTAGGAAAAGCTGAAGGCAGTAGGAAAAGAGGAAGACCCAAAATGACTCAGTAAAGGAAGCCACATCCTCCAATTTGCAAGATCTGAGCTAGTTTATTAATGATAAGTCATTTTGGAGGTCTTTCATTCATAGGGTCACCATAAGTTGGAAGCAACTTGACAGCACATAACACACGCGCATATATGCATCTGCATATTACATGCAATTTACAAACAAAATTAAAAAGAGATCTCTCTATTTTTTTGCCATAAATTGCCTTTTTTCTTGTCAATGAAATGGTGCTCAAACTTTTGACCTCTCCTTGTTTTAAATCATAAAGGGTTGCCAGGAGTCAGATAAAATTGTCTCTCTGCTATAACTGTTCTGACCATCCCCAAAATTGCTGTTATTACCAACTGTTCTGTACCACATGAGGGACAAATGCAGGCTAGTGCATGAAACCAGTCTTGAAGCAGAGTCCTATGCAGAGCATCTTGGAAATCTCATTCGTAGGGACACTAAATAGTCTGACAGAGCCTCAGCATATTAACATCTTAGAGATAATGATTGGGAGACTCCTTGTATTTACCATCATTTGCATTGTAATTAAAACTTGGGGCTATTTGGGTAGAGGTGGAATATTTCAATGAAAATGTGCCAGAGTCAATAATTCACTCTCTAAAGTTTAGAAATTTTAAAAAACATTTCACTTTGAGCATCTTTGACCACAGCTTTTTTGAGGGAGAGTTAAAAAAAAAAAAGACTAGGCAACAGGATAGCACTGAAATGTGCAAAAGAAAAGCTTCACTGCAAAGTCTTGAAGCTTAAAAACCTAGCAAATGGCACAATCTAAGCAGGTAAAAAAAACAGGGAGGATTGTCTTTGACTCACAACCAAAGTTGAAATGTAAGGCGGTGTTGAAAGCTTCTGTTATTTTTTTTTAGAAAAAGAGTTGAACTATTGTTCTGCTTAATGAATGGAAAATGTTATTTTTTCATTCCCTCAAAATCCTATCTTATCCAGGGTATAAAACTAAGAGTTCATAGGAATTTGAGGATTTTCTAACAGAGGGGACGTCTCTCATAGTTTTCAGCAACTCAGAAACTCCCAGGGAAGAAGAGAAGCCTAATATGATTCATTTATAATTCTAACCTTGTTTCAAACTGCGGCAAAATCTTCCTTCAAGGTTTTGATTAGATTCTGCACTTCACAAACGTCTTGCAAACCTCTTCACATCTACAGCTTCATCATCTAATTTAGTTGTAAATGAAAAGGGGGGGGGGAAGGATCAAACATCCTCAGCTATACTTCAGCTCTTCTTACTGTTTATCTTATTAATCAGAAGTTTGTCACATGTAAGTGATCATTCAGGAATGCAAACTTGGTCTTTTAATTTCACACTATTGCATAATATCAGCAGTCTTCTGCTTTTGCTTGGTCTTTTAATCAATTGCTAAGCAGAATTGTAAGAGAGGATAACTATGAACACATATGAAAAACTAATAAACAAATAACACAAACCCTGAGATTTTTATGTTACAATGAATACAATGAATTTATGTATAATTGGAAGCTACTAAAATAGAAATTTGGCAGTCATGTTTTTCATATAAATCCACTTCTGCAATTTCAGATTTCTCATCAGTTTTTAATGCCTGTTTTCTCCTTTTTTCTATCTGCCTTTGTTGTCATGTCTTTGAAACCATTCCCTTTTATAAAGAATGTAAGACCACCTCCTCCTCCCTACTCGTTTGAAGCCAGCTGGGTGACCTTGGGTCAGTCACAGCTTCTAGGAGCTCTCTCAGACCCCCCCCCCACCTCACAGGGTGTTTTGTTGTGGGGATAATAATAACATACTTTGTAAACTGCTTTGAGTGGGCATTAAGTTGTCCTGAAGGGTGGTGTATAAATCAAATGCTCTTACTATTACTGTTTTGTTTCTGTCCAGAATCTTCTCTTTTATGCTCCTAGAAATCTTTGCTCTTCTTAATTTGGCCATTCTATCACATATGTAACAAACCAATCAGCTTTTTAATCAGAATGTAGCACTATTGTACAACCTGTCATTATTTGTTTCCTTCAAAAGTTCTTTTAAATTATTTACATTTTAAATTAATATCAAAACTCTGTTTTCTAGATAACAGAACTGCTCTCTAATCTGTTAGCCAGAAAATGCCATAATTATCATACAGCATAAAGAAATTACAGTTTTTCAGAATGAGAATAAGCCTAAATTATTCCTGGGTTTGGCCACTTCTGCTTCCTCCTTCTCCTCAGTCACATGGAGCTGTGACTAAAGACTTCCTGGTCTTCTTCAGTTCAATTGCAATTTATTATCAGGATGCTTGAATACCTGCTAGTTCAACTCATGTTCAGTTCTCCAGTTTCAATAAGCAGGTCACAAATTGCCAAATAATCCATTGACATTTTTGTGCCTGTGCAATGCTTTGTGAGGGTAGGGGGATTTGAAGCTGAATTTGTTTCTGTCAGAAGCTGAATTTGCTTCTGAGGAAACTTAGATGGGTTTTAGGCTTGCAGCATTGTTGTATTTTTGTGCCTGTGCAATGTTTCGTGAGAGCAGGGGGATCAGAAGCTGAATTTGCTTCTGAGGAAACGGAGATGGGTCCTAGGCTTGCAGCATTGTTGTACACCTGCAAGGGGAAACAAAACAGAATTTCCTAAGGAGGACCTCAGAAGCTGCCTCCCTGCTAATCTCCTAGTCATCTAAAAAACAGCTTTCTGAAAGCAAGGCTGATGCAAATCTATTCTCAGATGCACAAATTGTTGCACATGCCCTGAATCTGCTCATAATCTGGTCATGGCAGACATGTGCACAAACAGAAAAAAAACCCCAAACATGGTGTTCATTGTTCATTGCTATCCACAAACAACGAACAACAAACATTGACTAACATGACCTGTTCACAAACATGTTCATTGTTCATTGTTCATGGGGGCCAGCAGGCTCTCCTCCAGCCATCAAGATCCCTACTGCACCACTCCCAGAAACCTGACCTGAGCAGGCAGCAGGAAAGATACCAGTAATAAATAATAGCTTGTCCCAGAGCCTGGCAGCAGCCCGGGAGGTAGATCACAATCCTACCACACACAAAGAAAAATCAAGCTCCAATGCAATCTCTCTATCTCTCTCTCAAAATGCCAACAGCAACTGTCTTTCCCTCACTGTCTGCTAAATGGGAGCTGGGAGCCCCCCTCCCCCCTGCTCTTTGCTTCCTTGTAACAAATTTGGAGCTCCACACTTGAAAGGAAGACCTGCCTATTGAGCTAAATTGGGCTTAGATTGGTATTTCCAGGGCAACAGCAGGAGTTCAGACAGAGTTCAGGCAGTCCCTGCCTCCGGTTGCCAAGGGAATTGATTGCAGGTGCCAGACTGTCTGGCTTGATGAACAGCAACAAAGGAGGCTTGCAACAACCACCTGTTTGTTTAGAATGGGGACTCACAAACAGCTTGTTTGCAAGCAGCCAAACAGGCTGTTCATGGGCTTTTTTGCATTCATAATGCTTTTCGTGCCCATCTCTAGTCATGAGCATTAGAACCATACATTCAGCTGTCAAATATGGCTGCTGTGCATTCTTGTCATTCCTAATTTACAATAGATTAACCTGACACTTAAAACTATTGCAGTTTTTTGTTGTTTTTTAACTAAGACTAGAAACCAGGATAAAAACAAACTGTAATTTGTGTCAAGGCTTGCTGCAGCTGCCACTGGTCAGGGAGCCAGGATGCCTGGCCCTAACATCAAAGGGGTGTCAGGGATACTGCAGGACCCTGCTCTGTGGAAGGAAGGGCAGTATACCTCACCCAGACTCCCTCTCAGTCTACTTGCTGACCTGCTTGACCTGATCCAGTCCTCCTCCTTGATCTCCTCCATCATCCACTTACCTCCTCTCACTTCAACATCACTCCTACTCAACCCACCACACCCTGTGGGTGGACTTCCCTTTTATCCCTTCAACCTTGCCATGCTCCACCTGCCAACCACACCCTCCTGCTGCCTTCTAACCATGGACCTTGCTGGCCTAGGCATCTGCACCTGTGCTTGTTTGGCTGGAAGCACTGGGCTGGTCCACCTGTGCCTCATTGACTGGCTGTCCAGCCTCTCTGACTGAGCTGATGGCTGAAGGCAGGCACAGCTGAGCCTCCTAGGCTGGCTGCCCCTCTTCTCCCACGGAATGCCTCAGGCAGCTCCACCTGGAGTTGCTTAGCTGCTGACATCCCCTGGGTTAGGTTATTGCTTTCAAGCTGGGCTGCAGGCTGGGGCATGGCTCTGAACTGCTAAAACTGCTTCTCCTCTCTGGCTGGTAAGGCTTCAGTTTGGCCAGTGGCTGGCTGTGTGTCTCCACTGTTTTTGTCCTTTCTGTCTGTTCTGGTCCCCTCTGGGCTGCCCCCACTCTCCTTGCCTGGCCCCCTGGACTCCCACTGGAGGGTGGGGCTATCTGGCCTCCACATGCCCCTTCTAGTCCTCTGAGTCCTTGGGTGTTTCTTCCCTTCCTTCTGTGGCTGGCTGGTTCTGGCTGTCTGCTGGGCCACTGTCTCCTGGGGGTCTCCCATCCTCCTCTCCAGGTAAGACCGGGGGCTGGGCTGTGGACCCTGGACATTTGTTAAAATAGCACAATTTGGATTTTTCCAGCCCAGTATTGAGCTTCATAGGTTTAGAGAGAAGTTTTACCTCAGGGTAGGGGAAGGTCAACCCAAGATTGAGATGTGGATTTGTGACATGCCTCAGGCCTTTATTCCCTATGGGGAAAAATATCTGGCAGCTACCTGGGGCTGTTGGGCAGCATTTTTCAAGCATACTCCACCAAATTTACTAGGGACCTACTTCTGCCTGTCCTCTAAAGACACACCAGGTTTCAGGAAGATTCAACCCCAGGGATCAATTCTATGGGCAACCAAAGAAGATGGATAGCCTCTAGATAGATTTTTCCATAGAAAACAATGGGTGAATTTTACCAAAAGTACCAAATTAATTCAGTAAAAAATTGAAATACCTGTTTTTTATTTGGAATACTCGGATTTCACCGAATCAGCCAAACTTGATATATTAATCCAAATTCCAAACTGAACTGCGCACCTCTAATGGATACAGCACCTTCATATTTACCAGCTAAATAAATTTTATTTAGGGCTAGTGTGCTTTCTATTGCTCTCCTTGTATGTTCTTGACCTGTAAGGTGATATGTCATGAAGAATACATATATGTATACCATAAAGCTGCCATATACTGAATCAGACCATTAGTTGATCAAAGTCAGTAATGTCTTCTCTGACTGGTAGTGACTCTTGAAAGTGTCATGCAGACATCTTCTGCATAACATACTGGTGGTGGTGGGAAGTGCTGTCAAGTCATTGCAAACGTATGGCAATCCCAGGTGGGGTTTTCAAACAGAGATGGTTTGTCATTGCCTGCCTCTGCAACCCTATTCTTCATTGGAGGTCTCCCATCCAATTACTAACCAAGTCTTAGCTCCTGAGATCTGACAAGATCAGACACATCTGAGCTACCCAGGTCAGGGCAAGCTATTATATACTGTGCAACATAATCTTGGTATGTTATAAATGATACAAAGCAGTAGCAAAAATAGCAGAAATAGCAGCTGTAGGATGAGAACTTTTATTTAAACATTTGTAACAGTAATCCTGCACACACTGATGTGGAAATAAGTCCCAGTGGGACTGTTTTTCGAGTAAATAGGCACAGGATTGACCTGCCTGGAAAACAAAGGCTCCTGTCTTAGGAAAAACAGCAAGGTTAGAACAACACTGATTTGGATGGTGGAGAATTACTAATGAAGCCATACAACCATCTGCAGATACAATGAGTAATTATTATGAAAATGGAAAGACATGATACAGGAAGTGATTTAAAAATGAATTATTTTAGAGTAAGCAAATCAGGTGCCATATTCATTCTAGAGGGGTCATAATCAACTCCACTGAAAGCAACCAAAGTAAAACTGATGATTATTATTTCAAGACATCAATGACTTCATGAGCCAAGTAAGATTTGGGAAAGTTTTAGACATTCAGGTGTAAATGTCCCAAGTTCTCTGAGAACAGGGTGGGAAAACATAATGAGGGGTACAGTACTCCATAGTTGAACTCCCTTAAATGACAGACTATGTTCTCCATAGAAAATAGTGATCCACTCTACCAAAAGGGGGGGGGGATGAGGACATCCTCTGACATCACAGGAATCTATTGGTTTGTGTTTTGTGCCAATAGAACTAAGAGCCAAGCTACAAGTGATGCCTTACACAGGTTGGGCACTTGTCAGCTTCCCTCAAGTTTTGATGGGGAATGTAGGCGTCCTGGTTTTACAGCTTGGCTCTCCATTACAACTGCAAGAGCAGGACACCTACATTTCCCATCAAAACTTGAGGGAAGCTGACAAGTGTCCAACCTGTGTCAGGCGTAGCTTGTAGCTTGGCTCTAAGGCTGAAATCTTGCACCCTAAGAATCAAAGTAGGCCTAAATAAAGACAGAGAGCAGGAAAGCATTGAGGGAGGAGGTAAACAGAAATTAACAGCACTCTGGCCTGATCAATACTGAGCTTCATCCTAGCAACTTTTGAGACTAAATTTCACACTGAGAGATCCAGTCAAAGATCTTTGATTTAGCCCTTACTTGGAAATATGTTATATTTTATTCAGTGGGATTTCTGAATAAACATGTGCAAAGTCAGTCTATGCATCTGCAATTCATAACATAGGAGTAGGTATGATTTGACCCATTGAGACTCTGAGTAAACGTGCATAGGGCTGGACTATAAATTACTGAGATCCAAATACAATACCGTACTAAATGTAGCTCTGCAGTCACAATGAAACTTATCTGAAAAATATTCATTGTCTTCTCAAACTGTTTTTCTAATTCTTCGAACTCTGCAGATGTTTTCCATGAGTGGGGTCAAGCAAAATTCATTTACATTTTGCCTAAAATGAAACTTCATTGCAACAATTACTTCAGTTGTGAGCATGTGAACTTTCTTAGCAGTTATGAATAATAATAGAGAAATGATTCCAATTGGCTTTCTAGCAGTGCAATCCTATGCACAGTTAACTGCATAGAATTACTCTGCAATGTTGTCAAGATAATCCCCCCCTCCAACACACACACACAATCTTCATATTGGTCAGTATAAATATGATTCTTTTAATTAAATATCTCTGCAGTAATTCTATACCAATTGGAAGCTATTTCTTATTGAGGTTTGCAAATGGCACACAAATCTTTGTCTACATGCTTGACAAAAGCAGGCCATATTTCTTTTTCTGCTAAGCCAAATACTATGACAACACCTGGATAGGCAAAGTTGAAAAAATGTTTGTTAGTTTTGCATTTGTTCAGGCTGTTAGACTGTAATAGATGGGTATTAATTGGAAGTATATAGGACAGCTCGCATCACTTTTTCCGGTAGGGAAGGAAACATCAAAAGCCATCAAGATTCACGGCTGAGAAAAGACATGAATCAAATGTGATGAGGTGTGACTTCAAACATAGTGTCACTTCTGTGAATTCATCATTTACAAGAATGTGAGGGGAATGGAACGTAGTATGTTTGTTAATATAAAAAAATATTTTCAATCAGTGACTTAGAACCTGGAGGAGGGGAAGGGGACTGAAGGGTGGGTGAGATGATTGGCTGTCACTATAAAAAGGAAAGTAATTACCAGTTCAAAGGCACCTGTAAAAACATTGACAATTCTAATCAAGGACAATCATCTTGATTTCATAATATAAGATTCATGGCAGTGTTGATGTTGCAGTATAGCTTTCTGAAATAAAAATCTTTGAGCAAGCTTTTTTAAAAAAAAAATCCAGAGGGGCAACATCAGGAAGAATTTAGAAGAGTATTGACGCAGGAGTGAGTTTTATTTAGGAAAGTTAGTCATACACAAAATGCACTGATTTACAGTGAAACCTAGTTTAAATATATATTTACTGTCCTGGTATTTGTAGATAAAGGAATTGATGACGTAGCAGGGCTGTTTAGGACTGCTACCTGAAACCTTGGATAGCTACTGCAGGTCAAAGTGGGCAATATTTGAATATATAAACCAATGGTCTAACTAGTAAGTATAAGATAGCTTCATATAACATATGAAAACCAAGAATCTTTGGAAGAGTAGGGTGGGAGGGGAAGTGGTTTCAACCCTTCATGCTGTTGCCAATCTTTCCATAAAAGATCTATGGGCTAGAAATAAAATCTGAATGCACAAACTACACTGAAAAATGCCTTTGGGAACTTTTCATTTAAATTTGACATTTTTCAGTTTGTTTTGTGTCAGATTACATGGAAGAGGTGAATTTCAACATGATGAAAAAGTGCCACTGCTTTCTGATGCTTGATTGACCCTTGCTTCTATCTGTCTGAATAAAGTTCTTGTCATTTTACCCAGATCTCTAATATGCAATTTAGCATGACGATTTCTATTTATTTTATTTGGTTTCCCACTTTAAGTTCATAATACCTTATTATAGATAGGTTGATATAATGCCCTTTAAAGAGATCAATTATTTAGTAAAGCATCTTAGTAATTTAAACTGCAATCACTTTGCTTGAAATTGGCACTGATGGAATTCGAATGCTGGTTCCTGACCAGAATTAATTCATTACTTCTCAGAGTAAGAGCTTTAAAAAAAAATCAAATGTACTTATTTACATAAATAATAGGATAAACAAAAGATTATCCTGTATAAAACTTTCTGAGATTTATTTAAACACATTGCTTTCTTATCTCAGCCTGCAATTATATTTTGAGATAGTACTGAGAAATCTTGTTTAGATGAGTACAGCATAATTTGGCTACATTCCGCCATTGTTTTGTGATCTTAGAACTAATTTATACAGCATCACAAGTGTACTGTTATGTGAATCATTTCCAGATGACTTAAACCTCACTTGCATAGCAAAATTTAAGCAAGCCCAGCTTCAATTATCTGAGTAATTACTCTGTTTGGGCCTATTCTAATAATTTAGGATTTATATCTGTTATTACCAACAGACTCTTTAGCATTTTATTTACTAACTATATCCATCTATGAATTCTACTTTGACTCTGCAACAATAGATACATATTCCTGGCTGTTGCTATAGACCCACTTCCATGCCCATCTAACTGAAATTTGTAAGTGAATGACTGCTAGAGTACAATTGTATCTTCCTTGCTTGGTTTTGATTTCTGTATACTTGAGTCCTGTCTAGTATGCAGTAAACTTTATGGCTTAGTTATTAAACTAGTTTTCCACTGGTGTAAGGCAATTCTGCCTATTCACTGATATATATGTAACCGTAGCAAACCATGAGGTTCATAGAACAGTCCAGCGAGAAGTATAATTAAAACAAATTATCTTAACAATCATATTCTACTCATTCTGCAGAATGTTAATTTCTTGTGTTTTGTGAATAGAAAGACAAAGAAAATCCACCAGGGGAAAAGCACTTATTGGACAAGATCCCCATTAGATCCCCATTAAATAATGTTGGATATTTCAGTGAAACTGAAGATATTCTACTTATAACCAATGAGCACTGGGCTAAAACTAGTCTATGATGTTGCTTCATTAAATCACTAGCATTATGGCAGGGCTGCAGTTCAGAACATAAGGTCAAATCACTATTAAACCAGAATATTTTCCAAATCCAAAATACACCACCTCTCCTTTACAAGTAACTGAGACTTATACAAAAGTTGCTGGGATGTCCATTAAAAGAGGGACATCATTGCTAGATAGCAAAACAAGATACAATTATTTAATTTCAACATAGATTTAATAACTATATCTATGACTGTTTTTCAATAACTTATCCTCATTCAATACTTGGGATTTATATGTCAAGCTATTCCTGTTTATTGTTTTAAGTATTGCTTTCTGTTATGTTTTGAAAATACCTTGGGAAATGTTCTCCCCCCTGCCCCCCGCTTAGGCCTTCACACCCCACAGGTGGCATAAAGCCACCACATCCTTGCTGCACATCCTCCAAATGGTTGTTACCCCCATTCTCTCAGAGGTAAGCAAATGCAGCCCTGATTTGCAGATGAGTGCCACCATTACAATACAACCTCTGTCCAAGCTCCTTGCATAAACTGATGGGGAGCCTTGGACTAAATGCAACCCAGGACCCAAGCTTCTTGCATACACCTGGCAAGGAAGCCTTGGGCCCAAAACAACAACAAACCTCCTGCACTACAGGCAGGGAATCATGTGCCCCCAGGCACCCAGGCTGTGGGCCTAAACAAAACAATCTCCAAGCTTCTTGTACACACCTGGTTGGAAAGTCCTGAAACATACAAACCCAGGTCCTGCAACTGCAAAGAAGCCACTGGGTGCTGGACCTGCCACAAAAACCACTCAAACATTAAGCAATTTATCAACTCCATAGTCATCTCTGGCCCCCAACGACCGCACCTAAAGAAAAAAACCACAACCGTTAACACCGTAAAATCAGGCAACAACTGAACTGAACCAGCCTACTTGTTCATTGCGGCGGAGGCCCCTTGCCCACTTGGGAAGACCCAGCCCCATCCAGCCCATGCCTTTTGCCTTGTCCTGCAAACTTACACGCTGTAAAGGCATGGGGACCTGTAAAACTGGGCATGCATGACGGAACTTGCATGGCAAACCCCTTGAGATGCAAACTGCCAGCAGAGCATACGAGCCATGCCAACCTGATCCCCAGGAGGGTGAGTGGCCATTGGCAAGGAGGACCTTTGAACCAAGCAGCTGCTATCAGAGTGATATCCTGCATTGGGCCTAGCCAGGGACATCACTTGCAGCCAAAGCGGCTGGTGAACTTGGTCCCAAGGCAAGGTAGGTGTAAGGGCAGCATGCATGTAGAACTCTTTGTCATATTGCAGCCAAGCTGCACCAGCAAAGTCCGAATACCCTCTGTATATGATATCCATATACTGGAAAAGGGGGAAGGTACCCTCCGAGGCTGGGCGCATGCTATGACACCCGCATAGATAAGAAACCTAGGTACCCAATTAGCCCAGGTCCAGTCAACCTTATGGCGCTTAAGCTGCTCCTTGTCCCATTCCTCAAGGTCCTCTTTATCCTTCTTCTCCAGTCCCCTGAAGAGAAGGATAAAGACATCCACATATTCGCCCTTAAGGATATTCTCCCTAGTGGCAGGGGTCAAATGGTCCCCAAGGGGCATAGAGGTATCCTGAAGGGGAGAGCTCTAAGTGGTGGGGAGGGGTTGCTGGACACAGCAAAGGTAGCAAGACCCACATAACAGCTGCAATCCAGAAACAGCAAAGGGGGCCAGTTACAGGCGCCTGACAAGATGCCCATTAAAGGAAGGGGGGAGATTGCAACCACACAAAGTAGCAGGAAAAAAGCTCAAACAAGGTGGCAGCACCGAGCCCACCAATTCTGGTGGCAAAACGCAGCAGCTCCCACATCTTCCAAAGAGCCAGGAGCGGCGGCGAAACACCACAGTGGAAAAGCCATGCTGGCCTGAAGCACTGACAGAAATGCTCCAAAAAACACTCAACAACAGCCTGGGGCATGGCAAAAAGCCATGGCAGGAAAGTGTGCCAGACTTCAGCACTGGTGGGAGGACGTCAGCAGCAGCACTACTGTCTGGTAAGCCTAGGGCAGTGGTGAAGAAACTGAAGTGGCAAAGCTGTGCCAGCCCTGAGCACCAGGAGAAATGCTCCTGCTCCCAATGGTAAACTGTCCTGCACCGCTGGTGTGGCAATGATGCTCGATCCCAACAACCCAGCAGCTCCCAACTCTCCTCCTGCAAGGGCAAAGTCTGGGGCCCGCCAGGATCTCCTCGTGCCAGTGGAGAAACGCTGCTATACATCTGTTCTCCAGCTGAGCATAAGGCACACTGAGGCGTCAAGCAGCAGAGCGGCCATATAAGCCCCTAGCTCTGCCCCTCATACATGCCCAGACAGCCAGGAAAGTGCCAGCACTGCCTCCCCCATTTCTGGGGAGGCAAAATGCAGTGCCTGGCCAAAGTGGCTGTTGCCACCGGCCTAGAGAGCTGAAGTGTGGTAACTTATAGTATCTGTGACAGACCTTCTTTCCAACTGAGGAAACCCACTCAGCCTCTTATACTTTTGAGGAACTAAATTTATTTTGAAATGTATACCTTTCAGAGCCTACCACCAGGCGGTAGGGCAGCTCTATGAGTTCAGGGCAGTGGCCAGGCTACAGCAGTCATGGCCTGTCCCACCTGAACACCTGATGCACTTTTGTGTGGTGCAGTGTGGGAGGGGTCTTTCTGTGAAGTCAATTAGGGGACAGCTCGCTGCTTTGGCCTTTCCCAGTAAGGTGCAAGGCTTTCCTGAATTCATGGGTGTTTTCAGGCTTAGGAAGATGCTTGAAGGATGGGCCAGGGAAGTTAGGGTGCCAAGTGACCCCAGGCAGCCCATCTCCCCATCTGTATTGAGGGGGTTGGGGACCGCTTGGGGGGAGGTGTGTTCCTCGGCGTTTGAACGGAAGCTATTTCATGCAGCTTCCTTGACAGCCTTCTTTGGGGCTCTACGAATTAGTGAGCTGGTGTCCTCATCTCGTATGGACGCTTCTGGCCGTGCCCTGTCAGCCAAAGATGTTAAATTTGTGGGGGATAAAGTCTCCCTTTTTATTAGGCAGTCCAAGATGGACCAGCGGCAGCAGGGGAACACTTTGCTTTTGGGCTCCTGCGTGGAGCAGGAGCTGTGTCCTGTTAAGGCCCTCAGAGAGTACGTCGCACTTCATGGGGAAAACCAGGGTGTCTTATTCCGCCACGATTATCAGATCCTGTTAACTAAGTACCAGTTTTGGACTGTGACAGAGAGGGCTCTTAAGAAAATCGGCTTGTCAGGGGTCAAATTCGGCACCCATTCCTTTCAGATTGGGGCGGCCTCTACGGCAGCAGCTATGGGGTACCCTCAGCAGGCAATACAGCGAGTGGGCAGGTGGTGGTCAGGGGCATTTCGGTCCTGTATCCGCCCCCTTCCTCAATTTTAAATGGCCATACTAATTGATCTTTCCTCAGGTGCCATGTAGGGCCAGGTGAGGAAGAGGATCCTGATTTGTGGCCACAGCATGGTGTTCTGGGTGGCCCACCAAGCCAGGAGAACGCTGATTGGATCTCAACTGGGTTTGAGTGCTGTGGCCACTGTAGAGTGGCAGGGCCGGCGTGGCCTTAAATGGCCTGGCCTGCTGCCCCTTTTGTTTTGGGGATGGAAGGGTCCTCCTCCACACATTTTGGTCACTCACCTTGGGGGTAATGACCTGGGGTTCATGCAGGGCAAGGCCCTGTCACTGCAAGTAGCTGAGGACCTGAGATTTATAAGCAGCCAATGGCTTGGCGTGCTTGTATTTTGGTCACAGACGCTACAGAGATGGGTTTGGTGGGAAGCCTTAGATCCCAGGGCAATTGAGAAGGCCCAGTGTAAGGCTAATCATGCCATCAAGAAGTCTTCGGGGCAAGGCTTGGGCATTTATTTGCCACACCCCCAGATTAGAGCTGAATTTGCCCACCTCTACAGAGGCGATGGGGTACACCTGTCACCTGAGGGCAATGACTTCTTTCTGGATGACCTGCAGCAAGGGCTTCAGTTGGCTTTAGGCCACCTCTGGGGCACGAGGGTCTAAGCAGAGGTTTGACCCTTGCGGTGGCAGGAGATTTTGGGAATAGTGTGCAGGACAGTGAGCACTCAGTGGAACTTCCCGATGGGTGGGGAACAGGGTCTGCCATTTAGTGAGGTATGCTTTTGGTGGCTACCGTAGCACTGGCAGAAGCCTACGGGGATCCCCAAGCACAAGGCCTTCCCTCATGCTGTATGGCTGGGGCGTTAGGTGCTTGATGGGGAGATCCATTGCCTGGCTGGCCGGGTAGCAGCCATTCAAGGCATTATTCTGCCTCCCTTTTTGGTTGTTACCAGTAGCTTTACTATAGGAGGCACCCCTGTTACTTAGATTTCCTTGTTTGTTGGGGCTATGATGGGCCTAGCAGAGTGCTTTGCCTTCACGGCAGAGGAGAGGGACTTATTACTAGCAAGCCATGCATCTATTCTTGGCACTAAACCGGACATACAGGTAGAGGATTGGACTACTCTTGAGCAGTTAGAGAACAGGGCTACGAGAATGAGACTCAATGCGGCAACTTTAATTGATTACTCTGTCAACAGGATCATCCCTCGGGGCTTGAGGATTCACAAGCCTCCCAGGATGTTTTTGGAAGATGAGGAATTCAAAAGCAAGTGGGTAGCTATACTCAACCAGTGTTCGTTTGATTTGATGTTATTCTTGATTAAGACCTCAAATCAGGAGGCTGAGAGGATTAAAGCAGAGATAGAATGCGTGGAGGTGCAATTAAAGGAGAAGGTGACCGCCGATGAGTTTGAAGCACAAAAGCAGGAAGTAGATAGGCTCATTAAGGAGTGTGAGGGCAAACTGAAGGAACTTAAGATTAAAAAGTTTAACAGAGACAAGCGGGATTACTCTAGTGGGAGGATTTATGTCTGGTGGGAGGAGCCCAGTTTGAATAAACGTAAGAGAGTAACTTGGGCTTGTTCCCTTGAGGCGACCTCAGAGTTTGAAATGACGGAGCCGTCAGAGACGGACACCTCTGGGGATGAAGGTTCCAGCAAATCCCTTAGGAGTAGATATGTTCCTCTCTCCAACAGTGGGCGTTTTTTATGCAGGGGACCAGTGTTTCAGCGGAAGAAAAACAAACCCAGGACTTAGTATTCAACTTATCGTCTAGGCGACTTAGTAGGATTGAGAAATCTGTATTGAATAAAGGACTTGGATTTGTGCCTATGCCGTCATATGACTCATTTAAAACCAGAGTTGACATATTTAAACTGGTCAGACTGATCAAACTTCATAAACTGTTTGGAGATGTGAAGGAAACTCCTGAACTCAGGGGCTATAAACAGAAATCTGTCTTTTGTCCCACTGTACATGATCCGATGATAGAGAGTTTCGAAAGAATTATCATTAGAGATATCGAGAGGGCAGAAGCCAAGCATCATTAAAAAAAATACAACCTTACTAAGAATGAGTGGGAGGCAATGTGTGACTTACGATGGGACAGGAGTGTTGTTATTAAACCCGCGGACAAGGGCAGTGGTGTGGTGTTACTGGATACCGCTGATTACTTATGGGAAGTGGAACGGCAATTTAAGGTGGAAACGGATTATCAGCGCCTTCCGTATAATCCACTTCCCCAATAGGGGTGTGCAAGCCAAAAATTTTCGGCTATAGCCGAAAGTAGAAAGCCGAAAGAAGATTCTCTATCGTTAAAGCCGAAAGCCGAAACAAGAATCTCTTTCGGCTTTCGACTTTCGGGATTCTTTCGGCATTATTTCGGCATTCTTTCGGCTTTTTTCTATGGGAAAATGCCTCCGTCTTCCAGGACGCCTGGAGGAGGCATTTTCCCACCGAATAAGCCCAAAATTGGTGGGGACCTTCCTCTAACCCTTCTCTAACAACCACCCAAGTTTCAGACAGATTGGACTTTGGGGGGCCATGTTATGGCCCCCCAAAGCAGGTCCCCCCATCCTCCCATAAAAAAGCGAAGGAGCAGCATATTGTTAGCATGCTGCTGCTGATCTTTCTTCATTATTTCCTATGGGGAAAAAATGAAGAGGCAGGCTTCCTTTGCCAGGGGTGGCATTTTGCATGCAAAATGCCCCCCAGCCCTCAGGGGCCCTTCTCCCACCCCTCCTCCCACCCCCCACCAAGGCTCAGCCTGCTCCCACTTGGGGGGGCCATTTCATGGCCTCCCCAAGTAGGTGCTCTAATCTCTACCACTGACAGCTGGGGGAGGCTTGTGTTGCCAGGGGTGGCATTTTGCATGCAAAATGCCCCCCAACCCTCTGGGGCCCTTCTCCCACCCCTCCTCCCACCCCCACCAAGGCTCAGCCTGCTCCCACTTGGGGGGGCATTTCATGGCCTCCCCAAGTAGGTGCTCTGCTCTCATCTCTACCACTGACAGCTGGGGGGGGAGGCTTGTGTTGCCAGGGGTGGCATTTTGCATGCAAAATGCCCCCCAGCCCTCTGGGGCCCTTCTCCCACCCCTCCTCCCACCCCCCACCAAGGCTCAGACTGCTCCCACTTGGGGGGGCCATTTCATGGCATCCCCAAGTAGGTCCTCTCAGCCCCTAAAGTCCACCCCTTACAGCCCCACACAAACCCAATTCCCCCCCAGCTGCCACACACAGACCCAAATCCCCACATTAGCCCCTCACAGACCCAAATCCACCCCCACCTGCCCTACACCCATAACCCCAGGAACAGGCTGGCAAAGGCCAGCCCTCTCCCTTTGTTCCCTATGCTGGGAACTTCTAAACTCTCTTTCCCTGGGCAATTCTGCACAGCCCAGGGGTGCCACAATGGTGGGCACACTTCTGAGTGCCAGCTGGTCCCTGTGAAAGAGCACCTGAACCACAGACACCCTCCCTCAAATTCCCCCACCACCTACAGAGATGGCTGGCCAGCCAGCCCCATTGTTCCCTATGATGGGAACCAACTGCACAACAAAGAATAAAACAAGAACAACACAAAATAAAGTTTTAAAAAAATTATTTTCTCCCTTCCAAAGTACAAGTAGGCAAAGCATTATGACACATTACACCAGCAGTCCCCCACACAGAAAAATTAAAACAAAACTCACTTAACATCAGAGAATCACAAAGCATGATTCCTGTCAAAAACACTTTATTTCTTGAACAGCTTTAGGTTACACAGCAGGGGGGAACACCAAAGGGCATGGCAGCACTATCTTACACAAAAATAACACAACTCACTTAACATCAGAGAATCACAAAGCATGATTCCTGTCAAAAACACTTTATTTCTTGAACAGCTTTAGGTTACACAGCAGGGGGGAACACCAAAGGGCATGGCAGCACTATCTTACACAAAAATAACACAACTCACTTAACATCAGAGAATCACAAAACACAATTCCTGTCAAAAACACTTTATTTCTTGAACAGCTTTAGGTTACACAGCAGGGGGGAACACCAAAGGGCATGGCAGCACTATCTTACACAAAAATAACACAACTCACTTAACATCAGAGAATCACAAAAACACAATTCCTGGCAAAAACACTTTATTTCTTGAACAGCTTTAGGTTACACAGTAGGAGGGCACAACAGGGCATGATAGCAATGTACTACAAAAAATAATACAACCCACTTCACCGTTTTTGACAGCAATTGTGTTTGTGTGATTCTCTGATGTGAAGTGAGTTGTGTTATTTTTGCGTAGTACACTGCTTTCCTGCTCTGCGGTGCCTTCCTACTGTGTAACCTAAAGCAGTTACAGAAATAAAGTGCTTTTGACAGCTATTTTTTGGGGTGATTCTTTAATGTGAAGTGAGTTGTGTTATTTTTGTGTAAAAGACTGCTTCCATGCCCTTTGGTGTCCCCCCCCCCCTGCTGTGTAGCCTAAAGCTGTTAGGGATCCCCTCAGGCTGCAGTTGCAAGAGAGCTCAGCCCCCCCCTCCCTGTTTTAGTGCAGGAATAGCTGGCTGCTGTTCCAGAGCCAGGTAGGAATTTTTTACCCTGTTTTCTTAATTGTCTAAGGGAAAGGGTTTTTTTGCCTACCTTGCACTAATGGCTGCGTTTGAGGCATTTTGAGGTGGTGCTGTTTGGTTCTGTCATTGGCAGGAGATTTTGTGAATAGGATGCGGCACGGTGAGCACCCAGTGGCACTTTCCCATGGGTGGGGAACAGGGTCTGCCATTTAGTGTGGTATGCTTTTGGTGGCTACCGTAGCACTGGCAGAAGCCTGAGGGGATCCCCAAGCACAAGGCCTTCCCTCATGCCGTCCGGCTGGGGCATTAGGTGCTTGATGGGGGGATCCATTGCCTGGCTGACCGGGTTGCAGCCATTCAAGGGATGGCCTACACTCGGGGCTCTGGGGCTCACCCAGGCAGGGCAAGGCGGAGGTCCGGAGTTGACCCCATGGCTTGACCTGTACCGCTTAGTTGGCCCTTGCCTTGTTTATGTTATGGTCATTTTAATAAATGGCCCTTTAATTCCAAGCCTGTGTCTGTCTCTTCATTCCAGCTGGGATTGCAATGATTGTCACACCCTTATACTGTCTGCACTTCATGGTTTTCTGTCAGCCTTTTATCTAAGTTTTATTCCTATTTATTGATATGTGTTAATTTGTATATTTTAACTCTTGTATTTAAATGTTATTGTGACCCGCTCTGAGCCTGCTTGTGGGGAGGGCGGGATATAACTGTAATAAACTGAAACTGAAACAGAGACAGTCCTCACAACTTTGTCATCTCCCAGAGGTAGAGTTAAACCTCTGCCACAATACCAGGCAGAGCTATATACAAAACTTGCAAAGGTAGACCCAAACTCACTGTTCTCTTCCTGAGGCAGCCTGCTTTATTCCAAAAGACAGGTTCTGAGACTCTACATCTCCTCAAACAGGTTCTCTCTCAAGAAATTCTGGAGACATGAACCCTACCTCCACACATTTATTTGTTTGGCCTGTTTACCCACTAAGCAAACCCTGAGACAGGATCCCTCTAGTCTCTCTTTTTCTGAAAACTCAGACCCTGTCTGATCTGAGTTGATAGTGTAACAGCTTTTCTCTATTACACTCCCTCCCAAATCTGGCTCCTCCAGTCGTTCCAGGGATCCTGATTGGCTGCTAGTTGCACCACTCACACACCTGATTGGCTGCAAGCTACACTGCTCAAACACCAAACAGGGCTAAAGGGGAAGGCTGTTTTTCCTCTCAGTGACAGGACAACCTCCCATCTATATCCTTAACCATTCCTTAGTTTAGATCAGATATGATTTTAAGTTTACAAAACTTTAGTTCAGCAGAATCTAAAAAGTGTTGAAATGGGTCTCTTTGAAGCTGACTTACTGTTACTGGAAGTTGCAACTGCAATAATCAGTATTTGGGCAAAGTAATTTTTTGAACTGGAAAATTTATGTTTCTGCTCCAATGAGATTCAGAAGAGGAAATAGAAAACAAGAAATATATTTAAAACAATGTTTGCTGCATATTCTCTCCTACATTTCCTCATGCTGTGACTTCTGACAATCTTCTGAAATAGCTGATTTTTTTTTAAATGCTCCTTCAAGTAATTGATAATGCCTCAAGTGACCTTTCAGCTATCTTTTATGCCTCAGGTTTTCTGATCATGTGGCATATTCTGTCACCACAGCAAACTCCACAGCAGTTATACTGAATCAAAATCTAAGGAGATTGATGTATTGATACTATTGTCTAGCATGATTACTTAGTGTTAATTTGTTGATTATGGTAATTTGGATAATTGAATTTTCTTGTCAACACAGAATTAAATTGGTAGTCTTTCATGTTTGCTATATGCAAAAATATACACTTGACATCCTATCAAGTAACATTTTCAGATTTATATTAATAAAAGTTCTAATCAAAGGGCTTCATCTTCACCTCAGAATTTTCATGGTGCAACAATATAGTGGCAAAGCTATGCATAAGAAAGTCCCTAATTTAGATCTCACTTCTACTATGAACTTACTTAAGTATCTGTTCAGGTGTTATGAAACTAGTGTTGGTATGTTTGTGATGTACACAAACATGGCCAGGCTCATATGATTCTTCCCCACATGTGGCATGCTGCATTTGAAGGTGGAAGTCTTCAAACTTCCATTAGTATTGGTGTCTGAATGCCACCTTCACTAACTGAAGTTTGCCCCCCCCCATAACTGGTGTAAACCTTCATAGGAATCCTGTTACTAACTCTGTTAGTGAGTGTTAGTGAATAGGATGCCATGACTCTTGTAAGTTAAATTAAAGATGGGAGTCAGACGTTGGAAAGCCACACAAGGGAAGGAGGAAGAGGAACAGAATGCAAGAGCCTGACAATTAAACTATTTCATGCTTGATAAGCTGAGATTTATTTATGATTTCTGAAGTGGGCCTTAGTGGTCTTAGGCAAGCCACTGTCTCTTCACCTCATCCTCTCCCTTCTGGAACAGGGGATTAATAATACTAATTTATCTTGCATCATATTACAAGAATCACAACAAAATAATATATGTGAAGTATTTTGAATGTTTAAAATGTGCAATACTAATAATTAATATTAACATTAAACAAATGAATCACCTGATAGTACTGTTCTGAACAGAAAGTTCTTTTTTTGAAAGATGCTCACTATACTAACATGTCAGAAGTAGACATGTGAACTGAGCAAGATTTGCCAGGTGGGCCCAGAGAGCTAATTGCCTCTTTGTTAGCAGGTGCTAAAGCCACTATAGCCTCTAAGTGGAAAGATTCTAAACCTCCCTCTTTAACAAGCTGGCACAAAAAAATCTGAGATATTTTCTTTATGGAGAAAATAACTTATCAGCTCAATCAATTGGACTCAACAGATTTTCAGTCCACATTTTGGGGAGATTGGATCCCTGTTCTTAACTACCTGATTAAATCTGATATTAAACCAAATAATAATCTGATATTAAACCAAATAAACCATCTGTGATTGAATCTTTTATCTTTTAAAAGAATTTATTTTAATTATTATGCCAAATAAAAGTCAACATCTATGATTCAAGTTATATAACCACAAACATTCTCTGTTTATTTAAAATGTTTACGTATGAAAAATTTATCACATCTCACTTGTTAATGTTTAATATGTACAATATTGTTGAGTGTAATTGTAATTTTCTTTGATGTTGTTTTAAAAGTAAAAAAAATCTAAATAAAAAAAGAAGTAGCAGCATGTTATAGGAGTTCTGTATAGTGGCTAAAATAGATAATAACTAAAGTACCATGTGATAAAATTGTTGCAATGTTTTGCATCCAAATAATTGGGATTTTATTTCTGCTTGTTAATTGGATTTTTAAAATTTTTGTTTCTGTAAGTTTAAATGCAGGCCTCTGTGGAAAGAAGGAGGGGAGTTGGATAGATACAAGGAGTCTGCTCTGATTGGACAGTAGTTGTACTCTAGAGCAGTGGAGTGAACTGTAGATTTTAGTCAGAGAGGGAAAGGTCTTCAGTCAGCTTTTTCATATCTCAGAAAGTATTTGTTCTAGTTAAGTCAGGCAGACTACGTGGAGCCCGGAGATTCTGGTTAAATCAGTCTTTGGATGTCACAGCTAGACATGGGCATGAACTGAAAAAAACCCAAACATGGTGTTCGTTGTTTGTTGCCATCCACGAACAACAAACAACGAACATTGATAAACATGACCTGATCACAAACATGTTCGTTGTTCATGGGGGCCAGCAAGCTCTCCTTCAGCCATCAAGATCCCTACAACACCACTCCCAGAAACCCTACCTGAACAGGCAGCAGGAAAGGTACCAATAACAAATAATAGCTTGGCCCAGAACCTGGCAGCAGCCCTGGAACTTGAAGGGGTAGATCCCTATCCCACCACACACAAAGAAAATTTAAGTTCCAATGCACTCTCCCTGTCTCTCTCTCAAAATGCCAACAGCAACTGTCCCTCACTGTCTGCAAAACCAGAGCTGGGAGCCCCCCTCTCCTCTGCTCTTTGCTTCCTTGTAACAAATTCGGAGCTCCACACTTGAAAGGAAGACCTGCCTATCAAGCTAAATTGGGCTTAGATTAGGATTTCCAGGGCAACAGCAGGAGTTCAGACAGAGTTCAGGCAGTCCCTGTCTTTGGTTGCCAAGGGAATTGATTGCAGGTGCCAGACTGTCTGGTTTGATGAACAGCAACGAACGGCAATGAACAAAGCTTGCAACAACCACCTGTTCATTTAGAATGGGGCCTCACGAACAGCTTGTTCGCAAACAGCTGATTGGGCTGTTTGTGGCTTTTTATAGTTCATATTGCTGTCGGTGCCTATCTCTTGTCACAGCTAAAGGATTCTGGCAAACTGAGTGGAATCCTGAGAGCCTAATTCTGTCTAAATCAGGCAAACTGTGTATGTGCCTTGGTCAGCCTATGTATATATATGAGTGAAAAATTATTCTATCTAGGTCAGACAAGCTGTGTGGAAAGGCCTGAATGAATCTATGTCAGGTGTTTCCACATGAGCACATCTAAAATGCAGACTAACTGACCCCGCTAGTGTTAACTTATGTTGGGAATATTATTATTATTATTATTATTATTATTATTATTATTATTATTATTATTATTATCCCCCCGTTTGGGGGAAACAGTAAAATCAACACTCATAATAATATTTATTTTAAATAAATATTTAAAATACCACTAAATAGACAAGAAATGGGATCATTACTAAATTTACAAATTAGCAGATGCACTACAACAAACACATTAACAAACAAGGAAATATTCTTTATCCAGTAGCCATGGGACAGCCCAATCAGCAAATACAGTGAGGTGGATGGGTTCCAACATTGCCACATTATCATGAGTGAGAATTTTTTTTATAAAACAATGACATTGGCTCCAGCCCCCAGAAAATGTGACTCCAAATAGACACATCTTAACTCATCAGTAGACTCTAAATCGCCTTGAGTTCATGCAGTGCAGAATGATGGGACCCCAACCTGTTTCAGTCGCGGTTAGTATGAAGGCTCAACATCGCTGGCTTAGAGTGTGCCATGTGGAATGGGCCTCAGTGTAGATGAGAAGAAAGTTTGTGAGCTCAGCATCAAGGGAGGTGAGGAGTAAGGGAAAGGGAACAGAAGACACAGACAACATGTTGGAATTAAGAAGGCCACATCTTTATTGGTTACCGCTTATGGAGCATTAACAGTGCATAGGCTGACATAGTGGCTGACCTGCCTGACATTTAATAACCTGCTCACCCTTTCAGCCCGCCTGCTGAAGGAGGAAACTGAATGACAGGGGTGGGATTATACATAGACGCAAACCTCTCTGTGGACCCCCTGCCACCTGGAAGCGAGCATGCCATGACAACACCCAATTGGGCTTGTTCCTGCAATGTCTCACCTTTAAGAGGATCTCCAAGTATGGGGAAACTGGACATGTGTCCCTGTTTACCCCACAAAGGATCTGTGCCTAATGCCAAAATCTCCCTACCTAAAGTTGTGACAGAGATAGAATAGCTGAGAGCATAACATACAGATGGTTAACCCAAGAACCATTACAACCCCTCCAATAACTTTTAGAATTTAGGTGGGCTGGGTGGAAAGCCAGTTCAGGAGGCAAGTGCTAGATATTATTGTTATTGTTATTATTATTATTCTGATTTATAAACCACCCATCCTCAGGGGCTCTGCAACTTTCCTAGTCAGCAGAAGTAAGCAGCTCTGCAACTTTAACTCCTAGTCAGTGGCCATAAGACTCTGTCTTCCTGGGTCACTGGCGAAAGTCCTCCAACGTAGACTCAGCAAGCTTGTTTGAACTGCTGTCCCGCCTAGAGGGGAACCTCAATGCCCCTGATAATGGCAGCTGCCATACCTTGTTTCTCTCCACCTACGCAAACCTCAAACTGGAGCCCAAGGTAAGTTTGGGGTGAGGGGTTAGTCTGCTAGTGAAGATCTGTGTGAAAAATTAGTCTGTGTGATTAAGTCTGTGAATAGGGGTGTGCAAAGGCACACTGTTTTGGGATTCTCGTTTCGGGTATACCCCAAACAAGAATCTGTTTCGGCAACAGCTAAATCCGAAACAGCAAGCCGTTTCGGATTTAGTGGTTCGGGTATCGTTTCGGGTTGTTTCGGGTTGTTTCGGGTTTCTTTTCGATGGGAAAATGCCTCCGTCTTCCCGGACACCTGGGGGAGGCGTTTTCCCACCGAATCAAGCCAAAATTGGTGGGGACCTTCATCTAACCCCTCTCTAACAATCCCCCAAGTTTCAGACCGATTGGACTTTGGGGGGCCATGTTATGGCCCCCCAAACCAGGTCACCCTATCCTCGCCTAAAAAAGTGAAACGTGAATGTCTTTTTAGCTTGCTGCTGCTAATCTTCTTCATTATTTCCTATGGGGAAAAAATGAAGAGGCAGGCTTCTCTTGCCAGGGGTGGCATTTTGCATGCAAAATGCCCCCCCCAACCCTCAAGGGCCCTTCTCCCACCTTTCCTCCCACCCCCCACCAAGGCTCAGCCTGCTCCCACTTGGGGGGGCATTTCATGGCCTCCCCAAGTAGGTGCTCTTTTCTCCACCAATTCCACCTGGGGGAGGCTTGTCTTGCCAGGGGTGGCATTTTGCATGCAAAATGCCCCCCAACCCTCAGGGGCCCTTCTCCCACCTCTACTCCCACTCCCCACCAAGGCTCAGCCTGCTGCCACTTGGGGGGGGGCATTTCATGGCCTCCCCAAGTAGGTGCTCTCAGCCCCCAAAGTCCACCCCCCACAGCCCCACACAAACCCAATTTCCCCCCAGCAGCCACACACAGACTCAAATCCCAATTCCCCACATTAGCCCCTCACAGACCCAAATCCACCCCCAGCAGCCCCACACCCATAACCCCAGGAACAGGCTGGCAAAGGCCAGCCCTCCCCCTTTGTTCGCTATGCTGAGAACTTCTAAACTCTCTTTCCCAGGGCAATTCTGCACAGCCCAGGGGTGCCACAATGGTGGGAAAACTTCTGAGTGCCAACTTGTCCCTGGGAAAGAGCACCTGACCTGACATACAGACAACCACCCCAACACCCCCACCACCTACAGAGAAGCCTGGCCAGCCTGCCGTACTGTTTCCTATGATGGGAACCAACTGCACATCAAATAATAAAACACAAACAACACAAAATTTTTTTTAAAAATTATTTTCTCACTTTCAAAGTACAAGTAGGCAAAGCATTATGACACATCACACCAGCAGTCCCCCACACAGAAAAATAACACGACTCACTTAACATCAGAGAATCACAAAAACACAATTCCTGTCAAAAACACTTTATTTCTTGAACAGCTTTAGGTTACACAGCAGGGGGGCACACCAAAGGGTATGCCAGAAGTATCTTACACAAAAATAACACAACTCACTTCACATTAAAAATCAACCGAAAACACAATTGCTTTCAAAAACACTTTATTTCTTTAACTGTTTTAGGTTACAAAGTAGGAGGGCACAACAGGGCATGAAAGCAGCATACTACACAAAATAATACAGCCCACTTCACCTTTTTTGACAGCAAATGTGTTTGAGTGATTCTCTGATGTGAAGTGAGTTGTGTTATTTTTGTGTAGTAGACTGCTTTTACTCCCTGTTGTGCCTTCCTACTGTGTAACCTAAAGCAGTTAAAGAAATAAAGTGCTTTTGACAGCAATTTTTGGGGTGATTCTTTAATGTGAAGTGAGTTGTGTTATTTTTGTGTAAGATATTGCTGGCATGCCCTTTGGTGTGCCCCCCTGCTGTGTAACCTAAAGCTGTTCAAGAAATAAAGTGTTTTTGACAGGAATTGTGTTTTTGTGATTCTCTGATGTTAAGTGAGTTGTGTTATTTTTGTGAGGTGGAATGCTGGAATGCCCTTTGGTGTGCCCCCGCTGCCGTGTAACCTAAAGCTGTTCAAGAAATAAAGTGTTTTTGACAGGAATTGTGTTTTTGTGATTCTCTGATGTTAATTGAGTCGTGTTATTTTTCTGTGTGGGGGACTGCTGGTGTAATGTGTCATAATGCTTTGCCTACTTGTACTTTGAAAGTGAGAAAATATTTTTTTAAAAAAACTTTATTCAGTGTGTGTTTGTGTTTTATTCTTTGTTGTCCAGTTGGTTCCCATCATAGAGAACAATGGGGCTGGCTGGCCAGCCATCTCTGTAGGTGGGGGGGGATTTGAGGGAGGGTGTCTGTGGTTCAGGTGCTCTTTCACAGGGACAAGCTGGCACTCAGAAGTGTGTCCACCATTGTGGCATCCCTGGGCTGTGCACATTTGCTCTGGAAAACAGAGTGTTATAGTTCACAGCATAGGAAACAAAGGGAGAAGGCTTGCCAGCCTGTTCCTGGGATTGTGTGGGGCTGCTGGGGCTGGATTTGGGCCTGTGAGGAGCTACTGTGGGGATTTGGATCTGTGTGTGGCAGCTGGGAGAGAATTGGGTATGTGTGGGGCTGTAGGGGGTGGACTTTGGGGGCTGAGAGCACCTACTTTGGGAGGCCATGAAATGCCCCCCCCAAAGTGGGAGCAGGCTGAGCCTTGGGGCTGAGCCGTGGTGGGGGGTGGGAGGAAAGGTAGGAGAAGGGCCCCTGAGGGTTGGGGGCATTTTGCATGCAAAATGCCACCCCTAGCAAGACAAGCCTGCCTCTTCATTTCCCCCCCCATAGGAAACATGGAGATCAGCAGCAGCATCCACAAAGTAAGAGATCAGCAGCAGCAAGCAAAAACTTTTCCCTTTTAGGCGAGGATAGGGGGACCTGTTTTGGGGGGGCCATAACTTGGCTCCCCAAAGTCCAATCTTTCTGAAACTTGGGGGGTTGTTAGAGGGGAGTTAGAGGAAGGTCCTACCAATTTTGTCTTGATTTGGTGAGAAAATGCCTCCCCCAGGCGTCCGGGAAGGCTGGGGAAGGCTTTTCCCATTGAAAAGAAACCCGAAACAACCCGAAACGTTTCGGAAATTGCTGTTTCCGATTACCCGAAACGTTTCGGGTTTTATAAAACGTTTCGGGAAAACCCGAAACAACCCGAAACAGATTGTTTCGGGTTTTTTCGGGTATCATATACCTGAATTGCACACCCCTATCTGTGAATGTACCTTTAAGAAGATATAATTATTTTTGAAATGACCAAGCTAGAGAACTATTCTGAAATCAATACATGCATCAAAACTCTGTAATCATAATGTTTATGCTCTTATAAATGAATTCTACTTTTGTTTAAGCAAGAAAAATCCCTTTTTCCCCTTACAACTTCTCTCACATGCTGACTGTTCTGTCAAACTACCTTCTATAACAAGCCTTCCTATTTTACCTGTTACACAGAGGAGGTTTAAGCCAAAAGCCTTTGGTAGTAGGAAAAACTTTTTGAGAGAGTCAGGGAGACAGCAATATATAGGTCACACAAAAACAAAAGGGAAAGTGTTTTTGAGGTAAAAATTGTTGAGTAAAGTAGAGAATACCTGATGCTCTGTGTGAGTGGAAATAAAAAGAGAGTGGGTTGTAACCAGAGGTCTCCTGTGGTATAAATTTAACGTAATATAGGGGGGAGCTAAATTATAGATCCAAAGGCAAAGGTTTTAAAAGGTTTAAAGTTAAAACAATCAGAAAAACTTACTGTTGCCCTTCGGGTGGATCATATTTATTTATTAGATTTTTACACTGCCTACTGAGGCCCAAAGTAGTTTAGAAATTGAAACAATGAAAAACAATTAAAATTTAAAAAACAAACAATTAAAACAACAATAAATATTATGTATTAAAGTAAAAAACACAACTCTACAATTAGGTGTTCTCTTATTAAAAACAACAACCAAGTGGTAAAGGCTGCATATTAATCATGGCTGGTTAAAAGCCTGCTGAAAAGTTCTGCCATGAAGGACCTGCAGGACCTAAATAGGTCCTGCAAGGCATGCATATTTTTTAACAGAGTATTTCACCAGGATGGGGCCACCATAGAGAAAGCCCTCAATCTTCTGGAAAGGAGAAAGGAGAAAAGGGTGGGACACTATCAGTAAACCATGAGATGAAGAATGCAGACTTCTTGGGAGATCATATCGGGAGAGCTGGTCCTTCAAGTAGGGCTCTAAAGATTAAAACCAGCACCATATATAAAACCCTATAAAGTCATTAAAGAATGGACGCTCCTTTTTAGCAATCCATACTGCTATAATATCATGATGAAAGAACTACATTATCAGAACAACTTATGTAGTTCCTTATTATACCAATGTTGACCTTTCCAAAGGACAGGATTATGTTTGTCTAAGGAATAGTAGTAAGAAAGAGCTCTTTTCTACTGCTACAGACAAACATGGCTACCCATCTTGATCTATCCCCTAAGGAATAATAACGTAATGTATCCTGATCTTAATTTATCCTGACCTTAATCTGTCTTTATTTATTTTACCCATTCAGACTTTATCACAGAAGGCTGGATCAGAACAAAGGCAATTGACTCCCCTAGTACTGCAGCAATGCGTGAATCAATCCTAAAGTGCAGCCAGGATATAGTCTTCATAATTTTCCCACAGCTTTAAACAAAAAGTTTGGGCATATTAGTTTAATATTGCTGTGTATATTCTCCATGAATCTAACAGACTCCAAAGTGTGCTTTATTATTTGACCACAAATGTGAATGTAGAACTTTTTTTTTTTACATGTGGAACATACAGATCTTTGTTTCTCTTAAAGAAAAGACAGTGTTAACTCGGAATAATGCTTCCAATATGCTCAAGAGAAATAAAAAAGCAATGGTACTTGTGTCAAGTTTTAGAGAGATACAGCCCTCAGAGTCAACTCATCATTGCTGCTATATCATTGTATTCATTCTTGCTTTTAGAGCTGACGTTTCAGGCTATCATTTTGTGTTTGCACATTCTACAGGAAAAAGTTTAAGATTACAGAAGCTGGCTGCTCCAGTGTTTGCTTTATATGAATTTAATAAAACATTTGTACCCCGGTTTTTCTCCCTGATGATGGCTCAAAGTGGTTAGCAACAAAGTAAGAACAAAGTACCACTCAAACCCAAAGGGGTAAATTAAATATGCTGAAATGCCCACTATTCAGCCTGTGTTCTCCATGACAAAGGCTCTTGCAAATAGTATCTCCAGCAAATATTTCCAGAAGTGCTCTGTGGTAGAGGGGATACTGGTTACAAGAAGCCCAGTAGCTCACACCAGCACCACGACATATATCAACATGAAACTTAAATCTAAAATCTGTACCTGTATTTGTAATGAATGATATTGAGTGAAAAACACATTGTTCAACAGGCGTGGGAATACTTCTGAAAACATCCTTCCCACTGATTAATTCCCCCTCTAGAGAAAGTTTAAATTACATGTAGCTCATATCCCACTATATAAAAGGCAAACTGCATTGCCAACAACTCACTTTTTGTATTGTCGAAGGCTTTCACGGACAGAGAACAATGGTAGTTGTGGATACTGGACAACACTTACAACTACTTCGTCAGATTGCACAGAGAAGCCATTGAAATTCATAAGCATAAGCACAATTTCAACAGGAAAGAAGAGACTTTAAGAATGAATAGAGCACGGTTTCCAATCCTGAAAAACACCAGGCTAACAAAATACTTTATACCCGACAACAGCCCTGCAGAGAAGATTAGCATATCAAGCACCAATCCATATGCAAAAGAACCTCCTCAGGATACAGTTAAGCCTCCCTTCATTAACATTCCACACCCTGGGAAACTCTTACAGGATGACTCAGCCCAACCCCACCGTCCTGAGTAGATATAAATTACCTGCTAACATCTTTTCCACACTGTGACACTGAGAGATCTCTGTCTTTTGGTGCTACACCTCTGAAGATGCCAGTCACAGCTGCTGGTGAAACGTCAGGAACTACAATGTAAAGACCATGGCTATACAGCCTGGAAAATCCACAACAACCAACTCACTTTTTATCCTCGCGCAGGTGCACTCTGGCCTGTGTGAGGATAAAAATTGAGCCATTGCCAATATGGCTTGTCTAGGATGTAGTATCCTCAGTTGGAGGGACCTTGGAAGGGGCAGGGAGGCCTGGCATGCCAGCGCAACCTTCCCAAGGCCCCTCTGCGGCCGCACAGGCAGTGGGAAGCCCTGGTGCCCCAGTAGGGAAGCTTGTGCTGCTGTGCCAGCCTTCTCTGTCACTGCAGCAGCCTCCTCAGGGCCTCTGGAGGGTTGCACCATGGCAGCCACATAGGTTGCAGTGAAGCCCAGCATGTTAGCGCAGCCCTCCCAAGGCCTACAGCAACCACTGCAGCAGCAGGAAGGCCTGAAATGGTGACAGCTAGAGATGGGCACACCCGCGTTATGATCGGAAAAAACCCACGATAACGGTGATTGCACAATCAGGACCTGGCGGATCATGCTCGGGCACAGCCAACGATCCAGCGGTCGGGAGGGGGGCTGGATCGGGGCTTGATCGGGGCGATCATGCTCGGATCAGGAAGCCAGACACTCAGGGGCCAGCAATATATTCCCCTGGCAACGGAGCCAGGGGAATGCCTGAGCTGTGTTTGCCCTCCTTCTGTCAACCTGGAAACCCAAAAGGAAGCCCAGCTTGCCTTGGTCAGCAGGGCTTCCTTCCAACCATGGAGCAGCAAAGCAGTCACCAGTTGGGAGACGACACCCAAGGGAGGGAGGGGGAAGGGGGCGTTCTGTAGCCATGGGCACTCCAATCTCATCCCTGCAAACCCTGATAGGCAGCTCTGACGGCCAAACACAGACAGCCAAACACAAACACAGATGCCGCCGGCATTAGCCACCATTTCTGTATCTCTGGGAACAGCAGGGCGCCCCTCTGCTTTTGTCTCCGCTTTTGTCTCCACGATCCACGATCCACGGATCGGAAACAGGAGATGACCAGTGTGGATCGTTAATTCGGGATCGTCGCTGACACTGATCCATGATCAGCTTGATCAGTTTTTTTTTTTATCGTGCCCACCTCTAGTGACAGCCCAGCAGCAGGCCCCAAGTAGGCTGGGGTGGTGTGATGGATCCTAGAGTGCTCCTGTGCTCTGCAGCAGGCTGATTTTGATCCATTTGAGGCTGGATCAGGCCTTTTTGGGGCCAAAATCAGCCTGCTGTGGAGCACAGGAGCACTCCAGGACCTGTTGCATTGTCCTGGCAGCATTCTTTCGCTCTGCAGCAGGCTGATTTCAGCCCTAAACAAGCCGTTTTTCTAGAGCCCTTTTTTAAAAAACAGGCTTGGTTGCTAGTTTATCATATTATGAGTTTTCACATTTCCAGCAGATTATGATTGCCAGACAAATAGTTGTATAGACTTAAATTGTGATGTGAGTCAGCTGCATGAAAAGTTATCTACAACCAATGCAACCTACCTGGAGTAAACAATTCCAAAATTGTTACAAATGTTTGACAATTTTATAGATATAAAGTGCAACAGTGCTCAATGATAAATATAATCATTATCTACTATTCCATCAACAGGTATAAATATGTCCAACTGGTGGAGAAGACTACAATCTGTAAAGTCAGCACAATTTCTTTACAAAAATACAAGTTTCATACAATCTTATCAACATGAAGAATGCATACAAGCATTCAGGCCAGGCCAAATTTATGCAAGTATTGTAAAGAACAGTCTCTGCAGAAATCCAAAGCCTGTAGAAGTCTGCGTTTCATGAAGCCACGCCTATGGGTTTTGCCAGCATAGATAGTCCAATCCTGTTTCCTTCATTCACTTCTTCATAGGCATTATTTATCTGACAAACAACATAACTATGTACTGCTCATTCATAAATACATCCAGGGAATCAATGTACAAACAATATTCTTACTACTAATACTCCAATGAATAGTACACCACCATGTTGGTTTTCTCAGGACAGTCTGATGCCGCGTGCGGCTCTTTTCCTACATGCCATTAAATCCTTACTTGTTTAAAGAGACAGTAAAGAATATCAGAAACCAGTCTCTCAAAGTCGGATCAACCTTAACACTGATTTATAGGAAGCAGCTAAACTCCAAAGCATTATTTATTCCATAAGGTGTTAAACTATTTAACCTATAAATCCACTACGATTCAAGTTGTAACAGTGTTCGCTGGGCGTCCATGTCATATTTTGTTTCTAGTACTTGCAGGACCGAAACCTTAAAATCCGTCTTTGAATCATGATGTTGAATAAAATGTTCTACAAGGGGTGCTTCTGTTACCTTGTGGTGTATCTGTGACAGATGTTCCTGGATATGTAATTTAAGTGGACGAATTGTGCTGCCTACGTATATTAGCATTTACACTGAATTAAATAGGTAACATAAGGCATTTTACAAGTAGAGTAAGAATTTGAGTATAGAGGTTTATTAGTAATAGGATTGATGATATCTGTAATTTTCATAGTGAAGGGGCAAATGTTACAATTTCCACAAGGGAAATGGCCCTTCGGTAGTCTTCCATCTGCCGTGTGTTTCTCTAGGGTTGAATGCACTAACATAACCTTTAAATTCTTCGTCCTCCTATATCCTATAGATGGCACCAAACTGCAACTCTCTATCTCAGACACTAAATGCCAATGTTTACGTATGATGTTTCCGATTCCCGGGGCCAATTTAGTGAAATCCAGTGCCCCTTTAGCCTATCATTATTTAGTCTGTCTCTAGAGGTGAGGAGGTCACTATGAGGAGTGGTAGCTGCCCTCTGATTGGCTTCATATATAACCGCTGCTGGATAACCTCTAGAATTAAATGTTCTATCCAGCATTCTACTGCCCCATTCATAGTCTTCCATACATGATGAATTACATTTTATACATAAATATTGAGAAATGGGTATGTTCTTCCTTAGATGCAACGGATGAAATGATGAATAATGTAAATAAGAGGGTCTGTCTGTGGGTTTTCTAAACAGTCGAACCCCCAATTTCTGCTCATTCAGTTTAAACTAAGTGACATCCAAAAAAATTAACACATTCAGTGCTGCCTTGCTAAGTGAACTGTATGTTAGGATCAATATCATTCATCCACCTTCCTAATCCCTCTGCATATGTTTGATTGTCCAATACAAGCATGATATCACCAATACATCTTTTGTACCACAGGATATTTCCAAAAAAAGGATTTTCCTTAACACTAAGAATAATTTTTTCTTCCAAATTGGACTTAGATTAATAACACTGGGGGCGGCGGAACACCCCATTTCCATCCTCTTGACCTGATAGCAAAGGTCAAGCAAAGCAAAAATAATTGTGTTCCAGAACAATATCTAATATTGATAACAAAAAAGGGGTGGAAGAATGTTGTGATTCTCTTTTATATAACACATCCTCAACCACCTCTCTCACCCCCTTATGTTTCTGTTTAGTAAAGGGAGTTCTACTCATTTCTGTTCGTTTTCTAAAAAAAAAAAATTCAACTTAATGGATCTTATTAACTTAAAGATGTCCACTTTTGTCTTAAAAGGGTCATATTTAGGTGTAGGGACAAATCCAAGCCCCTTATTAAGCACCAATTTCTCCAAAGGGGTAATTGATCTATCTGAAAGATATAAGATTACGTCTTAATTCTCCCTCATTTCTGTTGCTGAATTTGTCCTCCCACTAAAAAATGTCCTGTGTTGTCTCTGGGTGTAGTTCTATTTCTTAAAGTCCGAGCTCGGTTCCCTTCATCCCCTGAAGTCTCTGACTCCGAAGGCTCTGTTGTCTCAAATTCTGAAAACGCCTCCATGGGCGTGCCCATGAAACCCTCTTTCGTGGGTTAGGGTCGTCTCTCCAATGATACACTCTACTGTTCTTATAATCTTTCTTATCACAGTTAAATTTTTTTAGCTTTAACTCCCTTAGCTTATCTCCAAACTCCTTAATTGTCTTATCTAGGTCTTTCTTTCTACTCTCAAATTCCTCCGTTGTTATTGTTCCCTGAATAGACTCCTCAACTTTACCGATAACCACTGTCAATTTCTCCACTTCCGAGTTAGTTGTTTCTATTCATAAAAGCATCAAATCAAAAGAACAACGATTGAGTATGGCTGCCCAGCACGTTTTGAAATTCTCATCTTCGGTGAACATACGGGGGGGGCTTGTGAATCCGAAGCCCCCTTGGTATTCACATTTATAAGAAATCATTTTTATAGCACAAACCATGAACAGTCCATTACACCATAGTATAATATAGACAGCTGTATAATTCTTACATCATACTTCAGTTCACTCACTCCATCTCTCTACTGATTTTAATGAAGGAAGTGGCTTGTTTTGTTTGAGCAATATGTCACAATTCTGTGGGGTTGAAATCCCAAATTCATTCATAAAAGTTCTTCTAAAATCAATTGTATCTAGGAAGGATTGGACTACCAGCCTATCAACTAAGACAGTTATCCTCACTACAGTAATCCCATTTGCTTCAGAAGGCTTACTCCAGTTTAATATTGCAAAAGCAGTGTTCTCCAAAAATAGAGAAGCATTGTTAGAATCAAATCAGCGTCAAGCACTAAAATCTAAAATAAAAGAGATTGAATGTTTTCCTCCAAACATTGTGGGTTTTCTGATTAATACTGGATAGAGAAGATGCTAAACTGAGACACTAAATTTTTATAATCTCAGGCAGGTAGCCATGTTGGTCTGTAATCTTTTGAGAGTCAAAGCTCCCTTCATCAAAAGCTCATACCCTAGAAATCTAGTTGGTCTTTAAAGTGCTGCTGGACCCAAATCTATTTTTTAATAAGCAGCAAATGCATAAATCAGTGTCTTAGATCTTAATAGGTGTTGATTGTTTGATCAGTCCACTAAAGTGAAGCTAAAATGAACTCAGAAATGTTTTCAAAATAAAAATGTATTAATAAAATTGCAATATGAGGGGATGTTAGGTGTAGTGCGCTTTTGCCAGATACTAGTTGCCTTGACTTTTAACTGTGGTGTAGATGTGTAATTATGTGTTAAATATATGAACACATATTTTCTCCTCATTGTTACACAACATTAGTGCCCATGACAGACCAGTCACATGATAATGGCCATAATATGAGCCCAGAGATAAAAGTGGGCATTTTAATCTGTTGGATACATGATTCTGAGCTTGACACAATAGATCTCAGAAAAATAAAGTATTGGAAGTGTGGTAACTTAAGTACTTAATTAGCAAGTAATATTCTTACCCTACCTAGACTAGAAAACGAGAAATAAGTATGAAAAATCAAGGTAGAAACTAATAAAATCATTCACTTTGCATGATCATAACATGTGTCTGTAAAGAGGAATTTGATCTCTATCTGGAGGATTGTCCTCTATGGGAGCCAGTGTCGACTGAGGAGACCGAATCTCTAACTGCAGCACTCAAACTGGGTAAAGCCCCGGGGCCCGATGCTATCCCCCCTGAGGCTATTAAGGCTTTCCCTCAGTGATGGGCCCCCTTCCTGGCTGCCTTGTTTTCAGCCATAGATAGGTCAGGAGTAATTCCTAAAGAATGGAAGAATGCTGTTGTAGTACCCATTTTTAAAAAAGGTGATCCACAGCTTCCTAATAATTATAGACCAATTAGTCTCTTATCCATCATAGGGAAGCTATATGCGAACCACCTGGCAAACAAGCTCAAAGCTTGGATTTCAGACCAAGGCTTGGGGTGGCCTTCTTATGTATCTGTACTTGCCTGGATTTCAATGAAGTCTGCTATTGGCTTATTTTGGTAAACAAACAGGAGCTGTGATAGCATTGAGCAAAAACCTTGGACCCTGGTTGCCCATTGATCATGTTCTGATTGGTATCTTTTTAGGATCCAAGACCCCATTGGTGCAAATCCAAGATCAGCACTGCGATAGTATGGAACAGCCAACCTATGGCAGAAGAGGCCCCCGAATAAGCAAATCAAAGATGAATTTGATGGAGAGTGATTGATTTAGACAAGGTTGCATTCTTAACACAGATTTGCCAACAGTAACCAGAATATGGGCAAATGGTCCTTACTAGATGTTTAGTTATATCATCTGAGAATTGTGTCTATGGGGGGAAATTCAAGAACTTCTTTATTAACCTGCAAATTCAAGTAGTTATTTATGATGAAAAGGTGTCAAGTACTCTGGAGGTTCAAAGGAGCCTTACTGATATTTTTCCAGAATATTCTGGAAAAGCTCTGCTCCTTACTGGAAGTACTTTAAGCAGTTTGACCAAGGGATCTTTCTTTAATATCACATGAGATCTTTTCCTCCTCACTTAAGGTACCTTAAGGCCAAAAGATTTTTGGGTGTATTTTCCTCACACCTTGGTCATCAGAAGGCCAGATGATCTTGGGGTCTCTCCATTCAGGGTAGCAGTTGTATACATGTATTTTTACAACATGTGTGCACTAAAAATGCATTCTCTGGCATGAACTGAGATGCAATTAATTGCAGTTTGACCTATTTAAATACATAGAACAAGTTAATACTACGTAATTTAACAACTATTGTTTTCAAGGTAACTTACAGTCCAATACTATACATATTTAAGTATTCTCACTTGGTCCAATGGGATTTACTTTCAAGTAAATAAGCATGGATTTCAGCTTTAGGTTGTTGAGTAGGATTAAGCACCACTGAACACAGTGGAACTTACTATCAAGTAAACATACATAGGGGTGAACTGTTTGGGCTAACAGTAGCTGATTTGGGACCTCTGTGTATGAAGAACTACAAAATAGTTGTGTGCAGTTTGGACTTCCAGTGTTCTTTTCAGTATTTTGCTTTTGTGTGTCATCAGATCTTGGAAGTTAAGTAGGGACAGCCTCGGTTAGTAATAGGATGGGAAACATCCAAGGAAGACTAGCGTTGCTATGCAACAGCAAGCAATGGCAAACCACCTGTTCGTTGAAAACCCCACCAAGGGTTGCCTAAGTTAGCTATGACTTGACAGCACTCTCCACCACCACAATGGTCTAACATGTAAGACCTTTATCATGAAAAATCTGAAGGAGCGCAACACAAAGGTGTCACTGATAGGGGTGTGCAATTTGGTATTCTGATTAGGTTAAAAATACCGAATCAGGGCCGTTTCGGTTTTTTTCAGTATTACTGAAACTTTTTCTGAATACCGAAAAATTTCGGTAATACTGAAACAGAGATTGCCGAAACGATTCGGCCATTGTTTTCAATGAGAAAACCTTCTCCCGGCTTTCCGGGAGTCTGGGGGGGCATTTTCTGTCCAAATCATACCAAACTTGGTGGAGACCTTCTCCTAACTCTCCTCTAACTACCTCCCAAGTTTCAGAAAGATTGGACATTGGGGGCAGTGGACAGTTGGATTGCTCTGTTCGCATCTGCTGTCCAAGCTGCCAAAGTTCCTGGAGCATCCGTGCAGGTTGCCTGTTAGCCCAAGGGGCCAGCTGCCAGAATCATTCCATCTGTTGACAAGACAAAGCGTCTGCCACAGCATTGTTAATTCCTATAACATGTCTGGCCAGATGCCCGGGAAGGGAGCCTGTCTCTCCCTCTGGGCGGGGCTGCATAGAACGGCTTTCAGCGTGACAGCTGTGCTGCTGCTGGGTAAGCCAAAATATATAAGCTATTTCATTATCTGGGGCTGCACTTTTTCAACGTAAGCAAAGGTTTTGCTTGTACCTGCTGGAAGACAAACCTTATTAGGCAACAGAGGCAGAACATCTAGCTTGTAGGAAGCTTTCTAGCAAGGCTCTGATACAGGAAGAAAGGAAGCATAGTGAGGTCAAGCACAGGAAAGAATAGGATTTGTCTCTTCCTGCTATGGAGGTGGAGTCTGTGCACATGGAAGTTTCACCCTCAAATGTGTTTCCTATTAAAATGAATCAAAGTAATTCAATAATTTACTTAACATAAGTGCCTTTGATTCCAAAGTTAAAGTACCTATCTTGAGTTCTTTTTTGAAATGAGCCAAATTCTAATACATTATTTTTTTGTTCACCCCAACAAACCATCCCTCCTGGGAATCCTCACGTAGGTATTTGTGTTCTTTAGAGTCAGCATTTCTATGCTGATTTCAGGGAAGAAAAGAGAATTCCTCCTACCTTCCTCCTTCTTCATGAAGTGTTCCTGTACATTACCCCTTCCTTGACAGCAGACTAATCAAGTCTAGCAGCATCAAAATCAAATGCAACCCTTTCTCAAAAATAAACCTGGAAACAAGGAGGACATGGTTTTCTCTCTATTCTTAAAATTTGCTTTAATTTCTTAGGGGAGATTTTTAAGGCTGCCATTCCTCTCTCTAAAAAAAACATGATAGTGGAAAGATAAAAAACTCTGCTTGCAATGCAAAAACTTCCCCTTTATCTGACTAGCAGAACTTTATTCTTCTGAAATTGCAGGTATATTTTCTTATTAATCTGTTTCCCTTATTGTTTGTTCATTTTATGATTCAAGTTGAACCAGACCTTCTCTATCACTTTCATTTAATTTTTTTCCCTGTTTGCTCTTTCATCTCCTCTTTTCATTGCTGTTGACATTTTCCCATCTCCTTTAGAGTCTGATATGGAGATGTCTGGGCTAGCAGGGCAGGTGCACATATCTGTCCTATGGGTGATTAGTCCTCCTTTGAATGGAAGCAACTGCACTTGCAGAAAAGGAAAAGCCCGAAAGACCCACAGAAGAAAAGAAAACGGGCATTTCCACAAGTCCCGGTGTAGTGCTAAACAAATGCAATAAGGGTATCTTCCTGGCACGATTTCTTTTCTTTTCTTTTTTAATTTTATTGGGTGAGTATAATATAAATGTTTACATTTCCCAAATCTGCCCATTCTTAATCTATTCCCCCACCCTTTCCCTCCCCCTTTCTACTATAGACTTCCAACAGCTTTCCAACCCAATATCTAACTACTCTGCTTAATATTATTTGGCTATTTAGCAAATAAATTGTTCTCTTAACTCAGTTACTATTTCACATCATTGTCCATATTTCCCCCTTGTAATGATCACTAACTCCTCCCTTAATCAAAACCTAAAAATTATCTAATGCCCACATCTCCCCTTTTACGTCCCACTTTTTTTTCTATATACTGTTTCAATTTCCCCCAGTCTTTAAAAAATTCTTCTGGATTTTGTTCTCTTAGCTTCCTTGTTAATTTGTCCATTTCAGCCATCTGTAGTAATTTTTGTATCCGATTCTCTACAGATGGCACTTCTTGTGTCTTCCACACTTGAGCATACAATATTCTTGCTGCCGTTGTCATGTAAAATACTAATGTTCTGTCTTGTGGAATAATTCCATCGAAGTTCAAGTCCAGCAAAAGCAGTTCTGGATTTTTATTTATTTGGATTTGTAGAATTTGAGACATAGCTTCTATAATATTCTTCCAGAACTGCCTTGCAACATCACAGGTCCACCACATATGATAAAATGAACCTTCATGTTTCTTACATTTCCAACATTTATCAGACATTTGATTATTTCCGTATGCTATTTTCTTCGGTGTTAAGTATCATCTGTACATTATCTTATATACATTTTCTTTAATATTGGTGCATGTTGATATCTTCAAAGTGTTCTTCCACAAGTGTTCCCATGACTCCATTGTTATGTCTCTGTTACAATTTATGGCCCATTTCACCATTTGCACTTTAACTGTTTCATCTTCTGTGTACCATCTTAACAGGACCTTATAAACTTTAGATAGCTCCCCCCCCCCATCTTGCAGTATGCTTTCTTCCAATTCAGAGTTTTTCAGTTTAAATCCAAATTTCAAATGATCCGAATCATATAAGTCTTTGATCTGTCTATATTGAAACCAACCATATTCAACTGGCAACTCATCACATGTTTTCAACTTAGCCATATTTTGCTCCTTTTTCAAAATTTCTTCATAGGTCAAACATTGTTCTCTGTTGTAAATGATATTTGGTTCAACAACTTCTAGTGGCACCACCCACATCGGGATACCGTCATCTAAATATTTTTTATATTTTGACCAAACCGTAAAAAGGCTTCTTCTTATATGATGATGCAAGAACATAGAGTCTGCTTTAAGTTTTTCATACCATAAGTAGGCGTGCCAACCAAAAAGCTTTTTGTATCCTTCAAAAGTAAGTAGTTTTTAATTTTTTAATAGCATCCAATCTCTAAGCCACACTAAACACACTGCATCGTGATATAATCTTATATTAGGCAATTGTAGTCCTCTTTCTTTTGCATTGCATAACACTTTCATTTTTACTCTGGGCTTCTTCCCAGCCCACACAAAATCTGATAACTTCCTTTGCCATTTGTCAAATTGTTTATTATCTCTTATTATTGGTATTGTTTGCAGTAAAAACATTATTCTCGGTAACACATTCATTTTAATTGCTGCTATTCTTCCTAGCCATGACAAATTCAGTTTATTCCATTTAATCATATCTCTGTCTATTTGTTGCCACAGCTTCTCATAGTTGTTCTTAAATATATCTATGTTCTTTGCAGTGAGTTCAATTCCTAAATATTTCACTTTTTGTGTTACCTCACAACTTGTAATTTCCATTAATTCTTGTTGTTTTTGTTTGGTCATATTTTTACATAATATCTTAGACTTTCTTTTATTCACATAAAATCCCACCAGGTCACCAACTTCTTTAATCTTAGTCAACAGTTTTGGCATATTTTGTATCGGATCTTCTGTTATAACCATTACGTCATCTGCAAATGCTCTTACTTTATATGTAAATCCTTTTATCTTCATACCTCTTATATCATCATCTTCTCATATCTGCATCAATAGAATTTCCAGTACCACAACGAACAGTAGTGGAGACAGTGGGCAACCTTGTCTTGTTCCTTTTCTTATCTCTAATCTCTTAGTAAGTTCATCGTTTACTACAATCGCTGCACATTGGTCTTTATAAATTGTTTTGACAGCTTGAATAAAGTTCTTTCCCAGTTGCAATTTCTCCATTGTGGTGAACATAAAGTCCCAATTTAAATTATCAAACACTTTCTCTGCATCTACAAAGAAGAGAGCAACTTCTTTTTCAGGATGTTTTTCATAGTATTCAATTACATTTATTGCATTTCTCAAGTTGTCTTTAATCTGTCTATCAGGAAAAAATCCAGCTTGTTCCTCTGCTATGAATTCTGTCAACCACTCTTTTAATCTTTCCACCAGTACCTTGGCAAAATTTTTATAATCGTTGTTTATCAAGGATATGGGATGATAATTTTTCACATTTAACAAATCTTGATCTTCTTTTGGAATCAATGTTATATTTGCCTCATTCCAAGTTTATGGCAAGTTTCGCCTGTCCAAAATTCCATTCATCACTTTTTTCAAAAATGGTACAAGCTCTTCTGCCATGACCTTATAAAATTTAGCTGATATTCCATCTGGCCCTGGCGCTTTCCCCAACTTTTGTCGTTTGTATAGCTTCTTTAATCTCAGCTTCTGTAATTTCTGCATTCAGTTTTTCTCTTAACCTCTCTGGTACTGCTGGCAAATTCATTCTCTCCAAATATCGGTTAATACAGTTCACCTCTATCGCCTCCTTCTGATACAGTTTTGCGTAAAATTTATAAAATGCTCTACTAATTGCAGATAGGTCAGTCAATATTTTTCCCTCATCCAAAATTTTAGTTATCATTTTTTTCTGTCTCCTTTTTTTCAATTGCCATGTCAGGTATTTTCCCGGTTTGTTGGCACCTTCAAAAGTCTTCTGCTTCATTCTCTTCAGTTCCCATTCCAATTCTTTATTTTCCATTGCCTTTATTTGTTCTTGTAACATCTGAATCTCCTGTTGCAGTCCCCCCCCCCCCGGTCTTTTCTTTAACTGTTGTTCTTTCACTTTTATTTTTTCTTGAATTTCTTTCCTTTTTTCCTTTTTGGCTTTTTTATCTCTGGCATTTAAGTCCATTAGGATCCCTCTCATCACAGCTTTATAAGAGTCCCATACTTTGTGCGTTGGTACTGTCTGGTCCAAGTTATATTGAATAAAGAATTTAGTCTCTCTTTGTAATAAGTTTAAGTTGTTTTGGTGTTGTAGTAGGTCTTCATTAAGTCTCCATCTGAACTTCTTAGTACGTTTTCCAAATCTCCACAAAATTGGATTATGATCTGAGCTTACTTTAGGCATTATTTCAACATCTTTAGTCCTGGCACGATTTCTGATGTCATTGTGCCACGAAAACAGGATCATGGCACAATAACATCAGATATCTCTTAAGAAGACACCCTTGTTGTATTTGTTTAGCACTATGGACTTGTGGAAACAACTGGTCTCTGCTTAAGGATTTGAATGGAGATAGTAATTTTAAAATGACACAACTGGGCACTCTAAACATTCTCTCTTCAATAGGTAAACTTGATTTGGCCCAACCAAATCTACCTACTATCTCCCACAATCTTCTACTCATACCTAGTCTGTGCTTTTTAATTTGACTGGCAATGTTGGTTAAGTATTGGTTTGTCAACTACTGAAAAAAATGAAACAAAAATCCAATTATTGTCATTATTATAATGAAAACTGGAAAAAGTTTAAAAAGTTAATACTTCGTATTGCAGTTCCTAGCCATCTGGCTTACAGAGTCCAAGCAGAGTTCAGATAGAGAGAGGGGCAGACAAAATGTCAAGAGATCAAATTAGCAGCCAAGTTTTTCTCCTTCACTTACTGAAATGTGCTGGATAGAACTAGGTCCACTGCCACTGTTGCTGTTTCCCCCACTCTGATAAGATCAGGCAGGAGACTGGCAGACCATGCAGATGAAAAGAGAATATCCATCCACACCATTTCCCCTGGTACCTCAAGGACTCTGTTCAACATATCCAAGGCAGTAAGTCACACAATGTCCAGGGGAATGTCACTATTAAAGTCAGGGTACTCCCAGTGATCTCTGAGCTGCAGCACCTTCACTTTAGGATGCTCAAAAACCTGATGGTTTGGTTCACATTCAGTTCACCACCAGGGAGCTGATTTTGCGTGGATCACTTGGTCATTTATGAGCAATGTGAGCTTGTTTGATGGGCACTTTTCATTTATTCAAAAGGGACAGGACAGTGTAGTCATCCGTGTTTCATGCCTCCATGTTCTGACACAGCCCAATAAAAGTTCTAGTTTTCCATCTCCCACACAAATCTGCATACCACTCAGCAGCCTGTGTGTGTGTTATGTGCCGACAAGTCATCTCCGAGCTATGGTGCCTCTATGAATGAAAGACCTTCAAAACATTTATATTGAACAAACCAGCCAATCAGCCAGTGATTGTAAATAAACTCCATAAAAATGTTTTACACATTAGTTTATTGTGATGCACATTGTGATGCATAGTTTCCTTCATTTAATTATGTAACCCAACCACCCATGATCCTTGGATAGAATGATTTTCATTTCACATCTGTTCCTACCAGAGATGGAGCTGGAGGAAGTTATGGCCCCAGTTTTGGCTGCTCCATGTGCAGTATTCTGTTCATCGATTTGGAAGGAGATGGGAGTTAGGGCCAAACTATACATACAAGTACATGGAGTAAAAGGTAACGGTAGTCCTCTGTGCAAGCACCAAGTCATTACTGACCCATAGGGAGATGTCACATCACAACCTTTTCTTGGCAGACTTTTTACTGGGTGGTTTGTCATTGCCTTCTCCAGTCATCTACACTTTACCCCTAGGACACTGGGTACTCTTTTTACCGACTTCAGAAGGATGGAAGGCTGAGTCAACCTTGAACTGGCTACCTGAACCTGGCTTCCGCTGGGATTGAACTCAGGTCATGAGCAGAGTTTCGACTGCAGTACTGCAGCTTACCACTCTGCACCACAGGGCTCCTGTACATGTACAGGGAACCACTGTTAAAAAAAAAAAAAAAACTAAGGAGATCTCAAATGGGCTTGGAACATTGCCAGAGGGGGAGAAAGCTTCTGCCTTCTCCAAGCTGTTTTTCATACAGCAAAATAACACTGGGGGAGGGTTATTTCCCCATTTTTGCTGCTTCACATATACAGAATACTTCATGTGGAGCAGCAAAAATGGGGAAAATAACTTCCTCCAGTTCTGTTTTGAGATGCGATTCTCTTCCCGCACATTCCTGTCAATCGGTTGACCCCTCAACAGGTGCTATTATCATTATATCTCAACTCTTTTGGTCAGATAGGAAAATCAAAACCCATATCGCAGTACTCTTCCTTTGGGTCCTCCTGCCTTGATTTTTGTTTCTGCAAATTTTGGCAGATCCTTTTCCACTTAATGCACTGCCGATTACAGCTGCAGCATTTAAAAGATTTTGCAGACATCGTTGATTGCTGTACTGTTTAATTTATGTTTTAGATCTTTTACTGTCAATCGATTGCATTTATTTTGTATTTATTATTGTTTTGACTCACCCTGAGCCCACTTGTGGGGAGGGTGGGCTATAAATTGAATATATAAGTAAATAAATATACTCCACACTGCTGCCAGATTCCACCCTTATAATGCCATTTCCTGCTCCTCTGTTCAGAAAAGGATAATGACAAAAGTATCTAAAATTTAAAGGAATGCTTCTACTCTCCCCTTTTGCATATATTTTCAAAATTCTATGTTTTTAATCAAGAGCTGCAAATGGAACTGCTCATTTATGCTTTGCAAAAGACCTTGATTTAGCCACCTTTGTTCTATTATGACCAGACTTGTCAGGTGCGCCATGCTCCATCCTAGTTATCTGAGCAGCTGCTGCCTCCTTACTGAAATTATGCTGCATGAATTGGCCAATCAGGTTTGAGATACACAATGGAAAAACTTCTCTTCATAGAAATGCTAGAATTACAGTGATTCTGTATTTGTCAAAACAGATTGTGTTTGAAAGGCCATCTGTTTGGAAGGTTAAAAAAGTTTTTAAAAACAGCATAAAATAAGAATTACTAAAGACAGTTATTGTGGAGTTTAATTTCTTTTCAAAAAGGACCACCTTCAATTTCATTTAATTAGGGCCATTTTTCACTGGCATAACCCCCTGTGGTTTTATTTTCACTTTTTTGGAGAGGGGGATGTTCTACACCATTCTGAATGGCTATAGCTACAAATAGATGTTAAGATCTCCAAAGTTTTTATTTCTAAAATGGTTTACAAAAAAGGACAGAAATGCATATCCTATTATCTCAAGGTGATCTGAGGCAGGTTCAATTCATCCTAGTATTATGTAGTATTTATGAACTGAGCTTTCATTGTGATAGTGATAGGCAGATTGATGCAACAGAAGCTGAAAGGGTTACGAAGAATGAAAAATGCAGAAACTTGATCAGTGACTAGGGGTGTGCAAGGCCTGCCTGTTTCGTTAAACCTGATTCGGTTTTAACTGAATCAGGAAACCGTTTCGGTATTCAGGGAATACTGAAACAGCAAGCCGATTCGGTATTCGCGTTTTGGCTTGATTCAGCCATTGTTTTCAATGAGAAAACCTTCTCCTGGCTTTCCAGGAGTCTGGAGGGGGGGCATTTTCTGTCCAAATCACATCAAACTTGGTAGAGACCTTCTCCTAACTCTCCTCTAACTACCCCCCCCCCAAGTTTCAGAAAGATTGGACATTGGGGGGCCATGTTATGCCCCCCAAACAAGGTGCCCCCATCCTCCTACATTCTCCATGGTTCTCTATGGGGAAAAACAAGTCATCTTTCTAGGTGGCTTGGGGTGGCATTTTGCAAGAAAAATGCAACCAACTTTCAGAGGACTTGCTCCCATCTGTCCTCCCACCCTCCACCAAGTTTCAGGCAGATTCCACTTTGGGGGCCATTTTATGGCCTCCCAAAGAAGGTGCCCCTATCCACCTCTACTCCACTATTCCCTATGGGAGAAATAAGAGAGGCTTGTGTGGCTAGGGGTGGCATTTTGCATGCCACTCCACCAAGGCGCAAGTAGATCTCACTTTGGGGGGCCATTTTATGGCCTCCCAAAGATGCTGCTCTTAGCCCCCCCTTTCTCCATTATTTCCTAAGGGGGAATAAGACAGGCTTGTTTGGCATGCAAAATGCCCCCAACCTTCAGGGGCCCATCTCCCACCTGTCCTCCTACCCTCTACCAAGGCCCAAGCTGATCCCACTTTGGGGGGGGCATTTTATGCCCCCCAAAGGTGGTTCTCCTGCCACACCACTTTGTCTTTCTACTGTGGGGAAGACTTCCACACCGTACAAACACATGGGATTGGGGCTGCCAATGGCCACAGCCACAGTCCACCTGCACCCAAACTGCCAAATACCACACACACCCTCCCCAAAACCTAACCTCCCCTGTCCTGTGGCCAGCCACTTTCTATTGATTCCTGTTATGGGAAAATCTCCCACAGCAGGAACCCATGGAATGTGGCATCTATGGCCACAGGAACAGTCCCCCTTCTAAATCCCCCCCACAGCCCCACACTGACCCAAAGACACCCTCCCCAACATTCCCACACCAGCCACTACCCCAGGACCAGGCTGGCCAGCCGTCCCCCATTGTTCCCTGTGATGGGAACTTTTAAACTCTCTTTCCCAGGGCAATTATGCACAGCTTAAGGGTACCACAATGGTGGACACACTCCTGAGTGCGAGCTTGTCCCTGTGAAAGAGCACCTGAACCACAGACACCCTCCCCCAAATTCCCCCACCACCTACAGAGATGGCTGGCCAGCCAGCCCCATTGTTCCCTATGATGGCAACCAACTGCACAACAAAGAATAAAACAAACACACTGAATAAAGTTTTTTTAAAAAATATTTTCTCACTTTCAAAGTACAAGTAGGCAAAGCATTGTGACACATTACACCAACAGTCCCCCACACAGAAAAAATAACACAACTCACTTAACATCAGAGAATCACAAAAACACAATTCCTGTCAAAAACACTTTATTTCTTTAACAGCTATAGGTTACACAGCAGGGGGGCACACCAAAGGGCATTCCAGCATTCCCCTACACAAAAATAACAACTCACTTCACATTAAAGAATCACCCAAAACACAATTGCTGTCAAAAACATTTTATTTCTTTACCTGCTTTAGGTTACACAGTAGGAGGGCACAACAGGGCATAAAAGCAGTCTACTACACAAAAATAACACAACTCACTTCACATCAGAGAATCACCCAAACACAATTGCTGTCAAAAACGGTGATGTGAGTTGTGTTATTTTGTGTAGTAGACTGCTTTCATGCCCTGTTGTGCCCTCCTACTGTGTATCCTAAAGCCTACGACCATGCAGTAGGGCAGCTCCATGAGTTTCTGGCAACGGCCAAGCTCCAGCACTTATGGCTCATCCCGCCTGAACATCTGATGCACTTTTGTGTGGTTCAGCGGGGGAGTGGTCTTTTGGTCAAATCCATTCGAGGACAGCTGGCCGCTTTAGCTTTTGCAAGCAAGGCTCATGGTCTACCTGAAGTCACAGGGGATTTCAGGATTCATAAAATGTTAGAGGGCTGGTTCACGGAAGTTGGGACAATGGGGAACCTGAGGCAGCCTATCTCCCCATTGGTCTTAAAAGGATTGGGGGCTGCTTGGGAGGAAGTGTGTTCCTCAGTGTATGAAAGGAAGATCTTTCATGCTTCTTCCTTAATGTCATTTTTGCGGGCCCTTAGGGTGAGTGAGTTGGTGTCCCTCTCATGTAGGGATGCATCTGGCCGGGCCTTGGCTGCTCAGGATATCAAATTTGTGGGGGAGAAGGTCTGAATTACTATAAGGTGTGCCAAGACAGACTAAAGGCGGCGAGGACATACTTTCCTCCTTGGCCCCTGTTTGGAGTGGGAGCTTTGCCCTGTTGTGGCTCTTAAGGAATATGGGCAGCTTCGTGGTGAGGGCCACGGCAATTTGTTTTGCCATGAGGATCAGACCCCATTAACTAAATATCAGTTTGGGGCTGTGACGGAGAGGGCCCTTAAGAAAATTGGTTTGTCAGGGGTCAAATTTGGCACCCATTCCTTTAGGATTGGGGCTGCCTCTATGGCAGCAGCTATGAGGTATCTCCATTGGGTGATTCAGAGTGTGGGCAGGTGGAGGTTGGGTGTGTTCAGGACTAACATCCACCCCTTGCCTCAGTTTTAATGGCCATACTAATTGCTCTTTCCTTAGGTGCCATGTTGGGCCAAGGGAAGAAGAGGATCCTGATTTATGGCCACAGCATGGTGTTCTGGGCAGCCTATCAAGCCAGGAGAATGCTGATTGGATCCTAGCTGTGCTTGAGTGCTGTGGCCACTGTCGAGTGGCAGGGATGGCATGGCCTTAGATGGCCGGGCCTACTGCCGTTTTTTTTTTCAGGGAAGGACAGGTCCTCCCCCACACATTTTGGTCATCCACCTCAGTGGTAATGACCTGGGGTTGATGCAGGGAACACAGCCCACCACCTCACCCTGTTATAGTGCAGGATTAGCTGGCTGCTGTTTCCAGAGCCCGGTAGGAATTTTTTACCCTTTTTTTCCTGATTGGCTGATGAGAAAGGTTTTTTTTCTGCCTACCTTGCATTGTTGACAGAGGTTTGAGTTATTGGTTTAGGGTGGCATTGTTTTGTTAAGTCACTGGCAGGAGAGTTCTGGGAATAGGGTGCGGGCCAGTGAGCACCCAGTGGTGCTTCCCCACGGGTAGGGAACAGGGTCTGCCAACGGTGTGGTATGCTTGTGACAGCTACCATAGCACATGCAGATACCTGCGGGGATCCCCAGGAACAAGGCCTTCCCTCATGCTGTATGGCGGGGTGTTAGGTGCTTGATGGGAGGATCCATTTGCCTGGCTGGCCGGGTTGCAGCCATTTCAGGGATGGCCTACACCTGGGGCTGTGGGGTTTGCCCAGACAGGTCAAAGCGGAGGTCTGTGTATGATCCCGTGGCTTGACCTGTACTGCTTGGTTGGCCCTTGCTGTGGTGTATGTTTACGGTCATGTTAATAAATGGCCCTTTAATTCCAGCTGGGGTTGCAAATATAGGACACTTTAAAAAATTGGTGTTATTTGGATCCAGGTATCTGGAATACCATATATATTTGGTATTCCAGATATTAGGGTCTAAATATACCAATTTAGTATTCAGATCCAGGTTTTATTTAACAGCCCAAATACATTCAGCTCCATTATTCCCTATGGGAGGACTTACCTGGGGGGGGGGACTCTTTCGTGTGAATTTGACCAAAATTGTAGGGAACCTAGTCTTTCCTGTCCACTAAATATCTCCCCTCTCCCAAGATACAAGATTAGACCCAGTGGTCCAATTCTATGGCCTCCTGAATGAGCACTACTCACCAAGAGTGTGTGTGATAAAAATCCTGAGCCATGCAAATCATGAAAATAACTGTTTGGGGGCCTTACTTATGACTCTCCAAGATAGAAAAGCTAGTTTAGGCTGCTTGGTAATCACAGAAACTCCTCCCTGAATATTCTGCGATTTTTTTTATTTTGAGTATTTTAAAGTGCTACTTCTTCACAGCAGTGCAGAGCTGATTCCAGTTATCACATCACCTTTCCACACTTCAAATTCCCCTCCCCAGGCAACCAATTGCATTTATTTCATCCAATGCTATAATAGAGCTCAGAGCTGTCCCAGTCAATCACCAAAGCCCCAAGGAATGCACACAGAAGGCAACTTGTTTTTGTATGATTTTTTTTCTAGACAAGTGGTTGCATTTACTCCTTTGAATCAGAGAAATCAGCATGAAGTTGTGCCAGCCAATCACCACAGCCTTAGGTGGATACGGAAAATAAGGCACACTTTGTTTTTCTGTTCCAATTTCCTGGGCAACCAGCAACATTTCTCCCTTCCAATCAGATCAATAAGCACAGAGCTGTGCCTTAACACATGCAAGAACCACACATGGGAACTTTTTTTTCTGTACTTTTAAAATGATCTCAATAACAGTAACTACTAATTAATAATTTTATTGCCACTGTCATGGTACAAGAAGAAGAAGAAGAAAGTAAACATGAAGGATTTCTTTTCCAAATGTTGATAGTCAGCACAAGACAGTAGTGCTCCATACTCCTGTTTGGGTGCTGGCCCACCGCTAAAGGTTTGCTTACAGTTTCTTGCCATAGGAGTCAGTGAAATGACAACCATACGCCTCAAACATTTGCCTACTTTGGGCTCCATTAACACCGACCCCCTTATTTGTATGTTCTGGAAACTCGGTGAGTTCATGACTCAGAGGGAGGACTGTACTCTCTGGGATTTTGGTATCACTGAGTGCAAAAACAGCTGCCCCAGAGTCTCCAATGGGTCCCCCTCCCCTTCTCCATGGGAATGAAAAAACTAACCCAACAATGCCCCAACAGAAAAATACCAAATCATTATAACATTTCACTCAACAGCCCTGGATACAAAAACACAACAAAAAGATTCTAGATTCACATCCCTAGGCCCCACCACTCTCCATTGGTCCCCAGGGTGGGGTGGGGGTGGGGATTCCAAGCTGGCTTTCCAGTAAAAAAAAGTCTAACCAAACACACAGGGGCAACCTGGTCAGAGGCCCAGATCCAATGCAAGCAGAACCAACAAAACCCAACAGAAAAAATGTTAAATCTCAAGAATCCCAGTAGAACCAATGTCAAACCAGAGAATCTCAGCAGAATCAAAGTGAAACAAGGGACACTGTTGTATGTTCAATAGAACCAGTGTTACTCACAGAAGTCAGGAAGAACCCAGGGCTAATGTGAGTACACCACTGAACAGAGCAAATAACAACTTCAACCATCCATTAGAACCATGAACCCAGCACAAGCATGGGCAATGGCAATCAAACACAATAGACATTTGGTATAAGATCCATCTCAAGGAAGGCCTCAAAAAGTGAGAGGGAGGGGTAATTTGGGGTAACCCAAGTTTTCCTCTCTGGAGTCTGCAGAAAACATTGTCACTCACTGGGGAATCTAGAGACAGAGCTGTAGCAGCTGACTTTCATCACTGGCCCTCCTGTTCCTTCTCACCTCAGTAAAGAAAGCTTAGTTAAGAGAACAACAGCTCAACAGCAAGTAGCACTAGCTTCAGTTTTGGTGCTTCTGTGGATTTGTTTCTGCTTCCTTTAATTTAATATTGGTACATATGTAGTATGAATTCTCTACTTTCCCTCACATCTCCCTTTTCCAGTGGAAAGAGAACAACATTTTTGCTATATTGTCGAAGGCTTTCACGGCTGGAGAATGATGGTTGTTGTGGATTTTCTGGGCTGTATAGCCGTGGTCTTGGCATTGTAGTTCCTGACATTTCACCAGCAGCTGTGGCTGGCATCTTCAGAGGTGTAGCAGCAAAAGACAGAGATCTCTCACGCTGAGAGATCTCTGTCTTTTGCTGCTACACCTCTGAAGATGCCAGCCACAGCTGCTGGCGAAATGTCAGGAACTACAATGCCAAGACCACGGCTATACAGCCCAGAAAATCCACAACAACCAACATTTTTGCTGTTATTTTTCTTAATTTTCTACACAGAAAAGTGTGCTGGATGGGCTGATATTTATAAATTTGTATCATTCCCGCCCCCCCTTAATGATCTCTTGTCTAACCTGAAAAGTTCCAATCTCTTTGTGCTTTCCTAATAGGAAAGGTGTTCCAACCTCCTAATCATCTTGGCAGCCCTCTTCTGTACTTGTTCCAGCTCTATAATGTCCTTTTTGAGATATGATGACCTGAACATCACACAATATTACAAATGAAGCCTCACCACAGGTCTGTACAGGGGCATTATAATATCGGCTGTTTTATTTTCCTAATAATCACCAGCATAGAGTTTGTCTTTTTCAATTTTATGGTCCCTTTCCCTCTCAGTCTCAGCAAGTTCAGACCCCATTAGAGTATACTGGATGTTGGGATTATTTCTTCCGAACCTTACACTTGGCTACATTGAACTTCATTTGCCACATTGTTGTCCACTCATCTAAACTGTAGTGATCTTCACAGTTGGCTTAGGTTTTCACTATCCTGAATAGTTCTGTGCCATCTGCAAACTTGGCCACTATATTGTGTTCATCCAAAACCTTCACTTCCTTAGAGGTAAACTAATTTCTTTAACATTTTTTGTTTTAGCACTATACTTTTCTGTGGTACTATGTCCAGTTGTAGTAGGCTCTTCAGCATAAAAGTCTTGATGCTCAACAGTGCCATCCTAAGCAGAGTTACATACTTCTAACTCCACTGCGGAACTGTCACAATGCAATCCAAAGCAGAATCTGACTTCAATGGACTTAGTAGGCCATAACTACTTAGGATGATATTGCTAACAAGCTGTATAATTTAATGTAAATGTTTCCATGCATCCATAGCATTAATTTTTCCTCCCAGAGTCCACTCATCCTGCCATTCAATTATAAGGTCTTGGAGGAGCTCAATAAGGTGCAGTTAACTGAAGGATTTTTGGAATTGTTTTGAAATGAATTAAAAAAATAGTTCTATCACAGATTCTTCAATAAATGTCCAGAGTTTTTCCACCTGATCACTGTATGCAAAATCTACATCATACTAAGGCAACTATCAAAATAATCTTCCCTCTAACATAATAAGTTTCCTGCCCTGTTTCTCCTTTCCCCTAGTGGACCTTGGGAAGGAAGGCTTTTTGTATCTGGATGCCATGTATCATTTTCTCCTTCCCATCCTTTCTTCTTGCATGTTGCAAGACTAGTTCTTCTTGCAGACTATCTCTGAACATGATGACAAACTTTTTGAAACAGTAGAAGAACAAACAAATATCCAACCTCTCCAGCAGATAAATCATTGAGAGTGATTTGGACATTTTGGGCAAAGGTCTGACTCACATTTATGCTTGATATTGTGAATTTTTTCCCCTTCACAAAATATTCCAATAATGAGATTTACTTGTTTGTTTACATGATGGAAAGGAAAGGCGAACAGCTGCTCCTTCATCCTGTGAAAGTTCTGATCACCACAATATGTATATTAACTAGATGCTTACCTTGAACTTCCCATGATCTGCCATTGAACTGATAGAGAATTATATATAGCTCCTGAAGTAAGTTTGGCTATCTCTGAATAAATTAATATGAAACTCCTTGGACAATGTCTACACTGGCAGAATTCTGCAATAGTAGAATTTTCTCTTTTTTGTCAGTTACAAGCAATATAATCTTTTCTAACTCAAAACAGATGTTTTTCTTTTTATGGAAAGAGCAAAAATGATTACCACTTCCCCTAGGGATCTCGGGAAAATTCAGTATATTGTCTTGTTCATTTTAACAAAACTATATCCAATGTATCTGTACCTAATTCTGACACTGTGAATGTAAAAACATCTGACATCTTTTTTTGTATTTTAAACATTTGCCTCAGGCCTGCACAGAAAGGAACCAACGTTTTCTGGTTCCCATAATTTATTACCCTGTACAATATATAGTTTCAGCAGTAATCTTTCCTAGAATGCACAGATAAAAGTATAATCATTCACAGTTTATGTAAGGTATTTTACAAGTATAGCTAACATTTTCAGAGATGTACAGTGCAATTCTAAGCAGAGTTTCGAAAGCCTGTTCAATAGATGCAGTTTCCCAGTGGTACTTTGGAATTGATGTGAGCTGGGTCGTAATTTGACACTTAGCCCTTTGGACATTCCATCCTCTAAGGGTAAGAGACTTCATGGTTAAATGGCTGAACTGACCAATCAGATAAAATGTTCTTGGTTTGCCTGCAGTAAAATGTTTGGAAACATGATCATCTAACTAATAATATGGCTGAAAACATACAGCAGTGCTAAATGGTAAAAAATGAAAAACAAAGATATTTGATGTTTCCCACAGATGAACCTAGCAACAATCAGGTATTGGAAGTGAATATCTGGTAAATGGCAAAATTCATTTGGGAAACCAGTCCTTTTCCGTTTAATGGCTATAGAAGATAATTATCCATCTAGTTGTAATGTCTGCTGCACAGACTTTACAAATGATGCTACAAAGGAACTTAACACTGTATAGTGCATATAAACTGATGTGAAAATGGTTATTCCTCCAGATATCTATCTAGAACTTCCTAGACTACAACCATTCTTGGAAACTTTTGCCTCAAGTTGTTTTGAAGTATCAGCAAAGTGGAATGTTCAGAATTTTTTTTAAAAAAACTGCTATAGTTGTTATTGTTTTCAATCTTCTCTTTATTGTCTTCAGCTTTATAAAGCACCCATGGTTCCTGAAAGCAAAATTGAATCCCCTGTGAACTCCATCCTTCCTTGTTTTTCATCTTCCTTCTATTTCCCTTGCTCTTACTTTTTGGGTATCAGTGCCATAACTTTACAAACCATACTGTCAGAATTTTAAATGCGTTTGATAGCTATTTACAGTCTAGTTTCCACTGCAGTAGTCTACTTTCTTAGGTGTAGCTGGAGTCTGCCAAAATAATTTACCTGTTTATGTTGTCTCCACCTATTCATTGCCAAACAGAGCCATTTATCTGCACACAACTTGTCTGTGCGTAGACCCTTTCCCATTGGAGTGCCATTGTAGGTAAATAACAATCCTAAGACACTGAGAGTAAGGCCCATTGAATAGACCTGTCTAGGATTCTGAGTAGACCTGCTTAGGATTGCTGTCTAATATTGCAATCCTAAACTTAGTTACTCCAGTCTAAATCCACAGATTTCAATAGTCTTAGGCTAATGTGACTCTGATTAGGATTGTACTGTAAATCAGATAGGGAAAATCTGAATCTTCCTTTAGACATGGGCATGAATTGAAATAAATGTTGTGATGAATCGGGCCAATTTGTGTTTCACAAAACATGTTTTGTGGGGCTGCAGTTTTAATGAAATTCATGACTTTTGGGCTGATTAATTTGATTTGAGAATGATTCATGAAGCCAGACAGGCTGATGCCAATCTGTAGATTCCCTAGGCAACATAGGCCTGGAATATCTGCAGACCTTTTGTTGCCATTGGAAACCCCAATCTTAGCCCACAGTAGGCAGCTCTCCCTGCCAACTGGAGAGCTTCCATTCTGCCCTATACAGTAAGGAGCAGGGGGGTTAATCCCCTAGGCAAGTGAGGAGATGGGCCTTCTGTAGCCATGGGAACACCAATCTCATCCCTCCAAACCCTGTTAGGCAGGTCTGTCTGCCAACCAGAGACCTCCTGTACTGCTCTATGTGAGCATTTCTTATATAAGGCACAGCTCTTTGCCTTGTGCTTTTCACTTCCAGTAGCTATAGGGAGAGGGAGGACCTGTTGCTGGGATTTGGAGTGAGAGAGTGGAATTGGGAGCTTTTGGCTGGATTTGCTGCTTCTTTAAAAGAGACTGAAAAGTCTCTTCCTTATTTTCAGATCTTGACCTCTCTAGGAAGGTCATTGGGTGAGGGTGCCTTCTTTCCTCCACCCCACCCAACCCTAGTCTCAGGGCATTGCCTGGCTCTGGGGCATAGCTGGACTGAGGCCTACCTTTTTTTCTTTAATTTTCTTTGCTTGTATTCTTATTTAGAGCATTTGTTCTTGCTGGCTTGTTGGGTGAGGGTGGGTACAGGAGAGCCTGCTGAAGTCTCCCTGTGAGTTTGGCATCTCTGGGTATGAAGGGGGCCATTGAAGTGCCTTGGGTTCTGACGAATCAAGAAACTAATGAATCATTTCATGAAATGGAACAATTTTATGAAAGTTTGTGATTCGTGCAATGTGATGAAACACAAAACGCTCATTTCGGTTTTTCCCATTTTGTGCCTATCTCTATTTTCCTTATTTTACCATGAATAAAGCAAAACAATTATTTTTTTAAAAAAATATGTTTTTCTTAATACATATTTCCTTTATACTCCTGAAGAAGAAGAAACAAATGCTACATATGATGCTTGTTGTCTGACACATCTGTAAGTTTCAAGTTGATAGTAGCTTTGAAGAATGAGTGAATTCATTTCCTGTAGGTGTTCGTTTGTAGTCACTAGAGAAAAATATTGCTCATTCACCAACATGCATGTGTTGGACCATCACCATCTAAGCTGGCACTAAGGATTCAACCAGGAACTTCCAGAGCAAAATCAGTATCTAAAGCTCAGCTGAACTAAAGGAAGGGAGATCTACTAAAATTTCTTACCTCCAATAAGAACTAAAAGAACTGAGAGTCCATTACCACATGTGTAGGGAAATTCTTTAATTCAGGCTATGCAATGACCAACAAAAACATGATTACATAAGTACATTATTAGGGAATGGCCCAATTAGCATCCCAAATAAGAAAGAGTATGGAGAAGATCTTGAAATGATTCAAAACTTCAGTGTGTCACTGTATATATGCCTATATGTCACTACATACATGTTATAAGGGTACAGCTTTTACTGATCTACATGTATGAGGATTGTACAACTGTAGAGATTTTAAGGTCAGAATATATAAAACACAAAAAAAGAGAAAGATGTGAGCAACTTATCATGACTGTACTCACTCTCTTACCTTTGAAAATGATCATCACTCTCAAAGTTGATTATTTGGATATACATGTACTGTTATTTATCACAATGTCTGTAACATCAGATAATCACTTGCATATGTAGTGAACCATTACCAGTGTAACTGGGATGTGCACTTACAAAACTGTTTTAATTCCTTATCAGGAAGTAGGGAATAGCATGCCTATTATTATCATTAAATATTGGTAGTAGTGCCATTTTGAAAAGTCATTCCAGAAATGACAATAATTCTCTTCCCCATTCCCATAATGAATTAAAAGGGGAGAGGGAGGTAGAGAAAAGAAGGGTCCCTGTGCCAATCAATTGTTTGTTGGTGCCTGGATCCCTTTCCCGACATTCCACTTCCCTTTCTCCACAACGAACAAGCAGCCATGGATGCATCAATACTTCTAGATCAGTTGTCTCTCCTCCTCTTGCTCCTCTCTCCTCCTCTAAAGGAGTTGTCAGCTGCCAGTGCCCAGACAGAAAGAAGAAAGTAGGCAAGTGAGTGAGCCCAGCTGTTACTGACATATTTGCCAATGTGTCAATGGCAGTAATGCTATTCGAAGGTGCTTCTTGCTTGCCTAGCTATTCATCCATTCATCTTCTTCAGGACAGTGAGGAGAGCTGCTTTTGAAAAGCCTATTCCCACGACTTGTATTACCCAATAAGAGAGAAAGGGTTCAAGAACAACTCCTAGACCATTCGATCACTGGTTTTGACAGGTGGATAAACAACAGGGGAATACAGTTAGAAGTAATGAATAATCAATCTATATTGTGCAAAGTGCAAAGTGCAATATTAATCATAAATATTCCATACAATAAATAAATCCAATAAATATATTCAAAACTTGCAATGCATATTCTGTTTCCAGTATCCGTCTATCTCATTTCCAAAATTCAAGGGCTCTAATGAGCAGTCCAATCAGGACTGACTGTCCTTTTGGGTACATTGGTGGTGGGCGCGCGGATGACTAGTGATCCACTAGAAATACTGCCCAGGAAGAAGACGTTGTACGAAACGGGAATTGGAAAACTTTGTTTGCATCATCCCATCGGCAGATTGCCCCTTGGCACCCTTTTTCCAGACTTGGACTAGGGATCACTTAACACAGAGTCATCTTTATCCATCATCCATGCGCCCTCCTGTACTCTGTTTGATTGGACTGCTCATTAGAGCCCTTGAATTTTGGAAATGAGATAGACGGATACTGGAAACAGAATATGCATTGCAAGTTTTGAATATATTTATTGGATTTATTTATTGTATGGAATATTTATGATTAATATTGCACTTTGCACTTTGCACAATATAGATTGATTATTCATTACTTCTAACTGTATTCCCCGGTCTTTTTCTTAGTTTGTGCTTCCTTGTTAACCAGGGGAACTCCCGCTGTTGTTTTTAGGTGGGTAAACAACAGCAAGCAACCACTGGGTTACTATCCACTGGCAAGAGGAAAAGAGCCACACACTGTCATGACAGGCAGAAATCACACACACACACACACACACACACCAGAGGGGTTAGGCCAAAATAGGGTTGTTATGGGGGTGGGGATGGAATTTCTTTTTTCAGAATTTTCTTTTCTAGATATAACAATTGGTTAGAAAGGGATTGCTGGATTTCAGGGAGAAATTTGGCAAAAAGGAATTAAGAGAATTTTACCAAACAATCCTAGGACAAAAATAGAATGAAATCTAGGAAGGGAGGCATGCATAACCTGTATGAGGGGGATTAAACCACCAATGCTGCCTCAAAGAAAGAGAGAGAGAGAGATTGCTGGACAGGGTTAAGGATTTGTGGTTCATCTTTTTGTTCACCCTTCAGCTGGCCAGCAGAAACATGATCCAGACATTCAATTAGCACTGGTATAAAACACACTAAAGCATGCAAACAACCTTGAAGCACATGAGAGATTTTTGCATACAAGCTGTGTGCATGAGTGCACACGTGCATTTGTAAATCGCACTCTAATGTGTGTGTGTGGGGGGGCAGACTGGGATATTTTTGTTGATAAATTCCTCAGATAGTCAGGTCTGTTTATCCACTGCATTTTCTATGAAGTTTCTTCATATACATTTTATAGGAGTACACAAATCCTGCGAGAGAGAATCTCTTGGGCAAACAGACCCTTCTATCAGTGATTGGCAGATTAAATACATATGGATCATGGATAATCCTCCTTGCTACAGCCGAACTGTGACTTGGATTGGAAATGAGGTTGCTGCAAGCAAAGGGCAATATCCCATAAGCAGGTTAAAGCCAAAGGCACAGAAATGCACTATGTACGCTATTGTGGCCACAGAAGTAAAATGACCTTAGGAAATATCCCAGTGCTGCTAGAGGCTTCTTATAAACCAATGCAGTGAAGTTCAATTGCAAGAAAAGGTTTAACCAATGGAGCTTCATAAACCATAAACCACTTGCTTCTTGACCTGAAGGAAAAATATGATAGTGATCATTACCATATCTCCTGTTAGTATACAGATAGCATGTAACAGATTCTAAACTCAGTTCAAATGTGAAAAACATTTATTGCAAGCAAAAAAAATTCTTATGATCTGCATAAAACATGATGAATTCAACAGGTCTGCTTCCAGAGGAGTTAGCCGTGTTAGTCTGTAGTAGCAAAATCAAAAAGAGTCCAGTAGCACCTTTAAGACTAACCAATTTTATTGTAGCATAAGCTTTCAAGAATCAAGTTCTCTTCGTCAGATGCATGGTACAGAAACTGGTCAAATATAGAAGAGGAGGGGAGGAGAGAGAAGATGCAGTTAGGTCTGTTTGTATTTATTCAGGAGCACAACTTGTCTACTTTGAGGGTCAAGCCCTTCTAGAATAGCATAGACACAATCTGATAAGGCATTACACAAGATGCTGGATTTCAAGATTTTATTCTGTTAAGTTTGTGTGCATCAGAGAAAGACTCTCACATAGCAATGGGAATCTTCAGGTCCAACCCAAGTATTCCTATTTTACACATCGACTAAACTGGACAAAGCTTCACAACAGCCTGTTCAATGCCAACCCAATGAATTTTGTGTGGAGCTTACCTTTGAACCCTACTTTCACAGGTTCAGTGCTATATACAGTACATGTGCTGTCAGCAGTATGTGCATTTGTGTGCATGTGTGCACATACAAACACAAACACACACACTGTAGTAAGTCAGGATTGTACCATCTATCCAGATGCAATGCAGTACAAAGCAAAATCCCAATCAGGTATGGGAACTTAAAGAGTGGCAAAATAAAATTAGTGTAAATGTTTCACAGCTGAGTCTTTGAAAGAGTTTGTGGTTTCAGTTTGATTGCTTACAGAGGTGGGTATTATTACAGATGAGTTATGATTGATGGCATTCAGCCTCAAGCGATTAGCTGCTGTTTTAAATGGTGCTTGAATTCTTCTGGCTAAATTCAGAAAACTGAGACATAAAACTTTCTCAAATGATCTCCCAGGTTTCTGTATTTAAGCTATTGTTACTAGTATTGTTACTTAAATTGTCCATATTAATACTGAATGAACAAATACTGTTTTGTTCCAGCTACCCATTCTGTGAATCTAAACACCTTTTCACATATTTAGAAGCAGCCATATATGGGATGAAATATTCTGCTTCAATAGATTAGCTCTACTGAGATGTGTAAGGTTGCCAACTTCTGGTGGGGAAATTTTTGTAGATTTGGGGGAGTAGAGTCTTGGGACAGCAGGGACCTCAGCAGGGTATATTGCCATAGGTTCCACACTGCAAAGCAGCCCTTTTCTCCAGAAAAACTGATCTCTGCAGTCTGGAGTAGGGGTGTGCACTTCAGGAATCCAATTCAGGTAAAATACCCGAATTGGACCCAAACCGGAAAGCTTAGGGATTTCCAAAATGGGGCCAGCATGCTGGCCCTGATTTGGGAAGCTTCGGGCTTAAATGCCCATTTCCCTGCTGCCATGAGCAGCAGGGAAAGGGGCATTTAAACCCCTGAATCAGCTGCTCGTTGGGGGCTTCCCCCAACAAGCAGCTGAGTGCCGGTGCAGTCAGGGCCAGGAAACTCCTTGGCCCCAATACCAGCAGACGAAGGAGGTGGCGGGTATTGCAGGCTTAAGCCTGCAAACCCCCCTTTCTCTCCTGGGTGCTTCTTTCACCTGCCGAGGCTCGGGGGGAGGAGCTCCTCTTCCCCGAGCATCGCTGGGCAAATGGATGTAGCGGGGATTGCAGGTTTAAGCATGCAACTGCCCCCCACTCTCCAGGTGCTCTCCCCGCTGCCTCCATTCACCCGCCGGTAGCAAGGATGAGGAGCTCCCTGTTACAAGTCAAGAGGTGCCGGAATGCCACGCATATTCAGCAAAATAAGACAGAAAATGCTGCAAAAATAAAGTCAACCTATGAGAAGCAGAATCAAATTGAGGATTTATTAAGTGTAGAAGAACAGGGATGAGAAATTGGATGTTGTCCCTATCCTTTCCTCCTAAGATGAGTGTTGTATCTTGCAAGTGAGTATGATTTAAATTAAAAACAAGGTTTATTGTGAAACCTGAAGAAGCGTAACTGTTGCTGCAACACTTAGTAAACCAGACTATGCCGAAGCCAAGTTGTCTCCTTTCTACTTCCTTTCCCCTGTCCTACAATACCACATCTCCCAGCAGGCTCTGTTTTTTGTATCCACAAACCACAATGAAGCAAGTGCCAGGGAAATCTTCTTGGTGTCTCATTATGGGCAGGGAAATGGGCAGACTCATTCTTTATACATTTTTGGAAAGTTTGTAAAGAAAGGGTTATTTAAATAGACATCCAATCTATTAGTTTCTATCAGTTTAATTAAAGCCTTTCTCCTCTGTAGTTTTAATGTTTTAATGTTATGTGATCTTTTCTAGAATATGGAACCTTTACTGAGATTATTTTAAACCTCAAACTTCTGGGGGTTGCCTTGGGGGCCAAATGGTGGGGGTAAAGGTTAAATAAATAATATACCCTGTCTCTGGCCCTATTCCAGCATAATAATAATAACAACAACAACTGTGCTTATATACCTATTTCTAGACAGATTAGTGCCCCACTCAGAGTAGTTAACAAAGTCAGTATTATTATTATCCCCACAATACAGCTGGGGAGCTGAGGCTGAAAGGAGTGGCTTACCCAAGGCCCCCTAATTGAGCTCATGTCAGTAGTGAGAGTTTAACCAGCAGAGTACTGATGCACAGCCCAAAACCTTAAGCACTGCACTACAGCAGCTTATACAATTTCAGCTCATACAATTTCAGCTCATACAATTTCAATTTCTTTACTGATGCTTCTTTTTTAAAAAATAAAATATTTTCAAACAGAAGCAATAATATTTAGCATTCTGTACAGCACTTCAAATGGGATCCAGACAACTTTTTTTGCTCAGTCTTATTCAGTTCTTGTCCCTACTATAGCCCCATCCTGTAAGCAGTCAACCCGGCCTCCACCATGTTTAATAGCTATTTAATAGCTACCTCTGATATAAAAATCACAAGGCCCGTGGATTAAATGCAGTTTAATTGCAAACAGGGGAACTTCAGCTAGCAGTTGCTGAGTCCTGCCCGGGAGATCCAGGCATGAATGGAATGCCAAATGCAGAGTGACTAGCAGTGATTAGTTTACTTTCCTCTCAGCTCCAGGTGGAGCCAGATCAAGAAAAGTCTCACAGTGTCATCCCACTCAGCACATTCCTTTCCCCTCCTTCCGTGATGAGATCCCCAGCCCAAGATTGAGGAGAAATCAATTACCCCCCATAAGTTTTTATAATTCATTCCTGGAAAAGGTACATTCCCCAACTAAATTAATCAATTGAGCTCTGGAGACATCAATTTGCAAACGCTCCTTTATGATTCCACAGGAGAGCAAAATCTTACTCTTTTGTTCCACCCCGGCAGTAAGTAATCAAGGTAATCAAATTTTTGTTGCTCCTAGGAACTGACTGTCGGGGTCTTTGTTGCAATGGTTGGGAGGGCTCTCCCGCATTAAGGCAAGCTTTGTCATATAAGATTAGGGATCCTTGCCTCATTCAAACTGAGTAGTGCACACTTATTGGATTCAAAGTGCTGCTCCCTTGAAGTTTCTCTAAGCTTTTCACTATCCTAGACAAGGACGCTGGACATTTGAAGCTACTCTTTTCCTCCGCTACTCTTTTCCTCCTCTTTTCCTCTTCCCTGGATAGGTAATTATCACCCTGCAATCCCTCAAATGTATTCCACCTTCATCACTACTCTTCCTAGGCCTCTTGTGTGTTTGTATACAATTTTATATGTGTATATAAATTTTTCCTTTTGAATAAAATTATCCGTTAATTAAGAACACTGGCTTCGTTTACCTCCTTGGAAAAGGACTCCGTAAATATTGGTGAAAGATCCCATTACCCCTTGTACATTGCTGTCTTCCTTCCCACTAATTCCCCCTACTCACAAGGAGACCCATTCCCAGTAACAGTCCCACATGGTTTTTGTCCACGTAGGTGTCATCCCTAGCAAAACCTTTCTGGATCCCTCCTTCATTTTTCACCATTAGAAATGCTGGTTGGCTCCTTTGGTTTTTTAAAGGTGTTCACATACATTGTCAAACTAATCTTTAAAAACATCCTGTATGGTGAGCCCCATTTAGCAGATGGAGTAGGCTGAGAAACTTTATGGTTTGGCTCGGGCCACTTAGAGTGTTTATGGCTAAGATAATGGCTGGATTCAGACGTTCCTATATTACAGTTCATTCTCTAGCAGTCCCATCCTAAGGATAGTTACCTCTTTCTAACTCAGGTTAAATCAATAGGCTTAGAATGGTGTAACATTTTTTAGGATGGCACTGTTAGCTACTATGCTACACCAGCTCTCAGCATCTGCAAAGTAACCCCTTCATGGCATGGATAGTCTTCTATCCCTGCTTATTTTATAAAGGATTTTGAGTGTTCCATTAAAATAAAGCACTTATTTTTTATTATTCTACAGATATGCATTAAACTGAAATACAATTATTTAAACTGAATCATATATAGAATGTAGAAAAGTGTATTTTGGGGGTTTCTTCTTCAGTTTAATTGTTTGTATTTGCCCTTCCCATGTTATACAAACAGCTTTTAAACATAACAGTAACTTATGAGACTGGTTTGGTTTCTCTAGAAAGCTATGTGAAAAAATATATTAAAAATCTATCAATGTTTTAAGAATAAATGGAAGTAGGCACAATGTTTTAGGCACAAATGGAATACAACAAAAAAGGGGCACGAGGGAAATAATAATATGGAAGAAATTCAACATCCTCCTATTGATGTAGTAGATTCTTCATAAATATATTCTATGATAAACTTTACATGCTATATATATTTTTAATATCTCTCAATCCTTCAGGCTATGCTTGACCAACTTAAAGGGAGTATTTCTTTGAATATTCCTTATGTCAGTAGTAGAAGATATATTTTTTGCAACAACCTTTTCACTTCTGCTGCTAATATGCAGCCAAGTTATACAGAATGGCATAACTAAGATTTTAGCCACAAATGATGTTGCATCTTGCTGTTGAGCATCTTTGCTGCTACTACCAAAACAATCTGGAGGTATGAGTCCTTATAAATTTTTAAAGTTTTTATAGAAAATTAGCAAAATGGTAAGTGCTAAGTGCAAAGAACAAATTTGTGCAAATCAGTATTGTCGTATAATATCATACATAACATGAAAGTATTATATCTAGCAACAATTCATGAAGGTATCTAACAAAATTCAATTTTAGTCCAACTGGTGAAAAGTCCTTGTAAATAATCCTAAATTTCCTATGCAGATGTTATTTTCAGAGTGTTGACCATCATTCAGGTGGAAACAACCTGGAGCTGAATCTCTCATCAAAGAACAGCCCTAAGACTTCCTCACGGGCATAATTTTGTGGATGGTCTTCAGCAAATCTCAAACACTTCACTCAGTTGGTGAAATCCGACGGGACAGGAAATTTCACTATTGAACAATGCAACAGACACTCTTGTAACTGAAATAGCAAATATCTATTCTAATACTAACAATATTAATTAAATTATTTTAAGAATTTTTTTTGTTTGCATATTGCTCTCCCCACCTAAACAAGAGTTCATATACCTAGATAGTTTCAGAATTTATGAGCTGCTCTTGGAAAACAAAAACAAAAACCTAATAGTATGCATTCTAGACATACTTGAACACCATTTCAGCTTAGATCCTATCCACCAGTGGTAATCATGCAGTAAAATAATCTGCAGGTTGTTTAGCTTTCACAACTTGTTCATGTCTATTTGCATTAACAGGCTACTTGCAACCAGCAGAAATCAACTCTTTGCTAATGAGAGAATCATCTTCTGATGTCCTAATGAAGAAATTTTGCCAACATTTTGGGGGAGAGCAAGAGCCAGTTCCCCACCGATCATGAAGATCAGCAGGAAGTCAGGTTCTTCTGATCTCCCATTCTGGAAATATTGTTGCTTCCCAGATGCGCTGAGATGCTGCAAATTTAGTGGGGTTATGATCAGAATTCCAGCTGGTTTCCTCTCCTATCCACCTCAAGATCTCAGCTTGGGCTGTAGAAAAAAAGGAGGAGGTCATTCATCTTGGGGTGTGGGGAAAGAAACTTCTCCCCACTCCAAGCTGTGTATCACATGTGCTGAAAAGAAAAAGAAGAATGATCTATTTCTCCTTTTCTTGAGCACTGGATAGATCAAAAGTATTGTTCTTGTCCCTGCTCAGCTTAAAGGGAACAGAAGAGGAATCAATCTCCCCCCCTTCCCTTTGTAACAGGAAGATCAAAAAGTATTGCTTCCCTTGGCCCAGCTTTAAGAGAAGGAAAAGGAATGATCTCTTTCTCATTTTCTTTCTGCAATAGGGAGATCAGAATCAGAAGCAAATTGCTTCTTATCTCCAACTTTACTCTGAAGCTATTTTTGAGAGAGAATAGTACATCAGAACATGACTTCCAGCTGATTCTCTGAATCAACTCTGAATCTGCTTCTGACCAGGCAGCTGTGGATTTGTTTGTTATTATTTGTATTTGTACATTATAGGTGCTCAGGGAAGATTAACATAATAATAATAATAATAATAATAATATTCGATTTATATACCACCCTTCAGGACAACTTAATGCCTGCTCAGAGCGGTTTATGAAGTATGTCATTATTATCCCCACAACAAACACCCTGTGAGGTGGGTGGGGCTGAGAGAGCTCCAGAGAACTGTAACTAGCCCAAGGTCACCCAGCTGTCTTCAAGTGAAGGAGTGGGGAATCAAACCCGGTTCTCCAGATTAGAGTCCTGCACTCTTAACCACTACACCCAACATATCCATGATTTGCTCACAGTCTGATTGTTAGTGTCAAACAGGGTGTATTCAACTGCCAAACAGGTTTGTTGAGACATTGGCAGCATCCCTAATGCATGCCAGCCCTTGTGCTCATTCAAAGACATTTCCAACTCACAGCCAATATCTCTTTCTGCTGGGGAAGCTCTAACCTCCATGAAAATCCAGCTTGCCTACTTGATTAATTCATTTAGAAAGCAGTTCTTGATAGCTAACCAAAGCCTAAATTCACAACAAAAAATAATTATTGTGAATTTTATTCAGTTTGTTGTTATTCTTTTTACTATGTGGGAACCCAAAGTGGACATGGTATGCTAACTAAAGTCTAACAGTGCAATCTTATGTAGTTGCTTCAGTTGAAGGCCAATGAAATCAGTAGGCCTTGATAATTTGTCAGACAAAACAACAGTATTTCCTACATTGTCTTGTTCTAGTACCAGAAGTCTTCACTTGGCTAATAATTCTTAAAGTGGCAACTTGCATACTATTCCTACATGTACTTCTTTTATTTAATATTATACATGCCAGACATAGGACAGTTCTGGGTTTGCCACAATCCATCCCACCCCAGCACAGCATAGATGTCATTTGAGCTATGTTTTCTTCTGCAATTTACTGTACTTAACATGGTTACAGTAATCCAATTACCTATGAATATATTAATAAGAACTGAGATAAATTGCATGCTATTTAACAGGCTGCATACTGTCAGACCTTCAAGGTGCCACAGCTAGATTCATTTTCTTTTCCAGTGTGAAAGATTACCACATTATAAACTTGAGTTCTCGGCAGGACTGAAAATCTCAGATGAAAACATTAAACTTGCAGTCCTTTGTCAAGTTAAGAAATAAAGAAACATTACATTTTAATTAGAAAATAATTCTATGTCAAATGTAGGACAGAATTGCCAAAGATTAAAAACAACTGAAGCCCAGTGTCAGAATGAAAGTGTGGATAAGACATGTGGGAGATGTCAACAGTGGAAACCTATAAGAAAGAGTGGACTATGTGGCTGATAAAATACAAAAATACATTTTATCAGCCACATTTTATCAGCCACTATGTGGCTGATAAAATACAATCATGTAGTTTACAATATGTAAACTACATATTTAAAAAATATCAGGATGGGGACTGAACATTGCATTCCATTAAAATCCGGTTATCTAAGATGCATTTTCTGTATCCTTGAATGTGAAGAACTCTTTCCTTTTCTTCAATATATGATTTTAACCTGGCAGACTTCTTTTATTTATCTTTCCAGCTAGATCTTCCTTAAGAGTAAATCACATGATAATGGAGTGTATGGATGCAAACATGGTGTAGAGTGCTGTCAAGACGTAGCTGACTTATGGTGACTTCTGCTGGGGTTTTCAAAACAAGAGACTAACTAAGGTGGTTTACCATTGCCTGCCTCCCCAACCCTGATCTTCATTGGAGGTCTCCAATCCAATTACTAACCAAAGTCCACTGTGCTTAGCAGCCAAGATCTGATGAGATTGGGCTTTCTTGGGATAATACATGAGGTTTATTTTGAGGATCTCAAAAGTTATGAAAAAACTTTCTTTGTTCCCGGTACATTTAACTAATCCTACACCAAAAGCGATGGATAAAGATATTTGTAAACACATAGCCCCAACATGAAACATTTCTACACACACACACCTTTTAAAGTATTTTGCATTCCTTTGTAAAAGTATGTAAAAATTATTCACAAAGAATGGGTATCGAGAAAAGAGAATGTGTCCTTGATGCCATGGTAATACTTTGTCACCCCAATCCTATGGAATTTCCCCAATCACCTCATGGAATTGATGATGGATGGATGGATGGATAGGAAGGTAACATTGTTTTTAGAGAAGCAAGTTAACACAGCTGCAAAAAATACTCTCTTCCAATTCAGTTGAGCTTGGAAGATAGCCCTCTGCCTTGACTTGGCTGATCTGACCATCTGGTTCCACACCCCAGTAACATCAAAATTAGACTGCTGTAAATGCACTCTATGTAAGTCTCCCCTCAAAATCAGTTAGGAGACTCTAGTTTATGCAGAACACTGCAGCACTGTTATTAATGGCAGCTAGGCAGAGCATATATATTACTCCACCCTGCAGCCATTCCATTGGCTACCATCAGTTATTAATTTAAGGTTTTGGCTATCACATAGAAAGCCCTTCCAATCCTCATATCCTCCTACTTGCAGGATAACTTCTCTCCCTATGCTCTCATGGCAGCTTTGCTAATCAGAAAACATTAGAGATGGGCATGAACAGAAAAAAAATATGAACATGATGTTCATTGTTCGTTGCCACCGATGAACAGGGACTCACGAACAACCAAGAACATGGCCCTGTTCACGAAAATGTTTGTGGTTGGCTGTTTGTGGGGGCCAGCAGGCTCTCCTCCAGCCATCATACAAGTCAAGATCCCTACCACCCCACTCCCAGAAACCTTACCTGAGCAGGCACCAGGAAAGGTACCAATAATAAATAATAGCTTGGCCCAGAGCATGGCAGCAGCCCTGGAACTTGAAGGGGTAGATCTCTATCCCACAACACACACAAAGAAAATTCAAGCTCCAGTGCACTCTATCAAAATGCCAACAGCAGCTGTCTCTCTCCCTCTCCACTGTCTGCAAAGTCAGAGATGGGAGCCCCCCTCCCTCCTGGTCTTTGCTCCCTCGTTGTAACAAATTTGGAGCTACATACTTGGAAGGAAGACCTGCCTATCAAGCTAAATTGCCTTTGATTGGGGTTTCCAGTGCAACAGCAGGAGTTCAGACAGAGTTCAGACAATTGATTACAGGTGCCAGACTGTCTGGCTTGACGAACAGCACGAACAGCACCGAACAAGGCTTGTGATGACCACCTGTTCGTTTAGAATGGGGCCTCACGAACAGCTTGTTCGCGAACAGCAGATTGGGCTGTTTGTGGCTTTTCCCATTCTTATTGCTGTTCGTGCCCATCTCTAATCCTGACTAAATCAGTAATTTCCAGTGATTCCTCCTTCCAACTTTGGGGAAGGGCCATTGCTTAGAGTTAGAGCCTCTGCTTCATTTGCAGAAGTTCCCAGGTGGAACTTCCTACCTCTCCAGTGAAAAGGATCAGGCAATAGGTGATGTGAAAGACATCATCCTGAGACCCTGGAGAGACACTGCCAGTCTGGGTAGACAGTTGTGACCTTGATGGACTGATGGTCTGATTTGGTATAATGCAGCTTTGTGTGTACAGCCATGAACACTGGAGACCCTCCACATTTCATCTTCCAAGAGTGGCATTTTTGTGGGAATTGGTGCGGGAAACGCGGGGAAAAGGAAGGAAGATCCATTCTGCAACTGGAAAATTTAGTTGGGATCCAACCCATTGTCTGTTACAAAGTTGACTATCTGATAGAGAATAAGGAATTTACATAACTGGTTGAAGCATATCCTCAGTAGACATGGCCACGAACAGAAAAAAAAAATGAACATGGTGTTCGTTGCCAGCCATGAACAATGAGCAACGGACATTGACAAAAATGACCTGTTCATGAACATGTTCATTGTTTGTTGTTCGTGGGGGCCAGCAGGCCCTCCTCCTGCCATCAAGATCACTACCCAGAAACCCTGCCTGAGCAGGCACCAGGAAAGGTACCAATAATAAATAATAGCTTGGCCCCAGAGCCTGGCAGCAGCCCTGGAACTTAAAGGGGTAGATCCCTACCGCACCACTCCCAGAAACCTTACCTGAGCAGGCAGCAGGAAAGGTTCCAGTAATAAATAATAGCTTGGCCCAGAGCGTGGCAGCAGTCCTGGAACTTGAAGAGGTAGATCCCTATCCCACCACACACACAAAGAAAATTCAAGCTCCAATGCACTCTATCAAAATGCCAATAGCAACTGTCTCTCCCTCACTGTCTGCTAAACCAGAGCTGGGAGCCCCACTCCCCCCTGCTCTTTGCTTCCTTGTAACAAATTTGGAGCTCCACACTTGAAAGGAAGACCTGCCTATCAAGATAAATTGGGCTTAGATTAGGATTTCCAGGGCAACAGCAGGAGTTCAGACAGAGTTCAGGCAGTCCCTGTCTTTGGTTGCCAAGGGAATTGATTGCAGGTGCCAGACTGTCTGGCTTGATGAACAGCAACGAACGGCAATGAACAAAGCTTGCAACAACCACCTGTTCATTTAGAATGGGGCCTCACGAACAGCTTGTTCGCAAACAGCTGATTGGGTTGTTCATGGCTTTTTTTAGTTCATATTGCTGTTCGTGCCCATCTCTAATCCTCAGTACTAATTCATATTGTGAATTTTACTAATACTCAACTGAATTTATATTCGCTATTTTTGTCCTGTAGATGTTCTTATGACATTTGTCTAAATTTATGTGCATATTATCATTTTTTCTTTACTTAATTTGATTTCTCTTGGATTATAGCATTTTTGTCTTCCAGGCAAATAAGTTGTAAGGGTTGATTGTCTTGCTGATGCTGCTATCTTTTTTCTGTTTGCAACTCATTTGTTACTGCTGTGCTCTAGGATAGGATATTTGGCACAGCTTTGTACCTATATGCTGCTTCCTGCTCATGCCTGCCACTAACATCCACTTCTCAAAATTCTTGAAAATGAACACCTGGAAACTTGGAAGACACAAGAAAGACAATACCTGCAATGTAGTGAAAGCAGAGGTAGCAGAAATCTCAGAAGCAAGAAACTGGCAAGACTGCACAACATCATTCCATGAAAGTCCATAATATTCACTGGCAAATCCTCAGCAGGAACTTAACACAAGTATAATGTTTTGCATCTAAATAAATTAGAATTTTATTTCTGCTTGTTAATGTGGGGTTTATTAAATATTTTTACTAGGTTTAAATGAAGGCCTCTGAGGTAAGGAAGGGGGCTAGATGGGTAAATGGAATCTGCTACGATTGGCTGGTAGCTGTACCCAAGAGGCAGACTGAAGGGTAGTTTTGAGAATGTGTATAGAAAGTATTCATTCTGATCAAAATAGACAAATTCATAGAGTGTTTGCGCCTTGAAGAGGGGTGAAGTAAGGCTTCCTCTTAGCACCCTGACTCTTCAGTTTGTATCTGAATGACCTTGCAACTACGGGTGTGCAATTCGGTATTCTGATTAGGTTAAAAATGCTGAATCAGGGCCGTTTTGGGTTTTTTCAGTATTACCAAAACTTTTTCTGAATACCGAAAAATTTCAGTAATACTGAAACAGAGATTACCGAAACGATTCGGCCATTGTTTTCAATGAGAAAACCTTCTCCCGGCTTTCCGGGAGTCTGGGGGGGGGCATTTTCTGTCCAAATCACACCAAACTTGGTGAAGACCTTCTGCTAAAGGAGCTGAGGAATTATTTTCATATTGAACACATGCAGACCCATTGGGATATATTAGCCTCCTTAAGAGAAGAAGCATTCAGTTGCTGACACAGAAAGTTTCATTCTATTAATTGCAAATTTAAAGTGGGATTGCCAGTTGAGATGAGGATCAAAGACCATACCCAGGTGTGGAAATTTAGAGACTTGCTCTAATTGAACAACAGCAATTGTCCAGACCAATGGGGTAATTCTCTTAAATTTAGAGAAGACCATAACCTTTGGTTTTGAATAGTTAATCTTAAGTTCGTCTCTTTACAGTATTTTGAAAAATGGCTCTCACGTGTTGTTCAAAATTGGTCCTGGCACAAAACAGAATCTCAGTTTTATTGGCTAGGAACTAACAGAAAACAGAATTGACAGAAAAAGGGGAAGGAACAGAATAATTCCATGCCCAAGGAAATAATGTAGGAGCAAAATGTATAAATGCAAGACCCATAGGATATTCCATATATATTGTTCATCAGTCATAATGTCATGAAATGGATGCGCAAAATGACTTTTGATCTTATTTATAAAATTAACAATGAAAGGAGGGATTTCTTGGCCATGGCCTCAAATGGTTTGGCCAAAGAGGTATGTTTGTCTTTATAAGCCCTTGGCTGTTTAATGCATAGTACATTATTCCAATAGCTACTTGCGTCGGCTCCGCTCTCTCTGGAGGCAGTTGCTTCAGATTGCTCGGAGGGAAAAGAGTGTTAGTCTCCTGTTCCCCCTCCGAGCGTCTCAGAGCTGCGTGCCTCATCGGCCCTGCGTTGGCCTTGTCGGCCCGGGCTTTTGCTGCGGCGTCGATGTCATGAGGCCACTCTTAGAGGCGCACAGCCGCGGCCATGCACAAGTGGCGGCAGTGTGTGCGGTTTGGGGGCTGTCATTTAAAACGGCTGTCATTCAAAACGTCTATTTCCCCTTGTGCTGTTCTGAGGGTGGGTGGGCTTTGATAAGGGCCCTGGGTGGCCCTGGGAGTAGGGGAGTCCAGTTGGCTGCTCCCCCCACCCATTTTGGGGGGCTCGGACACCCCCCCGAGTTCATCCCCCTTCCCTGTTTAAGCCTTCATATTGCCTCTGACACCTTTGTGAGTGTTGTGTCAGGGCCAGTTGGCCATTGGTTTTGACTCTGTCCATTGGGGGCTGAGTGGGGGTGGGCAAAAGCCTGCCTTGTGCAGGCTTTGGGGGCCAATTCTGTTGCTGGGCATTGGCCAATTCTGCCTGGTGGCCTTTTTGAGTGTGAGGTGCCACTGGGGGGTGTGCCTTGCACCATCTAGTGGGCGCCTTGCAGTGCTATCCCTGCTTGGCTTTGGCCTCAGGGAGTTGGGTGCCACCTGGTGGTGGGTTGTACTACTGTACCTTCTCTCATTGATACAAGTTTAGCCTGCCTTACAGGGTGGGTGTTTGTATTGGTTAAGTGGTAGGGCTGTGAACAGCTTGTTATAACACTTTGTTCTCAGCTGTTAGGTTGGCCGGGGGGTATTAATTATGCCACCCAAGAAGGGAGGGGGTCCGTCTAAGGGAAAGTGGCCTGCTAAAAGGCCAGCGCCACGTAATCCAACCCCAGCGTTGTCTTCCTCTGACGAGGATGAAGGCCCGAGTAGACAAGAACTGATGGAGCGCATTGTTGCTCTCGAGAGGGAGAAGGGGGGCATGGCATCAGCCTGTGCCACCGCTCAGCCATGCAGGGGGGCTAAAAGAGTCGCTAAGGTGGGGTTTAATAAAGATTTTGCCTCTTGCCTTTCTGCCCTCGAGAAACTATCAGGTATGGCACCGAGTGACAGTGGTGGAGGCCAGGATCATCCGACCTTGCTAGAGAGCGGCGGACGGTGAACTAGAGGGGCCTGATGACGGTGGACAAGTAGCCATAGTGGTGGAACCACCTGTGCCTGAGGGTAAGGATTCTCAGCCACATTCTCAGCCACAACAGAGTGCTGTTTGGCCCTGGGGGCCTTGTGGGCAAACAGCCACCTCTGGAGTTTCGTCCCCTTCAGTTTCTAGCTGTTATCCCACGCAGGGTTGGCCTCAGGCGGGGCCATCAATGTGGCCCAATTGTGCCAGTGGCTCCTTGTATCAGCAGCAGGCGCCTGCTTTGCCACCAGTGGGTAGTGCTACTGGGTGGGACGGGCAAGCCTATCCATTTCCAGCCATTGGGTGGCCTTACGGATATGGCAGCCAGCCTGGCCCATCTCCCTATGGTGCCCAGGGATACGGCATGGTCCCTTATAGGGCCTTGCCCCCTGGGGATACTGCATTGCTGTTAGGAGATCACTTGACACAGGCCACCCGTGAAAAAATTATAAGGGGCGAGTATGTGGATGTCTTTACCCTTCTCTTCAGGGAACTGGAGAAGAAGGATAAGGATGATCTGGACGACAGGGACAAGGAGAAGATCTGCTGGCGGCGGATTGACAGGACCTGGGCTCATTGGTTGCCTGAGTTCCTGGTTTATGCCGGGGGTTTGGCCAGGGCACAGCCACACAGGGCCCTCCCCCTCTTTCAATACATGAACATAATATACAGGGGGTATACTGATTCTTAAGGGGCGGCTTGGCTTCGTTATGACGAAGAGTTCAGCATGCGTGTGGCTTTGACCCCGGGCCTTCCCTGGGATCAAATACTGGTCCAGCTCTGGGTCCAGATTATGGCCCCCTCTAAGTCCACTATGGGGGACAGGACCGACAGCGGTCATATGATTATTAGGCCCATTCAGGGTTCAGGTTCCTGCATCCCCGCGGGGCAGCAGGTTCAATCACGGCTGCTCTGCTGGGACTTTACGTCCAGGGGTGTGTGCCAGATAAGGGCATGCAAATATAGGCACGAGTGCCCTACCTGCGCTGGATCCCACACACATTCCACCTGTCCCAAGGGACAACAGGGGGGTCAGGGTAGAAAACGCTTTGGCGGTGGTGGTGGTCAGCAAGGTCCGGGTAAAGGGGCCCAGTCCAGTAAGGCTGAGGGTACTTGAGCGGTTGCTTCAAGCATACGCAAGGCGCATGGATGCTGACTATTTGCTTTTAGGTTTTAAGTTCGGGTTTAGGATCCCTTTCCAGGGTCCCAGGACACCTTTCATGGCAGCCAACCTTAGATCAGTGGCTAGCATGGAAGATGTGGTCCGTCACAAGATTTTAAAGGAGTGTGCCGAGGGCAGGGTATTAGGGCCTTTTGAAGCCCCTCCTGTCCCGTCCCTGAGGGTCTCTCCTTTGGGGGTGGTGCCAAAGAAGGCGCCGGGAGAGTTTCGCCTCATTCACCACCTGTCTTTCCCCGGGGGGCGGGGTTGGTGAATGATGGCATACCGGATGAACTCTGCACGGTGCATTACACTTCCTTTGACCAAGTGGTCAAGGTTGTGCGCCAGTGTGGGGTGGGAGCTGAAATGGCAAAGTGCGATATTAAATCTGCCTTTCGCCTGCTCCCGGTTCACCCAGAAGACTTTGATCTTTTTGGTTTTGCATTTGAGGGCAAGTTTTATATGGACAGGGCCCTTCCTATGGGGTGTTCCATATCTTGCTCTGCTTTTGAGCACTTCAGTTCCTTTTTGGAATGGGAGTTGCGTCACCGCTGTGCCTGCCCAGACACCGTCCATTATTTAGATGACTTCTTGGTGTCTGGGCCTGCTGGCACGGGGCAGTGTGCCAGGCTACTGGCAGGGTTCATGGAGCTCGCTGAGGAACTAGGGGTTCCTCTGGCTCATGAGAAAACGGGGGGACTAGTGGTGGTCCTGACGTTTTTAGGCATTGAACTGGACACGGTTCACCAGACCTTGAGGTTGCCATTGGAGAAGGTGGTAGACCTTAGAGCCAGGTTGGAGGACTGCTTGAGCAGAGACAAGGTATCTCTCCTTGAGTTGCAGCAATTAGTTGGCCATTTAAACTTTGCCTGTAAGGCAGTTGCGCCTGGGAGGGCTTTCCTCAGGCGGCTGTGTGAAGCTATGGGGAACTTGTGGTTGCCCCATCATCGCTTGCAAATTACAAAAGGTATGCGGGATGATGGTATTGGTGTGGAAGGAATTCCTTGCCACCTTTAATGGGGTGACCTTCTGGAGGGAGGATCTGTTGTTAGAAGCAGAACTCCAGGTTACCTCGGATGCCTCCAGGTCTACAGGCTTTGGAGTCTTTTTCAGGGGGCATTGGTGTGCTGACCAATGGCCCGCAGATTGGGCAGCCCAGGGATTGTCCAAAGACCTTACGTTTTTGGAATTTTTTCCCTTGTTAGTGGCCGTGTGGCTTTGGTGATCACAATTGGCAAACCAAGCTGTCCACTTTTGGTGCAACAACTTGGCTGTAGTCCATGTGGTCAACACCATGGCATCTAGATCCCCCAGGGTGATGAGGCTGGTAAGGGCCTTTACATTGAAATGTTTGCAGATGAACATTTTGTTTAGGGCCAGACACGTTCCAGGTGTTAACAATGGTGTGGCAGACACTTTGTCTCGCCAACAGATGGAACGATTCTGGCAACTTGCCCCCTGGGCCAACAGGCAACCAGCGAGGATGCCCCAGGAGCTGTGGGAGCTTGGACAGCAGAAGTAAATAGAGCAATCCAGCTGTCCATTGCCCCAAGTACACACCGGGCCTACGACCGTGCGGTAGGGCAGCTTTATCAGTTCAGGGCATCGGCGGGGCTCCAGCAGTTGTGGCCCATCCCACCTGAGCACCTGATGCACTTTTGTGTAGTGCAGCGGGGTCAGGGCCTTGCTGTGAAGTCTATCAGGGGACAGCTGGCCACTTTAGCCTTTGCCAGCAAAGCATGTGGCTTACCTGAATTCACGGGTGTTTTCAGGATTCAAAAGATGCTGGAAGGTTGGGCCAGGGAGATAAAAACGCCAAGTGACCCGAGGCAGCCCCGTGCCCATCTCCCCATCAGTGCTGAAGGGGTTGGGGACTGCGTGGGTGGAACTCTGCTCATCAGTGTTTGAATGGAAGCTTTTTCACGCAGCTTCCTTAACGGCTTTATTTGGGGTCCTGCGAGTCAGTAAGCTGGTGGCCTCATCGCGTACAGACGCGTCTGGCCGGGCCTTGAATGCCCAGGACATTAAATTGGTTAGGGACAAAGTCTCCATTGGGATTAGAAGGTCCAAGACAGACCAGCATCAGCGGGGGAGCACCTTGCTTTTGGGCCCCTGTGCTGAGCAGGAGCTGTGCCTTGTTAAGGCCCTCAGGGAGTATGTCACGCTTCATGGGGATGACCGAGGGGTCTTATTCTGCCATGAAGATCAAGCCCTTTTGACTAAATATCAATTTTGGGCTGTGACAGAGAGGGCGCTTAAGAAAATTGGCTTGTCGGGGGTCAAATTCGGAACCCACTCCTTCAGGATTGGTGCGGCCTCCACAGCAGCTGCCATGGGGTACCCTCAGCAGGTGATTCAGAGAGTGGGCAGGTGGCAGTCAAGGGCGTTTCGGTCCTATATCCGGCCCCTGCATCAGTTTTAAATGGTGAACTACTTGCTCTTTCCTCAGGTGCCGTGCCGGGCCAAGCGAGGAAGAGAATCCTGATTTGTGGCCACAGCATGGTGTTCTGGGCGGCCAATCAAGCCAAGAGAATGCCAATTGGATCCCAGCTGGGTTTGAGTGCTGTGGCCACTGTGGAGTGGCAGGGCCAGTGTCGCCTCAGATGGCCCGGCCTGCTGCCCCTCTTGTTTAGGGGACGGAAGGGTCCTCCCCCACACATTGTGGTCATTCACCTTGGTGGTAATGACCTTCTGCTGGTACAGGGCAAGGCCCTGTCGATGCAGGTAGCTGAGGACCTGAGTTACGTAAGCAGCCGATGGCCAGGCGTGCTTATAGTATGGTCAGAGACGCTACAATGACGGGTTTGGCGGGAGGCCTTAGATCCCAGGGCAATAGAGAGGGCCTGATGCAAGGCTAACCATGCCATTAAGAGGTCTTTGGGGCAAGGCTTGGGCATTTATTTGCCACACCCCAATATTAGGGCCAAATTTGCCCGCCTCTACAGAGGAGATGGTGTTCATCTGTCACCGGAGGGCAATGATATCTTTTTAGATGACCTGCGGCAAGGGCTTCGGGTGGCTCTAGGCCACCTGTGGGGTGAGAGGGTCTAAGCAGAGGCTTGACCCGTGCGGTGGCAGGAGATTTTGGGAATAGGGTGCGGGATGGTGAGCCCCTCTGGCATTCCCCAAGGGTGGGGAACAAGGTCTGCCATTAGGGCGGTATGCTTGTGGCAGCTACCATTGGGCAGGCAGACGCCTGAGGGGATCCCCTGGCACAAGACCTAACCTCATGCTAGTCGGCTAGGGCGTAACAGGTGCTTGAGTGGGGATCCTATGGCCTAGCTAGCCAGGTTGCAGCCATTCATGAGATGGCCTACACTCGGGGCATTGGGGCTCGCCCAGTCAGGCAAGGCAGTGGTCAGTGGGCTGTTCCCAGGGCTTGACCTGTACCGCTTAGTTAGCTCTTGCTGCACTTATCTTTATGGTCATTTTAATAAATGGCCCATTTAATCCAAGCCTGTGTCTGTCTCTTACTTCTGGCTAGGGCTGCAAAACATCCTGGCAAACATTTACATTTGGTAAACATTACACTCTCCTGCTGTTTTATGATTTTCATATTCTTTTTGTAGATTATCTTTTTGAGATGCTATAAACAATCAACTGTATTTAACGGTTATTCTACTGCAGTTTAGTGAGTCTGTTTTAAAGATACTAGGTAGTTGGGTTTCAATTCTTTGTAAGCCTTCTTGAACTTTTTAGAGTTAAAGTATAAAATAAAATAAATAAATGAAATAAATAAGTGTAAAACTTGTACAAACTAGGAACACCTTTTGCAATTTTTAATATTTAAGGGTGTGAGTTCAATCACAACACTGGGTGGTATATTTCTTGCTTTTATTGCTTTTCCTGCTTTACAGTGTATTTTCCTCCATAAATGGATATAAAGAACTTCTATAAGATTTCTATAACTTGACAGCTGGATAAACTAAAAAGTCAGTGTAGAAAATATGAAATTCATAGCTCATGCAAGCAGACCAAGTCTAAGCAAGAAAATCTGACATCAAAGAAATTATGAGTTTGACTGAAAACTAGTTATTGGATTAAGAATTCTGGGGTTTAAACACAAGGCTGGTGTTAATCCCTTGCTATTTAAACTCTCACTGATCAGCATTCAGCTCTTCACTGTGATCATATGTTGCAGGAAGACAAGTCAAAGAAAGAGACTTTTGAGATATGAGTAATAAACCTGGGTTACAGAAACAACCCAAAGTGACAGTGATTTATGTTCCCTATTTTAAGAAATAGGATTACAATTTCATAAATTCTAGATAAATCCCAGACATTGTGAGAGCTGATTCAAACTTTTAGAAAGGCACATGGTATAGCTATGTATTCAATTATAGCACCTTACTCCCAGAAGATATGTGGTAGATCATTTGCTTGAAAACTCTGTCCCTGAAGAGATTAGATGCACTTTGAGATTTGAGGGGAGGAAAAGTTCTTAGACAAGTAGCCCTTACAATTACAAAATCCATTTAGATTCAAGCAATCTCAAGTGAGCATCTCTATGTGATACAGCTAATTTTTAAATGCTTCTTACCCTATATCTCACCCACTGCCATGGTGCCTCAGCATCCTGCCACTACCATGGTGATGTAAGTGCTAATGTGGAGAACCACATATAATTACGACAGATTAGTTATTAATTATCCTACTGTATAAAAGGCAAGCTGCATTGGTGACAACTCACTTTTTATCCTTACGCAGTTGCATTGCTGATGACTCTGGCCTTGAGGCCGCTGCAAAGGGGGACTGCTGAATTGATGGCCTAAGCACTCCTCCCTGTGCCTCACCTGAGGGTCGCTGAGGAGAAGGTGGAAGCCCTGGCGATGCTGGACACCTGTCCACACTTGCCTGTGAGGGGTCCTGACTGGATCTTGTGGAGCTTATTCTCCTCTCCCTAAAGAAGCTTGGCTGCAATCCTAAAGGCAGTTTCCTCAGAGTAAGCTCTGTTGAATAGCACGGGCCTTATGTCCAAGTAGACCTTGATGGCTTATTATTATGTATCACGAAAAAATTTTTAAAATGACCAACAACAGTTTTCTAGAGCCCGTTGTATTTTTTTCCACACAATGGGTTTTGTTGTTAGTTTATAATTAAAGATTTCGCTATTAAAAGTGCACAAAAATGTGCAACTGCCTAAAATGTAAAACACCAAGCCATTAAAACTATTTATTAGGTTTTAAAAATACATTTAAAAGTATTTAAGTGTTACCATTCCATGCAGAATACTACCACGTGCAAGAGCTTTCTATCAGTACTCACAAATAGCCATAACAAATATATTCACTGTCAGAACAGGAAATTCCTGTGCCTTTTCTCTTCTATAACTTCTTCAGTTTAGATATTTGGTTTTGGTTTAGATATTTGTACTCTGCTTTTCTTGCTAATGGAGACCCAAAATGGTTTATAATATCATTCCCCCCTCCCCTCTTGCATTTTATGCTCATAACAACAACCCTGTAAGGTAATGTCGAAGGCTTTCATGGCCGGAGAACGATGGTTGTTGTGGGTTTTCCGGGCTGTATTGCCGTGGTCTTGGCATTGTAGTTCCTGACGTTTCGCTAGCAGCTGTGGCTGGCATCTTCAGAGGTGTAGCACCAAAAGACAGAGATCTCTCAGTGTCACAGTGTGGAAAAGATGTGGGTCATTTGTATCTACTCAGGAGGGGTGGGGTTGAGCTGAGTCATCCTGTGAGAGTTTCCCAGGGTGTGGAATGCTAATGGCGGGAGGCTTCACTGTATCCTGAGGAGGTTCTTTTGCATATGGATTGGTACTTGATGTGCTAATCTTCTCTGCAGGGCTATTGTCGGGGATAGAATGTTTTGTTAGCCTGGTGTTTTTCAGAACTGGAAACCATGCTCTGTTCACTCTTAAGGTTTCTTCTTTCCTGTTGAAGTTTTGCTTATGCTTGTGAATTTCAATGGCTTCCCTCTGCAGTCTGACAAAGTAGTTGGAAGTGTTGTCCAGTATTTTGGTGTCCTGGAATAAGATACTGTGCCCTGTTTGAGTTAGGCTATGTTCAGCCACTGCTGATTTTTCAGGTTGTCCAAGTCTGCAGTGTCTTTCATGTTCTTTTATTCTTGTCTGGATGCTACGCTTTGTGGTCCCGATGTAAACTTGTCCACAGTTGCAGGGTATACGGTATACTCCTGCAGAGGTGAGGGGGTCTCTACTGTCTTTTGCTGATCGTAGCATCTGTTGTATTTTTCGGGTGGGTCTGAATACTGCTTGAAGGTTATGCTTTTTCATAAGCTTTCCCATCTGATCAGTAATTCCTTTGATATATGGCAAAAACACTTTTCCTGTAGGAGACTGTTTTTCCTTGGTTGTTTGATTCATCCTGGGTTTGATTGCTCTTCGGATTTCATTTCTGGAGTAGCCATTTGCCTGAAGTGCATGGTTTAGATGGTTAATTTCCTCATTGAGAAAGTGCGGCTCACATATCCGTCTTGCACAATCCACTAATGTTTTCATTATGCCTCTTTTCTGTCGGGGGTGGTGATTGGAGTTTTTGTGTAAGTACCAATCAGTGTGAGTTGGTTTCCTGTAGACCTTGTGACCTAACTGAAAGTTTGCTTTGCGGATGACCAAGGTATCCAGGAATGGGAGTTTTCCCTCGATTTCTTTCTCCATTGTGAATTGTATGTTCAGGTGGAAACTTATGAAAAACGTATGAAAAAGCATAACCTTCAAGCAGTATTCAGACCCACCCGAAAAATACAGTGTGAGTTGGTTTCCTGTAGACCTTGTGACCTAACTGAAAGTTTGCTTTGCGGATGACCAAGGTATCCAGAAATGGGAGTAGAGACCCCCTCATCTCTGAGAGAGAGAAGGGTTTTCAGTCAGAAGAAAGCAGGCTAGCTGTGTGCTGCCTGAGTATACTGAAGTATTTATGAGAGAAATATAACCTGTGTGGAACCTGAACTCTGAGCATGTTTGTGAAAGAACACTCAGTCAGGGAAAGAGAGGCCAGCTGTGTGCTGCCTGAGTATATTGAAGTACTTGTGAGAGAACTATTGAGTCTAGTGAAAGAGGCTAACTGTATGTGAAGCCTTAGAAGAGATCTGTGTGAATGAGTTTATAGGAAGTAACTTTAAGAACCGAGAACTACGTTTATGAAACCGATACGCTTCTTGACTAAATAAAAGTTCATTTTGTTTTATCCCAGAGTAGCTGTCATTGCTATATCCCATTCCTATCCTCAGGGCCACATAGAACCACGAAGAAGCCTGACGCTTAGGAACGTTACCAAAAGGAAAACTTAAATAAAATATATTGGAATATAATATTCCTGGTGGCAGCAAACTACCTAGAGGGTGTTAAGGGAAAGATTAAAAGAAAAATCTATTCAAAGAAAGTAAAGGTCATAACATCAACATTCCTCTGATTTACCCAAACCTATGGAGGCACCCCTTGTAGACAGTATATTTCTCCCACCCAAAGAATACATCTATACTCATCCCACTAATAGAGATAAAGTTCGATGATGTCTGTCTGCATTGGAAACAACAGAGATTCTTGTTCAGAACGTAGCTGTCAAATCCCCTGATCCATGTCAGGTGTCTTCTCTCAAAAATTGTTGCATTTTTGTAGACTGAAGAGACTGGTTTGTAGACTGGTTTGGATAGAATAGAGGTCCAATTGGCCATTATATCTGCTGTCTTGAAACCTCATGGGGTGTGGGGGGGGGACTCCATGATCCTGAATTTTTTTCATTCCTGTGTCAATTTGATATATTGTGTCTACAGGATATGTGTCTCCAGGTGTCCAATCCCCCTTTTCAGGGTTACTTTGCCATTTGCAGTTCCAGCTGTCAAAACTTGTGTTAGTGGATGAGGGAGTGAGGATCTGGTAGTGATCATATCTGTGGATCTTAATGTTGATGTACAGACCTTGGAAGGTTTGTCTCAGGACTGTATATTGGCTCTCTCCTCTGCATTATTATCTACATTCCACCTAAACTTTTAAAACCCCAGAGCACAGAAAATCTTTGGGATCTTCTGTTAATTACTCTGTCTTGACACTCTAGCCCTACCATTTCCCAACTTAACCTCATGCTACGTGGAGATTTCAAAGCCACACTAGGAACTAGCTTTTCTGATTTATCAGCCCACATTAATAACCAGGCTGCTGAACAAGCCAGTTTCCTGGGCCAATCATAACATGGTTGAAAACAAGCCAGGTTTAAGATTATTAGAACTGCTGTCACTCCATCAGTTGAATATTTTCCGCAGCATAAAGTTTGATTTCATTGGTGGTGTGTTCACATTCTTATCCAGCCAAGGAGTAAGCATAATACACACATAGCAATATCATCCTCACTCCTGCTCCAGACCTGTTGTTTTGAGATTGGCAACAGAAATGAGAGTGATCACTGATCATTAAGGCTTTTGCTTCAATTTGGGGGTAACATCTTGATTAGTCCTGCCCATGATCCCCTAGAGGGCTCTCAGTCTTGTGGAGGGAGAATAAAGTGGTCTGCACAGCTACATTTCAGTTTAGCTCAGTCTCTGGTGAAGGACAACTTCTGGTCTTTGCATCAAGAACTAATTCAGGCACTATAATATAATTTTGTATTACAAAGTGGCACAAATCAAAAAGCAGTCTCAATTAAGGCACACATTTGTTTTCTGAAGAGCATCCTCAGTTCTTTATTGAGAAGCAAGTTCAAGTAACACAAAATATATAACTTTTTCTTATCTATTCTATGACTTTGATCCGCAAGAGCTAATAAGAAGCAAGAGTTGCTTTTAGATGGAGAAGACTATCAACCACGTCTATTTTCACTGTTTATTTTTCTAATAAATAATGTTGGCTCTTTCCCACCCCTCATAGCCCCATCTTTCAGCCCACTCAATCCAACAATTTTGTTAGTTATTTTATTTAAAATTTTTTTGTGCCACTTCTCCAGACAAATCAAGGTCCCCAAGATGGTGAACATTTCAGTTTTATACACTGGTTATTCATTCATCAACCACCTGATTCTGCCTCATTCTCTGACTCAAAGAATTTTTGGATCATCTTGTTACATCAGTCCTTAGAAGATGTCCCATGTTTTACAATAAATAAATAAATTGAACACATATGCAAGCAAGTAATAATAATAGCTTTGTATTTTGATACATAAAATATCTTGACTCTCACAGGGAAGGTAGTGTGGTCTTAGACTCATTCCTAATGTAGTTCAAGGCTCAATAAGAATTAAGAAATGCATAACTGGTAACCATTAATTACTAAATGTAAGCACATAAATAAAACATGGGAAGACTTATTATGTAATTGTACATAGAGTTGTATCAAAATTATTTGTGTGATGTTTTAACAATGCACATGTGTGCATTAGTCAAACAGTACACAAAAGGAATCTTAATGTGATCATATATACAATCTTGTGAACAGGCATGTGAATAAACCACTCAGTTTCCTTGAGTTTGAAATTTGATTCTGTTGTATCATACCTGTTTTGAGCACATCATTTTATTTGATTAATTGCACTCAATGCAAAATCAAGTAGTTAGCATAACTGACGGTGCCCATTCCATTGAATTGTCATCATCCAGGCATAATGAACACTCAAAATATATGGTATTCAATCATGACCTTGCTGTTTTTCATAATGATAGTAATAATAGGCAGTCAGTACTCATGACACTGTTGACGATTAATACATGTTAAATATTAAGAGCAATATGAGCTCAAAATAATTACACACTAATGTTTTTAAGAAAGCTTGAGAAAGATTTAATCTTTTTATATTACTAGGCATTGTGTAAGGCAATATCATCATGACTACAGATGGCAATTCTTGCCATAATTTCTCCAATAATATTAGGAGCTGCCATGGGATGAGGTAAAACAGAATAATTACCTAGGCATAGAAATATAACCTTAACAGTTTCCAGTAAGAATATTGAGAACTTTATGCTAAACGCATTTGGCTGGTGAACATTTTGACTGTTAAAAAACAGACACAAGTCAAGCCATGGATCAAGCCTCCCCTTTCCACTATCATACTCAAGCAACCACCAGGCACCTATGTGTGTGCACAGTAGCTTTGGTTTCTAATTCTAGTTTATTTAGTTTAGATCACATGACAGATTTGGTCCCTGACTGGGGTACTGCCTTGAAAATGTCCTTTTCTTGTTGGAGTGATTTTTGCCATGTGTTGAAGTTTCAGTTTTTAAATAGATAGAACCTAAAAAAAAGTTTTTTGAAAGGCATATAGCTTTGTATAAAAAACTTACAACTCCTATTGGGCTTTGAAAAAGTGCTTTTGTGAAAAGCTGCCAATATAAGCAGTTTGGAAACCTTGTTATGTATGGATCTAGATGAACAACAAATGTTAAGACTTTTTTAAAAAGAAACTATTTACTTAGTTATGAGTGGCTCATGATGACTGGAAAGATAGCTTTGCACACTCTTTATTAAAACCCTTTGTGGTGGAGTCGTACACAGCAGCAACAGCTCTGTTGAGGAGAAATACTACTTCCATTGGGCTTTGCCAAAATAAACATGCATACATGCTTTTCTGCTTAAATATGTTGAAACAATAACCCACTGAAGAAACTCAAGGTGCTTTCAAACAGCAGAACAATGCATTGGAAAAATGGCTCCTGCTCATGACAAATGAGCAGAACAGGATTTGAACTAGTAGATTTTCAAACATTCCTCATTTCTAGGCCGAATTCAAGGTCCGTCCTTCCTTCCTTCCTTCCTTCCTTCCTTCCTTCCTTCCTTCCTTCCTTCCTTCCTTCCTTCCTTCCTTCCTTCCTTCCTTCCTTTCTAGTCTGACTTTCTCACTGAAACTCTATAAAGACTTGAACAGACTAAGTCTAGGACATCTAAGAAATTTTTTCATCCTAAAATAACAGACACACAATGAATTGAGACCAAGTAGAGAGACATTAGTCTATATTAAATCATTATAGTAAGATTGTTACCTTCTAGAAACAGGGCTATTAAGGTGGTAGCACCTGTGCTGTGTTTCTCCCTCCAAAGTGAGGCACACCAGGCTGGCTCCTCTGTAGCTCATCAGTTAAATGAAGTTTTTTTTCCCTTCGACCTGGATGTTACTTATGTTCTATTCAAAGTATATGTATTATTTCACTTCAGTAGTCTTTTAAATATTTGTTCTATTGCTTAAGCCATCTTGATGGCCTTTGAGGTGGTAATGCTGTCTATAAAATTAATTATATCTAAAGAGACAAATAAAATGGAAAAACCAGCTTAGATATAAGACATCATGAAGGTGGACAGCCAATTTCTATAAAGATGTCCATCACTATACTGATGCTTGTGTTTGTTCAAGTTCGTAAATGTCTTCAGACAGAGGTAATCAGCAACATCATATTTATGTTGGACTGTATGTAATAGGTATTTTTAAAAAATTCCTGACCAGAGCAAATCATCTAAGAATTGCCATATTTTTAATATGATGATGTTTGTAACAAGCTAAAAACCACCTTAATTATAGATGGGCAAATGATGGATAGTGATAAGAAAAAAGTTGTACTAACAGCAATAGTCTTTCATACCAAACCCCCATACCAGACACCCACATGTTCCTTTTGCTCTTTTCTAATTTCCAGTGGGATGTGCTATTTCAGTCTAAAACTTAAAGATAATGCTCATTTAAAACAACAATAATGACCGATAAGACTACCGGTGCTATGCTCATGGAAAAATATACAATTCAGTCATCATGGATCCATACATCTAAAATGCATATGATTGCTTTATGAGTTCCAGGTGTTAAATGAGATAAAGCATCCATACAGTGTGTATGTGGTGACTCATCACAAAGTGCAGGCACCGTTCATGAGGTCTAAATATCAGTGTTCAGAATAGACCAATGATATCAACGTTTGGTATCCCTTGGGGAGCTGCTAGACACTCTTTATGCAGTTGCATGAAGCTCTGGATCACATTCTTCCTCTACTGTTTCTCTCTGCCCCCTTGCTTTTAGCAGTAGCACATTCAATAGTATATTCAGTATTTACTCTGTCTTATAAGCCTTTCATCACATGCACAGCTAAGCTGACAGTCATTCCATTGATATATTCATAGCATATTTATCTAATATATATGAACGTGCCACATACTGAGCTCGACTGTAGAACCACCTAGCTCAGTATACTCTATTCTGACAGTAGCTGTCCAAGGTTTCAGCAGAGAAAGTTTTTTCCCATATTTGGTGCCTGAGATCCTTTGCTGGAGATGCTGAAGGCTCAATCTGGGACTTCTGTGTACAAAGTAGACCACTGAGTCATTGTGCCTTCCCAAAAATGACAGGTTTTTCTAAACTAGACTCCAATTTTGGTTCAGAATAAAAAGTTTTGTCATTTATTTTAAGGTAGAAACTTTATTATTGTCTTCAGTTTTTAACTTTTCTAGTGCTATAACTAAAACACAGTATAAGTAAATGATCATAATGTATCATTTCAAAAGAAAAAAAATGATTACTTTCCTGAGTGCCATAGAACCATGAAATTAAAATTGATACAAAATCTTATTAATTGATTAAGTATGGCTGCTGCTGAGTGATTACGTTCTCTGTGTATTATATACAAAATTAATAATTGTCAGTTTGTCAGACTATGTATAAGGTTTGCACACATTCGGAATTGAAGTATCATTAATACTGAAGCTATATTCTCCCCACTCTATATGATAAGAAAGTCAGAAAATAATTTGAGAAAGCAAAGTTTAGAGTCCAGCCTTAATTCAGAGCCAGAAATATATAGTTCATATGAAGAAAACAAAAGGTTAAGTGCAAAATAATCAGGAGAAAAGTAAACTAAAATGTAAATTAAAGGAGACCAAAACTTCATTACAAAGATTTTCCTGGATACAATCACTATTATCCAGAGAAACCTGGGGCATTCCTAGTTGCCCAAGACATCATTGTCACTGCTAAATCTGGATCAATATGAAAGAGAGAGTGAATCTAAGCACTCTTTCTCTTCTTCATTTAAAAATAAGAAACTGGAACCAGAATTCAGTTCCCAGAAGCCCAGCCACCACCCTAGGACGTAAACACCCAATACAATTAGATTCATGCATGTCCAACAACGACATGTAAAGGGAAACAACAGGCCACAAAAACCTGGACTCAGGTTCCAGCTTTTCGATAGGTGATTGATGCTGTGAAAACTGACCATAGTGTCTATCTGTTCATCATTATAAACACATTTATGCCCCCAGTCAAAAATAAAGGCACAAGGTTTGGGTATAAATAAGGGCCACTTTATTAATTGAACCATAACAAAACCTGTCATTGCAGCAAGGGATATAACTGCGGTACAGGTCAAGCCCTGGGGTCCACCCGGACCTCTGCCTTGACCTGTCTGGGTGAGCCCCCACTGCCCTGGGGATGTTCCATCCCACGGATGGCTGGGACCGGGCAGCCAGGCAAGTGGTTCCCCCTGTAAAGCTCCAGCCCCCACAGCTGTGGAGCCTGGGGGTGGCCTTGTCCAGGGTCTCCACCAGGCAGTCTGCCCTCACAGCTGGCAGTCGTACAGCCTCACCAACTGTTCTAGACAGACCCCAATTCCCACCTAATGGGAATGCGCCAAGGGGGTCACCAGCCCACACCCTTGATCCTATCCTACCAGTGGCCAAACTATTTACAAGCCCACCACCCCTAAGAAATTAATCCCTACAGTGAAAGGTAGGCGAAAAACAACTCCCCACAGAGCCAATTAGGGGAGAAGAAAAAATTCCTACCTGGCCCCGATAAACGGCAACCAGCTAGTCCTGCACTGCTTATAGGGAAAGGTGGGTGGGCCGAGCTCAGAGCGATGACTGAGAGGGGCTGGGCAAGTGGAGCCAGTAACTCCGTCTTGGCTCTGCCCATCCAGATACCCAGGTGGAGAGGAAAGGTGGGCTGCCTTCTCCACGGCAGCAAACGTGGCCCCCGGTCCCAAGCAGCCTGGTCTGCGTGCCGGGAGGGCCGAATTCTTAATCCAACATGTAGGCAACATTCAGAGTCAGTACAGAATGTATATTGAATGTCAGAGATAATAATTATACTTCTTTTCTTCCATTCCTCTTCCTCTGTGAATTTAGTCTCTGCTGCATTACAATCTTCCTAAATTTTTGTCTAACTAGAATTTCTAAAATTAGAGCATGCAGTACATTGGCAGCTTTCAGTTCCATCAGTTCACTTGAATCCTTATGTCCCTCTCTCTCGGTTATCAATGCACATGTACACATCTGCAAAAAAAAAAAAAGAGCAATCTTGACAGAAACATCAAAATTCTTTTGATGCTGTGTTGTTCACACATGTATACTCACACACAGGCACAGTCTTGCATATAGACAAAGCACCACTCAAAGAAAATCTCGCCAGTATATCAAACTCATTAAGATAGTTTCCACACATCCTAAAAAGAGTGCCCCACTCACTGAATGCTGACGGCTTTTCTGCAGGATTTCTGACGTCTCCATTTCCAAAATGGATACAGGCAGTTTTGCTTCTGTTTTTGCGGCACTGCGAAAACTGCCTGCATTCATTTTGCAAACGGAGATGTCAGAAATCCTGCAGAAAAACCTCCAGAGTTTGGTGAGTGGGGTGCTCTTTTTAGGATGTGGAAACAGCCTGAGTTTGCTTTTTTTCAGTGTTTAATATATGCACATACATGCAAAGTACAGGGGCTCTCAAAATTCAACATTCTATATCTTTTGCCAGCCAGAACTTGTTTTTTTTTTCCCCTGTTTCTGTAAGCTAGAGTCATGATGGCAACGTGAGCAGTCACCTTGAAGCTATGCTTCTGCCTACATCGCGTTTTTAAGATATTTATTTTATCCTGAGCAGCGAGTCTTGAAAAAGCACAACAGGCTTAAAGCTTTTGGAGTGATGGGAAGAGAATTATTACCTTTTTCAGTTTATTAAAAAAAAACCTGGTTTCTTGACTCAGCTTCTGCAAGATCAGCCTCCCGCTCTTCGTCAGATATTTATTTTATTTTCATGAACTAAGGACTAAAAGCAAGTGAAAAACCCTGTGTAAAATTGGAGAACAATTAAAACATTAATAGTGCCAGTCTTGACATCTTAGACTCTGACTGAAATCATGGGGAGTCTAAATTACTTGATAGCCCCGGTGCAGAGACAGAATTAAGGAGAGAAGCCATTATGAATCTCCTACATGACAGGCAGCTTCTTCAGATTCAGCAGAGCTATAATTTATACCTTGGATAGTGTTGGTGGTATCTCCCTCTTCCCATTTTCTATTCAATTTTTGCTCCTGTTCTCCTGGGATTGTTAGAGCTGGTGGCAAGTGATTATTGGAAGCTGAGAGGGGGAAGGAAAAAAGAAAGCAACTAGAGTTGCTTTGTGCATCTGAGGGCCAAACTACAAGTAATGAATGACACTTGAATGGCAAGTGTATTCCTCCCTGTTCACTTGCCCTCCACTTGCTCTCCACTCGATCCACTTGCCATTCAAGTGTCATTCATCACTTGTAGCTTGGCCCTGACTCTCTCTCTGTACTGTGGAATTAAATGTCAGGTACAGACTAAAGGAATTCCAGACCTCTGGATATATCTAGCTACACCAGAAACACTGCATCAGCAGCTAGCTGCCTTCAGGAGAGCCTTCTGCTTCTGCATGCTCACCACTGGGAGTGGTGATTCATCTGCCTGCGGCCTATTGCTTGGAGCTTCTTACTGTGGACATGTGAAGAATACTGAAAGGACATGGAGAGAGGCCAAAATTTGCTGCAAGGATCTGGAGAGTGGACAAAACCTGTCATCTTCATCAAGAATTAACTCCTTGAGTGACAGTTCATTGATTCATCTTTGAGCATCCAACTTACTCTGAATTTTCTTTTTTGCTGGGATGGTGAGGGATGCGGCCCATGAGCTACCTAAAGAATGAAAGCTACATCTACCCAGACCTCTTAGCAAAATAGAACGGATGACTTTCTAGTTCTGCCTGATCCTCCTGAATTTAATGATCCTACTATGGACAGGTTTTCTCTTCTGGATGCAGCCTTTCAAATGGAGACATCCTTGGCTAATATTCTTCTAATATCCATGAACCAGGGCTAGAGAAGAGGTTGGTCCCACATGATAGGGTGGGAAAGGAGGGGACTGATGTGGTCAGAGAACTTTCTTATCTGACAGCTAGGACAGTGAGAATTATTTTAAATCAGATTAATTCTGTCCCCACTGAGTAGGACGATTTTATTGCGGCCTATGCTGAGGCCCGGCGGGGAGAACGGTGCGCTGGAGAACTCAGGGCAACACGAGAGCTGGAGGTAAACAGGCCACAACTTTATTGAGAACAGCAAATACAAGGAGCATTGGCAAGCACATGGATCGGATCCTGAGCAAAGACTGGCCTGCCTGCCAGCCCACGAGCCATCCCCCCCTTCAGGACCCCCGCTGAAGGGGAGGGCACCAAGGAGTGACATTAACGGGGGATCAGATGGGTGTATACCCCTGCCTGATTCCCCTGCTACCTGGGAGTGAGCCCCTCGGCAACCCCCAGCAGGGTCTGCCCCTCACCTCACTCCCAAGATTCCATATGGGAATCCCCTGAACAGGGTACCAAAGCCGAGGCCTTGGTCCCCCGGATAGAGATCCGATCCAATGCTACCCGCCACAAGAGCCACAAGTGGCTCCCGCCAAGGCTCCTAACAACCGAGCCACTCCAGCAAAGCATCCCTCAAGTCCTGAAGCCAGATGTCATGCCCCCAGCTGGATAGGTGGACGCCGTCTGGCCGAGACAGAGCCTCCAGGCAGAATGAAATGTCCGGGTGCGAGACGAGGCTCCCCCCTGCCGCGGTGATGTGATCCCCCATAGCCCGGGCCAGCCGCTGCCTGCTCCCGTCAATCTTCTCAGGGTGCAAGGCCCCCCGCCACACGCGCCTTTGGAGCAAATCAGACCAGAGGAAGAAAGTCCTTGGCAAGATGGTGAGGAGGTGGTCCAAGTCCCTGCGCATGGAGAGCTTCAGATCCAGGCATCCCCGCTGAACCAGGTCATTCTGGCCAAGCTGGATGATCAGCGCATCTGGTGGGCCCCGCTGCTGTTCCTGGCGCTCAAGGAATGGGACCAGTGACTCCCACCGCATGCCGCGCTGGCCAAACCACAGGACCTTGATGTGCTGGTCCAGGCCAAGGTTGCTTCCCCATCTGGAGCCTGCTGTGTACCGGCCGGCCCAGTGCACAATGCTGTGGCCGCAGATCCAAACCATCCTCCGTTTGCCTGAGAAATGAAGAGAGGTGGGGACAACAAAATTAGTAATGCAGGACCCGTGCGGGGCGGATATACGACCGGAAGGCTCCCGACCACCACCGGCCAATATGTTGAATGAGGGGAGGCGAGATGCCCAGTTCAGCTGCCACTGTGGCTGCCCCGATGCAAAAGGAATGCGTGGCGAATTCCCGGGAGGGGAGCCCAGCCGCCTCTAGGCACGCCCAGAGCATGGAAGCGAACTGGTAATGAGTGAGGGGGACCCTGTTCACATGCACCAAGAAAGGACCACCCAGGCGTGGGCGGACCTCAAGGTAGTCTCACATGGTGGCGACCGGGCAGGCCACCCCCCGGGGGGAGGCCCGTAGGATGATGGATGTTCCCCGGCCGAGCGGGTCGGTTTCTGACCGACGGATGGTAAGGGTGACCCTCCGCTGGGAAAGGGCCACATCGGCCGGCCCAAGAGCCCTACCAGATGAGTCTGAGCGGGAGCCTGCAACCAGCTCCCCGACCCGGAGGGCCCAAAGAATGCCAGTGCAAAGGCCGCTCAAAAGAGCCAGACCTCAAATGGAGACCAGCACAGGTCTGCTGCCCCCCTCAAAATCGCGCCCAGAATGGGCAGAATGATGGGCCTCCACTGGTCGGGGATGGGCAGGTCGCCTCCACCCCGCCACTGCCCGGCGAGCGGTGAAATTTTCACAAGGATCAGGGGACCCCTGGGCCCTGCTAAAGAAGGAGATCGCAGCCAGGTCCCTCTGCATGGTTCCGGGGGCAACCCCCCGTCCCCGCAAGTGGGCCAGATACTGTAAGACCAGCTCCTGCAAAGCCAGCCAAGGGGCCTGGCCCCTTTTTCCTGCTGCAAAGGTGAGGAATCTCGCCGCCGCTGCCTCATATGCCCGCAGGGTAGATGGTGCTACGGAGCTGCAGATTCCCTGCATGATGACGTCTCGCCAACTGTCCACAGTTCCGCAGGGAATGGATTGGGTGTCCGATGGGCCTCGGGAGCCAGACCGAAGAGCCTCTCCATCTGGAAGTGAGACAGCGCGTCAGCTATGCAGTTATCTACCCCTGCCACGTGACGCACTGAAAAGGAGATGTTAGAGGCAAGGCAAACCAAAATGAAACGGCGCACCAGACGCATGACCTGCTCAGAGTGCGATGACTGCTTGTTGATAACCCTGACCAAGGCCTGGTTATCACACCAAAACAGGACGTGTCTGTCCTGGAACTCCCTCCTCCAAATTGTTACGGCGACCAAGAGGGGAAAGAGCTCCAGGAAAGTGAGGTCCTTGAGGATACCCGCCCCAACCCAGGATGGGGGCCAGCGCTGCGCACACCACCTGCCCTTAAAGAACACTCCGAACCCAAGACTGCCTGCCGCATCAGATCGAACTTGGAGTTCTGAGCCCAAGGTCAGGGAATCCTGCCATAAGGATACCTCATTAAAGTTTGACAGGAAATCCAGCCACACGCGCAGGTCCTCCTTGATCCCCCGCGTTAAGCGGATGTGATGGTGAGGGGAAGAGGCCCCCCTGCATGCCCAGGGCAGGCGGGCGCAGAAGGCCTGCCCTGGGGAAACCACCTTACAGGCGAAGTTAAGGTGCCCGATGATGGCCTGCAACTCCCTTAAGGTGCACTTCTGGCGAACCAGTGACTGTGAGATGAGCGCCCTTAAACGGGCCAGTTTGTCTGAGGGGAGGCGGGATACACCCGCCACTGAATCAAGCTCGATCCCTAAGTATGTTAACCTGGAGGCTGGGGCCTCCGTTTTGTCCTCCGCCAGAGGGACGCCTAACTCTCGGGCCAGAGACTGGAAAATGTGCAGCCGGTCTGCACATGCGGGAGTCCCAGAGGGGGCCATTATCAAAAAATCATCCAGATAATGGGTGATGTGGGGGGAATCCATGCGGTTCTTGGCCGCCCACTCGATGAAAGTGCTAAAGGATTCGAATGCAGCACATGCCACCGAGCACCCCATAGGCATAGCCTTGTCCACATACCAACAGCCCTGGAACTTGAACTCCAGCAGGCAGAAATCACGGGGGTGGACCAGCAGCAGGCTGAAGGCCGCTTCCACGTTGCACTTGGCCATGAGTGCCCCAGAGCCACATGACCGTACCAGACGCACAGCGTGATCAAAGGAGGTATACCTTACTGAGCAAAGCTCCTGCGGAATGGCGTCGTTGACCGAGGACCCATGAGGGTAGGATAGATGATGGATCAGCCTGAACTCCCCTGGGGCCTTCTTGGGGGGAGAACATTAAGTTAGGCAGGGGCGGGGCAGAGAAGGGGCCCGCCACCCACCCCACTGCCACTTCCTTAGCTATCTTGGCAGCCACGACCTCCGGCAACTCCCTGGCTGACTTAAGGTTGCCGGAGGAGGTGGCGACCCGGGGCCCCGAGCATGGGATCCTGAAGCCACTCGTAAAGCCCTTGAGCAGGAAGTCAGAGTCCCGCCTGTCGGGGTAGCTGGCCAAAAGCAGGCGCAATGCCTCGGTGCGCACTGGGGTGAACGCCAAGCCCAACTTGCAGCGGCCTGGCCTATTTGCTGCTGCCGCCGGCTGAAGCAGTGTTGGTACCGGTGCCTCCTTCCTTATGGGAGCTGCCATTGGAGGCCTGGCCACCCCGAAAGGGGGCTGAGGGTAGTGAACCCCGGGAGCATGCAGAGCGGGGTTGGGGCCCCCCGCAGGATTCACAGCTGTGCTCGTAGCGGCATGTCTGCCGCTGACATTTTCCTTGGTTGAACTCCCAGCATTGCCGGTGGGATTTCTCCCGCCGCCCAAACCACCGCCCAGACCGGGGGCCCTCCCCTTTCCCCCTCATGTGTGGACTGACCAGCCACAGCCATAGCTTCTGGCTGATTAGGTCCCACCTGGCCCTGGGGTTATGGGAGGCCCTCTTACGGAAGGCTTCATAATCCAGGGCAGCCCAATCTCCAGCCAGCGCCCAGGCCCTGAGTACATTTCCAAGGTGGTTAGAAAGGTGCCAACCCCTGTCCGGGTAAGCCGCCTGCACCACCCCCATATAGACAGTAAACCCTTCCAAAATGTTATTGAAGGTGCGCTCGGTGACCTCCTTCTTAACCCCCTTTTTCTCTTTCTTGGAAGGGGGGCCACTCCTCCCATCCTCCGCCTTGGGCCTGAGCAGGGAAAAGACGTCCACATAAAACCCATCGAGTACCTGCTCTCTGACCTTACGGGCCAAGTGAATACCCAGAGGGTCCTCGTCATCACCAAACAGCTTGGGGAGACGGGGGGCGGTCCTGACCTGCGTCCCAAACATCCCTAGCTTCCCCGCTGGGGGCGCTTCCCGCCCTTCTGCGAAGCGCCCACCCAGGGAGGCCCGGGACGGAGGCGGCCGCCTCCCAACAATTTTCTCCAGGAGCCTCCTCGCCGGAGGAGGAGGACTCACCTGATGATCCCCCGCTGTCTGACTCCTCGTGCCGTCTGCACTTCCTTGCTTTCCTCCTGGATGTCCTCTTCCTCTTCTTTGCTGGTTGCCGCTTGCAACTAGAGGCACTGGAGCTTGGGCTTGGTGACTGAGTGGACCGGTCCCCTCTGCTGGCCTTGCATCCTGCCGCCAAGCCGTCAGAATCCTTCTGGACCTCAACAGGCCCTGGGGGGGGAGAGCCCCCCCATGCCTGGAGTTCTCCAGTTGCTCGACCCTGGCTGTGAGCAACTCTAAGGCCCACCCGATCTCCTGGAGTGAGCTGGAAGATGGGTCCGAGCTGTTCCGCCCCCCAGCTCTGCTGTGCTTTGCCGACTTGGTGCGGGCCCCAGCCTTCCACCCCCCACCACCTTTGGAAGCTGCCTGGCATGGGGGAGGAGAGCCAGCCTGCCTTGGGGTTGCCCGAAGCAGGCCCCTTGCGGCCCCTTAACCCTTCCCCCTTTTCCCTCCTGGAGGTTTGCCCCTTGCCTGGGAGGCAGGTTTTTTGTTGGCCCCCTGCCTCCGTTGAGAGGCTTGTGGTTCCCCAGCCCTCCCAGAGGGAGCTGGCCTGTTGCTGCTTCCCCCGGCCTTGGGTCTGGCTCCCCTACCGCTTTTGTGGGAGCCATCAGCAGTGGAGGCCGCCCCCCAGGGGATTGCTTGGCCTGCAGAGAAAGGTGGGAGAGCGTGGGAGGGGAGGACTGCCCAGAAGCAGCTGACTTAGTCAGGCGAGGGGGGGAGTAGCCTTGCAAACACCACGTGGCCAAGGCAGCCGCCCGCCTGCTGCTCCTTCTTCGCAGCGGAGAGGCTCAGGCTCAGCTAAACCCGACCCCTGGCTGCCACGCTCCCCCTGACCTGGGTCAGGGAGTCGATGCTGGGAGGTTCTGCTTGCCCCTCCTGCTTGCCTGCCACCACTCCTTGCTTCACCGCACCGGAGTTCGGGCTCAGCTACGCCCAACTCCGGCTGCGGCGCTCCCACCTGACCTGGGTCAGGGAGCCGGTCGCTGAAGCATTTGGGCTTGCCTCACATCTTCCTCCTTCCTTCTCCCTCGCGTCTTCACTCGCTCGTCATCTTCGCTTCTTCGGTCGGACTTGCGTCGCGTCTTCTGCCTTCTCTCTCGCTCGCCGTCTTCGCTCCTTCGCGTCCTGGTGCAGACTGCCAGGCTACGGGGCCGAGTCTGCTTAAAAGCAGAGCCACCAGACCAGAGGGAGAACTTTGCCCTCCAGGTCCGGCAGCCAGACCTGGGCAGCCAAGGTTCAAACTGATTGGCTGCCCCGACAGAGGAGCATGCCGGGAAGGAGGAAGCCGGGCCAGCAGCCGTTCCCCCCCTCCGCGCCACCGGCCGCAAAGCCTCCACCCGGTAAGTCGGGCGTCGGTTCCTTAGTATAGTGATGAAATCTAACTGAAACAACTCTTTAATAGAGAGGGGCACGAACAGCAATATGAACACAAAAAAAAGCCACTAACAGCCCAATCTGCTGTTCATGAACAAGCTGTTCGTGAGGCCCCATTCTAAATGAACAGGTGGTCATTGCAAGCCTTGTTCATTGCTGTTTGTCAAGCCAGACAGTCTGGCACCTGTAATCAATTCCCTTGGCAATGTAGGCAGGGATTGTCTGAACTCTGTCTGAACTCCTGCTGTTGCGCTGGAAACCCCAATCTAAGCCCAATTTAGCTTGATAGGCAGGTCTTCCTTCCAAGTATGAAGCTCCAAATTTGTTACAAGAGAGCAAAGACCATGGGGGAGGGGAGCTCCCAGCTCTGGCTAGTCTTTGCAGACAGTGGAGAGGGAGAGAAACAGCTGCTGTTAGCATTTAGATAGAGAGACAGGGAGTGTGCATTGGAGCTTGAATTTTCTTTGTGTGTGGTAGGATATGGATTTACCCCTTCAGGTTCCAGGGCTGCTGCCAGGCTCTGGGGCCAAGCTATTATTGATTATTGGTACCTTTCCTGGTGCCTGCTCAGGTCAGGTTTCTGGGAGTGGTGCAGTAGGGATCTTGACCAAACTTGGATGATGGCTGGAGGAGAGCCTGCTGGCCCCTACAAACAGCCAACCATGAACATGTTCGTGAACAGGGCCATGTTCGTGGTTGTTTGTGAGTCCCTGTATGTGGATGGCAATGAACAACGGACATCATGTTCGGTTTTTTTTTCTGTTTGTGCCCCTCTCTACTCTTTATCTGTGAGGCCATTAATACCATCTCATCCTCCTATTGGCTCCTCTATTGAACAGTGATTGTAAGAGGCTCTTGGTGTGTTAAATACTAGCCAATTGGTGCTATGGATAAAAGTGCCTTTCTGTCACCTCTTTGAGCACACAGCTAAATCCCAGCTGAATGGTTACTCTGATAAAACTTATTACAAACTGTCACATTTTGCATTACAGTTAATCAACAGTGTACAATACTGAGAATGAAAAAAATTAGGTACAAATGACTGCTTAGTAATCCCGGAAATGCTTACTGTACCTTTAACCTTTCTGTTTTGCTACACTGGATAATTGTGTGATATTTCTTTTAACAAATTCAGAACACTAAGTAAACCATTGGGTTTTTGATGATTACCTGAAATCTTACTAAACACTATATTTCATTCAAACAACAACTAATAATCAATGGGACATGTGAAGCAAAATGTTAAATGTAACAAAGAAAAGGAATCTCTTGTGAGTCAAAAGCTGTAGTGATACAGAATGAGCCTGCCAGGATCTGGATAGAAAGGAACATTCTATGCAGCAAAGGATCACAAAAACATTATCAACAGCCCTCCCAAAAGTGTAATTCACATACATATGCACAAACTCTGAAAATTACATTGTATGGAAGTGCATGGTGAGAATGAAAGAATTAGATCTATGAAGATGGGATGATTCAAAAGCAATAAGAAAACTGTCAGTATGAGAATGAGCCTGGGAAATCCTTCCGCTTGTGCAAGATCTCCTTTCCTCTCATCCACTAACTCATGACTTGAAAAGTGAAGCACTTCTTGTTTTGGAGTAAATTATACTTTGTCATTTTATCTGGGCTATCAGTTGTGGGTTGTTCTTTTCCCTCCAAACTAGAATTCAAATTAAGATTAAGCCAGAATTTAGAATCTTAATTTGGAGGAAAGATAGCACATCATAGTGAGTCATTTAGATGTAATAGCTAATGAGGCAGAAGTGTTTAATTTTTGAACTGCAGACGAAAGGAGGAAGGAAGAGAATCCCTAAGGATCTTATACTGATGAACCATAGTTCATCCAAATTATAATGCTTTATCATTATGTCTGAATTATGCAAATGAGATAGATCCACTAGGATCGATGCTATGGTTACCTCAAGGCTAGATTATCATAATGGGCCTGACTTTGAAGTGAACTCAGAAACTTAAGTTGATACAGAATGGTGCAGCCCAGTTGCTAACAGATGCTACACCCATGTTGCCACACTTATTCATGCCACACCCATTGTGCACTTCATTAGTTACTGATCAATTACCAGTTCAGTTTAAGATACTGGTTATTATCACCCCAAAAGCCATTTATGGATTTGGACACAAATGCCTGCAGGACTACCTCTCCTGCTATGCTCCACCATATGAGCAAAGCCTTCTGAAATGGAGAAGATCAGCAACCACCCATTCATGGGCATTCTTAGTAATGGCTCCCACCTTGAAGAATGGGCTGCCAAAAGAGGTGAGAAACAATCCTATACATCTATCATTCCACCAAATTTTCCAAAAAGTAATGTTCAGGAGGACATTTTTATAAAGGGGTTAGAAATGTAGTAAAATGGAAAAGCCCAAGAGAGCATCTTATAATGGAATGGGAAGGTAGTTTACTGCAATTATTATTGCCGGTATCACCATTTTTCACTGTATTGTTTATTCCTTGTAACTCAGCTCTCTGAATAGTTTATAATACCTTGCCTCAGGTTGTTTATTGTTCACACTGTTTTCTAATTCTGTAATTCTACTCCCATTGCATTGTTCACTAAGCTGTCTGATCGCATTGATTTATATGATGTAATCCACCTGAATTCTCAGCAAGAAAGGTGAGCTATAAATTAAATAAACAACCTTTCTTATGAGTATTAGTGTAGATTCTTTAAAAGTACAAATATTTTTAATAGAAGTTGGTTTGTTTATAACAAATATTTTAGTTATTATTCCAACCTTTCAAATGTATATTCAACAGGCAATTAACTATTAGGCATGGATAAAACTGGATAAAACTTTTAAAGAATTATATAACTTTGTGTGTGTGTGTGTGTTTTATTTATATAGAAGTTTTACTTTTCTCACCTAGTAGCAGTTCCCACAACTGCAAATTTTACGGGGGAAATGCTTTTATTAAATTGCCCACTTGACACAGTTTGACATGATATGTCATAGTACAATACATCAGCCTGAAAACAGCAAATGTACTTTGAAAACATTGCTTTTAAAATCTTCCTGGTAAGCCCGTTGTGGCTGTTGCCTTCCCAGTTTGCTTGCTGAAGACAATTGCTCAATACTTTCTAGCTTGGGCTTTACAGCAAATTGTGTTCTTCTGCCTGCATTTCTCAAGTTCTTCTTGTTAAGGTTACTTTTATTTCAAACATGCAAAAAACATACCATAACATGTTTTGTGGCAAATCCATGTTGGCAAGCCATGCATTTCTATACAGTGCCAAGAAGACTATTGTCCCTGAAGAATCAATCCTGTATCAGAATATATTTTTTGTGCATATACAGTGTGGGGAAGCAAGGAAAGAATGTGCATTCAGAATTTGCTGTTAAAATGATAGAGTTCATTGTGAAGTTCTGCTGGTGTTAATGGGGAACAGAGAACATTCAGTATCTAGCAAGACTTCATATTTTCAGATCCAGAGAAAAATAGATGAGTTATTAAATACTGCTTTGGATTTTACTGTCTATCTTTAGGCCAAATCTAGATTGACAAGCATGAACTAGAATTAATGTTTGATGTCTATACTAGGGCTGAACAAAACAATTCCCTTGCCTTGTATCTATGGGAGTGTTTCTATGAATGGAAAGATTTCCACCAAGAGAGCTTACCCGCCCCTCCTTACTGCATCCCTAAATTTCCCATGAACTGCTGTTCCTGGGTTACTCTGTACCAGGAGCACCATTTGGGAGGGTCATTTTTGGATGCAAGAAAGGGAGAAGGGGAGGAGGACCTGCAGGCAGACTTTGTTTCATCCATGAAAATGCTCTGGTAGATCAAGCTCCATTTGTGGGCTGTAAAATGGCTTTCTATGGAGGGATTTGGTAGAGCAAAATGTTTACCCATTGTGCATTGTGAATGGCAGGGTTGTCTGTAGCTTCTCCCAACCTCCACAGCTGCCTCTCCCAGATTTGGCTGGCCCATTGCTGGCTGCAGTGGCTGGGTCTGGCTCTGCCCCTACCTGGTAATCAAGGTGCATAAAAAATGCATCTCAAACCCTTATCTTGGGTTCTCTTACAGAGAGCACCAAGCAAGTGGAAGGCACAGAGGTATAAAGAGTCAGTGTAGGGGAACTGTGAAAAGAGACTAAAGGTCTGGCTAAGGAGGAACCTGTGACGAGCCACCCCAGGTGACAGGGGTTGGGCACCCAATTGAGACCATCCATGAGTATAACATCCCCTTTTAAAATGTTCTGAACTATTGGATGTCACCTCTTAGTTATTTCAATAAAACAATTATGCAGCATGTGATGTAGTCCTTTATTTTGGCTGTCCTGAACCTGCCATTCAAGTTGGTTGGTACATAGACAAGGCCATGCCGATGAGGTGCGCTGTTGGCTGTGTAGCCTTCAAGACCTTCAGCACTTTTTAGAGTGGACTGATAAGGAATGCTGTTGTTATCCTCGCATCATGCACTGTCTTGATTTCTTGACCCTTTCCCAGAGGAGCTTTGGACACTAGGGAGCAACTCATCTTGCAGGAAGTATTGAACTTGTTGGTGCCATTTACCAGGTGTGCTTACATCGCTGTGGTCACCTCATTTTTGATATTTTCCAACAGGTCAGGGAGATGTGAAATCTTGCTGGCATCAGAGGTTGCCATATTGCAATATTTGGCTTTGATGTGCAACAGGGTTGTGCCCCCAAAACCATGTCCAGCCACCTTGCAGCTATTTCCTTCTTCTGCAGGACCCTGGACCTGCTAGACCTGGCCAGCAGCTTTCTAGCCAGGAGGGCTGTGGCTGGCTGTACCTGCGTGGCTTGGCTAGCAGGAATACAGGGCAGCCCATCACTTTGCTTGTCCTTATAGGACTTCTACGTCAGCTTCCCAGCATATGCCAGCATTGGTTTGAGGCCACACTATTCTGAGCAGCCTTTACCCTTGCATTCTATGGGAACTTTAAGGTGGGGAAACTGGTGGTGTCCAGTGCCAGGGACTGCACAGGTAGGGTGCTGGAGTTGGATGATGTGCCTATCAAAGTGAAGGTGCTCTGCTTTTGGGTCCAGCAATCTAAGACTGACCAGAGGGGACAGGGGGTGATGGTATGTTTGTGTGGCATTGCTTGGGAGGGGATACTCTGCCAATCCAGGCAGTAGCAACCTTCCTGTCCAGCAGACCATGTGGCCCATGTCTCTTGCTGGTAGACACTGCTGGATCTTTTCTCACCAGGTTCTATTCATTGCTATCATGGGGGCTGCTACTGCTGAGACAGAGGCCAGGTTGCCCCCAGCCATCATCCAATACATTGGGCACTGGGTTTCCATGACATACAAAGGGTATATCTGTGGCCAGCCAGGCTATAATGCTTTCCTATTCTATTGCAGGTGCTACAGTGGCTTCTATGATCAGATGATCTGGAGAGGTGGTGGAGCTGAAGAATGGCAGGCACTGGGAAGCCCTCAAGCACTTCTTGCCCAGGTGGGCTTGCTTAATTGCCCAGGGTTGTTTCATGCTGGTTGCGCTGTGGGGGGCCAAGAAAGAATTTTTCCCCTGGCCCAAGTTTTTTTTCACTTTCCTCTGGGAACAGGGTGAGGATTGCTCAGGTGGGGAATGGGTGGGGTCCAAGTTGGCTACAGGAGTTGAAGCTTTTGCAGGAATCGAGCAGAATGCCCACCTCTTGTGGTGGTTTTGAGACTTTGAGTCAGATACACTGGAGTGAGTTGTGCTGGCTGGCTGGGACCCCCCCCCCTTTTTGGGGTCCTCTTAAGGGAACTGGGAGGAACACAAAGGGTATGCACCTGTGCTGGCTGTTGCAAGCTGGCAGGGACCACCGGGGTTCATGCCTGGGCAAGTGCTACAAACCTTGTTATCCTACTGTACTCAGCAGGTGGGCTATGGAATGCATACCATCAAGCAGCAAGTGGCCATCAATGCAGTGGATCCATTGCCATATGATGCACCAATGCTTCAATAGCTGTAATCAGTAAAGTTGTGAGTTGTTTTAATCCAAGAAGTGTTTTAATCCACTGTGAATTTTTTGTCCATGTACTTAACTTGCTTGCTAAGTGCTTGTCTCTCTTCCATCCTCTTTTCCTTAAGGATTCATTGTTCCCAGCTTGGACCTGTGTATACACTGGGTCAGAATTCATGTTTAAGTTTGAGATCCAACAGCATCTGTTGTCTAGAGAAGACCAAGCAGACTCAATCAGAAAAATGTACCAGATCATGATCTTCAGAGTAGCTCTCACTATGGGTCTCACCACATGAGACAAAATACACTAGAATTCGAGTGTATTTTGTAACTCGAGTGTATTTGAGTATAATTTGAGTGTAATTCAAGTGTATTTTGTCTCATGTGGTTTGACCCTATAAGTGTAAGATATGACAACACCTACCTCAGCAGGAACTAATAGTATTAGTAGTATTAAGGAACACTGTCATTCTACATTGCAAGAAAAGGTCACCAGCTAATGAGTCTTGTTCGTTTGACATCTATTGTGTTTTTAACAGGGCAGCATATTAAACAAAAGCTGAACTCAAGTTTATGAAAATGAATGCATTCCCCCTCTCCCTTTCATCTTAACCGCCCCCCCCCCCCCAATGTCTTGGGAATGTGCCACTAAATATGTTGGTGAGATATGCCTTTGATAAAAATTTATACATCATTTAGACATTATAGAAATTACTTTATCTGGGACACCACCACTTTGGCTGCATACATCATTTCTATTTTCTTGTGTTTTTCATATCCAGGAGTGTAAAAAATCAACTACATACCTAGGAAAAATGCTAATACTGGCCTCTATGATGACCTTTTGTCAGATTTTTTAAAAAAGAAAAACAGTGCAAGATCCTGAACACATTTCTATATTTAGGTAAAAGGGAAAATATATAAAATGCTGTGCTTATGCCACTAGAACAGAAATTATAATAATGAGGAATGTAAGAAGATTGAATATAAACCAAGGTTCTGCTACATAGGATGCTACTGGAAGCCAGTGTGATTCAACATTTTGTCTTATACTTGAGCATCAAGCTTTGCTTCAAAACTCTTTTCAGATAGGAATTCTCCCAAAACATGCCATTCTAATTTCTGAGTCATAGAACAGCGCCATGTGTACTGTTTTAATCTATTTTCTTATGATGTTTGTTGGATTTGCGGCAGGGAAGGGGAGAATAAGCATTGAATAGGCATCCATATTATTATGGATATATAGACTGCTAATCATATGCATCTGTACAAGCAACTTCCATAAAAATTGCAGTTGAAGGATGTATAATGGAATGGTTGATGCAGCAAAAGTATGGAACACTGTGTAGAACAGAAGAAATGTTATTTTCTGCTTGCATTGCAGTGTCACTGTGTCAGTGAAGAAAACGTTAAAGAAATCTTCAGCCGTGCTGCCGTTGATATATTGCTGGTTAATCTATAAAAATACACTTATTTGGTAGCACTCATCAATGGCCTAAGAAATGACTATTTGAGCATACTTTTTAAAAAGAAAATTTCTGGGTGCATTGCATCTCTCTCTTTGTTGGGTTAGCCAACTAATTTCAGCGCCAGTTTTCTGTGCCAAATTTTCACGAAGTGCTACTTATTATACTTTATTAATGCTGCCCATTTGGCCAACAGGCCTTGAGCAATGCACCAGGTTTTCAGCTGGATTTTCCTAGGCATTCTCTAAAGGGTCAAAAAATCCTGCTGAACTAGAATTGTTTTATAGACTAAAAAAACCCCAAAGAAATCCCAAAACGTGGAGTGGAGGCCTTCTCAGAAAACAGAACCACTGCCTCAGTCAGACTTGTGCTAAAAAAATAAACTTACTATAAACCTTCTTCAACTGTTTTAAAGCCACTTATACATATCATAAACTAGGAGAAGTAGCAGCAACAGACCAGAAAATCCTTGTCTAGTAGGATACCATATATATCAGGCACCATGAAGCCAATTTGCACTAAAATAGTAGGACTCATGCTGTTTTCCAGGTCACAACAAGAAAATATTTTCTTTTAATGAGTAACCAAGGGAAAATAATATCTATACACCTTAGAAATGTGACTGTAGTACATCCAGCAGTAATGGCCATTGTGGGTATAAAGGACCCATCAGTGACAGGATTTACACAGGATTTATGCAAAAAAATGTGCATAAATGCAAGGAAACCCATACGGTACTGCAGCATTAAGGGTGGCACCTAACTACTTGTTTGTTTATTTTACTTAGAATATTTGTATGACACCCCTCAAGAACATGATAGAGATGGTCACAACTAAAACAATACCAATAAGATAATAAAAAGTGAAGCCAATAAAAGCAAGTTAAAAAGAGGCATAAAAGTATCATAAAACAAACAGACTATTCTAAAATAGTCTTGGAGGAGACCATAAAACAACTGGAAAAGATGGATCCTTTATTTTAAAAATACAGGTAAAAAATTGTTTTAGCCTGGGGCAGAAAGGAAAGTAAGCATCAATGTGAAGGGTATTCCGAAGGCAAGGCACCATCACTGAAAATGCTCTTTCTGATCAACATCTACATTATCTGTGCAGACAGGGCACAGAGAGCAGGGCTTGAGAAAAGAATCTTAACTAGCAGGCCAGACAATATGGGAGGAAGCAGTCTATAGTGGGGATGTAGATATTTGTCCAATCACTCTTTTTAAAATTGTGTCACCCTCTCCAATGCACTTCCTTACAATTTCCTTTAACTTTTACCTCAGAAGGGTAAAATTTCTTCATACGCTTACACATAGAGTCAGAGTTGTTCTCCACCTTAGTCAGGCATTTAGCTAAAGAACACCTTTGCTTTGGGGTTTGAATCCCACCCCTACCACCGTTTTATAGCAAGGATGTGGGTAGGTAGCCTCCACCTTACATAGACACAAGTCTTTCACTCTCTTTGCCACCCATCTCAAACCTCCCTTCACAGGTATGGGGCTTCTGAACCAAGCAAAGGCCAAGAATCCACCACCACACACCACCTGCTTAGCCTCCACTACAGCAGGCAGAGAGCTATGTCCCAAATCCTCACAGGGTCCCCTCTCTCCTCTTCCAGAGGTTCCACTAGACAGGCAACCAGTTTCCTATATGTTCCTCCCCTCACCCAGTGATAGCCCAGGGCTATTGAGGTAAAAGGAACTCAGAAGTTACTTCACATATATATACACTACCATCATTTAGACTAAGCCTGTTTAATGTGACCAGAGCATTTGTGTGTGTATGTCTTATTTCTCCATAGCTAATAACTTCGAGCCAGCCAGGGTAAAATAAAACAAAAATAAACATTATTTGCAAGAAGGAACAATGGCATGAATGAATTTTAAACTAACAAACATACTGGGATTAAACAGGAAAAGTTTCAAAGCAACAAAATAGATTTACACCAGCTATCTTTCTGTTGCCTCTTTTAGTAGTGTTTCCAACCCTTCTCCCTCTCAGTCTCTCAAAAGTCACCTTTTCCCTCTAATGGACTTTAATTCTCATTGGTCCATCATCCCACCTGCTCCTATTGGCTGTCCCTCAGGAGAGGTAGAGCTGGAACCAGTCCTGCCTGTCACATAGTCCTTCAAGTAAACTGTTCCCAATGCTGTTTACAGCCTTATCAGTAAGAACCAGCACTTTGAACTGTGCCCCCCAAAAGATGGGCAGCCAATATAGATTTCTATAGGTGATATGATCCATGCATCCAGCCCCAAACATTAACCTGGTTGCTTCATTCTGCACTTCTAAATGAATTGCTATAGCTGGCATATCGCCCAAAAGCTGACAAAAGACCTTGGCCGTTTCCACACTACTTACCTTGTTCCGGAAAACAGCGAAATCTCGCAAGAAGACGCTGTTATTGCACAAGAAGACACTGTTATCATACGAGAAGACGCGATAACAGAGTCTTCTCATGTGATTTTGCGCGAGATTTCACTGTTTTCTGGAACAAGATAAGCAGTGTGGAAATGGTCACTATGTGCTACAGAGGAAACTTAGGTCAAGATCCAGCAGCATCCCAAGCTATGAACTTGATCTTTCATGGAAGTGGAACTCCATCCAGGATAGTCTGACACCTCAGTCTTTGCCTGGCATTTTCATTGACCTATAGTATCTCAATTAGACATGGGCACGAACCAAAAAAAATTAACGAACCAGCGGATCGTGGTTCGGTGCAGACCACGATCCCGAATTCCCAAAAAGTAATGAACATCTCCCATTGCCGAACCGAACTGGATCATGGTTCGTGGAGGCCAAAGTGGCAAGCAAGAGCTCTATCCCACTCCACTGCTCGCAGAAAGTGAAACCCAGCCTGGGAGACCATGGCTGTTTATAAGCATGGGTCCCATTCAGCAACACAAGAGGTCTGTGTTTGGCCGTCAGAGCTGCCTATCAGGGTTTGCAGGGATGAGATTGGAGTGCCCATGGCTACAGAACACCTCCTTCCCCCTCCCTCCCCTGGCTGCCTTCTCCCAACTTGTAACTGCTTTGCAGCTCTGTGGTTGGAAGGAAGCCCTGCTGATCAAGGAAAGCTGGGCTTCCATTCGAGTTTCCAGGGCGACAGAAGGAGGGCAGACAGAGCTCAGGCATTCCCCTGGTTCCGTTGCCAGGGGAATAGATTGCTGGCGCATGACTGTCTGGCTTCCCGAACCGCACCCGAACGCAACGGACCTCTCCCGATCGCTGCATTGTTGGCCGTGGCCAATCACGATCTGCTGGGTCACGATCGCGTGATCGCCATTTTTGTGGGTTTTTGAGGTTCATAATACGGTTCGTGCCCATCTCTAACCTGAACCTTATCTAGTTTCAGCTTATTGACCCTCATCCATCCCATTTCCTTATCTAGGAATCTGTTCAGGACTTCCATAGACCCACCAAACTCAGATGTTATATATATATATATATATATATATATATATATATATATATATATATATATATATATATATATATATATATATATATATTTACAAAAGCTGGGTATCATCTGCATATTGGTGGCACCTTATTTAAGACCTAGATTATCTTTCCCAGAGATTCCATGTAGATGATAAACAAACAACATGTTAAGATAGTAAGAACTGCCACCAGATTTTACCAAAGTGAAAATATTAGGCAAATTATGGATCTCCTACTTGTGTGCAAATATCTCTGATAGGTTGTGTATAACCCTAATCACAATCGGTTTGATGCCTATCTGAAAGGAAATGTACCATGTGCCAGGTCAGATATATTTTGTGACAGGATTATTTATTTATTTATTTAACTTACTTCATTTATACCCCATCATTCTTCAAAATGGGAACTCAAATTGGTTCACATTCACCTCTCCTCCATTTATCCTCACAAAAACCCTGTGAGGCAGGTTAGCTGAGAAAGTGTGACTAGCCTACTGTCACCTAGTCATCTTCCACAGCAGAGCAAGTATTTGAACCTTGGTCTCCCAGATCCTAGTCTAGCTCTTTAACCACTACACCACCCTGGCTCCCAGTGCAAATTATTACACAAATAATAACATCTCATTTATAGAATAAACTTGAATTTCAATTAATTCAGCACTCCACAGATGTTGCTGTAGTTTTTAATCTCAGCATCTTACAAAAATAGATATAAGGTTTTGGCACAATACCATGTAAAACAAACTTATCTGAGTTCACTCAGCATCATAGTTGTAAAAAATGCTGTAGAAATGCTTCCACTCATCTTTAAATTACTATGATTATCATTGCCATAAATCCAGTCTTAGGCATTATTGATTTTCTCTTTGTCAGACTATTGACATTCTTCTTTGTTATACTTCAGATGCCTGAGAGACAATGCTCTAATAAGAGCAGTAAAAGTCTTCTATAAGTTATGCCACACACAAGCCTAATTATAGGTTTTATATGCTTCCAGAATGTGGTTAGGTTGGTACTGGAATGCACCTATATACTTACAATAGGCATTATAGCATCATAGCATAATAAGCATTCCATAAAGAATTTTGTAACTAAACAGCAGAGGTATGAAAGAATCATTACAGTTTCCCACAACCATTTTCATAGGTTGTAACCCAACACTTCTTTTTCAAACCAATTGACAGTTATTATTGTTCATGATGAATATTTATGGCCATCTGTCTTTTAGTGAATAGTTCTTCTAGTATTCAACTTGTGGATATCCCTTAGATGAGATGTTACCAAATAGCAGAGCTTCCAACCATAGCATGGCCAACAAAGTCAACATATTTTTTTTCCATTGCAGGATGACTTATTTGTCACAATAGCTATTTTCAGACATTACAATCACATGTATCAGCAGCCCACCAATGGGAGTGCAAGTCACCCATGATGTTCCTGATAGGTATAGTTACCATTTCTTATGAATAGGACAGCACAAATATTGCATACATAAATTGTCTCTGCCCCTGTCAATCTGGACTAGTAGAGACAATTGAGCATGTTCTTTTATATTGCCGGTATTATCAGGAAATCCGAATAAAAGAAGTCTTGTTGCTTTTGATGGCGTCCTTGACATGAGTCATTTTCATTGGAATTTCTGAAATACCGCAGAGCTTTTACTTTAGCTTGACTTTATGTCCTCCCCTCTGCTCTTTTGGTAAGCTAAGGATGAGAGAAGTGGCTTACTCAAGGCCTCCTGCTGAGCTCATGCCAGTAAAGGGATTCAAACCAGCAGACTGCTGAATCACAACCCAACCACTATGCTACAGAAGCTCCCCATAAACTCCAGACTAATATGGGTCAGAAGAGAAGGGGAAATCCCATTCATCCCAAATAAAACTGATAATACTGTGTGCAGGGTAGGAAGGAAGTGACTGCACAGCTGCCTGGCAAAAATATCAGGACTTTTTAAACTAATTTGCTACCTCATGCTGGCATCACATATGAGGATAGAGCATTTGCCTGATGGCTTTATCTACTCAGCTCATTCCTGTGACTACACTCAATACTGCCCTATTCCCACTTATGAAGGGAAAAGAGGATTATGAGTCCATATTTTCTTTTTCTTCTAAAATTGCTTGTAACTCTCTGTCTGAGAGTTTTTGTTGATGCCAATAAGAATTTCATTGAACATACCATTAATACTTTTGTCATAGTCATCAAATGTTATAGTCACCTTCCTAGTAGCTTCTAGCATGTGTCTTTCATATCTTCTTCATGCTATCAAGAGATCCCAAATAGATTTAGAAATAGATACACACACACACAAAATTGTATTATTGATTCATGTCCATCAAAACATATAATGAGCCAATAATGCCATAATGAGCCATAATGAGCTGTTGTTTCAGTTGTCTGCTGTCATTGGTAATCCGCAGTGCAAGTAATATATTGAAGACTAGAAAGAGCTATTAAATGACCTCAGAATGTCCAAGTTGTCATCCAACAAGCATACCTCACAAACTAATGTTTACTACAGCATGAAAAACTATCACTATCAAAAGACCTAGATTGCTTCCAAAAAATGCACTCTTGTCATTTGTGAATTAAGTATTTGACATTATCAATTCCTAGCACAGGTTGAGTTGCTTCAAACTACTAGGGCTAGAAAACTGACAGAACAATTCAGGCAGATACACTGAATTCTGTACATTTAAGAACTAAATTTTAGTTATTGGAAGGGAAGAATCAGTATTAAAAAATCCTCACATTAAACATATATAATATACACCATAATTGTCTGGATTAAGACTTCCATTCAATATCGATTCATCAACATTTGGCATGTGAGACATCATAGTAATGGATCTTGTGGAAATTTTGCTGTTATTACACGTTTAATATTTATTTATTTATTTAGAAAAAATGTTATACCATCTCTCTAGGAACCTGCTGAAGACAGCTTACAAAATAAGCTAATGTAACGGAGGCAAAGGGAAAGACTGTAAAAAATGGACGCAAAATGGGTCTCTCCAAACACAAAAATGTCTTATAGTAACCAAAAAGTACTCTATCACATGTTATAGTGCATACAACAATTACTACCACTTACAAAATCAAATGTTTATCCACATAATTGAATATATACAAAGTCCATATAGTCAACCATATACAAGTCGATAGTAACCTACTTGTAGAAAGCACACTCCAATCAATTTCTTACAATTATTCAATTATACAATTGCTTTCAGTTACTCATACATATTGTCACATATAGTCCATCAATAGTCTTTTAAATTGACAAATGTACCAACCTAGTCAATAAATAAACAGTCACAAAAGTGGGAGATAAGCACTCCTCCAAGTGGGGATGAAGTAACAGGAATGATGTTGTATTGCAATAGTACACGTTTCGTCCAGCTCACCTCTCCTGAGGTTATGAGCAGGTCTCTTCTCCTCCAGATAAGTCAACCCGTTACAGGCTAGACACCTTCCCCAGAATGACAAGGAGGTAGCTGCTCCCGGTTCGCCTGACAAAATGCTAGCAAATATTGTTTCGCATGGAAAAGCTTCCTCAGGGGCTTCACTGCTATACAAATAAACACACAAGCTGTAACAGGTGTACCCAAACACACAAGTTCTAACAGATGTACCCAAATACACAATTCTCAAGGTCATGTACTCACTCTCATATACTCGCCATTGTACTCACCATTGAAAATACTCTCTTAGACATCAAGGTGGTCTGAAACCAGTATGACGGTAGTAGGGTTGTGCAAAGGCACACTGTTTCGAGATTCTCGTTTCGGGTATACCCGAAACGAGAATCTGTTTCGGCAACAGCTAAATCCGAAACGGCAAGCCGTTTTGGGTTTAGTGGTTTGGGTATCGTTTTGGGTTGTTTCGGGTTTCTTTTTGATGGGAAAATGCCTCCGTCTTCCCGGACACCTGGGTGAGGCATTTTCCCACCGAATCAAGCCAAAATTGGTGGGAACCTTCCTGTAACTCCTCTCTAACAACCCCCCAAGTTTCAGACCTATTGGACTTTGGGGGGCCATGTTAAGGCCCCCCAAACCAGGTCCCCTATCCTCACCTAAGAAAGGGAAACGTGAACGTCTTTTTAGCTTGCTGCTGCTAATCTTCTTCATTATTTTCTATTGGGGGAAAATGAAGAGGCAGGCTTGTCTTACCAGGAGTGGCATTTTGCATGCAAAATGCCCCCCAACCCTCTGGGGCCCTTCTCCCACCTTTCCTCCCACCCCCCACCAAGGCTCAGCCTGCTCCCACTTGGGGGGGGTATTTCATGGCCTCCCCAAGTAGGTGCTCTTTTCTCCACCAATTCCACCTGGGGGAGGCTTGTCTTGCCAGGGGTGGCATTTTGCATGCAAAATACCCCCCAACCCTCTGGGGCCCTTCTCCCACCTCTACTCTCACTCCCCACCAAGGCTCAGCCTGCTGCCACTTGGGGGGCATTTCATGGCCTCCCCAAGTAGGTGCTCTCAGCCCCCAAAGTCCACCCCCCACAGCCCCACACAAACCCAATCCCCCCCAGCAGCCACACACAGACTCAAATCCCGATTCCCCACATTAGTCCCTCACAGACCCAAATCCACCCCCAGCAGCCCCACACCCATAACCCCAGGAACAGGCTGGCAAAGGCCAGCCCTCCCCCTTTGTTCCCTATGCTGAGAACTTCTAAACTCTCTTTCCCAGGGCAATTCCTCACAGCCCAGGGGTGCCACAATGGTGGGAAAACTTCTGAGTGCCAACTTGTCCCTGGGAAAGAGCACCTGACCTGACACACAGACAACCACCCCAACACCCCCAACACCTACAGAGAAGCCCGGCCAGCCTGCTGTACTGTTTCCTATGATGGGAACCAACTGCACATCAAAGAATAAAACACAAACAACACAAAATAATTTTTTTAAAAAAAATATTTTCTCCCTTTCAAAGTACAAGTAGGCAAAGCATTATGACACATTACACCAGCAGTCCCCCACACAGAAAAATAACAAGACTCACTTAACATCAGAGAATCACAAAAACACAATTCCTGTCAAAAACACTTTATTTCTTGAACAGCTTTAGGTTACACAGCAGGGGGGCACACCAAAGGGTATGCCAGAAGTATCTTACACAAAAATAACACAACTCACTTCACATTAAAGAATCACCCGAAAACACAATTGCTTTCAAAAACACTTTATTTCTTTAACTGTTTTAGGTTACACAGTAGGAGGGCACAACAGGGCGTAAAAGCAGCGTACTACACAAAAATAACACAACTTACTTCACATTAAAGAATCACCCCAAACCACAATTGCTTTCAAAAACACTTTATTTCTTTAACTGTTTTAGGTTACACAGTAGGAGGGCACAACAGGGCATGAAAGCAGTGTACTACACAAAATAATACAGCCCACTTCACCTTTTTTGACAGCAATTGTGTTTGAGTGATTCTCTGATGTGAAGTGAGTTGTGTTATTTTTGTGTATTAGACTGCTTTTATGCCCTGTTGTGCCTTCCTACTGTGTAACTTAAAGCAGTTAAAGAAATAAAGTGCTTTTGACAGCAATTTTTTGGGGTGATTCTTTAATGTGAAGTGAGTTGTGTTATTTTTGTGTAAGATACTGCTGCCATGCCCTTTGGTGTGCCCCTCTGCTGTGTAACCTAAAGCTGTTCAAGAAATGAAGTGTTTTTAACAGGAATTGTGTTTTTGTGATTCTCTGATGTTTAGTGAGTTGTGTTATTTTTGTGAGGTGGAATGCTGGAATGCCCTTTGGTGTGCCCCCCTGCTGTGTAACATAAAACTGTTCAAGAAATAAAGTGTTTTTGACAGGAATTGTGTTTTTGTGATTCTCTGATCTTAAGTGAGTTATGTTTTTTTTCTGTGTGGGGGACTGCTGGTGTAATGTGTCATAATGCTTTGCCTACTTGTACTTTGAAAGTGAGAAATGTTTTTTTTTAAAAAATTGTGTTGTTCGTGTTTTATTCTTTGTTGTCCAGTTGGTTCCCATCATAGAGAACAATGGGGCTGGCTGGCCAGCCATTTCTGTAGGTGGGGGGGGAATTTGAGGGAGGGTGTCGGTGGTTCAGGCGCTCTTTCACAGGGACAAGCTGGCACTCAGAAGTGTGTCCACCATTGTGGCATCCCTGGGCTGTGCACATTTGCTCTGGAAAACAGAGTGTTATAGTTCACAGCATAGGAAACAAAGGGAGAAGGCTTGCCAGCCTGTTCCTGGGATTGTGTGGGGCTGCTGAGGCTGGATTTGGGCCTGTGAGGAGCTACTGTGGGGATTTGGATCTGTGTGTGGCAGCTGGGGGAGAATTGAGTATATATGGAGCTGTAGGGGGTGGACTTTGGGGGCTGAGAGCACCTACTTTGAGAGGCAATGAAATGCCCCCCCCCAAGTGGGAGCAGGCTGAGCCTTGGGGCTGAGCCTTGGTGGGGGGTGGAAGGAAAGGTAGGAGAAGGGCCCCTGAGGGTTGGCAAGACAAGCCTCTGTTATTTCCCAGCTGGAAATAGTGCAGAAAGAGGAGGAAGAGCACCTACTTTGGGATGCCCCCCAAGTGAGAGCAGGCTGAGCTTTGGTGAGGGGTGGGAGGAAAGGTAGGAGAAGGGCCCCTGAGGGTTGGGGGCATTTTGCATGCAAAATGCCCCCCCCTAGAAAGACAAGCCTGCCTCTTCATTTCCCCCCCATAGGAAACATGGAGATCAGCAGCAGGATCCACATTGTAAGAGATCAGCAGCAGCAAGCAAAAACCTTTCCCTTTTAGGTGAGGATAGGGGGACCTGGTTTGGGGGGCCATAACATGGCCCCCCAAAGTCCAATCGGTCTGAAACTTGGGGGGTTGTTAGAGAGGAGTTACAGGAAGGTCCCCACCAATTTTGGCTTGATCCAGTGGGAAAATGCCTCCCCCAGGCTTCCGGGAAGACGGAGGCATTTTCCCATCGAAAAGAAACCCGAAACAACCCGAAACAACCCAAAACGTGTCGGAAATCGCTGTTTCCGATTACCTGAAACGTTTTGGGTTTTCTGAAACGTTTTGGGAAAACCCGAAACAACCCGAAACAGGTTGTTTCGGGGGGTTTTCGGGTATCATATACCCGAATTGCACACCCCTAGACGGTAGTAATCTCCGTGATTACCATTATTACTTCCTGATTTTATGCTCATGCGTGTGACTCATCACCACAATATTGTGCTACGATCTTAAAGGAAACATGACAAATCCCATTCACCATTTAGACCCAAAGGTCCCCTGCTTTTCAAGTAAAATATCCAGAACATTTCTGTTACAAAATAAAACAAAAGTAAAATATTAAAAGATAAAAAATAAAAGTAAAATATTAAAAGCCTGGGGTACACTGGTTCAGTGGCTGCTTGAGCAGAGCAACTCAACTTAACTACAATAATTTAAAAAAAAACCTTGCCTGCCACCAACTGTGCTTATTATTTTAACCACTTGCAATGCCACTCATTCTGCTTATTGCTTAGCCTGTAATTCAAAAGCCATGAAACACCAAAACCTACATAATGCTAACTCTGCCTATTGCTTAACTTGAATTGCCTGCTCCTTCCAATGCTACCAACTGTCTATTACCTAACTTGCAAAGTAAAATTATTGCAGTTCTCCAAACTCACACAATGTTATCTTCTGCTTATTGCTTAACTTACAATGCAAACTCTTTGCTAACATAAACACTGTTTAACTTGTCATGTAAACTCAGTGTATTACTTCAAAATCTGCTTATGGAATGACTATAATACAAGCACTGCTCTACTTTTAACTAGAGATAGGCATGAACAGTAATACGAACCAAAAAAAGCCATGGACAGCCCAATCTGCTGTTCACAAACAAGCTGTTCGTGAGGCCCCATTCTAAATGAACAGGTGGTTGTTGCAAGCCTCATTCATTGCTGTTCCTTGCTGTTTGTCAAGCCAGACAATTTGGCACCTGCAATCAATTCCCCTGGCAACTTAGGCAGGGATTGTCTGAACTCAGTCTGAACTCCTGCTGTTGCCCTGGAAACCCCAATCTGAACCCAATTTAACTTGATAGGCAGGTCTTCCTTTCAACTGTGGCGCTCCAAATTTGTTACAAGGGAGCAAAGAGCAGAGGGGAGGGGGGCTCCCAGCTCTGGCTTAGTTTGCAGACAGTGGAGAGGGAGAGACAGTTGCTGTTGGCATTTTGATAGAGAGAGTGCATTGGAGCTTGAATTTTCTTTGTGTGTGGTGGGATAGGGATCTACCCCTTCAAGTTCCAGGGCTGCTGCCAGGCTCTGGGCCAAGCTATTATTGATTATTGGTACCTTTCCTGGTGCCTGCTCAGGTCACGTTTCTGGGAGTGGTGCAGTAGTGATCTTGACTTGGATGATGGTTGGAGGAGAGCCTGCCGGGCCCCACAAACAGCCAACCATGAACATGTTCGTGAACAGGGCCATGTTCATGGTTGTTCGTGAGTCCCTGTTCATGGATGGCAATGAACAACAAACATCATGTTTGGGTTTTTTTCTGTTCGTGCCCATCTCTACTTATAACACCAGATTTTTTTGGTTAGATCACAATCTCAAGGTAACAGCAGCACATACCGTGCCTGGCAGCAATACCAACTCAGATTAATCAACAACAATCTAGTTAACTGAAACAATTCTAATAAGACTACTAGTCACAGTACAGCTCTTATCAGCTCAACCTGAACAGCTGTGCCACAAGAATACAGCTTATCAAAACACTATTAAAACTCAAATTCTGGTGAACAGGATTTGTAAATGATATCAAACACCAAAGAAAAGAGAGTCCTGCTCCCCAAAGGCCAAATCAGTATGGAATACAATGTTGAAAAAAATTAAAGGGAATGGAGGGAGGAAATCAAGACAGTAAGAGGTGAGGAATGATCCTAAAAGGGGAAATCCTGTAATACCACCAACCCCACACACTGCCAAGCATGCTCCACAATTCCTTTCAATGAAATCACTCCAGATTCAACACACAAATTCTTTTGAATCGGAATACTGCATCACACTACATCACTCCATCAGACATGAAACCTACATGAGGCAGGACAGCAGCTTTCCTCAGCTGCACACAGCAAATGCCTGCCTGGGAGGGGCATAGCCTGTTTCAGTAGCTATCTTGCTGCCCCTCCCCCTTGACTGGGACTGTTCCAGCTCTGAAAAGTGCTGCCCTGTGACTCATTGGACAGAAGGGGCCAGGGCAAACAAATCCATGGCTATTAATTCTATTCTCTGTTTTAATCCTTTTCATTCATACTTTGTCTTAATAAATTCCAGCCTTACTTCTGTTATTGATTTGATTTATAATAGTGAGTGATCTGGGTTATTTCTGCTATCATTTCCTTATAAATAAATTTTACCTTGCTAACTTTTCACAGCTTTGAACTAATTACTATATTTGTGCTTGTGATTGGAAGAAAAAATAGTAATATCTTGAATTTCTTTTCCCTTTGACAGACAGTAGTAAATGTACCTTCTAGATAGCGTTATCAAGGGAAAAGATGTGTCATAAAACTTGTTCTGTCCTTTTTGCCTTTTCAAGCTGTGAATATAGCTTGTGTTAAAGAAACCTATACATCAAGTGTTATATTTTTTAAAGAGGGTTGTTGGCCTGTGTTGGAGCCATGCTGAATTCAGGTATCATGCCAGCTGGTTTAGGTCAAATAAAACCACAGATAAAAGTCAAAGAGCTATTTCCCACTGGTTGAGAGATACAGTTAGGAAGGTAGACAGACAGACAGACACAAACACACACACACACACACACACAGAGATACACACAGAGAGACCTCAGTATTAATTGTGGTGAAATAATCCCCTAATAGCTTTGTTAAGTATCCTTGGGATTTTAGAAAAAAAGGTTGTCTCATAGCTAAGGAGAGGGCAAGTGTAAAATTTTTTGCTTATCTTTTGATACCACCAAGTAATGGTTTGCTTTTTAAAACCTTTTAAACCTTGTACATTGGACTTCGGATCTTAAATTCAGGATCCCCTTACTTTACCTTAAACTTATACCTCAGGAGGGCTCTGATCCTAATAAACACTCCTTATATTTCTACTCACACAGAGCTTTGGTGTTCTCTACTTTAAACCAAGCTGTTGCCTCAAGAACATGTTCCCTTTTGCCCCCCCCCAGTTGAAATGAGAGGCAGACACAAAGCTTGGGAATAAATTGGGCCACTTTATTGATTACAACATAACTTGTCACTACGACAAAGGATCTAGCTAACTAGCGGTACAGGTCAAGCACTGGGGTCACCTGGGAAACACTGGATTTTGGGGAAAAAATAAAATAGGTTTAGAATATTATGGATGTTTTGAACAGTAAGGATTTTCTAAACATAAGAACCAAAGATGTATGTCTCTAGTATGCTGATGGAGGGCAAGGAAAAGAGCTTAACAATTGCTAAAATATATTTGCCTTGTTCTACTGCATTGAGCCATAAGTAGAAATCTTATATTTTTATGTTTTATTTTAATAAAATGTTAATAAAATATTTTAATAAAATAATTTGAAAATGTATGTACATTGAAAGATATTTAATCATGTGAAGCTGTAGTTGGTCTTTCTTTCTCTCCTTTCTTTCAAGCTCCTTTGATCCAATGATCTTGAGCAGCAGATAAGGAGTCTATTTCTTTAAGGAAAATATGGTGGTGAGATACTTGGCCAGAGACAGAGTAATCCTTCGGTTTCTATTCAGCAATAGGTAGGGGACTATATTATCTTAGTACAGTGTAAGGTAATTTAGTTAAAATAGGGGCAATCCATAATTCATGATAAGAATTATAATGAGGGCATTCCAATATCATATGGGACAAAGAGTCAACCTTTTTCAAAACACATTGGGAGAGTCTATCAGAATAAGGCAAATTACAAGCATGTGCAAGCATGAATATTCTACAATAATGAGGAACTGGTAGGTGTTTAATGTAGATTGTAATGGTTGGAGGTGGAAGGATACCAAACCTTAATTTAATTTATTTAATTTATTACATTTATATTCCGCCCTCCTCGCATCAGCGGGCTCAGGGTGGATAACAACAATTCAAAATATTAAATATCACTAAAAACTTTAAAAACTCTACATCTAATCATTAAAATTACAACTATGCAAATATACAAATTCGACATTCCATACAGCAGTTCTTCCCAGAGCAAATATATGAAGAGTAAAGTATGGACAACAGAATCTACATAGGAGGGCATATGATTTAACCCCTTCCCCCTCAACTGGGGGGGGGCACTGCCTGGCATCAACCATATGCCTGTTGAAATAGCTCTCCCTTACAGGCCCGGCGAAATGCTAGCAAATCTTGCTGGGCCCTGGTCTCATAAGACAGAGCATTCCACCAGGCCGGGGCCAGGACCGAAAAGGCCCTGGCCCTGATCAATGCCAGGCGGGCCTCCCTAGGGCCAGGGACCTTTAAAGGATGTTTCCCATCTGACTGAAGAGTCCTCCGGGGCACATATGGGGAGAGACGGTCCCGTAGATACGTTGGTCCCAGTCCACATAGGGCTTTATAGGTTAACACCAAAACCTTGAACCTGATTCAGTACTCCACCGGTAACCAATGCAGCTGGCATAGCACCGGCGTAATATGCTCCCACACCAGTGCTCCAATGATGACCCGCACCACTGCATTCTGTACCAGCTGTAACTGCCAGATCAGGCCCATGGGAAGCCCAGCGTAGAGTGCGTTACAGTAGTCCAACCTAGCGGTGACCATTGCTTGGACCACTTTAGTCAAGTTGCGGGGTGATAAATAGGGGGCAAGCTGCCTGGCCTACCGAAGATAATAAAAGGAAGACCTGACAACTGCAGTGATCTGATCCTCCATCTTCAAGGAGGAATCGAGAATCACCCCCAGGCTCCTAACTCATTGAGTGTAGGAAGTCGGGGTCCCAAAGCCATCCCCCCACGACTCAAGTACAGGATCTCCGTCTTTGTAGGATTCAATTTCAGCCAACTTTGTCTCAACCAACCAGCCACAGCCTCAAAAGCACGCTCCAGGACATCAGGAGTCAATCCAGGCCGTCCGTCCAACAACAGATAGAACTGGGTGTCATCCGCGTATTGGTGACACCCAAACCTGAAACTCTGCACTAGCCGGGTGAAGGGGCACATATAGATATTAAATAGTAGTGGGGAGAGTATCGCTCCCTGAAGCACACCACATACCAGTGGCCTACGAGACAATATTCTCTCTCCAAGCAGCACCCTCTGTCCCCGATCATGGAGAAAGGAGACCAGCCACTGCAGTGCTGTCCTCTGTATCCCCACATCGGCAAGGTGGTGGGTCAAAAGTGCGTAACCCACTGTATCGAACGCTGCTGACAGATCCAATAAAATCAGCAGTGCCGATCTGCCCTGATCCAGATGTCTGCGGAGATCATCTGTGAGGGCGACCAGCAATGTCTCGACCCCATATCCTGGGTGGAAACTGGACTGGAAGGCATCTAGGGCTGAGGTCTCCTTCAGGAAACTCTGCAGTTGCTTCTCAGCTGCCCGCTCAATCACCTTACCCAAAAACGGGAGGTTAGAAACCGGTCGGTAACTGAGCAGATCGGTGGGATCTAATGATGATTTCTTCAGAAGAGGCCATACCACAGCTTCCTTTAGTGACATAGGAAAAACCCCAGAGCTTACGGATAGGTTAATAATTGCCTCCAAGGAATCCCGTAGTCTGTCAACACTGGCTTTTACCAGCAATGATGGGCACAGGTCCAAGGGGCATGTGGTAGGCTGTACCACCTGCAGGATCCTGTCCACCTCTTCCCTGAAAAGAGGGCTGAAATGATCAAATATGGGTCCTGAGGACAGCCAAGGGGCCTCTAGTTCACTTACCGTATCAACTGTGGCTGGTAAATCGCGGTGGAGAAGCAAGATCTTATCAGCAAAAAAGCTTGCAAAAGCCTCACAGCTTATCTCCAAATTCGAGTTTTGGTGGTCTCCATCTAATTGGGAGACCAATGAACGAGCCACATTAAATAATTTAGCCGGGCGTGAGCTAGCTGATGCGATGGAAGCTGCATAATATTCCTTCTTCACAGCTTTCACCGCCATCTCATAAGACCTCATAAACAGCCTATAAGATGTTCTTGCTTCCTCGTGAAGAGATCGCCGCCACACGATTTCGGTTTTGTTTTCCCGCCATGTCGGAAGCTCCTCTCCGCAGGTCCAGGAAGAAGCGCCCGAGCAGCCTGACCAGGCGGTTGACCTGCGAGGGTTAACCCCCAGGACTCCCAGTGAGGGGGTCAGGTTCCGGAGCGCGCTGGGAAGAGCCCCCTGAAGTCGATGCAGGGGGTAAATTGCCCATTTGCTCCTACGGAGGCCGGCAGACTTGCGCAGCACATCGCGTGCTGCCGGGCCATGGAGAACGGCAAAAAGCAGATTTAAGGTGAAAACCTGTAAGTAGCGAATCCCTTCTGTCATTTCAAGCATATGCGAAGGATTGGTGGGAGTTGAAGCTAAGAAGGTTCAGATATCTTCCCCTTCATTGAGTCTCAGAACTTAGTTGGTGGATTCCCCCCCCCCCTAAGTTGGCGAAGAAAAAGCAGAGCCCTGCTATGGGCAAATCTGTTTTGGCTGCCTTGCAGGGGAAAGGAGAGTCTCTTGAAGAGCTGGTTAAGCGGTCGGTCATCGAAGCTATAAAGCCCTTTGTTGATAAGCTGAATGAAATCGGTCAAAGGGTTGGCTCAATTGAGAGCGAAGTGAAAACCATTAAGGAAGCAGCCTCGGGGACAAAGCAGTCTACTCGGGAAAATGCAGAACTCATGAAGGCAACAAAGAAGTAAAGCTTTTGGAGAATCAACTGATAGGGCTACAAGTGGATCATGCTCAGACGGTATTGCGTCTCCAGAATGTGAAGGAGGATGAAAGTGAAAACTTAAAGGACTTGGTGTCGGAACTTTTGGCGACATCCGCGAAGGCAACTAAAGAAGAGTTAAAAAGCGACATTTTGGAAGTCCATCGGACATCTTCAAAATATGCAACGAAGCGTCAGCTGCCTCGCGAGATTATTATCAACTTTTCATCTAAGAAGACTCGGGACACCATCTTATATAATTCGTACAATGTGGATTTGGACTTTCTGGGTAACAAGGTTAAAATATTGAAGGACATTCCATTTTTAGCTCGGAAAAGAAGATTCAAATACAAAAGGTTTGCAGCTCTTCTGAGGAAGCGTGAAATAAAATACAAATGGTTATTTCCGGAAGGTATCTGGTTTAGTTATAAAGACCAAGCCTACAAGATAACATCGGAAGCACAGCTAAGGGACTTTGTGTCTAACTATCAAGAGTTCCAACAAGAAGAGGACTTAGAAGCTGAAGGGGGGGAGGAGGGAGCAAGCACAGCTACTGTAGCTGTTCAGAGAGAGCTGCGACCGAGGGGGGGGGGGAGAAGACCTGATCCTGATTGTAGTTTGTATTTTATAAGATCTACCGATCTAATAGCATATTATAAAGTTTTAACTTTAAACAATTGTAGTATGAAGGGAAAGCAATACCTGTAGATGTAGTGTGTGTGTTTTTATATGTTGTTTTTTCCCTTTCCCCCGTTCCCATTTTTCCCTTTTTGCAGTGTTAGTAATTAAAAAAAAAGAGAGAGAGATCGCCGCCACACACGCTCAATTAGTTCCTGTTTCTGTTGCCGTAGCTCCTCCATATACCAAGGAGCCCGGCGATTCTGGCACTGAAGAGGACGATGGGGAGCGATTTCATCGATGGCCTCAGAGAGCCAGACTTGCCAGCTCTCCACTAGCTCATCTAATGAACCGCTGTGGAGCGTCAGTTCCCACAGAGCATTCTGGAACCCAATTGGGTCCATAAGTCTCTGCTGGCGAGAATAAATTTGCTCACCGCCCTTTTTGCATGCTTTCTGATCTCGTATAATTGAGCTAGCATAATCTAGGTCTTTTATGTGTTTCTCAGTAAGGATTCACTTTTCCCATCCTTTGCTAGGCTAAGATTAGACATGGGCACAAACAGAAAAAAAACCCTGAACACCCTGTATGTCGTTCGGTGCCATCCACGAACAACGAACAACAAACATGGACAAACATGAACTGTTCGCGGACATGTTTGTTGTTCATGGGGGCCATAACCCACTCATCCCCAAACCCCTCCACTTAGCCCCCCCCTCCCCTCAAACCCACTTACGTGGCCCTTTAAAGATCCCTTTAAACTATCTGCTGGCAGGCAGCAGGGGGGGATTCCCGCCACGTGGAAGGGGCAGGGCCCTTTAAACACCCCACAAACTGACTTTCCCAATGTTCAATACCCACCAAATTTGCAGGGGACATAGTCCTCACTGTCCTCTGAAGACTCCCCAAGTTCCAGAGAGATTGCATCCTGGGAAAGGCATGATCCGCAGGTCTCCCCATTGGCTGTCATTTTCTCTTCACAGTGGCAAAAATGAGAGTCTCTGCTGGAAGTACTTTGAAAGGTTAAAGCCAGAAGGAAAGCCAGAAGGAGTTCAGACAGAGTTCAGTCCCTCCTTGCCTCTGGTTGCCAAGGCAATTGATTGCAGCAGGTGCCAGACTGTCTGGTTTGCCAAACAGCTGCCAAAGGCAATGAACGAGGCTTTTAATGACCATCTGTTTGTTTAGGATGGGGCCTCATGAACAGCTTGTTCGAGAACAGCAGATTAGGCTGTTCGTGGTTTTTTTTTTCATTATCTCTTAAATTCATGATGTTTACAATAGATCTCCTTCTTTAGGTATTTGCACTCTCCATCAAACCAACTATTGGATCTTTTGGTTTCTTGAAAATCCAAATATGACTTAATATATAAATGTTTAATCCTATTTTGCTTTGTGTGTGGAATTGGGTCAATCTTTGATTGAGACAAGGGCTTGGATCGCTACCTTTAAATTTTGGCTCAAAATTTATTTTAGAGCCGAGCCTTCTAGTCTTTTAACCTATTTGAAAAGGGATCAGTATTCCTGGGCGTGGTCAGTAGGAAAACTGAATAAACTTGGGACTAGCAGTGGAGGACCTATTTATGTCTGATAAGGCCTATATCCTGAATGGTGTTAAGCAGTGCCTACTAGATTGGGAGCAACAGAAGTTATTTCCAGCCCAACCTTTTGTTTGCTCCTCAGCTGCATTAGGATTGACTACATATGTTGGCAGAATTCCGCAGTACTTTTATGTTCTTGAGACCCCAGGCTGTCGTAGGGCCTTTATATTGGCCAGACTAAATGCCTTTCCCTCCAATGTCCTTCAGGGGAGATATCAGCGAGTCCCCTTTTCAGAAAGACATTGTTTGTGTGGAGCCAACTGCCCAGATACCATCCAGTATATAATTCTGGAATGCCATTTATATGATAAGTTGTGGAGAATGCTGTTTGAGAGGTTGCCAAAACGTATTGAACACCAGAACAATCTATCTTTTTGTCATTTTCTGTTAAAGGATAATGATACAGCGATTTCTAAAGTGGTTGCAGAGTTTTTAGTGGGTGTGCTTAAGATTCATTCAAGTTTTGTATAAATATATTGACTTCTGATATTTTATGTAATTTTATAGTGACTTGTTTGCTCTCTTAGATCTTTGTATGCCATTAAAGGTATTTGAATTGAATTGATATAAAGGTTTAAAAATATTGAATAAAGAGTATAAAAGAGTAATAATATAATTCCTTTAATTACTTAAGAGGGGTTTTCCCTTCCTTTCTTGAAATTCTTCAGAGCCAAGCAGCTTGATTGCTGCCTCCTCAGTTCTGGAGGTCCATCAGATATGGTGTATGAATGCCTGCTTAGGGGTGGCCTCCTTCTCTTCCTATCTCTTCCTCATGTTTGCCCAGGAGACATGTGGAACAGTAAGTCAGAGAAAGCCCCCACTGATCTTTTCTATCTGTAAAAGCATGCTGGATGGAAAGCAGGGACAGACAAAACTCCTGCCTCCACTCACATGCATGGAAGCCCTTTTCCCTTTCCCAAAACATTTTGATCATGAGTGCGGTCACAGATTGCATTTGAGTTAAGTTGGGCTTTCCTCCAATCACACATGAGTTTAGTGCATGGGTAATCAGACCCTTACTTCTGTATACAAACAGAAAATGAAGTAAAGAATCCCAACCACAACTATAAATAAATAAAATAAATAAATAAACCACAACACCTCTATTTTTTGTATGCAGCCCCAACTAGGTGATGTTTTCAAATAATAAACCATCCTTTGTAGAAATCTGTATACTACAAGCTCTTGTTTATTAGTTGCTTATTCATGAAGAGGGAGGATCAGACACAAATGGAAGTGTGACTTTAGTTTTTTTTTACTGAAGTTGTGACTATTCAAAGAGCAACTAATAAATTTATTCTTCCATATGAAGTTGCCAGGCAATTAATGAACAACCAAACCTTTACACCAGTTGAAAGTAGTACTAAAATAAAGTGCTCCTATCTACACCAAGCTTTTTCTATCTCTGCTATGTGGCAGATACTGCTTCTAATTAGTCCATAGCAATTAACTCCCTCTGACCTCATTATGGTTTGAAGAATGCTTATTTAAAGGTTGCAATGATTACAGAGTAAGAAAAAAATACTGTGTAAGATCTAGATGAGTTTGAATACATACTACTATGTTGATGTTTATGCATCTTTTCTCACCAAGACTCAAGGTGGATTACATAGTAAAGGTTAGTCAATAAGATGGGACATCCAATAAACTGTGCAACTGAGTTTGGATTGCAGAAATCTGAAATCAAGCAGAAATCAGAAATATGGCTGAAGGAAAATGGGAATGATTCATAATCCTGACACATTAAGCAATGCTGAAATCACATAGTAGTTTCCTCTATAGCCACAGTAAGGCCAGAAGAGGCATAGTAAAGCGACCAGAGCCATCTCTATCACACAGCTCAGCCTGAAACTAGACTGAAAAGGGTCCAGAGCATATGAGTCATCCAAGAAGACCTGAGGTTGGTCTGCTAATTGTCTCTCACTCACTAGAAAAGGTAGATTAGAGACTGGGCCACATCATTTTTGGCCACATCATTTTTGGGTAGGGATGATTTTTGAAGTAGTGGATGGATAACAGCTTCTTTGAGTAGCCAAGAGAAGGTGCCCTGAGTTAGAGACTGATCTATGATAATCATCAAGGGCTCATTAATGTGATCCTTACATGATTTTAGCAGCCAAGATGGACAAAGGTCCAGTGTACAAGTGGTGGCTTTCACAGATCCCAGGATTCTGTCAATATATGTCAAAGTAACTGAGTCAAAATGGTCCATAATCAGGACAGGCAAAAGAATATCTATATCTATATCTATATCTATATCTATATCTATATCTATATCTATATCTATATCTATATCTATATCTATATCTATATCTATATCTATATCTATATCTATATCTATATCTATATCTATATCTATATCATCAGCAGTTGGCATGCAGATCAAAGCATGTTCTGGTTATTTTATCAGCAAAAACTTGTGAAGGAGTCACAACTGACTGTCTATTACTGAGACAGTAGAGGTTCAGATTTAGGAGTCAGCAGCTGATGAAACACCCTAAACAACTGGTGGTGGCAATGAGACAAATAATATTTCTCTTCTGCTGTCACTGTTGCTTCATAAGTCTTCCAACTACAGCATGCTTTGTTGGATTCAGTGCAAGTTTTCCGCAACTGTTTAACTAGATGTCTTACAGTCCTCTTTAGGTCACTCAGATCTGCTGAAACCACAGAACTGGCATCTGCTCAAAGAGCAGTAGAGGACAATAAAGAACAGTTTTATCAATAGCTTCAAGGAGCTTCACATTTCAAGCTTCTACCGCAGCCTCAACAGAGCTTGTGTTTGGAATTCTAAAATCCCTCAAAGCATTTTTGGAATCCAGAAGGATCCATGAGCCACCGTGGACAGACCATTTTAACTGCTCCCCCTTGTTTTCAGGGTGTCAGTGCCATATTCACCCTTGCTTTCAGTAGTAAATGGTCAGAATATGTTTCAAGCTAACTCTCCAGCCATGAAACAAGACATCCACTCAAAGACTCTTTGCAAATGATTAAGTCCAAAGCGTGGTCTTTTTCATGTGTTGGTCCTGTCATGACTTGAGAGAGGGCCAGAACAGCCAAAGGGGCCATAAAATTCTGTGCCAGCCCTGGTACGAAGCATGCAGTGAGAGTGTTGAAGTCAATTAATGTTGAACCCAGAACAATCTGCCCATACATCTAAGAGTACCTCTACCAACTCAAAGAGTCTGCCCACAGGGTAACAAGGTGACTGGTAAATGAACAGAATGCCTAATCTATTCTTAGTCCACAATATAAGGAGCATATAGTTAATGAAGCTATAGTTTGCACCAGCACAGAGTTTGCCATAATGCTAGAAAATTAACTTAAAATTAAATGTCTGTTTCAGACATTACACAAAAGTCATCTTAGGTGTCAATAAAGAAGCTCATTCAATCATGATTTTCCAACTACTGTATCTATAAGTTTCAGACCAGTGCTGAAAAGAGGGAGGAGAGCTAGGAGGCAAGGCAACAAAATACACCAAACAACCATGATGGAGTTAAACACTTTATTGATTTACAGCTCGCGGAGCATTGCCGCCACATAGACCACTGATCTGAACATTGACTGACCTGCTTGCCAGCCAATGATGGCCATGTTCCCTCAGACTCTTGCTGAGGGGGAGAAGCCATGGGATGACAGTTAGCAGGAGACCACATGGACATGCACCCCTGTATGGATACCCTGCCACCTGGGAGTGAGGCAGATGCAACAGCTCCCAAGCTGGGCATGCACTTGCCATGGCACACTCCCCAGACCCCTTAAGGGAGCTCAGGAAACTGAGCTCATGGGCCCTGTTTCCTGCCAAACGGATTGGAGCCCAAAGCTCAAACCACCTACTCTCTCCAAAGTTGTGATGAAAGGGAGGGCTGGGTGGGATGCTGGCCATAAGCCAAGTATCGAGGGGTGGGGGCCCACCTCCCTCTTCAAGAGGGGGTGCAGGACCTGAGTAGAGAGTGCCCCTCCACAGGGCATCCCAGTCTGATTGGCTGGCCCCGCCATTTGAATCTGGGCTGCACAGACTTTCCCCACTGAGGCTGCAGGAAGCCCTATGCCACCCTACACTGTGTCAGTGACCCAGCCTTCTGCTCCCCTCCTGTATGGACTGCAACTGAACCCTCCAGTTAAGTCTGGGGGTAAGCATATTGATGAGTTTTGTGAACAATTCAAGCATTTCTAGATGCATATATAAACATGTTGGCATAATGAGTACTTCAAATTCATTGTAATGTTTGTGAAAGTTTTTTTTAATAAAAATCACTGATATGACTTCAGTAAATAAACAGGAGGATGCCATTCTTTGGTTTACAAAGGATCACACACACACCAACACACACTCAAATATATAGCACCAGTCTGCTGTTTAGTGAAGATACTTGGAATGCTATTCTAAGCTTAGCGTTTTCTTTTTTATTCATACACAAATTGGTTTCATGTAATCATTTGGATCGAAAAAGTCAAAGGTTATTTCTCCTGATTTAACTGTCATTCTTTTAAAAAAAAACATCTTTTCTCTTAAGGTCAAAGATCAACTTAATATATATCAGCAAGGTCTTTCAAGCAGAATCAAATTATTTCAGTTATTGAAACTTCTCTCTTAACACCATTTTTTATTAATCCAGAGGAGTTAGCCGTGTTAGTTTGTAGTAGCAAAATGGCAAAGAGTCCAGTAGCACCTATAAGACTAACCAACTTTACTGTAGCATAAGCTTTTGAGAACCACAGTTCTCTTCATCAGATTCATAGAGAGTATGAAGAAACTGGCCAGATATATACAGGGGAGGGGGAAGCAGATGTAAATCAATTGCTTCTGATAATGAGATCAGTTTGCTTCTGATAATGAGATAACCATTCATAGTCTCTATTCAATCCAAATCTGACTGAGTCAAATTTACATATGAATTCCAATTCAGCAGCTTCCTGTTGGATTTTGGTTTTGAAAGGTTTCTGTTGAACTAGTTTCAAAACCTTTCAAGTTTTCCAAGAAGATCTGGAGTTGGTCAGCTACTGTTCTCTCAATCACTTTGCCCAGAAAGGGCAGATCAGACACTGGACGATAATTGGCCACATCAGCTTTGTCTAGAAATGTTTTGTCTAGAAAAGTCATGTTTCTTCACATCTGGGGGTCCCCAAAGAAAGTATTGAGTGGATGAGGGTAGGTTAGTTTTGATGCTTTCATAACTATAATGAACAATAAATTACTCACTAGGTTTTATTAGATTACTTATATTTTATCATGTGACCAAGCCATTAGATAAGAATAGATTGCAGGAACAGACTATTCACAATCAACCCTGTTCACAAGTTACAGTAAATGCACGTGCAATCTATATACAGTATATGCTTGGGTTTTATTTGCCCCCCCCCCAGTCGAAATAAAAGGCAGACACAAAGCTTGGGTATAAAACTGGGCCACTTTCAACATGAACTGTCAATTATGCAAGGGATCTAACTAACTAGTGGTACAGGTGAAGCCCTGGGGTCACCTATGACCTCCGCCTTGACCTGTCTGGGCGAGCCCCCACTGCCACAGGGGTTATCCATAGAATGCATGGCTGGTACCCAACCAGCCAGGCAAATGGTTCTCCCTCCAAGCCTGCAGCACTTTGCCGTACAGCAGAAGGGCCTTACTTGTACAGGGGAGCCACGTGGCAGTCTGCCCTCGCAACTGGCTGCCGTGGAGCCCACCAGTCGCTCCTGACAGACTCCAATTCCCCACCAATGGGGATGTGCCAAGGGGGGGTCACCGTCCCACTCATTTTCCATCCTAACCTGCCAGTGGCCAAAATATTTACAGCTCCACCGTACCAATTACTAGGAATCCATCCTGCAGTACAAGGTAGGCAAAAAACACCTCTCCTTATGCCAATTGGAATAGGAGAAAAAATTCCTACCTGGCCCTGTTAAAGAGCAACCGGCTAATCCTGCACTGCTATAGGGAAGGTGGGTGGGCCGAGCAACAAAAACAACTGTGTGCTGGGGAAGGGCAGAGCAGGCAAATATGCCTTTAGCTCCATCCATCCAGCAAAGCCTTCAGATGCATAGGAAATGCCTAACTGCCTTTTATTCTTCCAGGGCTACAAACGCAGCCCCTGTCCAAGCTGGGGTGCTGCCATCCAGATGGGCCGAATTGCCCCCCCCCTTCCTGAGTTGAAACAAAAGGCAGACACAAAGCTTGGGTATAAAATTCGGCCACTTTATTAATTTCAACATAAACTGTCAATATGGCAAGGGATCTAACTAACTAGTGGTACAAGTCAAGCTCTGGGGGTCACCCATGACCTCCACCTTGACCTGTCTGGGTGAGCCCCCACTGCCATGGGGGTGAGCCATACAATGCATGGCTGTTACCCGACCGACCAGGCAAATGGTTCCCCCTCCAAGCCTGCAGCACCTTGCCATATAGCAGAAGGGCCTTACTTGTACAGGGGAGCCACGTGGCAGTCTGCCCTCGCAACTGGCTGCCTTGGAGCCCACCAGTTGCTCCTGACAGACCCCAATTCCCCACCCATGAGGATGTGCCAAGGGGGTCACCATCCCACTCATTTTCCCATCCTAACCTGCCACCGCTAGGGCCAAGCCTCTGCTTAGGCCCTTGCACCCCACAGGTGGCTTATGGCCAACCTGAGCCCTTGCCTTAAATCATCCAGGAATATGTCACAGCCAGCAACTGACAGGCAGACCCCATCACCTCTGTAGAGGTTGCCGGATTCAGTAAGATGGGGGGCAACCAATAATGCCCAAGCCCTCCCCAAAAGCCATTACCATCCAGGTGAATGACCAAAACAGAAGCCAGAGAGGATTGTGAGGCACTCCAAAGGGATCTGTCGAGGCTAGAAGAGTGGGCATCCATGTGGCAAATGAGGTTCAATGTAGCCAAGTGCAAAGTAATGCACATTGGAACCAAAAATCCAAAATATAAATACAAGTTGATGGGATCTGAACTGGCGGAGACTGACCAAGAGAGAGATCTTGGAGTCATGATAGATAACTCACTAAAAACGTCAGCACAGTGTGCGACTGCCATAAAAAAAGCTAATGCTATGCTAGGGGTTATTAGGAAAGGGATTGAAAACAAATCAGCCGGTATCATAATGCCTCTGTATAAATCGATGGTGAGGCCTCATTTGGAGTACTGTGTACAGTTCTGGTCGCCACACCTTAAAAAAGATATCATAGCACTGGAAAAAGTACAGAGAAGGGCAACTAAAATGATTAAAGGGTTGGAACACTTTCCCTATGAGGAAAGATTGAGGCGCTTGGGGCTCTTTAGCCTGGAGAAAAGACGACTGAGGGGAGACATGATAGAGGTTTACAAGATAATGCACGGGTTAGAGAAGGTAGAGAAAGATGTGTTTTTCTCCCTTTCTCACAATACAAGAACTCGTGGGCACTCTATGAAATTATTGAGCAGTCGGGTTAGAACAGATAGAAGAAAATACTACTTTACACAAAGGGTGATAAACACATGGAATTCGTTGCCACAGGAGGTGGTGGCAGCTACAAGCATTGCCAGCTTCAAGAGGGGACTGGACAAATATATGGAGCAGAGGTCCATCAGTGGCTATTAGCCACAGGAGATAGATGGTATTCTCTTTGTGGGGAGGTGGTGCTCTGTTGTCTTGGTGCTGGAAGGAAGGCAGTGGGAGGGCTTCTGGTGTCCTGGCCTCACTGACAGTCCTTTAGATGGCACTGGATTTCTAGCCACTGTGTGTGACAGAATGTTGGACTGGATGGGCCACTGGCCTGATCCAACATGGCTTTGCTTATGTTCTTATGTTCTTATGACTGCACCTCCCCTAGAACCATCAGGCCACTACTTGCCTGGGTGCTGCAAGCCTGTGTGAGCCTGTAAGGAAGGGCTGTGCCCTGTAATTCAAGGTCAACACCCTCCAGGTGAATGACCAGTACATGAGGTGGAAGTCTGCACCTACTCAAAGCATCAGGCCACTACTTGCCTGGGTGCTGCAAGCCTGTGTTAGCCTGTAAGGAAAGGGCATTACCCTGTGAGCCAAGGTCATCATCCTCCTGGGCCGATTCCAGATGGCCAGAAATTGCGGTTTTTCTGCGGAAATAATCGCTTACTGGCCACGCGTTCACTTTCGTCTCCATCCGCTTTGTCTCGCAGCGTGCCGTGCCGTCCCGCTTCCGGATGTTCGCACGGCCAACTGAGGTACCCGGGATTTGTTGTTTCCTCCCCATCACAGTTGACGTCGGGGGCCTTCATTGGTTCGCATTTCGTTTTTTTTAAAAAAAAATTACGTGTTTTGCGCAAATGCGCAAACGCGCAGGTATGTGAATACGCAGCATCGACGTTTGTGCACTTTTGTGCATTTGTGCACATTTGCGCAGTTTGATGTGCGCAAATGTGCGACTGCGCAAATGGCGCCCGGTTTTAAAAAAAAAATTAAGGGAATATTGTTGCCGGCCGGCCGGCCGGCCGGCAAAGGAAGGAGGGAAAGGGGAGGGCCTCTCCGCGGCGACGAAGCATCCAGAAGTGTGCAAACCCGCAATACCACGTTCACACTGTCCGCTTATAGAGTGCAACCGAGCGCCATGGACCGCAGGTAAGCCGGGACGGGAAATTGCAGGTTTTTACGAGTGAGGTCGCTGAAAAAGCGAAAGCACTCGCTCTATTTATGCCCATCTGGAATCGGCCCTGGTGAATGACCAGGATGTGAGGCAAGGAAAGGGCCATACCTGTGAGCCAAGGTCATCACTTCCCTGGTGAATGACTGGGATGTGAGGCAGAGGTCCACACCTCCCCTTAGAACATCAGGCCACTACTTGCCTGGGTGGTGCAAGCCTCCGGGAGTCTGTAAGGAAAATGAGCCAAGGTCATCACCCCCCAGGTGAATGACCAGGATATGAGGCGAAGGTCCGCACCTACCCTCAGGGCATCAGGCTATTACTTGCCTGGGTGGTACAAGCCTGCATGAGCCTGTAGGGAAAGGGGACATGCCCTGTGAGATGACCTGAGGTGGAGGACCACAACTCCCCTTGAGCCATTAGGCCCACTACCGGCCAGAGAGCAGCAAGTCCATGTAAGCCTATAGGAAATGGGCATGCCATGAGTCTATGGTCTCTCAGGTGACCTCCCCTCTTGCCACCTAAACTGCAGCACAAGAGCATAAATGGTCTGCATAATTCTTTTTTTTGGGGGGGTGACTTGAGAACATGGACTGCCCCTTGAATTGTCACACCAAAAGTGAACAATGTGGCAGACAAACTCCCTTATCACAAAACACTACCACTAAAATCTGGAAACCACGAAGCATCCGAGCTAACTTGAAAATTCTGCCTCTAAGAGCAGGTCCACCTTCCAAAAGGCAAGCCCATTAAAGCAGTTGGGAAACTTAACTCATCCTACACTGCCAAATCCTCCCTGATACCCCTACAAAAGCCTGTAATGAAGAACCTATGGCCTCAAGTAGGGGCCCCAAGAAACTCTCTATCAGGTGCCATCACTCTATCGGCAGAATTAACCCTTGCAATGGCCAGAACCTGCAGAGCCCTCACTTGCAAAAATCTGAAGCACTTAAAGGCCACTAAAAGACAGAGCACTCTCTTAGAAGAGCCCTGACTGTAAGATTGCCCTTATGATATTGCTCTATGAAGGGAAACCCAATGACACAAAATCTCTGAGATGGTGAGTGAAAGGCAGGCTCAATGTCACATTTTGCCATTTAACTGCAGACCCCACATCACCGAGCCACCTTGACTGCTGGTCAAAGGACCTATATGCTTAAAAAGAGGGGCATCAAAAAAGGGGGGCAGCAGCACCCTGTCCTCAGCACACTCCCTTGCTATTTTGTACCCGGACTCTGAACAGGGATCCAACATCCATGTGAAATCCACTAGCAAATAAAGGGGGATCCTGATGCCTGGAATATGCAGCTAGCAACCACTAAGAACCTACAGATTTATGGGTCAAGTCCCCTCTCCAGTTTGTTGTTGTTGGGACCACCGCTCAGCTTCCCACCAGGCCTAACTCCATGCCCCTGATGTTTGCCAGCCATGAAGGTGTTGGGGGGCACCTCAGATTGGGCATTCATGGCCAGATCTACAGAATTTCCTAGCACTACTCCTTGTGAGGTGAACTCCCAACGAAGAATCCAGACTACACTACCGGGGACACAGGTACTAGGATCAACAGCAACCCTATGAACAAAGTGACCAGTGTCAAAGTGATCCCCCATGTTGGTATTGCAGGAGACATCACTTGCAGCCCAAGCTGCTAGTGTATCCTATCCCAGGGTTAGCCAGTCTTGAGGTCGGCCCCCACGCACTGAATTCCTCATCACACTGCAACCATGCAGCACTAGCTAAGTCCTGATGCCCTTTATATTATATCCAGGTACCGAACAAAAAGGGGGGGGGACATCGAGCCCATTAAGGACTAACCCTTGACTCATTGCCATGTCACAGGGACTAATGCCGACCGTGTGTGGGAACTGGCAACCTGCCTGCTTCATGGCTGCAGCCACAAAGGCCACTGTCCCAACTAGCTCAGGCCCTGAGACATACTAGGCTGGGTTCTGCTTGAGTGTAAAGCACCAAAGGTGTAGGAACAGAGGCTGAACCCAGGGCCCCCACAGCCATACGTATGCCCGCTGTGTTTTAGTGTGCTTACCATCACACTATAGGGCTGGCTTCTTCAGGCCAGCATGAATGATATGAAGCCACATACGTGTCAGCACCATCTGCCACCAGGGCTATGCCCCCACCGCCTTCACTTCTGAAACTCATCCAGCATACACCCTCCTTCTGCTGGCTCCACAGCAAGCATCTGGGTCCATCACTGCACCTTCCACTTCTAGCATGTCCCTTTCCTCATGCTCGCATATGGCAGAAGGTCCTTCTAGAGCAGAAAATATTGTTAACACTTCCCACAGAGGACATAGCAGCTGACTCCAGCCTCTTGGACAGACCCGATCCTGGCCTTGAGACCCCTTTGGACTGTACATGGGCTGCAATGCAATCTGGTATATCACATCTACTACAGGGGTGGGCAATTGTTTTGGCTCGGGGGCCACTTTGTGGGAGCGGAGGTTAGCGGAGGGCCGCACCTTTTAAAATGATTGCATTCATTAGTTAACTTTGCATTTCAGAAAAGGTATAAATTGTATCATAAAAATCAATAAATATAAATTAAATAAAATAGTGGTAGTTTTATTCAATTTATTTATTGTACTAATTTCGTATCATCTATAGCTGCAAGCACATTTAATTTTAGAATCAGTTTAATGAGACAAATGTACCCTATCACACTTTTCTACTGTCTTGGCGGGCCACAAAAAACTCTGTAGTGGGCCGCATGTGGCCCGCGGGCCGCAATTTGCCCAACCCTGATCTACTAGATAGGGTTGCCAGCTTCAAATTGTGAAATTCCTGGAGATTTTAGGGGGGGGATCCTGGAGAGGGTGTAGCTCTAGGTGGGGAGAGACCTCAGCAGGGTACAATACCACAGAGTTCACCCTCCAAAGCAGCCATTGTCCCCAAGGGAAGTGAACCCAGCAGCCTGGAGATCAGTTGTAATTCCGGGAGATCTCCAGCCACGACCTGGAGTTGGCAACTCTACTAGTAAAGGACTCCTCCTATCAGAGGAGGACAGCACTTTCAGGGGCTTGCCTCTTTGCTGGCTGTTTGCCTTTGGACTTTCTTTGGCCTTTCTAGGCCTGCATGGTTAAACCGGGTACAGAATTGGCCACCTATGGGGTGACCCACAAAATGGCTGCCCACCACACAAAATGGCTGCTGCTTAATAAGATGCCCTAAACAAAGATGGCTGCCCTGGCATCACATAATGGCCACTGATAACCACACCTAATAAAAAATGGCCACCAGCCCACACTACCAGTTCTAGCCTCCCTCAAGTAAGAAGGCCTGCTAAGGCTAGAAGGCCTACCATCCTATCTGCATGAGCCTACCCCAAGCCCCCAAAGTGCAAACCGGGGTGGGGGTGAGGGAAAAGCCCAGACAGGGAGGGGGGCCACCAGCATCCACCCTGTTAAGCCAGTGGCAATAGTATGAAGCAATTCACCCCTGTGGCCTACAGCAAACCCTACTGCTTCTGCTACTGGAAGAACTCCCTACCAATAGAGTGAAAAAAGGGGGGGAGCATAGTAGGCCAGAGGTCTACAGGGACTGGGCCTCATCCTGCTTTAGCCCTCCTGACTGATAGACAACAGACCCCAAATGTAAAAAAAAAGAGGGGGGAGGAATTCTGCCAAATCACTGAGCCTGGCACTGGGCCCTGGCTCTCATCCTGGAGTTTGAAGGTAGCAAGCAGGGGAATAGCACAGCTTCTCCAAGGCAGCTATTGCTGCCTAGACCTGAGGGCCTTCAATAAAACCAGCCTCAGAGGAGCTCGGCTTGAAGTGTGGTCTCCTCAGGCTGAGCAACAAAGACAACTGTGTGCTGGGGAAGGGTAGAGCAGGCAAATATGCCTTTAGCTCCGCCCATCCAACAAAGCCCTTGGATGCCTAGGAAATGCCCAACTGCCTTTCCTTCTTCCAGGGCTGCAAACGTGGCCCCTGTCTAAGCTGTGGTGCTGCTGTCCAGGTGAGCCGAATTATAAGCATGTCCAGTAATTCTCATCTTACATTTGAGACACATGTAGTTTAAAGCATTTATCCACATTTATCAAGGTACTGATCATGGTTTAATTTGCATTGGATCTATCTTACAAAATCTGCAGGTATTGTTTGTTTGTTTGTTTGCTTGCTTGCTTGCAACAAAATCCTGTTGTGGCAAAAAATATAATGGGATCTAGAAAGGGCAGGGGGCTGGGCAGGCCATTGCTGCCTTCTCTGCACCCTGATCCCAGTCTGGGGAGGGCAGAGTGGCCAGGCTGGGCGTGGATGCCTCTCTTGCACCCTGATCATGGCAGGGGGAGTGCAGGATAGTTGGGTGGGGCATGAACACTTCTCTCGCATCCCAATCATGGCCAGAGGAAGGACTGGGCAGCCGGCTGAGCATGGACACTTCCTCCATGCTCCGATTGCATGTGGGGAAGGGCAGCGCAGCCAGCCGGGCATTCCTGTCTCTGCTGCTGGCTCAGCCCAATGGGGCTGGGAAGGGCAGCGCAAGCAGGCTGTGGCTTCCCACCACCTGTGGCTGTACAAGAATAAAAGATGAGTCGTCACCAATACAGCTCTCTTTTTATTTAGTAGGATTTATTTATGTATTTATTTAATTAATTTAATGTATAAGCCTCGTCTCTCACCAATGAGGATCCAAAGTGGCTTACAACAGTCTCCCCTTATCCATTTTCTTTTCTCAACCTGTGAAGGTAAGTTAGGCTCAGACTGTGTAACTGGTCTGAGGTCACCCAGCAAGTTTCCACAGTAGAGTGGGGATTCAAACTTAGGTTTCCTGGAACCAAGTTCAATGCTCTAACCACATTGGCATTCAGTGTAACATGTGAAGAGGATTAATGTAATAAAGAACAAGGTATTACCACAATCACAGTACAGTCACAGTACAGTCCTTAACAGAATTATAACTTTCTAAGTGCTTTGACTTGAACTATAGCTATAATCCAAGAATTAACTTTATTTACATTTGTGTGTTTTAAGAAACATTACAAGATATGGGCATGATTGTGAATGTGCTTTGTAACTGCATGATTGATAGAAAAATATTGGTAGAACAGCTGCTAAGACTGCTATTAATGTTTAAAAGAAAAAAAAATTATTTTTAAAAAAATCCTCAGGTCAATCATGTATCATTTGGTTCATGCTTACTGGAGTTGTAGGATTTAATTGTTTAGAACTTTGGACTAGAATCTGAGAAATACAGATTCAAATGCCTCCTTGGTCAGGGTGTTGTCTGGATAACTTTGAGAGTCTTTTTATGTCATCCTAATTGTCTCACAAGGTTGCTGTGAAGATAAAATGGGGAAGAGAAAACCATGTTGTCATGGATGGCAAATGTCCTGCACATTTCTGGAAAAAAAAAACACCATATCCCCTTGAATTCTGATTTATGTGTGAACAGAACAGCTAGCAGCCAATCAGGATCCCTGGAAGGGCTGGAGGAACCTGACAAGAAGAGAAAAATAAGAGAGGAAAAGCTTTTACTCTGTCAACTCTACTCAGATAGCGACTGAACCTTCATAGAAAGACAGACTGGAAGGATCCATTCTGAGAGATAAGCGACATGAAACGACTTACACGAGTTGGTGCGAGTGATTAGAAGTACATGTACTCCAACCTCCCCATGTTGACTTTTCCCCAAGCTGAGCATGTGTCTTGTAACTTCAGTCCAAGCGCATGCCCTGTAACTTCGTGTAGCTGCATTTGTGAGTAATCATAATCAGAGATTCACCAGTGCAGAGCACTGATATTCATCAGCATGGGGGAGATGAGGGATGGTATCCCACGATGCACCTTCTCTTTCCCCGTTCAGCAAAATTCAACAATTGTTTCTAATGTGAAACGCAATTCAGGGCTTTTAGGGGCCCAGGGGCATTTTTGGAACAAATTTTACCAAATTTTCTGGGGACCTACTACTAACTGTCCTCTAACAACCCCCCAAATTTCATGAAGATTGAACTTTAGGGGGGACATTTTATGGCCTGCCAAAGAAGGGTTTCCCAGCCTCCTCTAATCTCTGGTATTCTGTATGGGGGAAACTATGGAGGCTATCCAGGGGGATGGGGGAGGTATTTTGTAAAAGAAATCTACTAAATTTACAAGGTACATACTCATGACTGTCCTCTAAAGACTCCTCAAGTTCCATGAAGATTGGACCCAGGGGTGGGAGGCAATGATCCATGTGTTTCTGCAGTGGAAATCATTTTTCCCACAACAGAAACTAATGGAAAGCTGCTGGTCAGCCTGCCCAGGGGTGCTGGGTTTGGGGAGGAAACTTCATCTTGGTTCTCTTGGGTTGTGTGGTGTGTAGATTGTAATTGAGAGTGTGCCTGCAGCCATGGCAACCATGATCCATGTGATTCTGCAGTGGGAATCAGTTTTTTCCTACAATAAAAACAAATGGAGTCGCTGGGGGCATCTTCTTTGCAGAGCCATAAATTGCCCCCCATGGTCCAATCTCCCTGAAACTTGGAGGGTCTTTAGAGGTCAGTTCAGAGTAGTTCCCCTGCAAATTTGGTGGATTTTGCTTGCAATATGCCACCCCAATCCCATAGATAGCTCCTCTAGATAGCTCCCCTAGTTTTCTCTGTAGGGTATAATAAGAGATTGGAGGTGGCTGGGGGCACCTTCTTTTGGGGGGGGGCACATAGTCCAATCTTCATTAAACTTGAGGGGTCTTTAGAGAACAGTTTAGGGAGTGGATCACTTTAGGGAGAGGTGGAGCCTGCATGCCCAGTCTTCTCATTAACGGGATTTCCATAAGAAATCTTGGGAGTGAGGTATGATGGTGCATGCCCAGCTCAGGGGGCTGCCAGGGCATTCTACTCCCAGGTGGCAGGGGATTCAAATGGGTGTACCCACCCTTGCTGTCACTCCTTGGTTTGCTCCACTTAGCAGCAGTGAGAGGGGGTGGAGGATCATCAGCAGATCAGCCAATGCTTGGGATCTGACTCCAGTCAATGGTATGAGCATGTGTTTGTTGCTGTGACCTCCTCCTCTCCTCCGCCATCATCGCTGGGGGCAGTCTACTTCAGAAGGTTATTATGAGGGGGGAAATGAAGGAGGGAAAAATAACATTGTAAGCCAATAATACTCATATTTTAATACTGTTTAAATAAACAGGACCATATCATTGTGATGTTGAATTCAACATTCATTAAACCATAGTTTATATTTGAGATCAAATTTTGTAAAAACCAATAACTGAAAGTAGACCAGTACCTACTTATCTTGACAAGAAAGAAACTAGCATTTTTTTTTTTGCCTTGGAACTTTGAATAAAAATGTAAAAAAGTAGAGAGAGTAAAAAATATATTCTTTTAAATAAATGCCACGTGCTACTTAGGCATGCAATTTTCTACATCTCTGAATGAGAGTGCAAAATAACTGTAAATGGGCTCTGGGCACTTAGTTGTACAATGTGCTAAAATGTTGGAAATTAGGTCTGTTGAATTATTGATGATTCAGGGCCTAAGAGTCATGATTATTTATGACCTTTCACACAAGTGAAGGATGTCGTGGTAATAGATAATATTTTTGATGACTGAATGCCAAAAATAATAACCATATTCCACATTTGGAAATTATGAATATGAACTAGGTTTGAGCAGGGCATAGTCGGGGGTAGGGAGAAGGATGGTACAATTTTACTCTTTATGGGGGAAAGAAAGGACATTAGCTAACATAAAATGATAGATAGAAAAGTCATTTCTTCTTTTTTTGTCATTTTATGCCTGTATAAAAATGAATTCATATTTTATTTTCAATACTCTTTTGAATCCCACCTATCTACTTACAAATTTGGTCAATGTATGCCTGGGAGGCTGACTGAAGGAAAGACATAATCATTGACCTGAAAAGAGGAAACTGTCTACTGAATTCTTTCCATCAGTCCAAGACAAGCACCTATGGAAGGACTGTATACACCTGTTTTAATCAGTAGATTAATCAACTCATACTTTAATTGCTTCAATGGTAGGTAACAATCTTAATTAATGTGAACATTATTTAATCACCAAGGCTAAGAATTAAAGGAGCACTGAATGTTTTATGACTATTTTGGCTCTGGTGTTTTACCACAATAGGAAATTAATTTGGTTCTGGTTATTACTACAGGAGAAAATTATTATTACACACACACACACACGTGTGCACGCACATGCATGCATGCACACACACACGCACACACACACTAATAGCCAAGTAGCCCTGATCTGTGGATACTTTTTTTTTTTTGAAATAAAATTTTTATTGGAATTAGAATCATTTGATTTCACATTACAATCAATTCCCGTTTCCCAATTTCTAACCCCCTCCCTTTCCCCCCTTTTTTGTAGACTTCCAACAGTTTTCCAACCCTTTGTCCCTTTTCCCTTACTCATTTTAAATTCATCTATCTAACAAACATATACTTTCCCTTTAATCTAAGCAATAATTCTTTAACTATTTTTAACACTCTGTACCCTATCTTTAAGTCCCTTCTTCCGTATTAGACAAACAATTTGTCCCTTTTTCCATAATTTCATAATTTCCAGGTTTCAAATATTTCTATAAACCATATACCATATAAACCATATAATCCATGCATTCATATAAGTCAACCAATTTGACTTATATTCTGTATATTACTTTTTCTACATATCTTGTCTTCATTCTACTTTAGTTATATTTAATTATATTATTAATTTCCTCTTTCTTTAATTATACATCTATATAACTATCGTCAAAAGTTATCAATCAATTTGATCCATATATTTCTTCAGGTAGACTTATTCAGTTTAACATGTTACACGTTTATACCAGAAACAATATTAATTAGTCGGTCCTTATAATTAATTATTTTCTATCCATATTCTATATATTTTTCTATATATAACAATCTAACAAGATAACTGCTTAGACATTTTCATTTCTCTCTCTACCCTCCGGTAAAGTCACCCCCCTCTACCTTTTGTCATATTTCAATAGTTCTCAAACTGCCACAGTTCTCCTCCCACCTCCCATTTCTTCAACACATATTGCTTCAGCTTCTCCCAGTCTGTGTTGAACTGTCCTGGGTCCAGATTTCTCAATTTTCTTGTCATTTTGTCCATTTCAGCCATATACAACAATTTGTAAGTCCAGTCCTCAATAGTTGGCACTTCTTGTACTTTCCATTTTTGCGCATACAAAAGTCTGGCCGCTGCTGTCATGTAAAATAGCAACGTTCTATATTGGGCTGGAATGTTCTCCATTCCCAAGTTCAGTAGCAGGAGTTCTGGGTTCTTATTGATTTGAAATTGTAGAATCTCACTTATTACTTTTATTATTTCTCCCCAGTACTGCCTAGCTACCTCACACGTCCACCACATATGGTACAGAGAGCCCTCATGTTTTTTACATTTCCAGCATTTATTAGAAGTGTTCGAATTCCCTAGCGCAATCTTCTTTGGTGTCATGTACCAACGATAGATCATTTTATAAATGTTCTCTTTAATATTAGTACATGTTGTAGTCTTCATTGTGTTTTTCCACAAGTGTTCCCATGCCTCCATTGTTATTTCTTTGTTAAAATTTATGGCCCACTTCACCATTTGTACTTTAACTATTTCATCTTCAGTATACCATTTCAACAGTACTTGGTATACCTTGGAAATTTCCTTCTTATCCTCTTTTAAAAGTGTCTGCTCTAGTTCCGAATTCTCTATTCTTATGCCTCCCTTTGCACAGTCCGAGTTGTAGAGATCTCTGATCTGCCTATACTGAAACCAGTCATAGTTGGGTGATAACTCGTCCTGTGTCTTTATTTTAAGTTTGGAAGATTCTATTCGGGTTATCTCCTTATATGTTAAACACTGTTGCTCAGTATCGACAGCTCTCGGATCTATTACTTCATATGGAACCACCCACATGGGGGTTCCTTCTTGTAGAAAGTCTCTGTACTTCTTCCAAGTTGCAAATAGACTTTTCCGTATGTAATGATGTAAGAACATAGAGTTCACTTTCACTTTATCGTACCATAGGTATGCATGCCATCCGAATATTTTTTTATATCCCTCTAGGGCCAATAATTTCTTATTCTTCAGCGTCATCCAGTCTTTCAGCCACACTAGGCAGATTGCATCATAGTAAAGTCTTAGATTGGGCAGTTGCATTCCGCCTCTTTCCTTTGCATCTTGTAAAACTTTCATTTTCACTCGAGGCTTCTTGCCTGCCCAAACAAAGTCTGATATTTTCCTCTGCCATTTTTCAAACTGCTTAGAGTCTCGGATAATTGGTATTGTCTGTAACAAAAACATTACTCTTGGTAACACGTTCATCTTAACTGCTGCAATCCTTCCCAACCATGACAAATTCATTCTATTCCATTTGATCAAATCTTGCTCAATCTGAGTCCATAATTTTTCGTAGTTATTTTTGAATAGATCTATATTCTTTGCAGTCAGTTCAACTCCCAAATATTTCACCTTAGTTGTTACTTCACAGTCCGTTATTTCCATTAACAGTTGTTGTTTTTGCTTGGTCATATTTTTGCATAGTATCTTTGACTTCTTTTTATTAATATAAAACCCTGCCAAATCTCCGAACTCCTTGATCTTCTCTATCACTTTTGGCATATTCTCCATTGGGTCTTCCACAATTAACATTATATCGTCCGCAAATGCTCTGACCTTAAAAGAAAAGTCTTTTATTTTTATTCTGCGGATTTCTTCATCTTGTCGTATTTGTATCATCAGTATCTCCAATACCAAAATGAATAACAGCGGAGACAACGGGCAACCTTGTCTTGTTCCTTTACTTATAATCAATTTCTTAGTAGTCTCATCATTCACCACAATTGCTGCATTCTGGTCTCTGTAGATTTCTTTAACTGCTCTTATGAATCTTTCTCCCATTTGTAGCTTTTCCATAGTGGCAAACATAAAGTCCCAGTTCAAATTGTCAAACGCTTTTTCAGCATCAACAAAGAAGAAACCAACCTCTTTGTCACAACGCTTATCATAATACTCAATAGCATTGATCACTGTCCTTAAATTGTCTCTGATTTGTCTACCAGGTAAAAAACCTGCTTGTTCCTCCTCAATAACTGATCTGTGGATACTTAAATGCAGAGATTGGTGAAATGAATGGACAAGATAAATCTTCCTACACACCTTTGTGTGTGCATTGTAATACTCAAATCAGTTGCGTAGTCTGCTTTCTGAATTGCTTTGTTGATGTCTATTTTGATTTCTGCAATCTGCTCTGTTAGAGGTATGTTTAAATTTGAGATTTTGTCCAGAATGTTATTTTCCATGCTTATTAATTGAGCTGAAAGCTCAGAATCAGACGGGAGTTTCTTAACATGTTTCCTTCTGCAGCCATTGTGTCCATCTCTTTCCTGATGTTGACTTGAGATGCTGGTGAGTGCATGGGAGTGAAAAACTCTTGAAGTCTTCTAGCTGATTTAGAGAGTTTTTTGTTCCATTCTGTTTACTCATATTATGGGTGTTTCTTTTGTTAAGTAAAGTTTTTAACAGAGCTTTTAGGTTCAGGGGTGGGTCAGAGGTCAACATTAAGTATCCATCTTCCTCCGCTGCAATGCCACACCTGCCCCTCCTTCATCTTTGACAGCCAATTAAAAACAGTGAAAAGTATTAGAGAAATGTATTGTTGAAGGCTTTCACGGCCGGAGAACGATGGTTGTTGTGGGTTTTCCAGGCTGTATTGCTGTGGTCTTGGCATTGTAGTTCCTGACATTTCGCCAGCAGCTGTGGCTGGCATCTTCAGAGGTGTAGCACCAAAAGACAGAGATCTCTCAGTGTCACAGTGTGGAAAAGATGTAGGTCATTTGTATCTACTCAGGAGGGGTGGGGTTGAGCTGAGTCATCCTGTGAGAGTTTCCCAGGGTGTGGAATGTTAATGGCGGGAGGCTTCACTGTATCCTGAGGAGGTTCTTTTGCATATGGATTGGTACTTGATGTGCTAATCTTCTCTGCAGGGCTATTGTTGGGGATAGAAGGTTATGCTTTTTCATAAGCTTTCCCATCTGATCAGTAATTCCTTTGATATATGGCAAAAACACTTTTCCTGTAGGAGACTGTTTTTCCTTGGTTGTTTGATTCATCCTGGGTTTGATTGCTCTTCGGATTTCATTTCTGGAGTAGCCATTTGCCTGAAGTGCGTGGTTTAGATGGTTAATTTCCTCATTGAGAAAGTGCGGCTCACATATCCGTCTTGCATGATCCACTAATGTTTTCATTATGCCTCTTTTCTGTCGGGGGTGGTGATTGGAGTTTTTGTGTAAGTACCAATCAGCGTGAGTTGGTTTCCTGTAGACCTTGTGACCTAACTGAAAGTTTGCTTTGCGGATGACCAAGGTATCCAGGAATGGGAGTTTTCGCTCGATTTCTTTCTCCATTGTGAATTGTATGTTCAGGTGGAAACTTATGAAAAACGTATGAAAAAGCATAACCTTCAAGCAGTATTCAGACCCACCCAAAAAATACAACAGATGCTACGATCAGCAAAAGACAGTAGAGACCCCCTCACCTCTGCAGGAGTATACCGTATACCCTGCAGCTGTGGACAAGTTTACATCGGGACCACAAAGCGTAGCATCCAGACAAGAATAAAAGAACATGAAAGACACTGCAGACTTGGACAACCTGAAAAATCAGCAGTGGCTGAACATAGCCTAACTCAAACAGGGCACAGTATCTTATTCCAGGACACCAAAATACTGGACAACACTTCCAACTACTTTGTCAGACTGCACAGGGAAGCCATTGAAATTCACAAGCATAAGCAAAACTTCAACAGGAAAGAAGAAGCCTTAAGAATGAACAGAGCATGGTTTCCAGTTCTGAAAAACACCAGGCTAACAAAATATTCTATGCCCGACAATAGCCCTGCAGAGAAGATTAGCACATCAAGTACCAATCCATATGCAAAAGAACCTCCTCAGGATACAGTGAAGCCTCCCGCCATTAGCATTCCACACCCTGGGAAACTCTCACAGGATGACTCAGCTCAACCCCACCCCTCCTGAGTAGATACAAATGACCTACATCTTTTCCACACTGTGACACTGAGAGATCTCTGTCTTTTGGTGCTACACCTCTGAAGATGCCAGCCACAGCTGCTGGCGAAACGTCAGGAACTACAATGCCAAGACCACGGCAATACAGCCCGGAAAACCCACAACAACCATTAGAGAAATGTTCTCAAATTGTTAGAATGGATCAATGATGATCTGCTTGCTTAATTTTCCTGTCATCTTTACTGATTTATACATCTTATCTTGCAGCTGGACATAGTGTCACTTTTTGGCTAGGTAGAATGTCACATGATTGGAAATATGAATAATTAATTAAGCTATGATTGGTTTGAGATTTATCTATGTTATCACATTAAAAAGATTTTAGATTTCTGCATAAGTTAACATATAAAAATGCTTACCGAAATAGTAGATCAGGGGTTTGGCTGAAAGAAATCTCATGAAAATCTAAGTGGGAAACTTACACTTGTAATGTGTGCTACGGGAACTTGAATGCATTTCATCGTAAATCTGATTGATTTAAACGTAGATTTAGTTAATAAATATTATGAAACTTAATTCTTGTTTTGTTTATCTGTTCTATCTTTGTAGGTTTTATTTAAATAAGCATTTATATTTTGATACTTAGCTTTATGAAAAAGACTAGAGTTTATGTTAATGAAAGAAATCATTAAACTCTTAGGAGGAGTCTCTATGTCTTGGTTGAGAGAGTACAACAAAAAGGTCTATCTCTTTTATTTTGTACTGACAGTGTCTCTAAAAAAGTAAAAGTTCTTTGCAGATCTCACTTGAAGGTATTACGCTGCTCAGATTTTAAAATAAAACCTTTAACCCCCCCCCCATTCCCATCCCCAAATAAAGACAAAGATGGGCTGCCATGTCCCATGGCCCCATCTGCTGGACTTGAGGTAGAGGCCCCAGGACATGACTGTAAAACTTGAATACCTTTGTTCTTCACATATGTGAAAAGCCTTTCTCTTCTGCAAATGCATAATAATAATAAAAAAAACTTCAAACCTTGCCTCTAGAGCGCTGAATTCCACCACGGACACTGTGGAAAGTGAATTTAATAGACTAGAATATTTTCATGTGCCTTTCCTATTTTTATGTAATTGAAATGTATTTTTACTGTGCAAAGCAGAGAGTGAACACTGGGGTAAAGTGCCGAGGCAGATGACTAGGGGTGTGCAATTCGAGTTTCTGAAACCCGAAAGAAACCTGAAACAAACTTGTTTTGGGTTGTTTCGGGTTATCCGAAACGTTTTGGGAAACCCAAAATGTTTCGGGTTATCCGAAAGAAAATAACCCGAAACGTTTCGGATTGTTTCGGATTGTTTAGGGTTTTTCAATGGGAAAATGCCTCCGTCTTCCCGGATGCCTGGGGGAGGCATTTTCCCACCGAATCATCCCAAAATTGGTGGGGACGTTCCCCTAACTCCTCTCTAACAATCCCCAAGTTTCAGACCGATTGGACTTTGGGGGGCCATGTTATGGCTCCCCAAACCGGGTCCCCCTATCCTCGCATAAGAAAGGGAAGGGTGAGCATATTGTTAGCTTGCTGCTGCTCATCTTCTTCTTCATTATTTCCTATGAGGAAAAAATGAAGAGGCAGGCTTCCTTTGTCATGGGACGCTTTTTGCATGCAAAATGCCCCCCAACCCTCTGGGGCCCTTCTCCCACCCTTCCTCCCACCCCCCCCCCACCAAGGCTCAGCCTGCTCTCACTTGGGGGGGCATTTCATGGCTTCCCCAAGTAGGTGCTCTCAGCCCCCAAAGTCCACCCTTTACAGCCCCACACAAACCCAATTCCCCCCAGCTGCCACACACAGACCCAAATCCCCACATTAGCCCCTCACAGACCCAAATCCACCCCCAGCAGCCCCACACCCATAACCCCAGGAACAGGCTGGCAAAGGCCAGCCCTCTCCCTTTGTTCCCTATGGTGGGAACTTCTAAACTCTCTTTCCCTGGGCTATTCTGCACAGCCCAGGAGTGCCACAATGGTGGGCACACTTCTGAGTGCCAGCTGGTCCCTGTGAAAGAGCACCTGAACCACAGACACCCTCCCTCAAATTCCCCCACCACCTACAGAGATGGCTGGCCAGCCAGCCCCATTGTTCCCTATGATGGGAACCAACTGCACAACAAAGAATAAAACACGAACAACACAAAATAGTTTTTTAAAAATTATTTTCTCCCTTTCAAAGTACAAGTAGGCAAAGCATTATGACACATTACACCAGCAGTCCCCCACACAGAAAAATAACACAACTCATTTAACATCAGAGAATCACAAAAGCACAATTCCTGTCAAAAACACTTTATTTCTTGAACAGCTTAAGTTACACAGCGGGGGGGGGCACACCAAAGGGCATTCCAGCATTCCACCTCACAAAAATAACACAACTCACTTAACATCAGAGAATCACAAAAACACAATTCCTGTCAAAAACACTTTATTTCTTGAACAGCTTTAGGTTACACAGCAGGGGGGCACATCAAAGGGCATGGCAGCAGTATCTTACACAAAAATAACACAACTCACTTCACATCAGAGAATCACAAAAACACAATTCCTGTCAAAAATACTTTATTTCTTGAACAGCTTTAGGATACACAGCGGGGGGGGCACACCAAAGGGCATTCTAGCATTCCACCTCACAAAAATAACACAACTCACTTAACATCAGAGAATCACAAAAACACAATTCCTGTCAAAAATACTTTATTTCTTGAACAGCTTTAGGTTACACAGCAGGGGGGCACACCAAAGGGCATGGCAGCAGTATCTTACACAAAAATAACACAACTCACTTCACATTAAAGAATCACCCCCAAAAAATTGCTGTCAAAAGCACTTTATTTCTTTAACTGCTTTAGGTTACACAGTAGGAAGGCACAACAGGGCATGAAAGCAGTGTACTACACAAAAATAACACAACTCACTTCCCATCAGAGAATCACCCAAACACAATTGCTGTCAAAAACGGTGAAGTGGGTTGTATTATTTTGTGTAGTACACTGCTATCATGCCCTGTTGTGCCCTCCTAATGTGAAACCTAAAGCTGTTCAAGAAATAAAGTGTTTTTGAAAGGAATTGTGCTTTTGTGATTCTCTGATGTTAAGTGAGTTGTGTTATTTTTGTGTAAGATACTGCTGCCATGCCCTTTGGTGTGCCCCCCTGCTGTGTAACTTAAAGCTGTTCAAGAAATAAAGTGTTTTTGACAGGAATTGTGTTTTTGTGATTCTCTGATGTTAAGTGAGTTGTGTTATTTTTGTGAGGTGGAATGCTGGAATGCCCTTTGGTGTGCCCCCCCCACTGTGTAACCTAAAGCTGTTCAAGAAATAAAGTGTTTTTGACAGGAATTGTGCTTTTGTGATTCTCTGATGTTAAGTGAGTTGTGTTATTTTTCTGTGTGGGGGACTGCTGGTGTAATGTGTCATAATGCTTTGCCTACTTGTACTTTGAAAGGGAGAAAATAATTTTAAAAAAACTTTATTTTGTGTTGTTCGTGTTTTATTCTTTGTTGTGCAGTTGGTTCCCATCATAGGGAACAATGGGGCATCTCTGTAGATGGTGGGGGAATTTGAGGGAGGGTGTCTGTGGTTCAGGTGCTCTTTCACAGGGACCAGCTGGCACTCAGAAATGTGCCCACCATTGTGGCACTCCTGGGCTGTGCAGAATTGCCCAGGGAAAGAGAGTTTAGAAGTTCCCAGCATACGGAACAAAGGTAAAGGGCTGGCCTTTGCCATCCCGTTCCTGGGGTTATGGGTGTGGGGCTGCTGGGGGTGGATTTGGGTCTGTGAGGGGCTAATGTGGGGATTTGGGTCTGTGTGTGGCAGCTGGGGGGAATTGGGTTTGTGTGGGGCTGTAAAGGGTGGACTTTGGGGGCTGAGAGCACCTACTTGGGGAAGCCATGAAATGGCCCCCCAAGTGGGAGCAGGCTGAGCCTTGGTGGGGGTGGGGGGTAATATGGGAGAAGGGCCCCTGAGGGTTGGGGGGCATTTTGCATGCAAAATGCCACCCCTGGCAAGACAAGCCTCCCCCAGCTGTAAGTAGTAGAGAAAAGAGCACCTACTTGGGGAGTCCATGAAGTGCCCCCCCCCCAAGTGAGAGCAGGCTGAGCCTTGGTGGGGGGGTGGGAGGAAGGGTGGGAGAAGGGCCCCTGAGGGCTGGGGGGCATTTTGCATGCAAAATGCGTCCCATGACAAAGGAAGCCTGCCTCTTCATTTTTTCCCCATAGGAAATAATGAAGAAGAAGATGAGCAGCAGCAAGCTAACAATATGCTCACCCTTCCCTTTCTTATGCGAGGATAGGGGGACCCGGTTTGGGGGGCCATAACATGGTCCCCCAAAGTCCAATCGGTCTGAATCTTGGGGGGTTGTTAGAGAGGGGTTAGAGGAAGGTCCCCACCAATTTTGGCTTGATTCGGTGGGAAAATGCCTCCCCCAGGCGTCCGGGAAGACGGAGGCATTTTCCCATTGAAAAAGCCGAAACAAAGCCGAAACAAAGCCGAAAGCCGAAAGCCGAAACGGCTAGCCGTTTCGGCTTTTGCCTGTATCCGAGACAGATTCTTGTTTCGGGTAAACCCGAAACAGGAATAACGAAACAGTGTGCCTTTGCACACCCCTACAAATGACATGTACAAATGCCAGTCACTGTGAAGTGCCTGTTATTTGAAGTTTGGTGAATGACTACCCACATATGTACACTGGCCTAGCTTACTGGTAGTAAGATGGACCTGTAACCACTATGTACTGTGCCATATTCATAGACTGATAAGCGAAATCTCCTATTTGTACTAATCATGCCAGACAAATAAGAATAAAGAAAAGAGAAGGACCAGCAGCAAGTAGGACAGCCAGAGGGAGTTTACCTTCAAGAAACAGAAATAGCAGGCACTAAACTTTGCTCTAGAAAATAAGGACACAGAGAGAGAAAGACTTGCATCCTTTCCTCTAAACCAGCAGGACGTGTCAAGGAAGAGCTCCCAGGGCCAGAAGGGAGCCTAAGTAGCTTCAAAGAAAAAAAAATAGTATTTGCCTGCAAAGCACAAAATGTTGCTAATAAAAGAAGCTGTTCTTTGACAAGATAATCTTGAGGTAATAAGCAATGACATCCAGAATTGTTCTTCCAATGTGATATAGGGGTGGTCACTTGCTTGGACCAATGCAGTCCCAAGGTTGTAACTTATATAACTTATGCTAATTGACCCTCAGGTATAAATTCTTATCTCGTAGCATCATAGCTCCGAAGAACTGATCAGTCCAAGGAGCTTTTCTCTCCTGGCAACTGTATCATTCTTTCTTTGCTTATAAGCAAATAAAAAGGCTTATGTTTATTTCCGTCATGAGGACTCCTACGTATTCTCCTTTACTAATTGAGCTAAAACAAGATAAGGCGCTGTTTATGTGCAACAACACCCTGATTCCATTTTTGTGGTACACTAAAACACAGTTTGCAAAGCAGTGGGTGAAAATGATCCCATTTGGGCATGTCATCTACATACATCTTTGTGGCTGCATGGCGGACAGAGCTTGTCTTTGGGATATAAATTTCCATGTGGTCCAACTACCTGGTACAGGTTATATTGTTAGCAAATATGAATGTGTGCTGTCACAGGATGGCATTGTCAACATTATCAAAAGGCACTGAGAAGTGCAGAAAGACAAACAGGGATGCAGTCTCCCAATCAGCGGACCAGTGTAGCACATTCATCAGGGCAGCCAATGATGTTTGTCTGCCATGATGAGGGCAAAAATCAGATTGAAATGGATCATTTTTATGACTTAGCAACAGGGGTGGGCAGGGTTGCCAAAATAACCATGGAAAATGGCTCTTCACCTCCACTGGTCCCATTCCTATTCCAGCAACATTGCCTCATCTGGTGGAGGTTCACCAGCTACTGGGCTAATATGCAAGTACAAGCCAAAAGTGGCATGTGTGTCCCCCCCAATGTCAAACTGTTCCTCCTTAGATGCCCCTTATCTATTATATTATAGCATATGAAATTTGCTGCTCCACCATCCTCAGCCTCCCCAGTTACAGTTGCAGACTCCTGCTTGTACCAGGAAATTTGGGGATGGAACTTGAAGAGGGAGTGGTTTAGGAAGGGAAGGAACCTCAGAGGGAATAATGTCATAGACTCCCCCCATCCAAAGCAGCCATTTTCCCCAGGGGAATCGATCTAGAGATCAGCTATAATTCAAGAAGAACTCCAGGCTCCTGGAGGTTGGCAATCTTACCCAGTCTTCTGCTCTTCAAATCCGCTGAGTTTTCCAACCAAAGCATCATCAATTTTTACATCACTGATTTTGTTCACATTCATCCACTGTTCAATGTTCACACACACACCCTTTCTATCATTGTTGTACTCACCTTCATTTTGACCCACAGACTGAACTGGAGCACAATGCTTAAAGCACTTTCCTTTGTTTGATTGATTATATATATTAATAGGACATCTCTTTTTGATTATTAGTTGGAGCCTTCAGCCAGGTGACCTCTATTGGCTTGAAGCCGTGTTTTAAGCCCTAGGTTACCTCCAGACAATTGGGGGGGGGCTGAAAACCTTGTCTGGGTGCACTTAAAGTCCTAAGCCACTGCAGAAAACCCTGCTGCCTGCTGTTCCGATCCAATTCTCCACTGTTCTCCCCTCCTGAAAATCTGGCAAACTATCCTTTCCAGAACTCACCCATAGCTCAACCCTTCCTTTTTATGGAACTTGGCAACCCCATATTTCAGATAGTTTTTGTGCAATGTCTGAGCAAGTGGAAGAGTTGATGGCTAATTTAGATGGATTGTAACCTCCATGTTTAGTTCAAGATTTTTCTGTGAACAAGGGTACACCTGATATTTATAGGAATATATATCCTTTCTTTAAGTGGCTTCTAGCTACTCCATACTATGAAAAGCTTCAGTTGCCCATTTCCTCTGTTAAAGGGACAAGACATTTTTCTCCAGAACTGTTTGTAACCAAAGCTCCAGGCCACTTTGTTTTTAATGCTTCCCACTGTTTATTGTGGTACTAGTATTTCTTTGGTGCCTGTTTCAGCCTGTTTTGTGCTTTTCTGGAAGCATTTTGGCAGGGAAAGGATTAAAAAACATTATAGTTCAGTGTTTTCATTTCTAAAATATTGTTTTCCAGTTTATTTCTTTTATTTCTTTATTGGATTTTTAGCATGCCCTCCCCACAAGCATGCTCAGGGCGGGTCACAATCATAAATAAGATACAATAAGTAAAACCAATAAAATAACATCTCATGGTTATCCACATGCCAAGTGGGACACCCTTCCCCCTTTCCCCGCCCACCATACACAAGGAAAGAAAAGGGTGGAGGTGTGGGTTGGTGAACCTCTAACTCTTCAAGCATGGGGAGTCAGATGGACCATATGCTCCCCGCCCCCCACACTGACAGGAGACCGGCAGGGAGGCTAATTAGACTGGCGGGGAGGCTAATTTAATGCGTCCCACTGTTTTTTGTGGTACTGGAATTTATTTAGTGCCTGTTCCATGGTGTTCCGGGAGCATTTTGGCAGAGAAAGGGTTAATGAAAGCCTGATATTTCTATGTTTTAATATATATAATATTGTTCTCTTGTGTCTTTAATCCTTCCAACAGTTGTTTGTGGTACTAGTATTTCTTTAGTGTCCATTCCGGCCAGTTCCGTGGTGTTCTGGGAGCATTTTGGTAGGGGAAGGATTAATAAAAGCATGCCATTTAAGTGTTTTCACTTCTAAAATCTTGTTCTGCAGGGTCTTTCATGCTTCCCACTGTTTTTTTGTGGTCCTATCATTTCTTTAGTGTCCATTCCAGCCTGTTCTGTGGTGTTCTGAGATCATTTTAGCAGGGAAAGGGTTAATGAAAGCCTGATATGTCCATGTTTTCACTTCTAAAATATTGTTCTCTGATGTCTATAATGCTTCCCATAGTTTTTTTTTTTTTTTTTGGTACTAGCCTTTATTTAGTGCCCATTCTGGCTTGCGCCATAGTGTTCTGGGATCATTTTGGCAGGGAAAGAATTAATAAAAGCCTGATATTTCCATGTTTCATTTATAGAATACTGTTCTTTTGTGTCTTTAATCCTTCTCACTGTTTTTTGTGGCACTAGCATTTCTTTAGTGCCCGTTCCGTCCTGTTCCATGGTATTCCAGGAGCATTTTGGTGAAGAAAGGGTTAATAAAAGCATGTCAGTTCAGTGTTTTCATTTCTAAAATCTTCTTCTCCAGTGCCTTTCATGCTTCCCACTATTTTTTGTGGTCCTATCATTTCTGTAGTGCCCATTCCGGCCTGTTCTGTGGTGTTTGGGGAGCATTTGGGCAGGGGAAGGGTTAATAAAAGCATGATATTTCGATGTTTTCATTTGTAAAATATTGTTCTCTGGCGTCTTTAACACATCCCTTTTTTTGTGGTACCACTATTTGTTTAATGCCAATTCTGGCCCGTTCTGGCCTGTTCCAGCTTTCCCCCCTTCCCATCAGTTATTGTCTTTTGCAGAAATCCTGTTGCAGTAAATTCATTGAAAGAAAATTCCAAAATGTGGATTGGATTATTTCCTGAACTTTGCCAACACCCATCCCATGCATTTGAAGACCTTGATATTGGGGATTTCCGTAATGGTGCCATATTGTCATTTTCTAGTTCTTATTATATAGTTTATTCATATAAGCCGCATTGAACTCATATAAAAAGAAACTAAACGGTAGAATGAAGTAGCCCTAAGTTAGATAATAGTGAAATACTTTCTCTAACATTTGTGATTTTTGTAAATTCCTCTGCTTCTTCACTAAATAAAATGCTATGGTTTTCATGCCCCATTTAGAATTAGTGAAAGAAATAAGAATCTATACAAGTAAATAGAAGCCTGAGAGGCTGCATACATAGGACCAATATCACTTTTATTCAGTTCAATACACTCTATTGAGCTTCTGTAACTGACTCTTTATTTCATCAACTAAATTGTACAAAAACAAAATACAGATAACTTTCTGCATGACTGAAGTTAATCAAAGTTTCCTGGCAGCAGTACATTAGACCCCCAAAAACACAAAGGCAGGTAAAACTATCAAGAATATAGGTATCATCCATTGCTGAACAGCAGTTAAAACTGATACAGGGGAAATCACATATTACAGTATGTAATGCAAAACTTTTAAAATATTATCATTGCAAAATGAAGAGAGATTTTAACCTGGGAATTGAGGCAGGGGGGAGCAAGCACAGCACAAATCAGTTGTTTGAGTTGGCTGTGTTGTCTACTTTTTACATGCTAAAAACTACTGAATGCAACTGATAACAAATCTCAAGACAATGCATCCACCTGAACTGAATAGAGACATTAGCTTCCTGTCTCATTACCAATGCTAATTTCTCCACATCCACTACCCTTCTGCATACCCCACCATATTCAATCACGCCTGCCATGGTCATTCACCGGCTATTATCATTTGGCTTCTGCAATCATTCCACTTTCCAAGATATAAGAACAGATGGACTCACATTCTAGCTGTGGCTCATGAAAGCATATACCCTACCACAAATTTTGGTAGTCTTAGAGGTGGTGCAGAGTGGTAAGCTGCAGTACTGCAGCCCAAGCTCTGCTCATGACCTGAGTTTGATCCTGGCAGAAGCTGGGTTCACATAGCCAGCTCAAGGTTGACTCAGCCTTCCATCCTTCTGAGGTCGGTAAAATGAATACCCAGTTTCCTGGGGATAAAGTGTAAATGACTGGGGAAGGCAATGGCAAACTACCCTGTAACAAAAAGTCTGCCAAGAAAACATCATGATGTGACATCCCCCACATAGGTCAGTAATGACTGCTTGCACAGGGGACTCTTTATTTCATCAACTAAATTGTACAAAAAAATTGTACCTTTACCTTTATAGGTGATACTTTACCTTTATAGGTGGTACTGGACTCTTGCGCTTTTCTACTGCTTTTTCCAAGATTACATATTTTTTTACCCACATTCCAAACATAGATTCAGGAACATGGCTCAGTTACATTGGACTGAATTTCACCCAAAGCTAAAGACCATTCCTGAACATTTTGACAGTATACCAAAATGAACTGCAGCTTTTTCTTTTTTCACATTCCTGCTGCTATGCAGCACTGTGACTAGCTGGTTAGTTTGAGCCCAAGCAGTCTGTTGCTAAGTAGGGGTATAGACTGAGAAAATTCCCATTTCAGTTTTAAATCTGGGTTTCCAAGCTATCTATGTGTTATTGGTTTTTTCCAGGTGGAGTTGCTGGTTTGGATCTAATCTATTTGGGTTTTTTTTGTTATCTTGAGTTTCAGACCCATTCTTTATAATGGGGCTTCCAGGTTGGGTCAGCTATTTTTGCACTTAACAGCTGTGTACACGCACACTGATCTTTTCAAGAGGGGTTTGGGGAAACTAGGCTCTGAGGCAGCTTTTTTCATAATTAATGGCACCAAAATCACATGGATTATTGTCCTCTCTCTAAACCATTGATCCACTATTTTTCCTCAATTACACTACGCACAACAACAACAACAGACCCAGAAGAAGGCAAGGGTCAGTACCCTCTATGGTGGGAAACTGGCAAAGCAGTACTCAGGCTGTGGTGATGGGGCAGCACCCAAGCAGAAGAACACCCCAACCAGTGCAATGACATTTTAAAGAATCCTGCTTTGTGTTAATTTTTTTGTTTTTTAAGTTATGATAGTGACAATAAATTATTACCTTTGTGTCCTGCTTTTGCCTGTTACTGCCACATTTCCCTGTACTTTGCAGTTACATTCCCGCAAAGAAGTAAATTCTTCCTTTTGCTGCTCAGAATTCTGCTGCAAAATGGAGTTCTTGCATCAATTGCTATTGCCCAAGTGCAGGTAGGCAGGCTGCATGATTCTCTGAATTCTACCCCCACCACCCACACAGACACATACACACACAACAAACATTTTTTCCCCATCCTGTGGGTAGTCAGGATTATTTTGAAAGGAATGAGCAGGCCAATGATTCTTGGGAGCTTGACTTAAACTTGATGTGAAGAATTTTTTTAAAAAATGTTTGGGCAGATGCTAGATGCAGGGGCGGGGCATGTTGCAGTAGGATGGAGAAACCTGAAGAAAAAACTAGATTGTTTGTTGTATAGGTGGGTAATGTAAAGTAGCTGACATTTCATTGTGGTACATGTTTGTGATTTGACTCAGAGAAAGGGACAGCCATGAAAGAGTGTAGTTGAAGTCTTCCAGGGCTTTTGTCAAT